>NC_079245.1:3308788-3970546 GCF_028009165.1 Akanthomyces muscarius | reverse complement strand
CTAGGTTTGGGTTTAGGTTAGGGCTTCTTCTATAGGGAACTTGAAAACAGTAGCTTAGGGTCTAGGTTTGGGTCTGAGGTTAGGGTTCTAACGTGTCTTTTAACGCGAATTATTTCCGCTAGCGCGAAAATATAAGTCCTTTATAGTACTTTCTAACATGTAGGGTCTCGGTTTGGGTCTAGGTTAGGGTTGCTTCTATAAGGAACGTAAAAAGTAGCTTAGGGTTTAGGTTAGGGTCGGACTTAGGGTTACTTCTATAAGGAATGTAAAAAGTAGTGTAGGGTCTAGGTTTGGGTTTAGGTTAGGGTTTAAACGTGTCTTTTAACGCGAATTATTTCCGCTAGCGCGAAAATATAAGTCCTTTATAGTACTTTTAAATGTAGGGTCTAGGGTTGGGTTTAGGTTAGGGTTACTTCTATAAGGGACTTAAAAACATAGGGTAGGGTCTAGGTTTAGGTCTAGGTTAGGGTTGCTTCTAGAAGGATCTTAAAAATATAGCTTAGGGTCTAGGTTAGGGTTGGACTTAGGGTTGCTTCTATAAGGAATAGAAAAAGTAGCGTAGGGTCTAGGTTATAGTTAGATATAGGGTGGCTTCTTTAAGGGACATTAAAGGTAGTATAGGGTTTAGGGTAGGGTTAGACGTAAAGTGGCTTCTATAAGGCATAGAAGAAAGTAGTGTAAAGTATAGGGTAAGGTCTTATATAAAATAAGACGTATAGTAGTAAAAAGAAAAGAAATAACTATAAAGTGTAAGATAGAGTAAAAAGGTTTTATAATTAGTATAGTACTCTACTAAAAAGAACTAGAATAGAAGTAAAATAGGGTTTTATACTAGAGTAGAATAGTAAAGTAAATATATAGTCTAGTTATATAGAATATAGTAAAGTCGTAGAAAGGATCTCTTCTATTTCTCTACTAATAAAGAGACGTATAATATAAAGAGAAATACGAAACAATCTTTAAATTATATAGTATCTTAAATAGAAAAAGAGAACTAATATGAAAAATAATAGAAAGTTAGTAAATAGTTTAATAAGATAAGTCGTAGTAGGGTAAAAAAGTCCTTTTTATATATACTAGTATAGAGAATAAGGTAGAATTGAAAGGTACTTTTAGTATAGGGTAAGGGAATAAAAAAATAAAATAAAAAACTAGTTTAATTTAAAAAAGAAATAGAAATAGTAAATAGAAAAGTAGTATAGATAGCAAAAAATAGGCCTAAAAGAGGTAGGAGTGTCTTATAAGACAGGTAGGGGTCCTATAGGCGCTGGAAACAGGGGTCTAGTTACGTGGGTAGCCCTGGGAGACATGGAGAGCCCTGTAGAGAGCTGAAAACAGGCCGGGAAGAGTGCTAGTTGCCTTCCGAGACAGGTAGGGGTCCTAGGGCGCTGGAAACAGGGGTCTAGTTATGTGGGTAGCCCTGGGAGACATGGAGAGCCCTGTAGAGAGCTGAAAACAGGCCGGGAAGAGTGTAAAGGCTGTGAAATTGCCTTGTGAGACTTAGAAGGGCCTGGATTCACCCTAGAAGACCTGTCGGAGTCTTTCCGAGGCCTTTCTAGCTATATAATACCTTTCTTTCCCTCCTTCTTCCTTCCTTCTCTCTCTTATACACACACTTCTTCTTTTCTTTGTTTTTCTACCTCTTCTAAGTAGTCTTTCTACTTACCCTCTTTCTTCTCTAAAGAAAACATATCTTCCCTCTTTTACTAAGCACTTCTCTACTCTTTACTCTCTACCCTTTACTTCCTACTCTTTACTCTCTACCCTTTTTACCTTTTTACTTTTACCTACCTACCTTTACCTTACTATAAGGTCCTTTCTACTAGAGAATACTTTTATTCTCTATAGACACCTTTCTCTAGTAGAAGATACGTAGTATTTTCTACTAGATGTCCTATCTCTCTATAAAGGATACCTAGTATCTTTATAGACGTCCTATCTCTCTACTAGAAGTACACTTTAGAAGTCCTTTCTAGTAGATTTATCCAGTAGAGGCACACTTTAGAAGTACCCTCTAGTATATACCTCTTTCTACTAGAAGAATCTTGGTTTTTCTAGTAGGCGGCCTCTCTCTTACCTACTTTTTAAAATACACTTTATAAGTGCCTTTTACTAGTATACTGTCCTATCTTAGCCTTTCTAGCTATAAAGAAGTACCTAGTACTTTTAGTAGCTAGAAGGGTTCTCTTTTTACTAGAAGTACACTTTAGAAGTCCCTTCTAGTAGAAATCCTTTTCTTATAAGAAAGGCTGTGTTTTTTTTTATACCTTTTCCTGCTTTCTATAGTAACTACCACTATAAATAGCCCTCTAGAAGCCTTCTAGCACCTCTTATAGCTCTATCCACTATAACAGGTCTTAGAAGTGTCTTTAGCGGCCTCTTTCTAGTACTAGTACCTGTGATAGTAGCGCTAAGGCGTCCATAACACACGTCGGCACACGTTGGCACACGCCAGCACACGCCCGGAGCCGCCAGCAGCCTTCCGGCACACGCCCGAAGCCGCTAGCAGCCTTCCAGCACACGTCGGCACACGTTGGCACACGCCAGCACACGCCAGCACACGCCCGAAGCCTCCAGCAGCCTTCCGGCACACGCCAGCACACGCCCGAAGCCTCCAGCAGCCTTCCGGCACACGCCCGAAGCCGCTAGCAGCCTTCTGGCACACGCCCATAGCCGCCAGCAGCCTCCAGCACTGGCCCAAGGCCGCTACGATGGCAAAGGACAGGTGCCCGACCTGTAAAGGCTGGTACGCTGACTTGCTCGACCATATACGCAAAAACCACCCCCAAGCCCACTATACGGACCGTCAGTTGCAAATTACAGGCCTTGTTAGCTGCCCTGACTGTGGCACAGCCTGCCGTGGCCGCCACGGCGTGGCAACCCACAGAGCCAAGGTCCACGGCGTTAAAGGAACCTCCCAGGTCTCTACACTTCCACGGGTACACACACAGCCTGTACAAGTCAAAGAGCCCTCCCCCACGCCCTCCAGACGACTCGACCCTCCCTATAGACCTCCTAGTACACCCAGAAGGCTCTATACAGTACCCAGAACCCTCTCCAACCCCCTCGGAAGGCCTCTACGACAGCCTAGAAGACTCCCTGGCACCCTCTATCGAGCTAGGAGACGCTAGAAGCTGTACGCCGGCCTCCCAGGTCTCCTCCGTACCTGTGGAAGACTCTCTAGCGCCCTCTAGCGACCCTTTCGCCTCCGAAGACGACGTTCCAGCGCCTTCCCAGGCTATCCAGGTCCAAATAGGCACAAAAAGACGCCTATCAGGACCTTCAGAGGGTCCTAGACCTGCTAGAAGACCCGTCCCACCTGCAAAGGACGCCCCTAGCAGCCAGGAAGAGACAATCCGAGCCCCAGAGAGGCTAGCAGGCCTCCACAGCTCTATCAACACATCCCAGGCCGCTGCCTGGTTCGAACCACCCACCCCAGCACAAAGACCTACCCTATACATATCCTCCCCGAGCGCCCAGGAGGCCCACACGGCTACTCTAGCACCTATACTCGCCAAAACAGCTATACAGCAGCTACAACGCTTTATGAAGGTACCTATACCGACCTATAAGCTCCGACCTAGGCCTGCCCGGATCTTCCATCTAGTAGCGAACCGGCTTGCTGTAAAATTCGTCGCTAGGCCTTCGGAAACAACCCTCCTACACTTCCTACTACTCCCTAGGATCCTAGGGCTCGGGTTAGAGTAGGGAAACCTCCCTAGGCTCTTAAAGGACTATCCAGACAACCTAGATACCCTAGAGGTCCCTACCTACCCTATACGAGAAGACACGTCCTTCTCTACCGCCGAAAAGAAGGCTACACACCTTCTAGAAGCCGGTTTCTTAGGAAGAGCGTCTAGGACGATAGTGGACAATTCGCCACTAGCGCCTATAGACGCCTCTACCCTAGAGACCCTCCGTCAGAAACACCCTATAGGGCCTTCTGACCCCTTCAACTCCCCAACAAGCCCGTCTCCAGGCCAGAAGATCCCTATAGAAGCGATCCTATCCACTATAAGCTCTATAAGCAGGGAAAAGGCCGCCGGACCGTCCGGCTGGACCCGGTACCTGCTAGACATCGCTATAGCGAAGGATTCAGCGGTCCTAGAGCTCCTACGGCTGCTGGCGGACATGATACGGCAAGGCACAGCACCTGGAAAGGACCTCCTAACGTCCTCACGGCTTATTGCCCTGAAGAAGAAGGACGGGGGTATAAGACCTATCGCGATAGGCGATATACTCTATAGGGTAGCTACGAAAGCGATCCTAGCTACCCTATACCAGGACGGCATGCTCCTACCGAACCAACTAGGCGTTGGAAGCCCGGGAGGCGTGGAACCAGCGATCTTCCTCCTTTCAGAGGCAATTACAGGGGGGAATAAGCTAAAAGCACGCTCTATCGGCTCGTTAGACGCCGAAAACGCCTTTAACGCCCTCCCTCGGAAGGCTATAGCGGCTGCTGTTAGCCTCTATGCCCCTGTATTTTACAGGTCAGCACAGTGGGCGTATAACCACGCCGCGGTACTCTTCCTAGAGGACGGAAGCACTATAGCGAGCTCTTCAGGGGTACGCCAGGGAGACCCTCTTAGCGCCTTTATCTGGTCCCTAGCGTACCGCCCTACCCTAGAGGCTGCACAGAAGGCCCTGCCAAAGGACGTCTTTATCTCGTACCTAGATGATACCTATATTATCTCTAGAGAGAAGGACCCTAGGGAAAAGGTCTTCCAGGCCTTCCACGGGTCCCCAATCAAGCTAAACCCCTACAAATCCACCTTTTATACCCTAGAAGAGGTCAGAAAAGAAGGACTCAACGCCCTAGGAACCTATATAGGCCCCCTAGAGCAAAGAAGAGCCTTCCTACAGGGTAAGATAGATACTCTTAAGAGAGTCTTATCTACTCTAGAGAATATGCCTAAACAGCATGCTCTCCTTCTCCTACGAGGAAGTATTACCTTCCTACTTAGGCACCTTCTCAGGCAGCTAGCTCCTAGTGGCCTGGAAGACCTATACTACGAAATCGACCGCCTTACCCTACACACCGTCGAAAAGCTCGCCTCGAAAGATCCCTCAGCACCTATCCAAGCCAACCAGGACCTTCTAGCCCTCCCAACACGTATGGGAGGCCTAGGACTTACCCTATACGCGGAGATGCCTTACACACACTATAGCCACGCCCAGAAAGCGTCCTCTATAGTGCTCGACGGCTTCCAGAGAGGCCCCCTCCTCTCTAGCGCCCCTATAGCGCTCCCAACAGACCTCCCAGCGGACCTAGCGTCCTTCCCAGCGCCTAGCTGGGGCGTGCAGGTACCCCTGGAAGCCCCGGAAGGGCCCGGACAGGTCCGAATCCCCCCAGATAAGCCCTCTATAAAGGACATCAACCAGGGAAGGCTCCAGAGGGTCAAGGACCAGCTTACCCTACACGGACAACGGGCCCTACTGGAAAATTCGACCTACCTTAGCCGGAAGTGGCTGGAAGTGCTGCCAACATCAAAACAAACCAAACTAGCAGACTTCCAAGTCACAGAAGGCCTTAGGGTACGTCTTATTCTTCCTGTACGCCCACTTAACGTACCCTGTACCTACTGTGGCTCTATAGTCACGATAGGACACGAGGATACCTGTAAAGGCGCTGAAAGGCACTGGCAAATCCGCCATAACGCCATCGTCAGGGCCCTGTTCAACGCAACCGTTGCTACCCTGGACCCAAAGCTCGAGCCGAAGCTCCAGGGTAACCAGGACCTCCGCCCAGACCTATCCACAACCTTAAATGGCTCGGTTAGGTACTATGACGTCCAAATTGTCGCTATAAACAAGGCGTCAGCACGAGAGGACCCCCAGAAGGCCCTACAGGAGGCTGCAGACGCTAAAAGGGCTAAATACAGGTCCCTAGGACCCCAATTTTACCCGATTATTATCTCTGCTGGTGGCCTAATGGAAAAGGCAACCACAAAGACCTATAAGGACCTGCAGACCACTATAGGACCTGTGGCAGCTACCTGGCTGGACACAATGGTCTCTTTAGCGCTCTACAAGGCCCGGGTACACTCTAGCGCCTCTATCGCTAGGAAGCAGCCGCCTCCTAGCACCTCGTGGGCCGCTATACGCGAAGGGCTCCGGGGAGGACCTGCCACACAGACCCTCATGCCCCCCCAGCACGTCCAGCGGTCCTTTCAGCGCTCTTCAGCGCCTATAACAGCCGCCCAGCGCCCGTCAGTGCCTGCAGCAGCCGCCCAGCGCTCTTTAGTGCCTGCAGCAGCCGCCCAGCGCTCTTCAGTGCCTGTAGCAGCCACCCAGCGCCCGTCAGTGCCTGCAGCAGCCGCCCAGCGCCCGTCAGTGCCTGCAACAGCCGCCCAGCGCCCGTCAGTGCCAGCAACAGCCGCCCAGCGCCCTTCAGAGCCTACAGCAGCCGCCCAGCGCCCCACGGGCGCCTCCCGGTACATGCAGCACCTGTTAGAAGGAACCCAGCGCTCTCTAGCGCCTTCAGAAGGCTCCCAGCCACCGGAAACCTCGTCCCAGCGCTTCCAGAGGGAATACAAGGCTATGACAGCCGCCCAGAAGGCCCGGAACAGAGCCGCCAAGGGCCTGCCGGACCTCCCCTCCCCGCCGCCGCCCCTCCGGCGCTCCCAGCGCTCTACAACAGCCTCCCAGCAGCCACCCCAGCGCTCCCAGCGGTCAACCAGCTCCCCAACTGCCTCCCAGCAGCTCCTAGGCAGCTAAGAGCCACTATAACGCCCCTCTACCCACTATAACACCTATAGTAACACCCTCTACCAGCTAGAACACACATTCTAGCACCTTCTAGCAGCTAGAACACACACTCTAGCGCCTTCTAAGCAGCTAGAACACACGCTCTAGCACCTTCTAGCAGCTAGAACACACACTCTAGCGCCTCTAGCAGCCAGAACACGCGCTCTAGCACCTCTATCAGCTAGAACCCACGTCCTAGCACCTTCTATAGCTAGAACACATATTCTAGCACCCCCCCTCCACCTACCCTATACCACCCACCCTATACTACCTACCCTATACTCTCTTTCTTAGGACACTCTCCTCTTTACTTTCTTTCCTTACTATTACTTTCTCTAAATGTATTATTAGAAAATTCCCGAGCGAGCTAGCTTAGATAACTCAATTTACAGTTTCTAACCCTAACCACTACCCCCACCCTCCAAAAATTTATACTTCAACCACAACTTCAACTTCAACTTCAACTTCAACCTAACACTAACTTCTCAACCTCACTTCACTTTCTACACAAACTACACTTCAACTTCAACTTCACTTTTAACACAAACTACACTTCAACTTCAACTTCAACACAAACTACACTTTCAGAGGTTAAGAGGCTAAAAGGCTAAAAGGCAAGAAAGTAGAAAAGGTAAAGAGCTAAAAAGCTGAAGAGGGAAAGAGGTAAAGAGGCACAGACGTAAAGTAGTAGAGACGTAAACAGGCTCACTACAGCTCCAGCTCCAGAAGCACAAGCCCCGCACGTTGCACCAGCCGTACTCCAACCTCCTGTGTGAAGAAGCCGTCTGCTAAGGAAAAAAGCAGCAAAAGGCTTGCCTCACACCTTGTCCACCCACAAGAAAGGAAAGAGAAGCGAAAGGGTGGGAGGGCGGAAGTGAAGGGGGAGGGCGCTCTCGGCAACGAGTTGCGAAGACAGGCGTAGGCACTGACACTCTTAGGACCAGTCCTCTACACAACCCTTGACCCTACTCTAGGCATAACTTACACTCAGGGTTGGTGTTAGGGTACGCCAGGGTTAGGGTTCTGTTAGGGTTGTCCGTTGAGAGTAGTGACTAGGTCTCTGCTTCAACTTGTAGCTCCAAAAACACGCGCTTCCCGTTCCAGCGAAGATGTACTGGTCCCGCCTCCAGTGCCCTAAGCTCTGTCACCGAGGAAGAAGGACAGAGAGCGAAAGACTCTCCTCGCACGCTGTCCACCGGAAGGAAGAAAGGAAGGAAGAGACGTAAGAGGGTCGGATGGTTAGTGTCTAGACTGTTTCAGCGAGGGGTTACGAAGAGAGGGTCAAAACAATCCTCCGTCTTCCCCTTCACCCTGCTGCACGCACTTTGTCTCGCAGCGCCCTAACCCTAAGTGGAAGGGTTATGGTTGGTGTTGGTGTTGGCGTTACGGCTCGGGTGAGGGTGAGGCTGAGGGAGAAAGGGAAGGAGGGGCGGGTAGGGGCGGGAAAGGAAGAGGAACAGGACAGCAGCAACGAAAGGAGTAACTAAAAAAAAATGGTAGAGTTTAGTTAACGAGAAAAACTAAACAGGCAAAAAAAAGAGAGGGACCGGGACTGAGACAAAGAACTGGAAACCCAAAAAAAAAGGGGGGGGAAGAAAAGAAGAAAAGGAAAAAGAGCTGAGCAGAACAGGCTACTAGAATATACTCTTAGTCCGTGCATTATGAGTCTTTCGTGAAGACTGTCCTACTTCACCAACTAGTTTTCATCAACTCATTAACTGCTACACCGAACCCTACCCTGCAGCACTTATACAGTTACGATCTGCTTATTGGTTGGCATAATACGAAGCGCCTCGCTGCGCCATGCCGCGTGGTTTGAATATTTGCTCTCGCCATGTTTTTTTTTCATCGCTAATCCATACCCGGGCCGTAACGAGCCAGGCCCGCTGCCTGGCGCCGTCCTCCCGATCAGATTCGGCTCAAAGCAGCTTCGCTTGATTTTCTTTTGGGACAAGATACTTAGGCAGTTGGGTTGGAGGCGTTGTACAGAGTATTGTAGAGGGTCTATTGAAGAATCCCATTTGAGCTCTTGAATGTAGTGGCCTTCCCTATATCCACCATGCTTTTGTTTGTAGTACGAACCTTTGGCTCATCCGCATTGCGATCCTGTAGATTATTCGCAGCGCAGCTTTGCGCCCTATGCCTGGCCATACCCTGAACTGGACACAATACTCAGAGAATCACAGCTTGGCAACAGCTTTGGTCTAGATGCCAGCTCAGCGGTGCGGCTCTATATCACACAATCGATGTTTTTTAAAAACCCTTTTCTTTTAAATCAACCATCCGCTGAAAACTCCTCTTTGGCTGGGGCAACTGCTTGCAACTCGGCGCCTTCTTCTGCTTCGCATTTGCTGCACGAACAGTGAAACCCCCACAACGAGCGTAAATGCTGGCGGCGTGATTGGAGGGCCATCGCGGGCTGCAGATACGATATTGTGATTTCTGTCCCGGCGAAAATCGTCGTCGTAGCCGTCACATATTGCGTAAGGGAAGCCACATCGAAATGATATGCAGCGTTGGGCCCGCAGTCGTGGTTCAGCATCTTCCATAGGTCAGCGTCTGAGTGGTGCTAGATCTCGCGCTAGCCTGTCAGTGTGGTGCGCCACGTACTGAAATATCCGGGAAAACGGCGTGGTATGCCTTGTCCCCGACCATCACCGCAAACGCGTTGGTTCGAATCCGATCCGTCAAGGCGTCGACTTGCCCAGCACCGTCTAGCTGCCAAAACATGGAGCGCGTTCGTAGAGGCAGTGCGGCGACCGCCTCGTGGTGAACCTCCACCCACTGCGCCCTGTCCAGGTCTGTGTACACGTCCAAGTCAAGCAGCAGCACCGGCCGACGAGCCATGACTACATCTCCGCGCTGCAGCGTCCGCGTAGCGATCAGACCGCGGCCCCGGCCGGGAGTGTTGACCACGTCGAGCAAGCCGGCCTCTTCCGTGTTTTGCGTGGAAAAAGCATCTTCTTCATAAAACGCCGCTAGTCGTCCAAGGTAGTCGGCCTGGTCGGCTGTTCCCAGTACGCCTATGCCGCCGTGACTTCCAAACTCGTGCGAAGAATATAGATGAAAAGAGCCTAAGGACTTTTGCAACCTGGCCGGTAGCGCCTTTCGCCCTAGTGTTAGACGTCGCAGCACGCCCGGCGCTGGGCAATTGGTCCCCTCGGCTTGCCGCGCATAGGGCCATCCGGCCGACAGAAGCCGTGGCGCCCACAAGCACGCTGTACAATCACGTACCTGATCTGTGAGCAGCAGCAAAGAAGGCAGCAGTCCCGAGAGCTTCATGTCTGGCAGACGAAATGCATCCGCGCACGAGCGTACGTTGACGCTCTTTTCATGGTACGGTCGGAAGGGAGGAGACATCGGAAAGGACTGTATCGTCCGTCCGGACCGCCATACGAGCCACCTTGACACGGCTTCATCTTACGGTGGCGCCGGTGGCCTACCCCACCACGCCGTTGAGCGCTAATGCAGACTTGTATGGAAGCTTAGCTTAAGCTTGTCCTAGTGGCGTACAGGGCTTAGGTAGCCCTGCAGCCTGATTTTTTCCGTGGTAGCATGCGCTTTTGCTACGCTGGTGGCGCGTGACTGTTGTTCTTGTCATAGCCTCGTGAAGCCGAGACGATCGATGGCCTGCTCATTTCCCGATGGGCCTATACAGTCATATACAGGGCGGGGCGTGTGGTGCCAGGTCTGACCAGGGTTGTCCATTGGAGTTTGGAAGCAGAGCGAGTGTGGCATGAAAATAAAGTCTGGACGCCGAGCCCCGAGCCTTTTCCTCTTTCTTCCCATCACCGCCACGCGATACGACATGGGAAAGATTCTCAACTTCACACTCGGTGATCCTCTTGCGGTAAGTTCAATTGGCTGTCATCCGGCCGACGGCGTAGAGCTGACGCTCGGCAGATCCAACAGTCATGGGTGTTTGACAGAGTCGCTTGCGGGCGTCTACCTGAAGAGTATCACTTGCCCATATTGTGCCGAGCCACGTTTTCTGCGAAGGAAAGCTCCGATGCTAGCCCCTATCCACTAGGTGCTGGGGATGAGTGGGAGTTGCTCCGGCCCTGCTGCCCCTTGGATCCTGACACCACGCAAGGCATAGCAAACAGATACTACACAGAGTATAATTGCATATCGAAATACTGTGCTACGTCAAACCAGACGCTCGCGGAAGGCTGGGAGGATTGTGCCAAGGCTGCGGTGCAATCAGGGGCGAAGAATTCGACGCCCATAACCGTCGACAGTAGGTGTGAATGGGTTGACTATGGCCTGGTGAAGAAAGGCCGAGAGGCGGAGGGCCAGGGCGCGAGCTTCCGGACTACAAAATCACGGGGCGTGGTGTTTTCGCTCGTGGTGGCTCTCGTGGCTTACATGGTATAAATGAAAGTGGATCCATCATAGTTAGGTCGTTGACGGAGCCCGCTCGTAGCGGCCCTGTACAACGACTACGAGCTGCCCTGTCTAGACTAGGAAGTAATACTACATACACATTCTAAAACCACTATTACTTCCCGGTAGAATAAGTCTTCTATCATACTCCTCACTTCTTCTTCATGACATCTTCCTGTGACCCATTTTGGGGTGAGATTTATTCACGATGCACCGAGATTCTGCGCCTGCATGGCGTGACACCAGCTCAGCAATCCACGCTTCCTCTTTTTCCACAGGCAAGAAACAACAATACTTCACGCCGTCTTCAGAAAAGGGACAAGTACCGGCGTCTCCAAGGCAGCAGCCTTATAGACCAAGGTACGCCGCCAAGTCTTTCATGGAGACTGGCACGTCACGCGTCATGCACGCCGCCAATAAAATATCATAGTGCTCGCACATAATGCAAACAAATTGGTTGGTTCTACCCTAATCGGCGCTAGCTGATGGTCGTCCAGACTTTATTGTAAGCCACTACGCCCATTTGCCTAAACCCACTTGCCTGAAATGTCAAGCTTACCTCTCTAGCCAGATAGACCAGACTTCACACTGGCGAAGCCAGGCAGTCTCTTGATGGCCCTCGACTAAAGCAGAGTTACTCGGGCGCTGGAGGAACGCCCCCAATACACTCGTCCTCTCCATCACCGTCCGGGTCCGGAGTGTTGCAAATAGACTTGTAGCTCGGATGTTGCTGATCCATTGGCTTCATCACTCCATCTTGCCACTCGTACCCTAGTATTGTTAGTATGAGCGTATAGAAAAGAGCATGAAGAATAAACAAGGACAAGAAAACGGAACGTACGCAGTGCCCACAGAGCAGAAGCCTCGCCGTCGACGAGGTAGGGCGAAATGCTGCACTTGTCTGTGAGAGTTTCGACATCGCCCTTGCAAGCCGGCACGCTTCCGCCTTTTCCGACAATCTGCAGTTCTGACTTCTTCTTGGAGATGGTGCCACAGCTTTCGATCAGTTTTGGGAAGAAGACCCATCGCGTCCACATCTCTGGGTCGGCCGCTGGATCAGCTGTGCGCTCGATGGACTCCATTTTAGCGGAACCATGGCTCCCTATACGCTGATAGTTAGTATGAAGCCCTCATCATGATTCGATAGGGGAGAAAGGCAGACTGACACTCATATGTAACACCTGCTCCGAACACTTCCTTGACCACACCTTCGAGACCGGCGGAGAAGCCTTGGCTGATAGACGTCTCTTTGCCCTTGGTCAAGGCCAGTGCCTGGCCTGGCGGCTGCGACTCTCCGGCCTCGCCAGGTGCCCGTGTCTCTGGTCCAAGCAGGCCGGTACGTTTCTGCTCGCAGAAGGTCTGGCACGAGTTCATGTTGGGCCGAATCGGACCGCAGGATCCGTCTTCGTTTAGCGTGATGCCCTCGGGCCTGGGACAATCGGTGCGCGACTTTCCAAAAAAGCTGACCGGGCAATCTGTTGCGGTCTCGTCGGCCCGGGCACCGAGAGGGCTGTCGCCCACAAACTCGAGCCAGCTTCCTCTGCCGCGTTTTCTCACCGAGCCTGGCGTGTCAGGTGGGTTCTTGCCGCCAGGTGGCTTGATGTTGATGCCGGCAAAGATCCCGTACGCGGCAAAGGTGAGGTTGTTGACCACGTGCACACCTGTGAACGTCCCAAGCTTGTTGCAGTCCTTGAATAGCTGGGCGATGCCACGCTTCACCTCACCCTGGGTAATAGTGCGGTTACGCGCGCTGCCGTTGCAGATGGACATGATGGTGGTGTTATGGCGCTTGTACGCGCATTCATTCATGGCCATGGGCAGTCCCGCTGGGGTAGCGGCCAGGTTCTCCTCCAAGAATCGACCGGCTTCATTGAGATCCTTCTGCTCCAGACTGTCGCTTGTAAGTTTGCATAACCGATTTTGTATCTGCTAGACGCTTGAAAATAACGCACCCTCTGTCTGCATAGCATTCGCTGTAAGAGTCGCTGTGGCGTGGTTCTGCAACAGAGCCACATACGACGGAGCTAAGTCCAAGAAGGACGAGAAAACCACGCATTTTAAGACCAAACAGGAGCGTTCGGTAGGAGAAATGCTATTACGCTGCTGATATGAAAGAGAAGCATAAGGGATTCCTCGTCTCTAGGTCAGCGCGGCGAGTATTTATACCTAGCTTTCACGATACTGTTGGCCTCTAATCGTATGTTGACAGCTATGAACCATTTCACTAACCTGATCTGTGTACTTACGCAGGAAAAAGTACCATGCTGACGGAGCATGCATGACTATATTTCGCGCGGTGGCTTTATGCAGCGGAAAGGCGTCGCCATCGTCGATTATTATGGTCATCTTGCAGGTTCTTTATCCCCGTCGTCGCTCGCGTAGTAGTATAAGCCACGTACACTGGGCCGGCTGGGGTTTTAGAGCGTACTCTACGGTGAGGTGGATCGTGGCAAGGCTGCTGGGATGGAGATGAACTTCGAGGACTTTCTTCGTGATCTGTGCTATTGGTGTACCTTGGCGCCACCAATGCGGCGCTAATGCCGCCAAGGCTCAGAATTTGTGTGAAGTGTGACCGTTGCCAGAGTGCGCTAGGCTGCGCAGCCTGATTTGGACCCATGGCGGCGTCCAGGAGGAGCAAGCCTGGCGGAGGCCGCCATTTATAGCGTATGGGGCTGAACGAACATAGCTCCGTCCGCCGCTCCGATGGCATGTCACCCAAGGGCATGTTGTGAGGCCGCAACGAGCGACTGGTCTACTACTACTTTATATGCGCGTATCCACAATCTACGCTCTGCTAATTTGTCACTTGTTTGAGGATATAGCGGCTTGCTGTTAGATTCCCTTTCTTTCTTAATTTTCCGAATCAACTGGTAGTGATAGAGTGCCCGTTGGAAGCGGCCCTCTATGAAGGGTCTTAGCTGGACTTCGTTGTCAAGTCGATGGTTGGCATGATATTTGCTATGCTTGAGGCTTATGCTAAACCACGGCCTGCCTTACTACTCGTAACTCGAAACCCTGTCCAAGTAGTGAGCCATTCCCTGCGCACGTACCCTCCTAATTAGATCCACACGGAAGAATATTACGATTAAATGTGTTACCGTGGGCGGATACCTCTTGGCAGGAAGACAATAGTTAAGAGTCCATGGTTGACTTGCTTTACATCGCTCGCTGCACGCTGCGAAGGATATCCCGCCTCTACCCGGGGCCACAGTGGAAGTCAGGCCAAGTTCACACGCAAGTGCCAGAAGACTGGCAGCCTCTCCCACCTGTGTTGAGGAAGACCGCGTCTGAATCTAGTACGGTCGGCCAAATAAGGCGCAAGTGAGGACACCGAAGCAATAGCAGGCGGCGACATTGTCGACATCACGTCCCCGTCAAACTAAACAAGAACCAGGTTACCAGGGCCGTTTGGCCAATTTTCCTTGCTCACCGCCTAGATAGCGGCGAATTTTAAATGGTCAGCTATGGGTATGCCTTGACGAAAGAGCAGATCCAGGATGCCGAGGAGGAAATCTCGCGGGAGGAATCCACATACAGATTCGCTAGACAAGTGGACAGGCCATCCATCGGGCGTCAGTTAACCAACTAAACAAAAGCCCGACCAATATCGGCCTCTCGTCGACGTAAGGGTTCGTTGGTTCCAACATCAGCTTAGTCGACTGGTCTGGGCGAGGTCACGGCGGCAGCGTCGGCCGCGTCGGCCGCGTCGGTAGTCGCGACGCCTCATGAACTTGTCACGCGGGAGTAGCGGTACATGGAAGTAGTATTAGCAAATCGTATGTTCTTCGCTCTATAGACTTGCGTCACTATTGTCGCTTTCAGCACCGGCAGTGCTGTTCCCACTGCTGCGCTCTATGTCTTCGTCTTCGTCCGCGCTCTCGTCACCCTCGTGTAGAGCCCTATCGTCAACATATCTATACGTCTGAGGTGCTTCTGCTTGGTCTAGAAATTCGAAAAGTAGCCGATCATCACCTGACCCGTTATGCATGCTCTTGATTTCTTCTAAGAGTCTAAGTTTGGTGATAATCAGGCTCCGTTTACCTGAAGGGTCCTCAAAGAGCTGCTCAATAACGTTAACAAATTCTTGGAGACGGCATAGCTCACCACGGGCTTGGGCAGACGGCGGTTCGGTGAGCAGAGGCATGGCACCAACGGCAGCTCGGCTGGCGTGCCGCAGAAAATTCAGGACAGGTAGTGTGGGCAGGATCACGGTCGGCGTCGCCCCCCCATGCGGCGAACCACTCTCGACCGGCACCTCCCACAGCTGAAGGTCGATCGAATCCGGATCATTGAAGTTCCAGAAGCCAGATGGTGGACTCCCTGGCAAGCTCAAGTGCCGAGGTCCGGCCACCCGCAAGAGACATGCAAAGCACCTTTGAAGATCACCAGCCAGGCGCACCACCGTATCCAATGGTTGGCGAGCTACCCAGCCTGTTGTTATGGACAGTCCGCGCACCGCGCGGAAACTTTGGACGAGCTCTGCATTTCTATAGTGAAGCGCCTGATATGCTCTTTTCCACTTCGGTGAAAGAGGGAAAGCCGTTTTTTTAATCTAGACGTTCGCGTCTTAGTATAATGCTGAATCTACTCATGACCATCTACGTACCTCGAACGTGTCCGCTAAGTACCGGTATGGGTTAATGAGGGGAGCCCAGAATTGTATGCGAAAGAATGTTGGCAGATGGTTATAGCAGCAGCTCCGTCCGTGGCTTACGCTCATCTCTTTCGTCCGGTCTGGATTGAACATGACGGTGATGTAGCGACCGATGGTGTCCCGAAACAGGTTGCCAAATGGGACCGCGTCCGGGTGG
The DNA here is from genome assembly GCF_028009165.1 of Akanthomyces muscarius. Taxonomy (NCBI): domain Eukaryota; kingdom Fungi; phylum Ascomycota; class Sordariomycetes; order Hypocreales; family Cordycipitaceae; genus Akanthomyces; species Akanthomyces muscarius. Next base: position 3,954,602 of record NC_079245.1, on the reverse strand, counting down.
CGCGCTGCGTTGTATAGATCGCGTAGTCGCTCGTAGAAGACCCGGAACGCGTTCCCGGCCCATGTCACTTTGTTCGGCGTCTCGAACAGTGTGTCGAACACATTTCTGCTCCATAGCTGCTCTTTGGGAGCCCGTTTTGCCATCCAGTTTGGTAGGCCCGTAGGGAGGTGTGGTGTGCTGTCCGGCGTCCCTGCGAGCTGCCGAATCTCCCACGCCTCGTCCAGAATATCCAGTATAGTATGCGGGGTGACCATGCGCCCAGTAGGAGTTTGAATGGACTCGAGAGCTGTCGCGAGCGAGTTTGGTCCATTGGGATACTTACGCCGTATTTGGCTGTTCTTTACTTGGTCGTATTCCTCCAATGCCTTACGCCAATACAGCAACAGCTTGCTCAGCATGTGGAGCCCGTATTCTCTTGCCACCTCCTGCGCTGCAATGTGAACCGCCGTTTTTTCGTCCGTTATGGCTATGTGTAAGCTGGCTCGGTCGTGTTCGCGTAGATGTGCTGCTTTGAGCATTAGGTCTTCGATGATGTACGCAGCCGACACGTTACTACACGCAAAAGCCCGGACACTAGACTGGGCTGCCCATTCCGGGTGCAGAGGATTGCGAGGTATGTACAATTGCAGCAGCTTCGGAATGGACAGGTGACCGTGCATCCAATCGAGCTGGTCTAGTCTGAGCCAGAGAAGGCCTAAGTCGCAGACCGTTTCGCGTAGGCCGAGTCCACGTCGTGTGTACTGGACACGCCGTCCATCTTTGATCTGCTTCAACTGCCATTGGTTCTCCCATATCCATTTGTCGGCGAAGTAGTCCCTATCGCTATTTAAGGACGACACGAGCAGTCGCAGGAAAAGCTCGGCGGTATAGAAGCACACGAGTGACCGTGAGCTCCGCTTGGCATGGGAAGATGCCTCGTCTTTCTCGCCGCTGTTAGCGAAAATATAGTCGAGTGGTTTGACAAACCGGCGCGCCATGGTGCAGACAAAGTCATTCACGTCTGCTGTTGGCAACACCCAAAAAGGCTTATGCTCAAGATCTCCCACGGACGTACAAGAGGCACCACCTACAGTTTGGTGGTCTAAAGTCCCGTCCTGCTCCCCTCGGTTAAACTTACCACCATGAAGCATCGTGAGGATGGCGTCAAGCCGAAACGTGATCTCTTTGCGGACGGCGTACCCGTTCGTGGGCGCGTCGTGGTCTGCTACAGCATCAAGATGGCGTTTATTGGCTTCCCACGCCCCCACCAGCTTCCGCCTCTGTGGCGCCCCGGTAATGGCGCTGGCACGGTCATGGCCCGCAGTGAAAACATCTTTCATCATGGTGTCTGTCAGTGCCAGGGCTGCAAGCGAAGGCGCGGCAAAAGGCCGGTAATCACTGGCAATGACAGAGAATCGTTCTTTATCACAGTTGTACGCCTTCGCATGGACGACACCTAGTTTTGGACAGCTGGGGTGGCCAGGGTCGGTTGGTTGGGGCACACGCGCCGCCACACTTCGCACTTTGGCGTCGTAGGTAGCCGCATCACGAAGGTGGTACGTGCGAAAGTACTCGGACTGGAGCCCCATATCTAGCGAAATGTCTCGAAGATCAGCGTGAAATTTCTCTAGACATCGTTTCTTCCACAAAAGTGTGACGGGGACTTCGTCCCGACCCTCTGTGGTGGACGCCGTGGCCAGATCGCGGAGCCCGATATCCAACCAGCAGGACCGGAAGTCGAGGAACATCGGGTTGAGTGCGCGCATCACATTGCTCACAAAAAGGTCCAAGGACTGACCAAGAGTCGGCTGCGCAAAGCTGTTCTTGGTGTCATGGACCTGGAATAACAGTTTGGGGTTCTGGAAGTAGGCAAATGCAGATGCGCCGTTTATGACGGAAATCCTGATTTGAGCGCATCTTGCCTGGAAGGCCTGCCAAAATTCGCCAAGGTACTGCCCTGGAACGGTGTAGCGTAAGTGGGCGGCACGAGAGCTGTCGTCTGCCGACCAGCGGTCCGTCGCTGGTTTCTCCTGATAGGATTTGCACTTGGCATTGGCGATGGCAAATGTGGAAGGCATTTCTTGTCGAAACAAAGCCGGTAGCGTGGACTGGACGGCTGGCAAGATAGCACCGTTCACCAGTTCCTCCTGGCGCGCGAGCGACAGGGTGTAGGGAGACTTGGCGGCACGTTGCTGTCGTGCTCGCTGTGGCTTTACCGGCTTGCCATCGTTGGTGTTGGGGAAAAAGACAAACACGTCCATAGGAATGCCGCCGGCGACGAACGAACCGAGCAGCGTGTGTCGTGTGTGGCCCAGGTCGACGCCATGCGGCGCGATGATCTGATTCCCCGCGATGGACCGCGTATAGGGCGGGTTGAAGGAGAGCCGGAATGAGTTGTTGTCAGGCCGGATGGCGGCGAGGCTTGTGGGGCCGAGCCAAATACTGTCCACATCCCATGCTCTCGTGATGCGCACGTCGTGTATGCGGATGTCGCACTCCGACTTGGACAGCGACAGCGATGCTGGTGGTTGGGCAAGAAGTGACTGCCATTGTCGACCCTCGGTTCGCTCGTGCTGCGGTTCCAGTGCAGGCTCGAGCCTATCTCGGATCCACTGTGTCATTTCCTGTATGGAAAAGCAGTCCCGGTCTACATCAGGCGACTGCTGATGGGGCTCTTGACCTATATGCTCCGTCAGCTCTGCAGATATGTTGGTATGTAGAGGATACATACAAGCGCAGCGACCAGACAGCGTCTCTTGGAATATGCGCAGGTAGGCATCGGATTGACGTGAGAGAAAGGTACGACCGGCGGTAGACTCAGCCGACTCAATGGCGGCAACAATCTCATCAAGAGGATGGGGAGCAACGGATGATGCTGACCCAGCTTCAGTGGGTAGTGCGTGCTGAGGTCCGTCTGGAGAGGACAAAGTCTCGACGCACGGCGTAGAATCGTCCCCAACATACCCCTCCACACTGAGATCCCAACTCTCATCCGACACAAACAAGCCGGACTCATCTCTCGCACTGCATTCTGGCTCAGAATGGTTGTCTTGGTGCTCACCCGCGCAGTCGCTGACCGTCTCGTTCACGTTTTTCGTCTCGTCGGCGGCGGACGGGTGGTCGCGTTCTTCCTCGTCATTCTCTGCGGTGGTACCAAAAAAGGTCTCGCCCGTCGACACAACAATCACCGATCGTACAAGCGTGGCGTCCGCTCCATTAGCTTCCTCTGCAGTGTGCTCATCGCCCGGGTCGGGCGGGTCGGCCGCTGTGGGGAAGGTCGCACTTGTCGATTCGACTGGCGGTTCAATCGGAGCGGGTGACAGGATACGCACTTGACTCTGGGGTGTGTTTGCCTCGTCGATGTGCTCCTGCCAGCGCGTAATGCGCTGCCTGGCCCTGTGTTGCTGGACTCGACGGGTGGAGGAAGATGTTTTGGTCGCCGACAGTGTAGGTGGAGCGTCTTCACCTCGCTTATCCGGGATAGAGACACTGCCAGTAGCAGGCCGTAGAGCAAGGCAAACAGGTGCGCTCTTCACCGTTGTTTTCTCGTGCTCTCTTGAGACTTTCGTTGTTTGGTCTGAGAGGAAGGCGTTCGGCGTAGGGCTCTTGCGCTCACGGAGGTTGTATCGTTGCTCGGGTGCTGTCAGACATGGTGGACTCTGCCTCGTCAAGTCAGTTGTTTCAACGCGGCCCAAAGCAGCACTATGAAGACCATATGTCTCGCATGACTTTTGAAGTTCGTTCTTCGAACGGCTTTGTTGGTCTTGCCGTTGACCATCGTCGGTGTCTGGGACATTGTCTTGTCCGGCATGTGTTGACGCCGCGTTGTCTCTGATCTGCTCTTCAGCATGATCGACTGTGTTTATAATGCTGATGGCAGGTTCTTGCGCCACATCGGCAATGGTTTGGTCTCGTCTTGCTTGTGCAGCGGCTTGTCGTCGACGGAATGACCGCTGTCTCTCCAATTCCCGCCGAAGTTGTTGCTCTTCGGAGGTGAGACTCACTTTTCGCCGCGTCATGACAATCCTTCAAGTCACGTAGTTGGGTACCTGTATACACGTTTTATTTTCCAACTTGGTTATTATTATAGCAAGAGAGGATAGAGATGGCTGTGTTGGGTCCTATTGCAACCGCATCCTTTTATCTAGGGTAGTGCCCCCGGGCGCAGACAGGAAAGAATGTGCGACGACACCACCGCTTGGCCATTGTTGTCTCTTTCCACCCCCTATTCTGCGCCTGTGCACTCGCCGTAAAAAGAACGAGCGGGTGCAGTGTGATAACGCGTCGCAGTTGAACAGATCATCTCTTCTTTGTTTACACATGGCCGTCACAATCACACGAGGCTGAGCTATGGACAAGGGGTCCGACCAAGCATTTCGACCAACGGGAGGTACTGTGGCTTTGACAGGGGTACCGACCATCCATTTCCATGGTCTGCATTGGCTGCCTTGCCCTCGGTGGGGAAAACGCGCTCGCCAGAAGCCGGGATGTGTAACGCTGCGGCCCGTGCCGTATCGCAGCTTGACATCTGCGTCGTCTCGAGTCAGATCTGCTTCTGCTCCATCCTACCGCACGTTAACAGGAAGATGGCATGCGCAATCCGGAATACCACTGATTTGCAGTCTAAAATCTTCGTAGAGCCGACCAAAATGTCCATTACAGCCTGCTGCAGTCAGCTATCAACTTTTAAGAGCGTGCATCTTTACCGCCCGTTCGCTGTTCCCACCTCTTGCTCTTACTCTTGCTAGTCACTTCACTTTTTTTTCTGCCAAGTTTTTTTCTATTTGCTATCTAACTGTCTAACCCGACCCCAAACCGCCCTCTAATCTAACCCTAACCCTAATTATCCTTATCGCCCTCTTTATTATTTACTAGATATCTCTATTATAGTACTTAGTATAATAACTTAACTTCTATATCGCTTAGGCTAGCTAGGTATAGTATAAGGCCTAACTTGTTAAGCTATAGTACACACTCGGTTCTTTCCTTATCCACTATAACTATCGCCTATTTCTTCTCTAGCTCGTCTTACTAGCAGTAAACTTTACTCTTTAGTTAATAGAACGCCGCCTTAATCGAGCTATCCTATAGGTACAGGTGCTATCTCTACCATGTTACATTATATACTATGAGTGCCCTAGTACTATTGTAGACTTAAAAGTAGTATATAAGCTGCCTCGTATAAAAGTAGTTTTATATAGGCTATTAACTATATAGTCGACTCTCCTTTATGCTGCTTTAGATATATTCTTCCTTATATATACTTTAGATATGTCGATTTATTATCTTCTCGTCTCTAAATAATTATCTATATAGCTTAACCTTATATAGGAAACCTAACTTTATCTATAGCTAATAAATTAAATTAAACGGTCTATCTTCTCTATAACACCTCATTATTAGCTCTTTTACGCTTCTTAGCTTCAACTAGGCATAGAATATTATAAGCGCTTTCTACTCTGCCTTATATAGGTAGTATGGCTTCCTACGTATATACGAAATAAAGGCAGTAAGCTAAGGTACGATATATAAGCGGTATTACTCACAGACTAGCACCTAATAATCGCTATTATAAGTAAAGCAGCCTGACTTTCTCTCTCTATTCTCTATACTTATTCTTTCTACTTTTCACTTACTTTACTTAATAAATAGAATAGGAGAGCGTGGGTGCTCACTATAGAAGGCTAACCCGGTTTTCTTACACTTTAGCTAATTATCTTATAGAATAAGATAACAGGAATAAGATGACATAAGATTGCCCGCCCTACTAATCTAGCTAATCACCGACAAGAATAACATGTTATTCCACTAAGCATAATTATAGCTTTTTAGGCGGGGGTACTATGCTGTAAAGAAGCTGCCTACTTTACTCTATAGCCTTACTAACTGCTTTCTGAAAAATACTATAAAAGCCCTCTATAGTAAGGTACTACCTGTTATCTAGGCTAATCTCCTCTCTATCTTCGCTCTATATAAAGTAGAAAACCGGCCTGTCCGTACTACTTAGCGTTACGCTATATATAAGCAGGCTAATAAATTTACTAAGTAAGGAAAAGCTACTATCACATATACTCTTAACCTAGACCTTTTATAGTCTTTTAAGCTAACCTTATAGGGGCCTAATAAGGAGTCTAATATAGTCGTATAAGACATAAAGCAGCGTCCCTTCTAGTAGTATTAGCTAGATATAGTAAATAAGACTAGATATAGTTATCGTATATTACGCTAGGCGTGTAAATATTAAGCTGTCTAGGCCTATAAGCCCACTAGTAGCGGCGAAGTATATAAGGAGCATAGAGCTAGTAGTGGCGTTATTAAAAGTCTCTCTTACTATAAAGAAGTAGAACTAGAGGACTACGTCTACCTAAGGGTCTTACTAGACTTCTTTCATCTTATATACACTAATATATAAGTATAGTGTTATTTAGGCTTTTAGTATAGCTATTATATATATAGAGGGTATATCTATCTCACTCCTAGAGCTCTTATTAGACACACTTCCTAGACTATACTTAGTGTCTAATATACTAGGGTAGCTATCTAGTACACTACTATTACTAAGAGTATATCTATTATATCTTATAGCGGCTAGCGCCCTTTAACAGTAAGGGAGCTCTATAACTATAAGGAACCAACCTAGTAGGTAGTAATTAGTAGGCCTATTCTACTAGGTAGCTAGTATTACCTACTATATTAGGTCTAACTATAACTACTCTAAGGCGCGCCTATATATAGGTAAGAAACGGCGCCCTATAACCTACTTTGCCGTCTAGGCGGGTATCTAGGCTAGGCGAAGTTATATATATAGACAGCGCTTAAAAAGACGCCTATACTAGCACTCTAAGTAGGTATAGGCTATAAGCTTAAACGGCGCCTTATACAGCCTATTAGGATACCTACCTTAGAGCTAGTGCCGTACGGCTATATCTATATGGCGGATAGTGTTAGCGTATTAGTTAAATAGGCGGTCGACCGCGCCTATAATAGTGCATAGCCTCTTCTTATCGTCCTAGACGCTAATAATTAGGCCCCCCCTATAGCCGTTATAGAAGTGTAAAGGGCCGCCTAGTATAAACACTAGCTACTATATCTATATTAGTATAGAGCGGTCTGCCTACTAGAAGATCCTGTCCTATTAGGTATAGCGTATTTAGTTCGTCCTTATAATAGCTTCCTCCTCTAGATTAAGGCGGGGTAGTCCCCTACCTACCACTCCGTCTATATCCACGGGCTAGCCGCCACTCTATTAGCGCTCTATCTTATATAGCGTATTAATAACGCTATAGATAGCTTTAGATAGTAGGGTTAGGGGCGTAATAGTCTAGGGGCTAGTAGCTAATAGCGGCACCTTAACCCGCTATACTTATTATATATTACTAGTAATCTAAGTCTAAAATAGTATATCCTTTTTAGTGTTATCTTAGCTCTTAGTCGCTTATAATAGATACTCCTTCCTTAAATACTATAGTAGTATATCCTCGCTAAAGGACTTAAACAGGCAGTATTAGTATATACCTCCTTATAGGATAGTAAGGATTAGGTAGGCTAGAGACCTATCTATCCTAGGTGGGAGTTATATAGGATTAGGTAAGTCTAGCTTAGTAATAATAGTATTAATAGTCGCCCTTATTTTCTTATTAATACTATACCTAACTAGTAGGTACTATAACACTTAGCCCTAAGCTATTTTAAGCGCTAAGCTATAAAGGGCATATAGAAGGGCGGGTTTATAGTTATTTAGGTAAAGACTAACTACTTATAGCTAGCTAGCTTCCTATAGGGAGAGATATTACTACCTTATACTACTACTAGTAATTAGTGTTATACTATTTAGATAAATATAGATAGAATAAGGTAAGGTATATTTAGTCCTTTACTATATAGTAGGTATATATATTATAAAACCCTCTACTAAGTTCTCCTACTATATATAGCTAGTATAGGGGTTCTAAAATAATGTAGCTATTTTATATTAAGTATCCTTCCCTCTTTCTTCTTTCCCTTTTAAGCTACCCTATATAGTAAGGCTATAAGACTCTTATTATAATTTCCTATTTATAGAGTATAAGTATTCTCTTTTCTTTATTTAGTAAACACTTTATAAAGGTGTCTACTTTACTTTATAACCTCTCCCTTAAAGTTATATAGTAAAAGGGTGTATATAGTAGTATTTTAATTATATATAACTAAGCTAGTAGCTACTTTATAGTATACCTTTAATTCTACTAAATCAAAATAGGCGTTCCTTTAAAGCTTATATATACTCTATAATAGGAAAGGCGTACTAGTTTTATATAAAATAAATCTAGTAAGAGAATATAAAGTAAGGTATAATAGAGTATTTCTATAATTTACTAATTTAGAATAGTACTAGCTGATAGTTTAGTAGGCCGTACTAGCTTACTCGCCTACTTTAGCCTGCTTGCTCACTCACTCCTTTATACTTCCTACTAGCGACCTACTATACACTATAGCTAGTTACTAGTATGCCTATATAGCTAGCTAGAAAATCGGTTTTATAACCTATTCCTAAGCGAAAAGGGTATTCTAGGACCTATCCCTAACCGAAAAGGGTATTTTAGGACCTGTCCTGAGGGATTGGGTTATTATGATTAGCTATAGCTTAGAGCGGGCTATGGCTAGGGTCGAGGGCGACGGCGATAGCGGAGGGAGAAAATAGGGCCCACTCCTCAGCTAGGCAGAATAGGCGGCGTATAGGGTCGAGTTATAGGCGTGTGTGATTGGCTGAAAAGCAGGAATGACGGTGATTCCTAGACGTAATACTAGAGTAGTAGCTAAGCTTAAACCCTAGGGTATAATAGCTATACTACTATACTTAACGTTTTATTAATTCCTATTTTATACATTTTAGCTACTAAAAACTCTACGACCTAGCCCCCTTAGGTTTACTACAACTTAGCCCCCCTATTATTAATAGCGCGCTTTAAAATTATATGGCGTTTTCAACGACCGTGCCCCCAAAGTCATCGATAATTTATTAGTAGTGATAGTATTTGAATATTATACCATTTCCAAAATAACTACTAATAGCATCCTATAGAGATAATCTAATCACACATAGACAACTCGAGCGTAGCAGTGTTTAGCAGCGGAATGTTAGCGGCTAAAATCTCAGCCTCAGGCTTGCGCCGCAGAAACCAATAAGTGCCGCAAAATTCGGCTTCGTCCAAGGCCGCAATCCTATTTTCCATCTCCGTCAGGATGACCAGCGTGACGGCCATCGGACGCGGGAAATATTCGCATAATTGCCGGGGTACCTCTTTCAATCGGTCTCCCGTCTTAAACGGGCTCAGGGTAGGGTTAGCTATCGCGACTGTAGTTTGGCAAAGGGGGGCAGGGTAAGCAAAGGCGAGCGCCTCAAATGGCACTTTAGTTGGGATCCCTCTGAATAGACTGTCGTGAGCTGGCTGCAGTCTTATATCGGGTGCACTCGTGATTTTCCATAGCGTCGTTGAGCCGGCTCGTCTCATGTCATCGCAGACTCCTGTCAAGGTTTCCGCATTCGCCATCTCTTTTTCTATCTCTTCTTTTGCCTCTTTGCAGGCAAAAATGCTGCGCGACTCTGGTAACTGTAAAGGCGCAGGTCATCGCCCTTCCAGATTTCAGCAGGTTAAAATCGATTCGGAAAGCGGTACATGGAGCCGTCAGCTTCCATATTTTATGCCTCAGCTCTGCTGGTAGTTGGCCGAACCTCTCGAACCGCATATTCACCCGAATATTGTTGATGGACGAGCCTGCACCCCGAGCGGGGTAAACAACTTTTTCAGGCTTCACTGGCGGGGCAGATTACAGCGCTGGTGCGAGCACCCAACCTAATTTGTCTCATTCTGGGAAACTAGAAGCGCCGTTTTTCCATTTGTATCAAGCGGTCTACATCTCGGCATCTTATTGGCTGTGATTTCTTCTGTCACTAAGACCTGCAGACGGCGTAGCTTCCCCCGGCAAGGCTGAGCCGCCACAGCCACGCAACACATGCAACCCCAACAAACAAATTCTGCGCAATTATTCACCAACGATGCGATACTGAATATGCCTTTGTCACGTGTGCATGGGCCAATATGTATATTTTTTGACCGCCATGAAGGAGAAGTGGCTTCATCATTTTCAATTTAGTACGGAAGACTCAGTCATAATGAACATAGCCAACGTGGTTGATGCAGGGGTCAGTGTCTTGAAGCTGATTGGCCTCACTTTGGACATCACGAAAAATATAAATAACATATTGAAACGGTATACCAGGGCACGTTTGCGATTTAACAGCCTGCTTCTCCAAATTATGGCACTGCGTACAGCGCTCCATCAAATTGACGGCTTGGTCAAAGCCGGCGCCGCTGAAAAGCACCACCAGCTGACCACGGACATGGGCACGTGCCTCACTTGCTGCGAGCCACTTCTCGAGACGTTGGACAAGGACTGCAAGAGACTTGCGAAAGACGATGGACCGCTATTGGACCCGACATTTCTAGTGCGATTAAAAACGGCATTCAATGGCGGACCCGCAACGGACATGGAGGCGTTGCTTGACCGGCAGACAAATGCATTGAACCTTCTGTTGACTGCATACTCCTGGTAAGAAGCATGATTCCTGTGGAAATTGCATGTGCGCTATTTTATGAAGCGTGAGTTGAGTCTAATAGCCACGTGAAGTCAATCATTGCGCCTTCAAGGTCAAATTCTCCAGGACACGCGAAGCCGCAAAGCTCTACGAACTCTAGCAAGTGATGTGCTGTCGTTGCGCAAAGCTCGAGATTGCGATTCCATGGTTTCAGAAATCAGCGATACATTGTCCAAACTTTCTCGCGAGTTTGCGTTTGACTCGGCTGTGCTGGCAACTCGGGTATACGCTTCCCAGTCGGCTGCTCTCATTGCTTTGCTGAGACGACGAGTCCAAAAAGACTCATCGACCCAACTCTATACGGAACCAGCAAACGAAGCTTCCGCCAGCACTAGCACGTCTCTGCAGCAGCATCAGGGTACATCGGAGGGGGACGTGCGTGAGAGGTCTGGCAATTTGTATCCGAAGATCGAAGATCGCGAGATGACAATACTCTGCAAGCAGGTGTGGATGATTGAGAAAAGCCTCAGGCGAGCACACGTACATGTTACTTCTGCCAGCGTCTTGCCCCTGAAATGGCTCGTAAACGCTCGGTTTCAGAAAATGAGGGCGAAAACCAGCAATGAGCACACAGACGACGTCAGCACTACCTCAGCAGCCTCTATCGATCTATCTGCAGCTGGCCATTTACCTTTGACGCCATACTTGTTCAGTGCGCCGAGCGCTTGTGACAGCGCGGCGTACAACTGGGTGCACATCGGGCGCCAGAGGCTGCCGTCGGGACTCTTCCAGCCCAAATCTGTGTTCTACGTTTTGGACCTACCCACGCAGGGCGGAGACAACTTGTCAGGCCTTCTAACGAAGGTGCGCGCATCCATAGCCGCCACGCTCGTAGAGCAGCAGGGTACTTCTCTTAGGACCTTATACTTTATTGCAATCGTGCTCCAGCGCGGCCGGCGAGGCATGCTGGACTTCGGGTCGCAGATGCAACTGGAAAACTTCCGCGCAGAGGCCCAGACTCTGTATCCAACCTTGTGCGTTGACTTTACGGTACCTGACAGGGAGGTGTTTTGGGATACGCCGTGGGAACATATTCGAGCCATAGATTTCAGGGCGCGAACTGATGAACTTAATGGCCACTGCTTTTTCGGGAGGGGTTGCAGGGATTGGGGGGCTCCTCCTAGGGATTTCGAGACGCCTATGAGCGATTTGGAGAGTGCGGCGCCATACCCTTGGAAAGATGTTTTGCTGGAATAGAAGACTGATGAGCTAGGAAAGGTGGCAGACATGGCAACCAAAGACTCACGCAACCGGTCCAGCGTGCAAGCTGCATTTGGAGACTACACTTGCATGTGGCGAAGCTGGCTGTCTAAGCCGGCGCGCAGCATGAGGGACGATTACCCTTGAGCAGAGTTTATCATGGCTATCGATTGAGAATCTTTCAATTGCAAATGGAAAGACCAAAGCATATTGGTAACGGGATCATTGGTCCTTTTCTGTCTGTTAGAACGGCTGCGGCTAGGGTCGAGGGCGATAGCGACGGCGGAGGGAGAAAATAGGGCCCACTCCTCAGCTAGGCAGAATAGGCGGCGTATAGGGATAAGTTATAGGCGTGTGTGATTAGCTGAAAAGCAGGAATAACAACAATATATCCACATCCTCCTTGTAGTGGCTAATTCAGCGGCTTAGTGGCCTAGCCGCGCCACTTCCAGTCTATACGCTTAGTGGTTATAAATATCCACCCTTATTATAACTTAGCTATTAGACTATAAAAGAATTCCAATTTAATTAAATATATTATAAAACAGCTACTATATTACTTTCTACTTTATATAAGCCTTTTAGCTTACCTATAACTACTTATAGAGTTAATCTATTAAGCAGCCTACCTTTTAGTAGTAATAGTTAACTACTTATATTATAGTGTTCTTACTAGTTCGCTATATCTACACTAGCTATTAGATCTCTTTAATAATCTTAAGGCGTAGGGAATACCACTATAGCTTACTCTAGCGCCCTACTCGCCACTTATTACCCTATTATCTATTAAGTTCTAAGATAGATAACTAGCTATTAAGGCTAACAGTCTATTCCTACTATAAAGCCTCTATTATCTTTACTATATAATATATATAATATTAAGGTATAAATATAGCCTCCTTTATAATAGCTTCTAGGCCTATTTTTAGGGTTATTTCTAAGCCTATAAGTAGGGCTATAACTATTACTAGGCCTATTACTAGGCTTATTATTATAGCTATTATTACTACTAGGCTAGTTACTATACTAGGCCTAGCTATAGAGAGGGCTACTTATAAGTAGATAGTTAGGCTACTAGATAGGAGGGCTTATAATTAGGTTAATTAGCCTATTATCTCTACCTAAAAGCGTATCTCTATTATAAGTATTTAGCTCTTATTATAGGCGTTAATTAACTTTAAATACTCTATTAGTACTAGTATAGCCTATATTAGGATTATAAGCTAGCTAGGCTACTTAGCCTTTTAAATACTTAACTATAACTACTAGTTATATACCTTATACTCTAGATACTAAAAAATAGGATAATTCTAGATAAGGCTTAAGGGGAATTAAGGCTTAAGAGCTATTAAGTCTTATAGTATAACCTCTTAGAAATATAGTAATCGGTTAATAAAGCTAGCTATTATAAGGTCTTTAATCTAGTAGCCTTTCTACTATTTTAGGTTAGGCTAGATTAGGGAAAGTAAGGTACTAGGAGGTATAATATTAGCTTAGTGAATCTTAATATACCCTAGCTAGGCTAAATAGCCTACTATAATATATATAAACTTATATAATAAGGCGCTTAGATAATAACTAACTATCTATTCCTAATTCTAACAGCCTATATAGTAAATTCACTCCTTACTAACACTTTTTAGTTTAACAGTCTTAGCTCCTAAGTTTTAGCTAATATATATCTTCTTCTTTAACTAAATTCTAGTATAACTAAAAGCCCTTATAATCTAGTTATATTAGGAATTATATAATAAGATAGCTATATAATTAGTACTAATACCTTTAATAAGTTAGATCTTATACTAGCTAGCCTTATAACTTAGATCTAAGAATACCTTATTTATAAGATCCTAGTAAAGAAGGAAGTAGAATATAAGAGCTCTAAGGAGGCAGACTAATAGCTAGTAGTTTTATAGCGCCCTAGTTATCTTAAGCCTACTATACTAGTTCTACTTACTTCCTCTTATAGTAAAGATTAATAGTATATATTATATTAAGCTCTTATTTTTAAACTTAAAAGTGAAAATATTAGAGATTTCTATAGCCTATTAGTTACTACTATATATTAATATATAACGTGGTTGATAAGCGAGCGGGCCAGACAAGCGAGCGGGCTATTATACTGTGTTTTACTAACTTCCATCTTAGCACATATATTATATAATAATAATAGATAGAAAATATATTAAAAGAAGTAAGAATTATTCTTACCCTTAAAGCTATTAAAAAAACATTAAATTAAGTTATAGGTAAGCTACTTTAATCTATAATATACTATATTTAACTATATAAGCGCGATATACTAGCTGAATATTATAATAAGATTATACTATTAATTTAAAGAAACTTACTAATTTAGAAGAAAGAGTTATAGTGAATTATATTCTCTAGCTAGATTTATAAGGCCTTCCCTCTTATTATATTAATATAGAAGATATAGTAAATAAACTACTTATTAAATATAGTATATAATATATTAGTATATATTAGGTGAAAAACTTTATATAATAATAATTAGAACTTATAATATGTTTTTAATAGAGATATAACTATTAGAGAGCTAAATATAAAGATCTTACTATTATTTATAGCTAGTTTATACTCTTAGAGAATATAATTATAAAATATAGTATTATAGAGTCTAATATTTATAACTTTAATAAGACTAGGTTTTTAATAGGCTTTATTATAATAGGTATAGTTATTATAAGCTCTAATTAGGTTAGAAAAGTAAAAGTAGTATAGCCTAGTAATAGGGAATAGGTTACTATAATTTAGGTGGTAAATTCTTTAGGCTTAATAGTACTACTATATATTATAATTAAAGACTAAATTTACTTTATATCTTAGTATAAAGATAAATAACTATTCTTAGATTAATATATTAATATAAGTTTAAATAGCTAGATAATAAATAAAATTAGTATAGACTAGATTAAGTATTTTAATAAATATATAAAAGATTAAAAAAAGGGTAGTTATTACCTCCTAGTCCTAGATAGCTATAAAAGTCACTACTTAACTATATTTAAGCTTTTCTACTAAGAGAAGAATATTATTACCCTTTATATACCTATATATTCTTCCTATATACGCTAGCCTTTAGATATTAGCTATTTTAGCCTACTTAAAAAGGCTTATAGGTAATAAATTAAGGATCTTATAAAGGCTAGTATTATATATATTACTAAGGAAGACTTCTTCCCTATATTCTTTAATACTTTTAATAAGTTTTTTACTAAGGAAAATATCTAAAGTGGTTTTTAAGGCGCTAAGATTACCCTTTTTAATCCTAAAAAGGTTATTTCTACCTTAGAATTTAAGTTTATAATACTAAGTCCTTTAAACTTATATCTAAGATTAGCTAGGTTTTAAGTCTTTTAGACACTAAGTACTACTACTAAAGTGGTTTTATAGTCTTTAATTCTAAAAAAATAAATTATTAATTACTTAGATAGCTCTCTAACTAAAAGTCTTAATATACTTAATAGCTTTAAGAAGGGTATAATAGCTATTATATATAAGGTTACTCTTTTACGCGTATAAGTGTATACCTTTAAGGCTATAAATAAGCTACTTAGTAAGTACTAGTAAGCTAAGAAGACTAGACTATAAACTAAAAGATCTCTTTCTATATAAGATATAAGAGATTTAAAAGAGTAGATAAATATAGATAGTTAAGTGAAGGACAAAATATAGGCTTATAGTTATTATAAAGTGAGGGTTAAAATACACAGTTAGTAATATAATATGTGTGGCTAGACGGGATATAATATACGCACTTATACTATAAATGTGGAAACTAGTAAGGAAGAGGATTCTAATTAGTTTTAGGTGTTTTTTTATATTATAGTTGAATTATTAAAGGTTAAAAGGCGAAAGGTTAAGTAAAGTGGCCCGCTCGCTTATCTGGCCCGCTCGCTTATTAACCACGTTATTTTAATTATATTTAATAACTAAATACTATAAAGAAGAGAAACAGCTAGTTTAAAACAAGCTATAAAATATAAAATAAGGAAGCTTCTATGTCTCTAAGTTCGAGGGCTATATACGATAAAGTCTGTCCCCTTACTAAGCTCTGTATAGGCAGTTGAGCGCGTCCCAAACTTCTCTATTGCGTTCAGCTTGGGGTAAGTCAACTCTCTCGAGAATCCGGACATGATGTAAACGTTGTTGTCAGGCGGTTGCGGACGTCCCTCATTGCTCGTTGTCGTTGCTGGCGTCACACCATTGCTATGAAAGGTTCGAGTTGGCGACTTTGGCAACTGCGTTACACCCAGCTTCCACCCAATTGTTCTGACAAGGGGTCGTAAAGTTGCCAAACTTGCCGCACTTATAGCTAGGCCCATCTCAATTGAAGTCCAAATAACAACGTCGGTGGTAGCCCCTACAGCAAGTTAGCTTGGGAAAGATTTCTGGCAACTGTCCTATCAGGGGAAGAAGTACTCACACAAAAAGTCGGGATCTCTCAAAGTCGAGAGATATGCCAATCGGACAATAATTGCAGAGCATGCACTGTAGGTACACGTCAGTACAAGCGTCGAGGAAAGTCCATGTAGGGGAATCACTCACATGCAGCCCATTGCTATCAAGATGATAAGTGCAATTTTTGTTCGTTTCGCCATATGGAGGCTCCAGATGACAAAACCAGGTAGAGCTGCAAAGGTAAAATCTGTGATGACGCTGAAGGCGCTGTAGAGATACGCCACAACCATGACGGCACCCATTTCAAAGCATTTTCCGGATTGGCTCTTATCCCAGTAGTACGAGATTGGCCGGCACTGAAAAAGAGTAACAAAGAAGAAAGCAATGCCTGCAAGAACAGTGACCATAGACGCCCCATATATAATCCAGGAATGTATTTTCGCGGTCGTGATTCGAAGTAAGAACCAAGCAAACGAAAGCTTAGAACAAATCATAGTGAGAATGTAAAAAAGGTAGCAGAACCACCAGTACTGTTCAAAACCAGTTAGTTTTTGTTTTCTTAAAAAGACACGGAAGTCATCGCTGTCCAGCGCAGGTCTCACGTACCATCATCGCGTTCTTGCTGTTTTCTGGTGAGAGATTGGCCATGTGCTGTCCTGTGCCAAAGTAAGCACCGTAGCTCGAGCAAAACGTATAAACAACATAAAACATCTATGCATAGAGCGTTAACCAGAAGGTCCAATGATTTGGGTCGCCTTGTACCAGGTCGACATATTCTTCTTCGCACTCACAGTGGCTAGAATCATGATCCAATCGTCTAAGCCGAAGCTCTTGACTATTACTGCACGAGTGTACGTCCTCAGTAGAACAATCAGTATAGTCAAGATACCGAACACGAGATTCACCGCAAAGATTTTGGGCGCACGGGTCTCGGTGAGGTTTAGGGCCATGGTTGCTGGTCGTTCTGGATAGGTCCCAGCTGCCTAATGCACCTTGCAAGTAACGTGGAACAAAGGCGCCACTGGAAAGTCGTCGAACGTGAGCTCTTCATTATTACGTTTTATAATCAAAGGACATGAGAAAATCGCCGCTCATCACATGCACAAGTCAACTTTTAGGACAGTACGGCAGAACTAGAGCTGCGATTTCAGAGCAGGGCAAGGACCTGATCAGGTAGGCTGTTTCCTGCACTGAAACGTGGCGTCGACTTGCTCCGCTCAGCTACACCTCCGTGAGAGCGAAAGCAGTAACCAAGTCCGTTGTTACGAAAAGGAGAGCAGCTAAATATCTCGGTTGACGAAGACGCCTCGTGGGCAACAGTGGAGATAACCCCGCCCGGAAACGACGGACTTGCCCTAGGTTCTACATGTCAAGGCCCTCCTGTACCAATTTATGAGCCACCATGCTTTGTTAGTGGCAAATCGCCTCTGTGTTTATCCACTCTGTAATTGCCGCTTTGGGCTCACGAGTCGCTGATGGTAGGGCCGGACTTCTGCCTGCCTAGGCCAATTCTCCGAGCCCAGTATTCTGGGGGTTGGTTGCAATGATGCTCCACAAGAGAGCTACTAGACTGGAAAAAGCGGCACCTATTTTTCTTGCTTGAGTCAGGGTTCAGGCAGATCTGATAGACGTTAATCGGCTGCGGACTGTTTCCCCCGCCCGCCCAGCCTAGTAAGATAATGATCTTGTGCACAGCATAACAGTGAGCCTCGGCAAGCTTTCACGTGGCGTTTCAGCCAAAACGTGGCTTGCAGGCACAGCACAACTTGCAGCCGCAAGTCGACCTAGCAACTGCTGGTCGGTCTTACCTAACGTTATAGCGTCCTTTTCGTTTGAAGACACCGAACCCAAGTTTGAATGAAGCTATGAGTGAATTTACGATAAAGTGCTCCTGCGGCTCTCACACCTAGCCGAGCAGCACGCGTCACTTCCCTTTGCCTCCTGAATATATTTTTTTGGACCGGCAGAAAAACTTCAACATGGCAGGCGCAGCGGTGATGACCTTGGTGAGGAGTGGGGACATGTCGAAGGAGTCTACCAAAGACGCAAAAGGGAGGCAGAGAATCAGCCCGGATGACAAAGAAGCCACTTGATTCAGCGGTGTGCAATGGAGCCTCTTCGATTAAGCACTGAACAATTGGGTTAGTAAAGCAATGTTTGCAGATATGTAGGAGAAAATATTCTACGTCAGAGTGAGAGTGAACCGCCTACACAATCTCATGCAGCAAAGTCTTGAAGAGCTTCTTCAATGTCACACAACTATGGATCCCGGCTTCGACGATCTGCTTGCTTACATACGCGAAAACATTCTGCCATCACAGAAGACGTTCACCGAATGTCTGAATCACTGCTTGACATATTTACCAACCAGCTTCTAGTACAGCCCCAGCTTAGATTAAAGATGAAGGGTTTGTTCTTCTTACAAAACCTCTGTGACGATATCTATGCCTAGGGGCTTAAGGACGCTTTATTACCGACAAACCCCCTAACCCGGAAATTATTTTGGTGTTGTCAGCCAACAACTCCGAAGTTTTTAACCCTGTTGTCGAAGGGTCACAACAGGATTCCAATGAAGCACGTCGCTGGAAGATGAATAAATTAGCAGCGGGCGGTGCAGCCAACGCGCTACAGGGCTACCGTAATGTAGAACCCTGTCAAGTCTCCGTTCAGAACACCGAGAACAGACTTATTCGCTGAATGCCTAGCTTCTATGGTGATCTAGCTTGTTTAAGTGAGAGCTACCTGTTGCAGGCACCAGTGATTGGGCTGGACACACTTCCACCTTATTTGGTCGCTGCCTAGCGGGACCTAGACGGCTTTCTCTTCTTCCCTCCTTCCTCCCTTCATGGCTAGACAGTTCCTTAATACAGAAGGAATTAGGCTGTCGTCCATCAAACAGTACCACCTTATGGCCAACACTACTATTGTGTAGAACCCCTTGCTACGAATGCTGGCATTGGAAAGTTTTACTCCCACTGTCGCGGACGACTAGGAAACCGAGACTGTCAGGAAGATTGTAGGGCAAAGGAAGGATGATGCCACGAAACAGGCTATGCTTGCGAAGCATTGAGGGTCGCTAGAACAGACCTTACACACTTTCAAAGTACATCATAGAAGACCGTCACAGCAAAAAGCAATATTACTTGGCAGCGATTATCTATATAATAATGAATCATATATAGAGACTTGTCTATCAGTATCAATCAATCCCAATGGGTTACTGTACCATAAGACTTGTGGGGCGAATTCACCACGCGCTTAGCGACAGAGCTGCGCTTGCTGATTGCTTTGTCGTCGTCATGGAGATTGATGCAGCCATCCACATTGTGCTTGGAACAGAGAGGGGTCAAAGTCTTAGAGCTCATGTCGCAGAAGTAACCGTCGCTGCCGATAAAATCAGGACCCCAAGATGTCTCGGATGAGCAAAGCTCCTCGGTCGAGTGCTGAGTAACGTTGGATACGACCAGATGATCGTCCATCCATGCCTGGCGAGGCTTTATGGCGCGTTTGCCAGGTTTGTCTGTTGAGAAAAACTTGTCAACTCTTTCTGTACGTAGAATAGGGCAAGAGGAGTGTGATGAAGGAGAGGTCACATACCAGTAATAGGACCGTTGTCGGCTCCCCATTTTGTAAAGTCACATCCCTTCTTCTTGTCGACTGTGTCTTTGACCTCTTTGCCGTAGGCCGTTGTCTTGAACTTCATGGCCGCGCTGGGCTTCCCGTTGGTGTGATCTTCATCGAGCCAGGTGCATCGAGGAATATAATCATCGCCACCTTCCTTGATAGAGCCAGCACTCTCCGACTGATGGTACCAATGCTGTCCGCATTGATATCCAACGTCCCCGGTCCAAGCGCCGCCTTCGGTTTCATCATGCATCTTCACCGTGATCCAGGAAATGCAGACTGCATCCTTTGCAGCTGATACGCCGACGTACTCAGCGCGAGTGCCACCGGAGTCCTGATCAATCGTAAAGTCGTGGATATCACCAGCCTTGATATAAGCTCCGCCAGACTTGCCAAGATACTCGTTGTTGGTATCCCAGGCATAGGTGGCAGCAACGTCTCCTTCCTGTTTACTCATTAGTATTTATTTCAAAAAAATTCGCGGGCGGTGAAGCTCTTACAATTCCATGAGTGTCGCCTTTTGTGCCAAGTCCAAGCTTGACGCGGATTGCGGCGCCAACGGGGGGGTCTGACGGAATGTTGTCTTTGGCGAACTGAATAATGCCCAGAGCCCCACTGATAACACCAATGCCGTCAATGAAGGCGCCCATTGTGATTTAGTGAGAGGTTTCTTATCTGCAAGAATTAATAGGAAGATGAGAAGTTAAGATGACGGCGGGCAACTTGTGTTGTGTGTGTGATGAAGAATGTGCTCTATGAAACAGGGCGGTCCGCATTCTTTTTATAGTTCCACAAGGAGACTAAGAGTTATGAGTTTTGTCATCTTAGCCAGTTTCTTACCTGACTTGTTTCTTAAAGTGGAACGATTACCGTAGGCTGGCTGGCCATCACTTGTCGTGCGCTCTCCCAGCTATCAGATCACTCGTAGATCGTGATCTTGCTACTGAAGACGCCTTTCTGAGTCCATAACTTTCCAAAAATAACCACGTTCATCATATTATAACGTCAGTGTCCTTCATAAACTCTTCGGAGTTACCAAGAAAGAACACGATGCTGACGGTGACGAGGCTGGCTTGCGGTGATCAAGCAAAAAACGACAGTACAATAGCCGCGGAGACTTAATTGTACCACAAATGGCTACGGGGACTTCTTGGAACTGAATTAAACGAGAACGGATCGGACTGCGTGTATTGAAGAGAGCCTTGCCTGAGACCTATAGGCGCTGATCGCTATTCCCGGCTGTTGCCCAATAGAGCGAAATGGGGCGCGATCGTCGGCTTCCTGTGGCCGCCGTTAAGCTTAATGCTAGCCTGTACCTCAAAGCCAAGCACCAGCCCAACAAGGAAAACGGCCAAACTACGTGATTAGGCTGCGTGATCAGGCTGTGTGGCTTCTTACATTGACCATATTCTCGCAGATCATGACGCATTGATGTAAGCATTTGTATACTTGCAAAGGCGCCGCAAAAATGGCAAGGCTGACATGAGGGGTCAAGGTTCGCCAGTTTATCAGTGAATAAATGCAACATCTACAAATAGAAGTCACTTCTCGACTTGACAGAAGTGTTTGGGACTCTTACGAAGTATACACAGTCAGCTATACTTACTCGACGAACTTGGCCAAGGTTTTACACACTTGCTTTCTACTTCATCTCTCACGTCTATAATGAAGGCCTTCTCTTTTGCTTGCGTTGCCAGCCTGGCCACTGTCATGGTCATGGCTGCGCCAGACCTCTCAACAAGACAGAATGATATTAAAAAGTGCAAGGACGGCATTCAAGGTCCCTCGGGGGGCTATGATAAGCGTGGGCATAACCTGGCACCCTTATACAATGTGCAACGAACGACTTTGACTAACTTGGTGACTTTTAGAGGCTGACTGCAAAGCGGATTGCTATTTGAAGGAAAACGCCGACGGCGACGACAAGGGCAATGCGTGCCTTGGCATCTGCATAAACGTGGGCCACCCTGCCCCCATCTTTACGTGCCGCGGTAAGTACTCGAACAGCAGATTTCAGCGCCGCACAGAGTCCTGGGTACTAATGCGTAGATACTTTAGGCAAATGGCCTAGCAGCTAAGCGTTCTTCATCTTTTTTTGGGATTAGTTTAGTTAGCCAGCCCTTTGGAATGGGTTGGCGATCTCCTGTAGTAAATCAGTTGTTGCAGCACACCAAGCTTCTCCACCTTACTGAAGCTTATCGGCCATTTCCACAAGTAGATGTGAATAGTGAGATGTCGTCATACAAGGCCGGCAGCGCAGCTTTTCTGGGCGCCCGCCCTCTCCTGTACAATGGATACAAGGCGTACTACGGACGATCGCAGGGCTGGGACGCTCGTCTATTTGCGTGGATTGACCACGCCTGAAGCCTTGCTCGTGCATCCCTAGGCTCATGACGTAGTCGCGCTGGGCTTGTGCACCAAACTCGGTAAGGACAGTGATCATCAGTCATTTGTACGAAAGTCACCAACCTGCTGCGAGTTTGTCGACAAAGAATAAATTGGCCGGGAGACCCCTCTATCTCCTGATCCAAACTTAGCACCAATTCCTTGGGGAGAAGGGACGGATCACAACATCATGAAACTTTACACTGTTGCGCCAGCCCTAGCGGCTACTACCCTATCACAGGCTATTACAACGCCAGAAGCCGGGTAAGGTCCAATGGCTATTAACTCTGTCAGCTGTATTTTATTTTTTTTGAAAGCGCTCACACTAACACGTCTCGACATTGCAGCCATGGTAATCTCACAATTGCGCTATTTGCAGACAGCCAGGGCGACTCCTGCAAAGCCAACGACATTAGCAACACAATTTCCCTGACCACCAGCTCGGTGCCTGTCGTTTACACTTGCTTCAATGTCAGTGATATCTTTTCACAAGGCAACAGCACGGGCTTCCAGAATTCGACGTCCAACATCTACGACGGCCATGGTGATATTGAGCAACCCAACGGCATCGCCTGGTTCCTGCAAAATCAGAATCTGTACGACGCCAAGGCCAACTATAGCCGCGTCTGGTACTCGCAGGCCAACACGTCTGAAATCAAAGAGGGTAAAGATGCGCCGTGGGTCTTCTACACGTATGCGTTCCCCAATTGCCGACAGCTTGGCGAGGGCCACCCGGAAAAGGGTGCTGACCCGTGGTTCGAAACGAGCTGCCAGACGAAAAAGGACGGCCAGTGCAGGTCGACGCCAGGACCCGTCGTTAGCTTCGCCATTAACCGGGCGGATTCGTATAATGAAGGCCACGGGGGCTGCGAGACATGGGCCAGGCTTGGTGCTGCGACAAGATTCGGGCAAGGTGTTAGTGCTGCAGTGCTAAGCGTTGCCAGTGCCGCAGCGGCGTGGCTTCTGATTTGAGACGCTGTGTATTTCTTCTTCGCTTAATTAGATAGAGCTACAGGTACCATCTATTTTAGCGTTAGCCCATGAATTCCATTCTTAGCACCAATTGAAGTCCAACTGATTAGGCCGTTTGATTTGGCCCAGCGCTCGTTCTGTGGATGGCTGCATACGACGACGGCACAAGATCGACGTGGCTATTTTCCCAAGCAGCCACGAAACTTTTAAAAGAGCAGCTTGATCTCAAATCAGCCGACCTAAGTCTAATATAACTGTGCTTGCCATTTTTGTTCGTTGATGGCTAACGGCATACAAATAACCTGTCACGGACATTCCCATTCTTCTTACAATCCCCCCACTAATAGGAAACTCCAATTTATCATTGATTAGTATCATGTGGGCGAGAAACCAGATCCGCTGAAACGTGGAAGAAAGCATGCCTCCGCCAGGAGAAGATCCCACGCTGGCTTCACCGTTATTGGCATGCAAGTTGCTGTTAATATGTGCCAGTGATTAATTGACTTAGCTGTATTCAGTCTACCCTTCGAAAGTGTTTTTTTAAGCTCAAAATTCACTGTTTTCTATAGCAAGTGTGGATGCACATCCGCGGTTTGTCTGAACCCCACGTGGTTGCTCAAAGGCAACTGTGGGCGGCATCGACACCCTGCCACCAAACTGGTGAGCGGTAGAGGGCTTGTACCGGGTCGGCATGCGCATGTAACTTGGCAACGGAATCGAGATGCAGGGCTTCCAATGAATGACACTGCCTATGTGAAGCTTTTTTCTTCCTACAGAGTACTCCCAGCTTGCATCGTTCGGGAAACAAATCATCTCGAAGCCATAGCAGCATTCATTTCCCTTACAAGGCCGCCGCGGGTGTAACTTACAGGACTTGTACACGGAAACCCACAGAGACCCAATGCGGCGCTCTTAGGGCAACTTAGTTACGTTGACAGTAGAAATTTCTTTAGGGACTATAGCTGCGATGCACTCGCATCAATTACATTTTGGTACTGTCTCTAGCAGTTACTCTCATGGTCAGCAAATTCCTATCCGGTAACCCATGACCCCACGCCGTGGCAACGACCCCGCTTTCCCGACTGATCATTCTCCCCTTCAAGATGCCGTGACCGAGGTCCTTCAACGAATAGATTAGTGCTTATTATTACTGTATAACCCAGCGGCTGGAATACCTCTCGTAGGTTCAGGCAACGCAACCCCGCACAAACATCATCATCCCCTGGCACGCAAAGCTACAACCCACCATGACTCCCTCAATTAACAACGATCAGGCGGCAGGGGGCGAGGAGAAGAAATTCCGCTACGACTTCTCTGAGGCGGGTGGCTTCCCGCAGCCTCTGAAGTTCGACGACAAGCGCGAAGAACGCGAGTACCTCAAGGGCCGTTTGACCGCCGCCTTTCGTATCTTTGCAAAGTATGGTCTGAATGAGGGCGTCGCTGGCCACATCACCCTCCGCGTAAGTCGGCCCCCATGAAAATTGCAGTACCTACAATCGTGACTGACGATGATGCATGCGGTCAGGACCCTGTCGAGCCCGACACGTTCTGGGTGAACCCTCTCGGCCTCTCGTGGCCTCTCATTAAGCGCTCCGATCTCGTACGTCTCGACGACACGGGCAAAGTTATCGACCACGGACCGAGCAAGCTCGTCAATCAGTCTGCTTTTCTTATCCACGCTGCCGGTAAGTAATTGAAGTAGGAAGAGGTTATTGAGAAGCTCAAGGTCGCTAGGCAAGACACTGACCGCGGGAAAACAGTGCATCGTGCACGCCCGGATGTCATCTGCGCCGCGCATGCGCACTCCTTCTACGCCAGGACCTTTTCCAGTCTCGGGCTGCCGCTAGCATTCATCTCCCAGGACGCGTGCACCTTCTACAACGATATCGCGCTGTATGATCAGTTCGACGGCATCGTCCTAGGTGGCACCGAGGGCAATGTCATCGCCGAAGCCCTCGGCGGCAAAAAGGCTGCCATCCTGCGCAACCACGGCCTGTTGACTGCCGGGGCCTCCATCGAGGCTGCTGTCTATTGGTTCGTCACCCTCGAGAGCCTCTGCCACTCGCAGCTCATTGCTATGGCCGCGTGTGCCCACCCTGGCACCACGCTCAAGGAAGTCGGCCACGCGGAGGCGCAAGAGACGTTCGAGACGCTTGGCCAGCACGCCACCGCCTGGTTCTCTGCCAAGCCTATGTTTGACCTGATTGCTCACGAGACGAGGGAGGATTACCTGGGCTAGGCATGGGCTAATCAGCATATATGTGGTGTACAGAGCGAAGCGATAGAGGCACAAAGGGAGAAACGAGCACACGATGCAACAAAGCTTTATCAGAGATTTAGTGCGTATTAAGTGATATAGAAGCTAAGATACAAGATAGGCACGGCGGCGATAGAGGGCAGGAAGTGCTATAAAGCATATAACCATAGCCCAACAATCCCCTAGCGAAAGAAAAAAGACATCGTCCTTAATATCGTAATAGCAGTCTTAGTGTTAAGGTACTTATACAAGAAAAACAAAAGACTTTTCGTTAAATTCCTAGTAACTATAATATACAGTCCCTTCTTATACTTAATAGAGCTATATAATAATAACAGGTAAGGAAAAAATAAGCAAACAATTTATATCTATATCCCCTATACTAAAAAACCTTCTATTCCTACTATATAGAAGTGTCTATCTTATAGAGGTAATAAGCTTCCTATTTAGTCTATTACTAGTCTAACATCTTATACTAGTTAGCTAGGTAGATAATAGGGGGTTTAATAGATAAAGCACTAAAAGAGGAGCCTTTACTATTATTAACAATATTAGGAGGATTATTATAGTTAGAAGCGCTATTAGTAGAGCTACCGCCGTTATCCTTAGGCATCACACCGTTAGCAGGGGCAGCGTTAGCAGCAAGGACAGCGCTAGTCTTAGCGTTATCTTATTAGACAAACTTAGCTAAAAGGTGCTTATAGTTAGCCGCCTTCACTATATAAGAGGGGTAAGCGTTAACCTTAAACTTCCTGCCTTTCTAAACGTCAGTATAGTGTTAAATTAAACACTAGATATTATTATAACCGGCGGTCTTCTTAGCGGCCACAGGGTCTTCTACGGTCAGGCCGTCGACAGGCTTATCGTCGCTAGCAGCGGGCGGCTCTTCAATAACAACAGGGTCCTCCATAGCTAAAAGAGGCTTCCTATCGCTAGTAGTCGTAGGCTCAGTCTAGGTATCGACCTTAGTAAGCTTCAACACGGGCACACGCTTATAATAACAGCCAGCGTAGTTCCCCTTACAAAAGGCGCACACTAGGCGTTCCTTACAATTTACCATAATATAGCCGTATTATAAGCATTTAGTACACTATTTAGACTAACCCTAAAGCGACTAGAGACACTTATACTTCTTATAGTATAAGTAGTACTTATTAAGATTAAAACTATAGTAGAGGTTCTTAGAAGAAACAGTAATTATAAGTAACATATAACACATAAAGGCGATATTAGAACGCTTAATCTTACAGGTATAACTAGGATTCTAAGAGCGGCTAACAGACAGAAGGACAACTTCCCTCTAGTAGCTAAGACTTTAGTTAACAGTACAGACTTCAATACGTAAAGTGTCCACTTTATATACCAGAATATCCGCCAATATAGACAGCACCAGCTCACATTACTACACGTACATACAGACAATAAGAACGCGGCCGTGTCAAATTGCGTCAGCATCACATTTACCAGCCTTATATTCCAGCCAGTCGCTCATCAAGGGAAAGTTAATATCACAATAGAGCCAGACAGCCGTTTTAACACAGTATCATGCCTTAGCGGGGTTAGTAAAGGAGGTACCTACTAACTCCTTAACACTATCACCAAGTTTAAGCCATAAGAGATTCTTCCTAGGCTTAGATTCCCACTTAGTAGCTAGCCACTACTAAAGAGACTACATGATAGAGTTATTAGCAAGGTTCACACACTCTATTTAGCCGTTAAACATATTACAGTCTATATATTCGCCTATAGATCTAAAAACGCGATAGTTATAAATAAGAGTATAGTCTACAGCACGGAGGTTTTACACACAGATAAGGAAGAGGTAATAATATTACTTACTAATAAGATTATTAAACTCTAAAGTAAGGGCTACCTTAGTCTAGATCACCAGCTCTAGCTTAAAACACAACCACTTATACTAGTACGCGATAATTAGACAGAACTAGTTAAGATTACTAAGGATAATAGTAGCTACGTCTAGCTAACAGGCAATAGGTATAAGCGTCTAGGTCTTAGTAAGGAAGCCCGCCTCGTTAATAATAACCAAAATAGGTATATAGTTAGGACAATTATCCTTAAGGTCTCTTACTATATAGGGTATATAAAACATAACGTCTATATCCTAGATAATTTAACAAAACAGCTTAATAATAGTACTTTTAAGTATCTTCTTCTCAGCTTCCTATACTATAAAGTCTATATTACGTTTAGCCTAGCTTTTATAAACAACACTATAAGTAGCTAGGTCGCTCTTAATACGCTAAATAGCGATTAAGGCGAGACTATATTTATAACAGCTAAGAGAGTATAATTCCTAGCTAAGTTCTTTAAGACGTATAACGTATTTACAGATAGTAGTAGACACAGTATAGCGCTTTAGCTAGATCTTAGTTATAACCCGCACTACGATCTCTTTAACGGTAGGCTCAGGCTAAGGAGGCTTGTAATAAAGAACAGTTAGGAGCTCTTTCTAAAAAGTAAACATATAAGCGGCCAAGCGGGTAAAATTATCACACAAAAATACAACATACACATCTAACACAAAGGCGTTCATACTAATAGTATAGATAGCAGTTATTTAACCTAACTAGCTATTAAGAACAGTATCGCCCACTAAAGCGCCAAATAAACATATTTAGGCAAAGATAGACTTACTAGATCTTAGACCTCCTAAAAGGATAAACTTACTAGCCATAGAGGTTATTAAAGCTAAGACAGCTTTACTATATTTACCTTAAAAAGCGCCCTACTAGAAGTATATAGTAATACTAAGGAACTCTTCTAGCAGATTAGCCTTTACAACAGTATCTAGGTTACAATTAAGACTTAGTTACTATACCCACTAAGCGGCGCCTCTAGAGTCAGCGGCTAGATTATTTATAAAGTAGGTAAAGTGACCTTTATATTTCAGCATATTAGTATCTACGTTATAGAAGATAACTATAGGGATAGTACACTTCACGTCGTCTATAAACTTCTAGGGAGAGCCACTAATACTAGGGTTCTTATAGGAGAAACAGAGAGGGGGAGCAGACAAGTATAGCGGCCAGTTAGGGTGCTTTAGTGTCTTAAGGAGGTAGAACTAACAACCAGAAACAGTACCTACAACCTACAGAACATAATAACTATACCACTTAATATCCGTCTAGACAATATCATCTATATTACCCTTAACAGAACGATAGGCTTTAAACCACACAGTAAGCTATACACAAACTGCCTACTCGTCTATAGGTGTAATAGCAATAAGAGTCATGATAGCTTTAGCGGCGATAGCCTTATATACATCTACGATTTTCCAACTAGCAAGCTATTACTCTATAAGATTATAAGGAATATTAGGTAAAAGGAGACTAATAAGGCGCTTATATATAAAGGGGAGCTAGACTACCACCTAGTCCGCTACTAATATAGGCTCATAATCGTCTTCCTTAAAGTCGTCAATCAGCTAGCCGTTAGCGTCACATAAGTTATTTTTTTATTCATAAGCGTAGGTGTTACGACATTACTTATCTACGCCTTTAATATAATCCTAAGCCATAACGTTACAGTCTTTAAACTTAGTAAAGAAGGCTATAATAACAGTATTAATATCTATAACGTCTATAGCTATTTTAGGAATATCCTTAAACTTATAAGCCACGTCTAGGTAGATCTCCACTAAGGTTAAGAGATCTAGTAGGTAATCACGACCGTCCTTAGGACATTCAACCTTAAGGTAAAACTTATAGTACTAGCCGTAACTAGTAATACTAAAGGTATCTTTATCTGTAGGTGCCTTTAGCTATTAGGTCGTGTCTATAAGAATCAGACTAGACTAAAAACACAAATAACCGCAGACCGAACTCTTTATCTCTAAGAACCTCACTTTATAAGCCACACCCACAGTAAGGATTCCCGTACATTACATATTATTAACAAAGTTATCTATAGCCACAATAGAACAGGCAGGGACAGGACAGTAGGACATATTAACGTTACCCATATCGAGCATCTTATCGTCATTAATATTATCAAAAAACGAACTAACCAGGGAGCCTTCCATATAGTCACCCTATATAACCGCGAATTTAAAAGCGTCATCCTAATCTTTCCGTCTATAAATAAACAGGGAGATCTTAACTAAATTATCTTCTAATAATATATTTATAAAAGGGAGGAGGGCTTTTTTCCAGATATCACTAGTAACAGCCTTTTAGTCAGTAAAGTCACGTTATACTATAAAGATACTACCTTTAGGTAACAAGATAGAGAGCTTAGTAGCTTATAGAAAGTACACTATAGTGACAGTTAAGTTAGGGTTATAGTCTACAATTTTTTCCTTAATCTCGTGTTTTTCTTTATTATCCGCTTAGGACAGGGGAAAATCAGCGTCTTTCATAACAGAGTCCAGGACGTACAGCAGGTTACAGCCCTCTTCTTCCTCAATATCAAAGGTCTAGGCTTTAAGCATAGCGCCGTTAAAATCCGCGACCACATTATAGCCTAAAGTGTGTCTTCAGCCCACACGCCAGCCGTAGTATAAGCTAAATTATTTAAGACCGTACTAAAAAAGTTACATATTAAGACAAGTAGTCAAACCGCTTCACTTACCCTCACTAAGACGACTAACACACACAGGGTAGTAGCTATAAATAGGGGCGGAGCTATCAGACTAAAGGAGGATATATCTAGTTAACTTGCCGTTAAATATATAGCCAGCTTTAAGGACTTTAGCAAGTTTTTCACCTTCTAGTTAGGTAAGGAGTTCCTCCCGCTATTTTTAAGCCGTAGTTTTCGTTTTTAGCTTCCTTTCCTCTAACAGGACGTCTTTATTATCTTGTCCGTCAAGGGTCTCAACACCACCAGGACCAAAATCGTCCGCACCAGGAGGGCTGTCGGCGATCCATCCGTCGTCAGCAGTAAGGCCAGGAGGGCCAAGAGGGCCGTCCAAGCACCATCCGTTATCAGCCAGGCCAGAGGGGTTAGCTACAGGACTAGAAGGATTTTCAGGGCCCCAGTTATTATCAGCAGGGCCAGGCAGGTCAGCGGAGCCCTAGGTAGCGGTTATTAGACCAGAGGGATTATCAGAGCCCCAGTTATCATCAGCAGGGCCAGGAGGATTATTAGAGCCCCAGTTAGTATTAGCAGGTTCGGGCTAAATAGCCGCGGGCTTATCTTTCTTAACACTATCAGGGGTAGCGGAGGGCAGAGAGAACAGGAGAGTCTTAATCTTATCTTCCTCAACACTATCAGGGGTAACAAAAAGGGGGGCGGGCTAGGAGGCCATAATCTTATCTTAAGGGGGCGGGGCTAGAGAACCGTAAGGTTCTAGCGCACACTAGTTGCGTTTAGCACAGCGGCGGTCCTTATAGGATTCAGCTATAGTAACAAATATTCGGTAAATATAAGAGGTAGGGCGCTAAGAGCACTTTTAGGAAATAAAGAAAGCTATAAGCTTATAGAATAAGGATATTTTTAAATAGAAAAATTTATTAACTTTAGCCTTTTTTAACTTATTTTACTATATTTATAAACACATTTACTACTAGCTAGCAACCTAGCTGTTAGAGCTAGTTACCAGGTGATAGTAAAATTTTCGTATATAATATAATATAGTACTACGATTAGAGATAGGGTAGGTATATAAGAATAAAAATAGCGCAGCTATAGCCTTAAAGAATAAAATCTCTAAGGTCTATAGCTAGCTGTCCTAGACACGTTAGCGGCGCGAATAGGGGCGTAGGATCTTAACGTAATTAACTACACGTAACGGGCGGCTGAAATTAAAGCCTACTATAGCTATCACGAATAGAACTAGTCAAGCAGTTATAGGATATCTTATCATAAAGATCTTTCTAGTTCCTAAGTGTCCCAATCTTAAGAATATCCAAACTATCACACTAGGTATTCTATATAGCCGTTTCTACGTCTCTTATCTAAAATTTCATTAATAATAAACTTTTCTTCCCTATAACAGTATATAAGGCCTAAGGGGGCTACTAGACAGGTATCCGGGTATACTAGTTCTAAGTTCTTAATACTTATTTTAGGGTGCTATTTAAGGTAGTCTAGCAGGTCAAAATAGAGGTAAAACAGGCTAATAATTTTAGTCATATAAAAAGGACTAATATAACGATAAGACAACTTAGTTTAGCTTTATAAGTAGTAACCGTCTTAACCAGGTTTAGCGAGCTTAATATAGACTATATCGCCTTCTCTAATATAAAGTGGCGGTTTATAGTTTTTATTATAGAGAATCTTTATCTAGGTAGCAGCTAACTATATAGCATCCTAGGCAAGCTTATAGCACTGTTATAAAGCGATAAGGAGGGTATAAGAGTCTTCCGTGCTAATAACAACATCTAGGTTCAAGAAATAGACTAATAAGCGACTATAGAGTAACTTAAACAGGGAGATATCTATTAACACATATCTACAATTATTAAGGCAGTTTAAGATATACAGTAAAAATAAACACCAGGTAGAAGTATCGTATTAAGCTCTAATAACAGTACGAAGACTATAAATAAGAGTTTACACAGAGTGTTCTACTTATCTGTTTACCTATTAGTAGTATAAGGCACTTATTACTATTATCATATTAACAGTACAATAAAAAGCCGTCTATAACTAGGACACTAACTTAGGATTATTATTATAAACTAAGACGTACAGTATACCCTAATCTAAATAAATTTATTAGACATAATACTCAGCCTATCAGGTAGCGTCCCAGTCTAGGCGACTAATAATTGCCCTTATTATCTTAATAAACTTATCAGTAATAAGCAATAAAGCGTCTATATCCACGTCTATAGGCAGGCTAGTAATAAAGTCTAGACATAGCGTAGATAAAGGAACCTTTAGTGTCAGAATAGGTACCATATCGCCATAAGGGAGGCCACGCTAAGGTTTAGACTTAACACATTCCGGATATCCGTTAATATAACACACAACTATTTTACAGACGCCTAGGTAGAAAATCAGAGGGAGGAGGAACTCACAAGTGCCTTAAATGCCAGGATAAGCGCAATCGTTATATACTATCCACACAATATCTTAAATAACAGCTTCTAGAACACACAGGCAAGGGGCCTTATCCAGGCTTTCATAGAAAAACAGTAAGCCTGTATAACAACAAATCTCAAAGGACAGCAAACTATACCTAGTCTCGTTAATCCTATAGAAAACCTTACAGAACACACAGTCAACCAGCAAGGCAGTTAAGATCTTATCACAGAGCTCTACTAGGAAGGCTTCTAGAGCAAGAATAGGAACGGCTATCACAGACAGGACGTCCACTTCCTTCTCAGGAATCACAGGCAGGCAAGAGAGCGTATCCACGTTAATATAACAGCAGCCTTAGCGATATATAATTTATACTTTATTTCGCCATTTTTCCAGGAAGAGGCGCTAATTCACTAGGCAGTACTTGCCTTTAGGTTTACCAGAACTAATAGATTAGAAGGTGTCTCTAATAGCGGTATAGTCTATAACAACGACAACCAAGGAGCTATCTAAATAATATTCCAGTTTTCCTAAGGCCTAAACTAAGACACTAGTTTCCAGTTCTATAACGCCATCGTTTATCTCAGCTAGCGACAGCGCTTTAAAGAGGAACACAATTAGACACATTACTCTATCTAGTTATTATTAGTATAGGGCTACGCCGTAACTACGTTTCTTACTCCTGTTAACATATAATTTAAACAGCATACTAAAGTCCAGATAGGCTATCACACAAGCTTTAACTAACACAGTCTTTAGCTTATTCTAAGCAATCTTACCTTCGTCCTAAAGGGCTTTATACTATTCTAAATCCTATTTAGCAGTATACTTATCACACTAAGGGTTCTATTTAAGGGCAGACTTAAATCCCACTATCTTAAGCTTTTATAGCGGCTTCACTAAGTTAGCAAAGTAGTTAACAAAATTATAGTAATAACCTATAAGGCCAAAGCTAATCTTAAGGTCCTTAAGATTATAAGGCGTAGCTAGGTTATAGATAGCTTCTATCTTCTAGGCGGTAGTGTTTAAACCTAGGCAGGACACAAAATGTCCAAAAGCCTACAAACCTTCCTACACAAAATAGTATTTCATAAGCAAAAAAGTACAACCAGAAGCAACAAGGATGCCCAAAACTGTATCCAGGTAAACAAGATAATCTACAGTAGTACGAGAGTACAGGATAATATCGTCAATATACACAACAACAAACTACCAAAAGTAGGGGCGTATAAAGGCTTCTATATAGTGTTAGAAGAAAGATAGGCTTATAGCCAGTCCTATAGTACTAAACACGAAACGTTCCTATCCCTAATACTAGGTGACAAAGATAGTAAGCTATTTATACTCAGGACAGATAGGCTACTAAAAGAAACCCTTAGTTAGGTTAAGGCAGGAAAAAACAGAACACCCTTAAAAAGAGGAGAGGATATCGTCCTATTAAAGCAGCGGGTAGGCGTCTAACATAAGCTTAGTATTAACACAACGTAAGTCCACAACCACACAAGGTTTACCATCACGCCACACAATAAACACAGGGCTAGATACTAAAAACAGTTCGCCCAGAGGTATAGACTTAATAACGCCTTAGGCATATAAGGGATTAATTATCTTATTAAAAGCGTCCTTATCATAACGAGACATAGCATAAGGCCGTTAGCCGAGGTCTTCCAAAGAGACGCCGTCTTTCAAAGTGATAGGCATCTCCACGCCATCATTAAAACGCCCAATACCCACATAGAAAAGCCTTATATAATAGGCTATAACACGACACACATCGTTAGCGTAAGTGACGCCCTAGGCATTAGAAATATCAGCGCTAGAAATATCAACGTCAGTATCTAGTTCGGGAATATAAAATAGGTATCCGTCTAGTCGTCTCAGGTCCTCTAGTTCCACATCTAGGCAGTCAGGGCCTAACAGTTCGTCCAAAAGAATACAAGCACACTCGTCTATAGTAAAAACGTCCACCAACTACGTCTAACATACTTAACGAAGGTGCCCCAGGAATTATCCTCTATAAATATATATTAAAGCTATACCGAGATTAAAGATAGGGAACACCGCCTCCTTTCTAGTAACAATACTAGGTACTAATAATACTATTACCTAGCCAGTACAATCAGACATAATAGTTAGGTCCACAAGGTAACCATCTACATAGCAAGGGAGGTAACTATAGCGGAGTAAAATAGATATCATACTGCCTAGTAGGATCACACAAAGAGCGGCAATAAGCAACTAACACTCAATAGCTTCACTCCATTAAGACAGCACCACAAAGACCGCCACACAGTCGTCACCAACTTACAAATAGTCTAGTTCCCATCCTTAGCCCTAAAAGATATACAGCTAATTAGGCCGGAGGAAACAGTTACTAAGAAGCAGGCTACAGGGGAGGAACTCAACCACACAAACAACAGCTATAAACGAGACAAAACGGTCTATAACTATACGCAATATCACAAATAAGTACACCGCCTCGTAACTAAGGACTCATATCTTAGCCACACCACTAATAGACAAGGGTTCAACAGGTTCTAAGGGTAGGTAAGCAAAGTACAACTAAAGACATAGGCGACTAATAAGATTATAACCAGCTCTAGTATCAAAGATTATTAATATTATAGTAGTAGGCGTATAAAGATAGCTATATAACTAAGTATAAACAAGCTAGTCTACTAATTCTAATAGTAAAAGTTATTATAATCTAGCCCGTTAGGGTATATTCTTTTCTTAGTAACATAGGTTTCATAACTCTATAACAGACAGCGATAAACATATAGATGTCTATAGCGGGGGCGGCTCGCTCCCTACTAGCGGCCGCAGTAATCTTTTACCACAGGGGACTAATGTCCATCCTTATCAGCAGAGGCATTTAAAGACAGCCTAGTAATATCCACTTAAATTAGATAGACTTAGGCGGCGGGTAGAGGCGGGCGGTCAAAACGCTCCTTCCTTACTTCAAACTAGTTAAAATACGGTTTATCACTATACAAATTATAATAGCGATCTTAAGAAGGTAACCAGTACCTATCCCGTAAAAGTAAGCAATAACAGTCATTATTATTAGGATAATAACAATCCTAAGAGTTAGAACAGGGTAGACTATTCTAATCTAAACAGTTACTATTATTAGCTAAATAGGGTTATAATTCTCAGCTAGACAGGGTAATACCTATTTATTAGGGACAATAATCCTTACACTTATATCTATCATCCTAGCTATTAGATAATTAAAGGTTATAGAAATCTCTAGAGTAAGGGCGATTAAATACTATATTATCCTAGGGTTCATATAGGCGGCTATAGCTATACGAACTGTCAGAGTCCTAGTATAAGTATAGCTAAGATTAGGATAGTTAAGGACCTAAATCGTATCTATCCTAAACGGCGTAGCTTTTAGACAATTAGGAGAGCTCTTACTAAAAGGTTATTATAACTTAATTCTACTACTTCTAATCTTTTCTAACACCTAGGGCTTTAGATATAAGTGTCTATCACACCTATTTACTAGAAAGATTATCACTCTAGGCGTTAATAAGTTTAGAAAGGGCAGGGTCTACGTCTAACAGCAGGCAGCAAGCGACCAAGTCGTCATCAATACGGCCAGCCTCACTATATTTAGCAATCTTCTAGTCTAGGTACTAATCTAGAGATAAAACTAACTTATTTATAAACAAGTAGACAATACTATCTACTTCTTAAATAATTTAACTGTAATTAAGCTAGAAACGTTAGTAAAGTTATTCCTTCTAAAAGGGAAAGTCTAAAATTAGCCTGTCCTTAATAGAGGGACTAAGAGAATTAAACCATTTATAGCTATCTAATTCCAGTTAAGACATTAGACTAGGAATAATAGAAGCTAATATAGCGTCTTCTCTATAAAACTAAGCTAGTATATTTAACTAGGAGATATACACGTTAACTAATATAATAGTAGAGTCATATATAAGGAGGCTAAGCTTAGAGATAGTACAGATATAAGGTCTACTCCTTTCTTCGCCCCGTCTATACCGGCCTAGTAGGCTATATACGTCTTCATCAGAGTGATATCTATAACACAACAGCGGGCTACATATATTATCACTAAAGCGATATCTATAACGAGGTTAAGGACTAGGGACATCGTTATCTATAATATAACTACATCCTCTAGCAAAATAACACAGGCTAGGGGTAGATATATTTCAGCTAGAGCGGGACTAGTGCCGTTATATTAGTCGTTATTATATAAGGTTGGCCATATTAGGACCCTATTAAAACCGCGAGACTATAACTATAATAGCTTACTCGTTAAGGAGGATAGAAGTTTTCCTATTTAAATCTCAAAAAGTCCTAGCTTCTAGCTAGCTATAGTCTATAATAGGTATACTACAAAGAATAGCTTTAACCACTGCCGCTTCGCCATTAAGTAAGGGCTAGAGATATAAGAGGTGGCTATTCTAGATTTCCTTAGTAATAATACTAATAATAATAGCGTCTTCTAAATAATCCGCTCTAGTATAATCCTTAAGTGGCCGTATAAGGGACACTAAAAGGGCCATACTAGATTATCTACTACCACGTATACTAGTAAGTAACGCTAGTTTTAGGGGTATAATAAGACGTAAAGGTCAAGAGGTAACCATAGACAGACAGAAGGAATTAGGGGGTGTCTTACTAGTACTAGGTGGCTCAGAGGGTATATTATCCAGGCTGTTACTTCGTGCACTATTATCGTATAAGATGTCTTAAGGTTCATACCAGCCAGAGAAGGATTCAGCCTAGTAGGTAAAGAGCGGTCTTCGTAATTCTAATAGCAACAGTTCAAAGGTTCTTCTACTATAAATAGGCAAGTCTTTAATAAGAAGGTCTTAGAGGTTAATAAAATTAGAGGACACAAGAAAGGCTCCTAGGGTTATAATGTCCTATTAAGGAAGGGGAAAGGGTGCCTCGTCTATCAGCACAGCAAGCTTAAGGTCTACTTCTTAGTGTTATTCTTTTAGCAGAAAGCGTCCACTAGCGTCACAACAAGGGAGGTTCTTACCACGTCTAGAGCAAGTACCACAAAAGGGTCCTATTAGTAATAAGAACAGGTTAATAAGGTATAAAGGTCTAAGACAGAAAGTAGATCAAATTAGTTAATAAACCGCTAGCTCCCTTTAAAGAAGTAATAGGGGTAGTTATAAGCTAGGTCCTAATATATAGGATATTAACGTTATATTATAAGACAGTTAGGGCCAGCTATTAGGAGGAAAACTAAGCTAATAGGGGCCTTTTATATCTAAGGGTAATAACTTAAAGGATTTTTATATTTAAGTTCCTTAAGTGTCTATTTTAAACTTTAATAATAATTTATAGCTTATAAGAGTAGGTCAGGCTTAACCGCGTAGAAAGCTTATTTAGCTTAGGGAGGTTATATTAAAGAGGGTTATAAGAGGCTTATTCAGGCTCGACCACACTAAAGGAGGAGCGAGGCTTAACTCAGGGAGTTCAGAAGGCTTTAATTCGTACGATCTTAGGATCAGGAGCGCGGCTCAACTATCCAGTAACCAAGTCACGTCACAGACTGTTAGCAGAATAGTCGACAAACCTTATCTAAGAGCGGGGCTAGCTCGGGATTAGCACAGGGTATCAAAGAACTTATTTCCACGCTAAGGCAATTACTACTATATAGTGTACAGAGCGAAGCGATAGAGGCATAAAGGGAGAAACAAGCACACAATACAATAAAGCTTTATCAGAGATTTAGTGCGTATTAAGTGATGCAGAAGCTAAGATACAAGATAGGCACGGCGGCGATAGAGGGCAGGAAGTGCTGCGGAGCACGTGACCGTGGCCCAACAATATAGGCGATAAGCAATATTGAACTCAGCTAGCGATTGTCCGTAGAACCTCACAAAATATGCTCCCATTTGTATTAGTATGTTTTGCGCTACTGTAACTGGCACTGGCTTCACCAATTGACGCCCCGCCTTGCATGAGCTCGCTACAAGGGCTATGCATGATTTCTGTTGGAATTGACACCAGGACGCGGCTGAAAACAATTTTCAATTGTGGACTGATCGAATATTGTGGCTGAGGAGGCTGGCCACGTTGTGCGAAAACTCTCCGAGGAATGAGCTTCACCGCTGTCGGCTCATCCGCGTCCACAAGAGAGGCCACTGCACGGCGGATCCTGTTCCTTCAAGACTCTCAAGCCCGTGATGGGCTCGATTCAACAGTCCGCTTGATCAATTCAATTGTATACAGCCAAGCTAAGCCTCTTCTATATCACCTTATCAGAGGGTTGGACGCTAAAAATGTGCTCCATCAATAGACCGATCGAGGTCGGGCCACGGACTACAACCCCGGCCACAGTGTGCCACCTCCCGTTTTGGAGCTACCAGCCTGGCGGGCGCTGGATGGGGCTGGACCAAGAGGACGCGCCAACACCGAGATCAGCCATGCCACGACTACTGTTTCTCTGCCTCTTTCGGCCCAAGGCTGCATGCATACGTCAGGCTCCATCGGGTGCTTCTGCAAAAAAGCTGCACCTGTCACATTGCGGTGTTGGTGCACAATGTTCGGCGACTGCGATCTCCACACCGAGGAGCTGAGTCGCAGACGCAGACTATTGACTCCGCTAGACGCCCGCCCGCCTAGCCCTGCGCTCAGCTGAGAAGCCTCGTGAACTAGTCTTGCCATACAATTAGCCTTGCTTCGCGGGCGCCGCCCGTTGAAATCTTGCCCGTTCTAGACCTATGATGCTCAATGCATACGGGCGCCACTCGTTGGGCGACAATGCGGATATGGCTTGAGCTGA
Source organism: Akanthomyces muscarius (assembly GCF_028009165.1). Lineage (NCBI taxonomy): Eukaryota > Fungi > Ascomycota > Sordariomycetes > Hypocreales > Cordycipitaceae > Akanthomyces > Akanthomyces muscarius. Next base: position 3,915,350 of record NC_079245.1, on the reverse strand, counting down.
ATAGAATAGAAAATAAAGCAGCGAGATTAGCAAACATCAACGTTCACATACGTATTCTCATTGGCCTTAATGCGCATCTAGAGCGTAATTGGCTAGCGTTGTCATGGAATACCATAGATGGCCATAGCAATGTGGTGTAAGTGAGGGCGTCAAATCCCGTGTGGATGTCAAACGCCTCGATTCGCTTCATATATATATATATATATATAGCAGAGCTTTCTGGCAAAAACGAAATCTTAAACTCAGCAATCACCTTCTTACTTCCATTTCAACCTTCAGACGCAATCCAAACACTCCTCAACATGAACCGCTTCCTCGGACTCGCTGTCCTGGCCCTGCTGCCTTCCGCTCTAGCCACTGACGGCTCGTGCAACGCCGACAACTGCGCCAGAGCAGTTACCGGCACCCGTCGCGGCGATGCCTTCGTCACGTCCGCCCAGGCCGACTGCAGCGCTTTCCAACAGAAGACCATCACCGCCCCTGCTGTGTAAGATGATAAATGCAGAATTTTCGTTATATTGTCACTTGCCTAACGCTTCCGTTCTTAGCACCATCACCTCTACCGTTGCCCCTCCGTGGTACGCCTCCGCCTGCTCGGGCACTGTCCGCTACGCTAGCGCATGCTCGTGCTGGGGTATCCAGGGCGAGCCTGCGATCACAGTCACGCCTGTAAGACAACCCTCTCAAAATCCTTTTGCTAGCTTTGCGCAGTGAGAGGGTTTTATTAGCTGATACAAACTGACACGATGCAATAGACCACGACCATTACGACCACTCTTGATGCCCTCCCTACTCAGTAAGCCGCGACCCCTTGCTGCTCTCAAAACGACGCGGGATGACCGGAAACGAGTAGACGTGCAACAATTCCTAGAAATATATTTTTCCATTTGAGCTTATGATAGAACCATACTTACTCTATAATAAGAATATTTCCCCTTCCACGATATGCTTGTCCCCGTAGGGAAATCTGGTCTGAACCTTGCCTCGCATGACAGACAACCTGGCCGGCGACCAACCACCGGCGGCCAACGCAGCATCGCATGTGACTCTCCGTGACTTGGGGGAGAAGTCTGCATCCTACAATTGCATCCGTCTCTTTGCACTCCATGTAGCATAGGAAGTAACCGGATGGTGCTTGAGGCACTCGTTTAGTGGTAAGCTGTGCCCGAGCTCGTAACGTAGATTTACATTGCCAGAGATTTCGTAGACCGACACGACACCCAACACCGCCGACAACACCACTTTAGTTCCCCAATGAGATCCGTAAGCCTCGACTTCTGCATACAACGAGTAATGACTTGCACCTATCATCGCTTCAGGCATGGATACTGTGAGCAATTTCCCGGCCGGTCTTCGAACCCTAGCTTACGTACTTATCTAGGTGCTGGTCGGGACCAAAGCATGGTTGACCTGTATAATGAGGGAACATGTGCCAGCGGGTCCAGTCAGCACAAATGCGCCTTTCAAAGTAGTTGGAATATACCTGCACACATTGAGAGTATAATTACACAGCTACCAAAAGCATTGCATTTTCATTTGCAAGAAATTGCCAGGCGAGGTCATTTGTCGCTCATCAGTGCTACAGTGAGGAGTGCTCGCCTCGGGAAAGTGCTCGCAGCACTAACCGTAGACAGGGCACTGATTCGCCACTCTTCAAAGGCAAAATATAGACTAGAAATCGAGAGGTAAACAACCTGTGCCGCTGCTTATAAATCGCAGCTTGGCTTAATAATTGTCGCACCTCTTCTTCATTCGTAAGCGACCTTAGCCTGGCTTCTACCCACTCCGCCAGCGTTTGGCAGAAAGGGTACTCTTGTGAATAAACCAGAAATAAAAACCCTAGAGATCGGGGACTATATATAGACTAACACTATAGAACTAGTCTTTGTTCTTCCACAATGTCAACTCTACCAAGACATTTCATTCCAGCGCAACCAGTCCTACTAGGCACAAGTGACTATATTCCACAATGTCAGGCTTCGTCGGCTCGTACAACCTACCTGCTCCTCGCAGAATTACCGCCTCCAATTTGCCAGTTCCCTCTCACCTTTCTAGCGATCCACACGCGGAGCCCGGTGTTGAGGTCAGAGACGAAAGGCTCGTGGTGAAGCCGCTTCTCGACTCCAGCTACAGACATGCTGTGATTGCCACTAGCCCTCAGGTCCCTACCAAGAATGATAGCCAGGAAGTACAATGGACTAGGAGATACATCCAAAAGGCTAAAGTTTGTAGCGGTGAACTTGAGCTAGATGCTTTTCCTGGTGCTGGCATCGTCTTGCCGGGCGGTTTGAACACCTACTACCTCGACATTGCCCCCCACACTGAGGGTGTGCTGGTACAGTCCTACAAGCTGTCACTTTAACAAAATTATCTGATGTCGTACAGCACCGCACAACCTCGACCGACTATCTCGTTGTGATCAGTGGCAAGCTCAGCCTCTTGACGCCAAATACTGATGCGTTCCATATCAAAGACAGAAAGGCCACATGCGCAAATAATCTCGTCACGACTGTCGCCCTGCCTGGCGACGTAATCTACCAGGGTGGGCCAATGCACAGGTAGATACCTAATGACGGAATTGCATTGATAACAAGAATGCTAAATATAACTAGCTTGTCGAACCATACTAATGAATGGGTACGCGTATTGTGCCTTGTCGTCGGTTCTGAGATCAACAAAGCTCCTCTCGACAATGGCAGTGGCGACAAAGAGCTGGCCGATCAGTGGCTTGCCCAAGAAGAATGATATAAGCCGCCAGCTTGCGCTTTAGTTTATGCTTAAATGCGAAAAGGACAGCGTACATTTCAGGAAAGCAAGGCTGAGGGCGTCTTCAGAAGCATACGCTGAAGACGCACATGTATTGCGCTGGAGGAAAAGTAAAGCGCCAGAGGAATATTTTGGTTTGATTTGGTTGGAGCAGTAGACGTAGTTCAAGTTGGATTTCTATAACATCGGCTCTCTTTGTGAAGTGTGCGGCCCCCACACCTAACAACCAACTCGGGCAATAATGCCCGTGATGACAGAACGGGATCACCATCTGAAGAACGAGCAGAGCGAAGAGTCCGCCAACCCCATGGCCGCGAGCATTAATCACATAGAAAACGGCGCAGCAGTTAAAATGGAAATGGTGGCAGTAGAGGAGGATTTGTAAAAGTATTATGATTATTAACAGGTGCAGCCAGGCCTTGCTAAGTGAGCTAGCGCAGAATCTACTTCTCCAGCGCCGCATGTGTCGGCCAGCTAACACCATGGCAAAGTTGAAGAAAGTTTGGCTTGAACTCGTCCCATGTTTTAAGCCCGATGTGTTAGCAAACAGAGCGATTTGGCACCTGGTCGATGGAGCAGGTTCCCTGACTGACACAATCATCGCTTTGCTTTGCACAGCTCACATAGAGAGACTTGAAGTTCCAGCCACCAGACCACAGCGATCGACAGGTATTCCTACTGCCGTAGCCATAACCAAACCACTTCCCGGAGCATCCGGATTGCTCCCAGTAGCTGATTCGTAGCTGTCCATCAGGGCAACTTCCCACGTTGTCAATATCCAGACTTCCAACAGCGCAGTTTGTGTCTATGCACTGTCCACTTCCTTGCGAGACAGTGACATCATTGTGAACGTCTCCGGTGCAGCCTGCGTGGTACCGAGTCTTGAGATGAAAAGCAGCACGGCAGACGCCAACTGAGGGTTCCGGCGCGGCTGTGCAAGTTCCCTGCTGGATACAGTCACTGCTGGGCTCGGCACAGGATAGCCACATGGATTGGAAGTTCCAACCGTCCGACCACAGTCCGCGGCAAGTACCTCTGCTTCCGTAGCCATAGCCATACCAGTCTCCCCCACAGTTGGCATTCTGCCAATAGCTGATTCGAACTTGGCCGTTTGGACAGCTTCCAACGCTTGGGATTTCGAGACTGCCGACACCACAGTTCGTGTTGACACAGACACCATTCCCTTGCTTGATATCGACGTTATTATTTACACTGCCAGCGCAGTTGGTGTTGTAGTGAGTTTTTACGCTAAACGCCACACCGTTTGAACTGGGGTTGTAGTTGAAACTTGAGAGAGAAGCGAGGATGGTTCGATCGTTGGATAAAAGATACGCCTTGTAGTTGCCAGCTTTCATGGAACTGGGGGGTGTAACACGGACAGATCCCGAACCCTGCGTGGCGTACGACCACGCGACGCTAGCAGATTGCGGTGCTTGTGCATCGCTGTCAGGCCAAACCCCGATCCAGTTGTCGCTCGAGGATCGGCTTGTCGCGTAGTTGAAGGTAAGCGAAGGGCTACTGCCGTCCAGTGAAAGTTGACCCTGGGTGTCCTGGTCAAAAATTCGGATATCCTTGAGTCCGAAGTAGAAGTTTTTGAATGCTTGTGGGTTTTTGGCAACGTAGTCGATGCAACTCGCCGCACCAGTAATGCTTTTGCAGGTCGGTCCGTTCTTACCATCAGCTGATAACTGCGACCAGAACTGATCGTTCCCAGGAGGATTACCGCAAAAGGGAAGCGTGAAAAGGAGCTTCTGGTCCGAAAATGCCGTCTCGGTATCGCAACCAGGTTTTGTGAGCTGCACGGATGGCGTACCCCAAGAAGAAGTATCGGGGTTTGAGGATCCTATGTTACTTGGAGCCGCGCCGATCGGCCAAGTGTATATCTTGATAGTGTCGCTTGTCCATTCAAGGGCCTCTGAACGTGAGAATCTATGATCAGCAACCGCGAAGTAGTAAGGCTATGGCTGACAAACTTACGGATACCGCCCTGAGGAGATCCCCAAATTCCGTTGCGAGTTTCCTCAGACTGGCAGCCTTGATTGGCCCATTGGTGAACGCCGTCCTCGAACGTATTATCGCAGTTGCCTGTGAGAACCTGCGCTGCCTGGGCAGACTGGTCCAGGACACATTGGCCGATGGAGCTGGAAGGCCCGACGTGGATTGCCACCTTGTTTGCGGGTTGGAGATGCCAGCCTTCGTAGAGGTCGATCTCGCCGGCCGTAGGCCAGTGTCCGGTGCCAACGGTCCAACTAATTCCAGTCAGTTAACAGATCTTCCATCATAGTCAGGGCGACTCTTACAAGCCTGGCCAGCCACCGCAGACGGGTTGAGGCAGGTGGCTGAACCTGGTGATGACCAAGCCGTGCTTGAATGAATTCTTGGATTGAACTCGTAGCGTGGGTCGGCCCGGGCCGCTGCCTTGCAATTGATTCGTGTAATCGACGCCGAGATATACCTGGCCGTTTTGAACAGAAGCGAGTCCCTGGCTCACGGCGTTCGCTTTGTTCTGGTATGTCACCCAGGACCAATTGTCATCCGGCTGGCTTGTTATCGTGCCGGTCTTGAGTTCTCAAGTTAGTTTCTGAACGTGGGTACGTTTAAACTCATCTCGCGGCTCACGTACCGTCTGAAAGTCAAATTCGTCGAGGAAGTTGGAGGCATCATATGTCTTGGACAGTGTATAGCTTCGACTTGCCACGCGGCCGGCAACGATGAGCGCTGCCACAAGGCAAGATACGAGTGACGACATGATAATGATCTCGACGCATACGTATCAAGGCATGCAGTTGCGTGACAGGTGTTACAAGGTTGGCAATGCAGTGCGATGTCGCCCAGATATGCTTTTGACGCTTTCGGTAAAGGGGCACGTGCCTGGCACCTCTCCAGATGCCGTTCTTCCACCATGCTCCGCATGGTACAAGAATCGGTTGCCTAGAACGCGGACCAAGTGCAAAACGGGCCTTTTGTGGCGCTCAATAGTCTACTGTTGGTATATTCCATTTATTAAGCCCAGCAGCCTTAACAGCCAAAGCGTGGCAGTGGCTTCGCCTTGGGTCCACTCACAAACGCTAAGATTAGACGGCCCAGTACGGATACGTTAGACGGAGTGGCAGCTACAGTGCCTACAGGTAATTCCGAGCGCTAAAGGATTGGCGATTTGGTGGCAGTTCACTCGGAATTACCTTCAACCCACTGTATTCTGGGTAACGACTGGTGAAGAGACAGTACGGAGTACTCTGTACAGAGCTGCAATCAAAATAGGGCAGCATCTACAAGAGGTCAGTCAGATGCGCTGCCAAGCCCTCTTGCGTTTCGCCAGGTTCAAATATTGCGGCGCAGTAGCCTCTGGGCTCTTATTAGCTCTTGTCCTGGCCTCGAGTGAGCGGATTTGGTGGCGGGAGGCGGAGAGTCATGTAGTTGCTGGTGCTGCGTGCTAGCTGGTCGGCGGGGATGCGGGTTGGAATCTCCATTCTCTGTTATTGGACGCTGGTTTGCTATGGTACCTACAGAGAGGGTCGAAAGGCGTTGAAGCATTTCGACTACAATTTTGAAATGCACTGCCCTGTTCTCCCATTACCAACTTGAAGGTTGGGTATGGTGTTTGCAGAGCGCCAACAAAGCAGTCGATGTATGCGATGTAGGCGATGTAGGCAACGCTGAAGGGGTTGACAATAACCGGGCGCAGCTATTAATTTCCACTGTCAGCTTTCGCCCCGTGCCTTGCAGAAGACCACGCGCCATATCCACGTTCATTGTGGAGACAACACACTCCTTTTGCTAGTCGCTGGTGGCTGTCTAGACCCTGAACCCCTGGCGCAGCCTTGCATTCCAATTTCCACCTGCAAAATATTTTCCAGAAAAAAGGGTGTGCGGGTCTACCTAACGTTAGCCAGTGCCTTCCGCCCGACCGGATACCAAATGACGAGGCTCGCACGGCTCGTGTTCAACTTACTCAGTACACTGAGCGCGGGTGCTCAACCTCTTAACCCTTGCAGCTTGACGCTTCTGTGATAATTCTTGGAACGGCTATACCGGGGAACAGCCTTGGCCCAGGATCAACTCGCTCGCAGAAGTGGACAGACAAGACAGCGTTCGACGCTTGCCAAGCCTGAGCAACCTCCACTACTTGGTGCTGCATCACACCAATAAGGAAGAACGAGGAAAAGGAAATCAATACTGAAAATCCATGATCTGATGATTCAGGTCTGTGAACTCGTGCTGGCTGGACCAAGACACTGGGTCGATGGACCCTACGAACTCAACACCACTGTGAACCACTGTCCGTCGTCCCGATGTATTTCCACCGGTGAAGTCAGCTGCATTTATTAGTGGCACTCTTGAAAACAACAATGAGCTCGATCCAGTCAAGGGGATCGATACCAATATTGCTCAAAGTCTCAACATCCGTGATGATAACTAGCGTCACAGCAACTTTGTGTAAGATCTTGCTGGAAACTGTCAGGTTTCTTAATCACCGAAGATAGACATCGCAAAAGCTCCAGTAGACGCCACCGGGTAAGCAGCCAGAGTCTATCGGGGTTTGTTCAAGCTCGTGCGCTTGGTCGACCTGCTCTCTTCGCTTTGGATCTGATGTTTGCGCAAGGCTATGTTGAACCTTGATGCTGTCTACGATCTCTTCCCCATGAATATCGCTGTCGCCGACCGTATTCCTCACCGGCTTCGCTGCTACCCTAGAGCTGTTCGGACACATGAAGACGTAGCTAGAGTGCTCTGAGCCAGGTTTAAGACGATCCGCAGGCATACGAAGCTCACTAAAATCATGAAAACAAGCCAGTAATTAGCAGGGAGCTCCAGGCCGTTGTGCAGAAGAAAGCCGCAGCAACATAGGTGTACATCGGACCTTTTGAAAGGTTTATATTAAGACAAGCAGCCGTGCAGAGTTTTGCAGCATCAGTGGCGGTCCTAGCCTGAAAATCAGCAGCAAGATAGACTCGCTGCATGAGTTTCAAACCACTGGTATAATTGACGATTGGAGAGAATAGCTTGTACACCATGGCTTCGGGCAATTTGTGGCCATCGCCATCCGGTAGCGTGCCCTTTGCGACACGCCATTTTAGTTGCCGCGATGAAGTGGGCTGCCAGTCTGTCAATGACGAAAACGGGCCTTGCGGCCGCCGTGATCTTAACTTACGGAGCGCTGTTAGGTGTAGAACAGATCTTGACAGCAGAGCTACCAGGGCCACTGTTGGATGTGATTACAATAGTGGTCGGCTAACCGTCAGCGGCGCTCAGTAGGAGAGGGTGGGTGATTAAGCAGTATATTAAGGACACTACAGTATTAGCCTGTTTAGGAGACATGCGATGATGGATATGCTTCGCAATTGTGTATGTCATGTCCCACCATCCACCGGCAGGGAAAAGGAGCAACGGCATTAATGTGATGTCCTTCCATGAAGGCGCACAGGTCTGGAAGAGACAAGTCGCGCTCAATTACGACATACTCTGTGTCCCAGTGAAAACTTTCGTCCCCTACTTACTGGAGGCTCCCCCTTGCTCACTCATATTAGGGTATAGGTCGACCACAATTAGGAGGTAGGCCACGATCTTTGGCGCAACACCGTGCCTCGAGGACGGAGTCACACTCCTGCCTGTGCAGTTGCCGCTGGCTCGAACCAAAAAGTTTAGCGATCAAATGTATGAGTGGGCGATTCAATAGCCCGAGGAAATTAAGCAAACTGCCCAATTGACCATTAGCTATTGAATGGCTAGCTTATACCACTTTGCCAGCAAGCCGTCATTGCCGCGGTAGGCGTTCTCCAGTTCATCCCTCTTTCGTTGATGCAATAGATAAGCTCGTCCTATATGACCTGCCAAGTAGACTTTTCAAGCTTGCTGAGAACTCAACTGTTTTCGGGTAAAATCAGCCCAGCCCGAGGTCTTTTCACTGAGATGACCGGAACTTCATGCCTCGAGTGCTTTGCGAAAGTTCAGCAACTCGCGAGCCTGACGATTGAGATACGAAGCAGACAGAACACCCTCGATGGCCACAGTGATTTCTCTCAACAAGGATGCAACTGTATGTCGTTTGGGAAAACACCGCCCATCGGCCAATGCCTCAAATGAGACAATATGCGGTCCACCTGCCCACGATGTAAGGCATACGGAATATTCAGTAGGGTGCAGGATATTGTTTGATCTTTGACATCAATAGAAACCTTCGCAATCTGCTCACTGGGACCGCTAACCATGGTGGAAGTTGGGGCCCTATGCAAACAATCCAGCATACCACATACGCCTTGGTCATATGCTCTGCGGAAGCCTGCATCACCAAAATGGAGCGTCATATTTGAGCACATCTACTCCCATTTTAGCACATTTGTTGACGAGCACACGTATTTTACCATTCTGGATATATGATCGTGTAGGAAGGAGAGATTTGACTACTGCGCTCGGGATTCGGATATTCATGTCATCAACGCAATAGAATGGTGGGCCTTTGCGTTCTGGAAATTTAGGTTGGCGAGAAATGGTCTTGAGACGAAAGACCTCAACGACTTTGAGCAAAGCCGTAATACCCGCCATGATCGAGGCTACCTTGCATATTGAGTCTGTCGCCCGCTTTTGTGCCAGTGCCGTCCCGCTCAAAATATCCAACCTCGACAGGGAGTACGCCATTATTTCTCAGTATTATTGAATGGGATTGTCTTAGACATTAGCGCTCGAGTGCGTCAAGAAACTAATGTCAGAAGAGCAGTTTCTTCCCGCGCGGCGAATGTTCGCCAGAATGTTGTCGTTGTCTGTGGGCGCGTCTTCCAGTCGCTGATGACCACAATTCCCCCTCGCCACAACAGTAATCATCAGCATCCTGCCGGAGTGTCTTTGCGCCCTTCGGGTGTATTGGACAGAAATTTTGCACGGCTGACTCCGGAATAGTGCTCCAGATTAACATGAAGGTGGCCACCAGCCAAGGCCATACCGCATTCCCGCGCAACAAGGGCATTATAAGCCAGCATGACATTTTGTCACGGCACGGGCCGTGTCGCGTGTGAGGAAGCCGCCATAAGAGTGCGTAGTCCCTGCGAGGGCACAAGGTGGAGGGTTCTCTCTTTAGTGAAAAATATAGTCATACTATTGTAGTTACTATATCTACCCGCGATCTCTCTTATCACTTCCCTCGTGCTGGCCGTAATCTGACACATTCATGGTGAGGGCGGCATCGGCGGAGTCGCCCGAATAATTACCACTAGCACATTTGTGGTGGTAGTTTAGCTTGCCCGGCGCTAAGCCCGAATGATTCCGGAAACATAGTAAATGTAAACATGCTGGCCGGCACGAGTCCGCTAGTCGTCCATTGAGTGTCCGAAATGCGATTCTACCCGCGCTACAGGCCTTCCACGCGAACAGACACCGGGGCAAGGTCACTTTATTGTACTCAGCCGACGGGCAATACCGGTCCTGGAAAACCCAAGAGTCGCTTTGAGGTTGTCTGGTATTAAAATGCACCTCGCTCCGGGTGATTCAGGCGGCATAAGGCGTAAAATTGTACCCAATTTCGGTTGATATTGCCAAGGGGTTCGACGCGGTAGCAAAGTAGGAGGCTGTTAGCTATGCCCTCGAGTGGCGTGAGCCACTCAACATCGATGTCAAGGACGCACAGGCCATGATCGAGAGTGCGTTGGCCAGCCATACCAACCAGGCTCGGTTCCCTGGTGCCCGAGATGATAAATAAAGTACCTACACGCGGGATGTTGCGGGTTGCTGATCTGAATAACCTTAAATACTACGATGGTACCCTGTTCGGCATCATGGCCAAGGCTGGGACGCAATGAAAAAGCGCAGGGAGACAATCCAGCGTGCTCTCTCCTCAGAAACAACCTCAAAGTAGCCTGACGGTAGAAGATACCACTGAATTGGTTCTCGCTGTTGTGGGTGGAGCGTTGCAGAACTCTTTCACGTCGCAGAGGAGGACATTGACTCGGGAAAGTCACTACACGCATACGGCGGAGATTGGCTCGCCACGGTTAAGCATATCAGCCGGGAGAGGAACAAGTAGGATCTAGTACCTCCAAATTCATCATGGCTTCCGTTCGAGAAGTTACACTGAAACGCAAGCGGCAGGGGACATAGTTTGGAGATAAAGAGATTATAGTGAGTGCTTTGCTAAGAGAATGATGACCTGAGTCGTTTCAGCCTCCACCCCTTTTGTTTTAGTGCTGCCGCTTGAATTTGATCCATTTTGTCTAGACAAGTGAGTTGAAGTCAAAGTAGACGAGTGCTGAAGTTGTACTGCCGAGGTTCGTTTGGACTTATGTGCCTGCGGAAAACCTCAGTACTGCCACACCTTCCAGTCCATCATAAGCAGCAGTTCTATTGCAGTTGCAATACCAATTCTTTTTGCTAGTGATGTCCCTTAATGCTGTCTCGTTAGAGGCATCCGCAAATGATGGATAGCCACCGTTCCCGCGGTTGTTGAGGCTGAGTTCGATCAATTAGTAGAGCCGCCGATTGACCACGCAGCTTTACCGAGGCACGTACTGCTTTTCACGCAGTATCTCGGAAGTTTTATGAGCTTTCATGCCCGATAGACATTGACTAGTTATCATCGACTGGCACATAGAAAGAGGTTGGATCTCCCAATGATGTACCAAAGCCGATGCTCTGGGGACAGTGCTAGTGGATGAAGGTACGAAGAGTTAGAGTACGATAATGATAGCTGAAGTTGCGGGAAATTTCCATGTAGGATACAGTGAGGTCTTTGCTCCAATCCCATGCACTTGAGCATATTGAAACACATCATCTGGTTTCTGCGTGTAGAACGAACACTGGCGGAGTTGCCGCTGCCTTCTCCCGGGCCCCGTGAGCCTCGGGGTCACAAGGCCGGCCGAACTCTATGTGCTCCGACCGGTCTGAAAAGCTGAGCCGTGTCGCCTGACAAATCATTGCGGCTAGATTCGCCGTATGTTGCAGCAAGAAGGAAGTATATTTTGTGCGCGCCACCGCCACCACCACAGTAAAAGGTTCTTCTAGGCGGCAAGGGCTGGTGGCGCGAGGAAGACAGGGCTACGAAAGTACCTCGGGTTTGGAACAGTCCAATGAACGCGAGGCAGGATTTGAGCTATTAAACTGGACGAAGGTAAAGGATCAATCGCGCCAAACACGGGATGCCGCATAGCCGACTTGGCAATTCAACAAAAGCCAGAGCAGGGAACCGCTGCCGGCCGGACCTCAAGCCACTCTAACCCGTTAGGATGGATGGGAGACGAAAATGCGGCCGCAGGGTCTGACCGTAAGTTCTGCGAGTCTACTAGCAGGCTTGGATCAGGGAGGCTTGCAATTTTTGGTGACTATAAAAGTATGTGGCGTATGTCCAGACTAGACATGTCACTGCAGCTCGCCCGATCAGGAAATCGCCGACCAATTAATTGCCCCGTGTCTCTTATGACAATCAGCATAATCGACGCGATGCTACTTGCAGTCTTCAATAGGGATATATGGATCTAGTCTCATGCGCGTCTCATGCCTGGGGACACTCAGAAGTGAAGGCTCTAATCTGTATTTCGCCAAAGACTGCCAAGCATTCCGTTATTAGTAGTGGAAGCAGGCCAACAGTGAACACGATGGTCGCGAGAGGCAGAAAGCCATGCTATCTAGCTATTGAAACTGGCCGAGGGGGTCACTGGCACCACTAGATGTGGTAAAAGGTGTTGGCATCGAGCGATGAACGTAAATTAATTTGATAAAACTTCAACTTACCCAAACCCTGTTCGAGCCCCCAATTTCCACGGGGTTGGGCCAATCAGTACATACATGCATAGTATGGGCGATAAAGATAAACTCGACCACGATGTTACGGTTTTTTTTTCATGGGCCTTTATAATATATTGTAGGTGAGTTCTTCCGGGCTATCTAGGGTAGCAGCAGTGTTCAACACTAGGTCGAGGTTGGTGAAAACGTGCAAACCTCCTGCTGGGGCGTCACTTCCTCTCAATCTGCGCGACATTCTGAATTCCTGGGTGAGCTAGTGCAATACGGTCAGCCTAGCTAGTTTTGTTCTACGCGTCAGCACGGGACTGAGCAACAGTGTCTAATGCCCCCATTCGGCGCACGCTGTGGCCCACTCCTGCTTGCGGCTACCCAATTCCCGCCCGTAGTGGAATTCTATTTTTTTTTACGTGATCGCCAAGCATAAGCTCACCATTTACTGGTACGTGGCGCATGCGGGGAAGACCGAATCTGTGGCTGTACATAGTCCTCTCTTTGTCCTGCTGCGAAAGCGCATCCTCTAGCTGATCCTGGCTGGGTAACTTTTGTGAGCTAATAAGGCAAGTGTTGATTAAACAAACGAGCTTCGGGAATCCTTCTGAGACTCTCCACGGGGAAATAGGTGATTAGAGAAAATGACTCGGTTATTGTCCGAGAAGGGTGAAGTGCCATGCATGAAGTCTTATGGGGCTGGCATAAGCACGGTTGCGAGCATACTTTAATTTAGTCTACGGCAGATAAGGTGTCTTGGGCCGTCTAGAGCAGGATCAAAAGACTTTTGCTAGAACGCTGATTCGTCGCCCTGAGCTGAAAATGAGACATGAAAAGTATGGTCTGTTTGTAGGTGCATGGACTTATGCAGGCAATTTTCTGGATACTGTTCCAGAATACTGGCCTGCCCTGCGCCGTTTGATGGGATCAATTTCTCGGGCAAGGCCCATCATGTTGCTGCCATTTTATCAACAGGCCTTGCCCTTCGGCGCCACAGAGGAATGCCCAGCCGGAATACGGCCATAACAGCGCCCTGTAAAGTCTTGGCCCGAAGCCAGCCAAGCGCTGCCGGCTGAGATACGACGCCCGAGAAAAGCTGGGCGATTGATTCTACATACAGACGGCCTTGGCGAGACTCCTTTCCCCTCGTGGCAGGCAAGTCAGTGGTCAGTCTCCCCCGCGTGGCTGGCGTCTAGGGATCAAGCCCCAGACAAAAGTTCCTGAGCCAGCTGGGGCAACTGCCTATTTGGTGCTAGTTATCAAGCTGAATTGCCACCCATTCGCGCTATAGTCAAGTCAGCGGATTGGGCTGGAACTGGCACAGATACAGCCGCCCCGCCACCGCTGATAACAGATTGGCAATAGTTCCTTTGGCTCAGGCCAGAGTAAGAGCCGGATACAACTGGTCGACACGGAGACTGCACCATGCCTCGGAACGGCTGGTCAGCTGGGCAGCCACACTCAGCACAAGTCCTGCGAGTCTCGTTTGTCTCCCACAGTGGCGTTCTAATTTTTCCCGCCAAGACTTTGGCTTCCCACGCGAGCATTTCCCCCCGGTCTAAGAATGAATTGTGGCCACCACAAGCGCCCTCCCCTATCGTAATAGCGCATTAGGATTGGCTCATTCTCGCCGGAGGTCCCTTCTCCTGGAAGGGATTTTTGTTCCAGAGGCTGAATCGACAGTCTATCTAGGAAGGTGGTCAGGATTTAGTCCTGCCAATGTGTAGCGTTGCATATGCCGTTGTTCCGTGCCATTCACTAGCGGTTTTGTCTTCCCATTTGCAAGTTTCTATGGTCTTACCCAACAATTGAAGGGCCATTGGAATCTGGACTGCCGCGGTAGTCTGGCTCCCGGTGATATATACCTGCCATTCCCTGCTTACTCCCAAACTTTTTGTCACTTTGTCTCAATTGTGTCTGCGTGCCCATTGTACAGTTGTCCCTACTGTACTGGGCCAGTCTTTTCTTTGCCAACTTCTCTCTTCCGATTTAGTGTTACTTCCTAACACAGCACCATGGCTGAAAAGACACCTTACGGGCAAGACATTGTCGCTCACGACAGCGGGTCGCCAACCCATTCCCCTGATGACAGGCTCGACCACAAAGGGCCCGATCTGGCCCATGTTGTCTCTGCGTTTGGAGGCGATGGTGAGAACGCTGTCGCCCCTCGCGACGATCTCCAGTATGTCGTCGGCCGGATTGACGAAATCTCGACTGAGGAAGCTCGCCAAATTCTGATCGAGATGCTCGACTACCACGAGTACGACTACAATTTTCCCGCGGCGACTCGCGAGAAGATACAGCTTCTCCTGGAGGGGCCCTTGGACAAAGGTGCAGAGGAAGACTGGTCTCTGGAAATTCGAACTGAGGCAGCTCTCAATCGGTTCTATTCGCCATACCCAGAGGTGCGCTCCATCACCACCCCGGAAGACGACCCGGACATGACGTGCGAGACAATCCGGGCTCATTTGTTGGGATACATCTGGGCTGTTATCGGCCAGTTCACCAATGCACTGTTCCAGTCACGTTTTCCGAGTATCACCATTACGTCGGCCGTTATTCAGATTCTCCTGTACCCTTGCGGTCTTGCGTTGGCGTTTATCCTACCAGACTGGGGCTTCACTGTCCGCGGCCAGCGCATCTCTCTCAACCCAGGGCCTTGGACGTACAAAGAGCAGATGCTGTCAACCATCATCTTTAACGTTAGTCTTGGTACCGCTTATGTCTTTTATAACCTGCAGACACAAGAGATTTTCTACCAAGACAAGTGGCTCAACCCTGGATACGGAATCCTTCTTCTGCTCTCAACTCAAATGATGGGTATCGGGTTTTCGGGGCTTATGCGCCGCTTCGTTATCTACCCCGTTGAAGCTATCTGGCCCAGTGTTCTGCCAACGGTCGCCCTCAATAGAGCGCTTCTTGTCGGCGAGGCCCGCGAGTCCATCCACGGTTGGACGCTGACGCGCTATAAGTTCTTTTTTATTGTCTTTGGCGCCATGTTCGTCTACTTCTGGATCCCGGACTACCTGTTCACTGCACTAAGCACATTTGCGTGGATGTGCTGGATCGCACCGAACAACTTCAAAGTCAATCTCATTACTGGCTCACAGCAAGGCCTAGGCTTCAATCCTATCCCCACATTCGACTGGAACGTTATGAGCTACGTTGTCCAACCTCTGCAGAGCCCGTTCTTTGCTACTTTGCAACAGTTCTTGGGAGCTGTTCTGGGAGGTCTTATTATTATTGGCCTTTATTTCACGAACATCAGCAACACTGCCTACCTACCCATCAACTCATCTGGCATTTTCAACAATACCGGTGGCCACTATGAGATCCAGAGGATCCTTGTTCCAGGCACCGCTATCATCAACGAGACAGCTTACCAGGAATACTCGCCTGCTTTCTATTCAGCTGGTAACCTGATGCTGTACGGTGCATTCTTTGCCTTTTATCCTCTCACTATGGTCTTCATCTGCTTGGACGCCTGGCGACCTCTTCTTCGTTCTACCAAATCCATGTTGGGTTCAGCTGGCTCCATGATCAAGCGTACTGGCGGCGGAACTGCTCGCATCACCAAAGCTGTTCTCACCGGCCGCTTCGGCGAAGCCAGAAGAGAGTTCAGTGCTTTGGCGAGCTATGACGAGTCGATCTACGATGGCTTTGACAACCCACTTACCGACCTCATGCGCGCCTATCCTGAAGTGCCTGACTGGTGGTTCCTTTCCATTGCCCTGATTGCCTTCATTTTCTCCATCATTATCCTGACGACTTGGACACAACTCGATACCCCAGTTTGGACTATTTTCTTCGTGATTGGCTTGAACCTGGTTTTCCTTGTCCCTATGAGTTATCTTTACGCCATCTCTGGAACGACGGAAGGCCTGAACGTTGTTACGGAACTTATTGTTGGCTATGCACTTCCTGGTCACCCTGAAGCGCTTATGTTCGTCAAGGCTTTTGGCTATAATATTAATGGCCAAGCTGATAACTACCTTGGCGATCAAAAGATGGGCTTTTATGCTAAAGTGCCCCCACGTGCCATGTACCGTGGCCAGGTCACCAGCGCCTTCATTACTGCCCTCGTCTGCTATGCCGTTGTGAACTTTGTTGACCACAATATCGAAGGTATTTGCACACCAGACCAGAAACAACGCTTCACATGTGCTGGCTCTGCAGTTGTCTTCTTCTCGTCATCGGTTGTCTGGGGCGCGCTCGGTCCTGAGCGAGTCTTCTCTCAACTCTACCCTGCTATGAAATACTGCTTCCTGCTTGGTTTCCTCGTTGCGCTGGCTTGGTGGACCGTCAAGCGCTTTGGACCGAACATGCGCTCGGGCGCCAAGTCGTCTTTACCCGCTGGTCTTTTCGCCGTGCTCAACATCGGATTGTTTACCCCGATTTCTTGGCTTAAGCACGTTCACCCTTCGCTTGTTTTCAATGGTATGATTACCTGGGCACCTACCAACCTGTCCTACTGGGTTGGCTCCGTCTACATGTCGATCGCGTTTATGTGGTATCTCAGGCGCTACAAGTTGGCGTGGTGGGAGAAGTACAACTACGTTCTCGCCGCCGGCCTCCAAGGCGGCGTTGCCTTCTCGGCCATCATTATTTTCTTTGCTGTGCAGTGGAAGGAGGTCGATATTAACTGGTGGGGTAATCTCGTCAATGGCAACACCATGGATGGTGGCGGCGGTGACGCTCCGCTTGTTCGCTTGACTGAGATGCCGGCGAAGGGTTACTTTGGACCTGACAGCTGGTATTAGAGAACCACTTAGATGGATTTATGGCGCGACGGCGTTGGTCGTCCAGAATGTGTGTTTCGACTGGTCTCGCTACAGTGATAGCTATTGTACTTGATTGTAAATAAATAATACAAATTTACTGCAACCTGAATGATGAAGGAACGTTGTTACCCGCTATTGAGACCCAAAAGTGTATACGGAACTGTGACATGTGCTAATTAGCTGCAATGACCTATCCTTCGTAATACGAAGCTTCTGATTTGCGAAGTCCCTCAATAAATTCGCGCCGTTGCTCGTGAGAATGCATGTCTCTGGCCATCTACCCGAAGAAAAACCTGAGGAATGCTTTGCCCAGCTTCGCCCGAGGCTTCACGCCGTGGCCTACTTGTCCCATGGAGCAATGGCGCCAGGACATGAATATTACAGAAATACTGCAGTCGGGCAAAAGCGTATATATCAACTACGGGTTGAATTACGCTGTCGACTTGTGGTTTTCGAATCAGCGCCGTAACTGGAGCCCGAGGATTGATCTGGAACACGCAAGAGGCATTTCGCCGACACAGCCGATCACAAGCATCGTATTTAAGCGGCACTCATCATGCAGAACATGCTGACCTGATTTGCAAGCAGCCACAACTGCCTCGTAGGATATTCACGTGGTTGTGAAGATGAAGGGAAACAAATCCCGAGGCCGTTATTTCTGTTGTCAATTCAGGCATGCACCTACTGCACGTGCCAGAGTGCGAGGTAAGGCCCGTCGAAGTGAAGGACGGTTGCAGTTACAGCGCCAGGAGCACCTATAATAGGTCTGCTGGCGTTTCACTCAGCGGCGCTCCAACTTCAGTTCATTTCGCGCTGATGCCCACTAAAACTGGCAAGCGCGGGGTCTTGCATGCCTAACTCCGTTCGATAGCGAGGCATGGTGTTCGTAGACGCGAATTACTGTGCCGCTGGGAGGACCCAAAAACCAGATGTATTGCATCTCGCCTGTACTTTCCAGTCAATATTACCAACGACTCGGGCTAGTACCACTGGACTCCAAAGGCCTTCCTCGAGTTGGTAGAATCCATTCCGAGTCGTGAATTACCCTCGGGTTACTGATGCGACTGTGATCCCGCCTGGCACTTCAAGAAGAAGGCATTGGCCGAGGGTTGAGGCAGTTGAGTAAAAGCTGGCTCATTCACGTTACATCAACCAACTGCGAGTTCGCTACCGAGTAGTTACACAGTCGAGGTGGAAGCTCTCTTATCCACTCACAAATGCACTCTTACTTTCGCACGTCCCAGTCAAATGAAAGTTCATTAAATAGAAGCTGCATCCAACATTACTGTAATATGCAGGCTTGTCTCTTTTACCTTTTTTTTTGTTTTTTTTTTTTTTTTTTGTTTTGCGTTTGTGGTCCTTGCTTCCGGGAATCTCCACCGGTGGGGGGAGGATTTTGCAACTTCGAATGATTCGGCTGCGTGGCAAGCCACTCACCCACTACGAGTTATGCCTGCCTTCACATGGCTTGCTTCAGGCTGTGTGCCAAGCCAGCCGCAACAAGGGGCCAGTCACGGATTACCGTGTCAAGTAAGCCGAGCCCTGTAAGACCCAGTGAGCAACGGCTCGGCTTCAGCATCTTCTGCGGGATGAACATCAGTTGCGGTATGGCTTATGGCTTGCGTGCGTGGCTTAAGCCATATCCATTCAACTCGATATATGTTGAATCCATGTGGAGAGTCTGGAAATGAGCGGAGCCGTCGCAGAAAAAAATCTACTAGGAAAGCAGTACAGTTGTAAAACAGCGTAATGCGGACGGCGCGACTAGATGGAACCGGTTTTTGAGGCGCTGTGGGAAGATGTTGCGTTGTCGACCCAGCCGTGGCTAAAGGCTGCAAGCAACGCAAATCAGACGGGGGAAAGCGTTCGCTGATCAGGAACCCGCCTTGTAAGCTTAAAAGAACACAGGTTTCCGAAACTAGTGCGTGACATCAGTGGCTGTTGGGTCCCGCGTTGCGATACAGCCGCGTGGAGAAGCTCCCCATACTCTCGTCTGTTATGGGCCAAGCGGTCTCCACGGCATCGACTCAGAGAGGACGACTGCTGCTTGGCGTACGAAATGGATATTACCGACATAGTTTTCGCTGTTTTTTCTTAGCGGGTACATCGCCCTATCGTGCCTAGGCACGTCTTGGCGGACAGAACCGGGCAAACGGGCACCAATGGCCGGGTACAAAGCGAACCTGAGCTGGCGAGAATGGAGAACTGCGACCCAGACGTAACGGAACCACCCTCCACCACTTCTCCATTTTGGATGCGGTCGGGTGTGCTCAAGTTGCGCGCTCACATGCCATGACGCAACGCTCGGTCAATATGCTTTGTCCGCTAAACTTGACAGCAGGCAGCCAAGCGACCAACCAGGCCGCCGGCTTGTGAGCCTGTCACCCGAAAAGCAATTTGTCAGTTGCCATGCATCCTCCTCGCTTCATACCCACACCCCCATTCGAGCAAATGTGGAATCCCCGCAAGGCTGCAAACTGGAGAATGTACAGACACGAGATAACTGGTACGACGTGTCCGAGGTAGCAGAACATAGCCAGCGCCGATCGCTGATAAAACCTGGCACCTCCGTCTCCTAATCGATTTTCTTTTCATCTCTCCTGTTTCCTAACATCCTTACTGTGATTGGTTCGCAAGAATATAACCATGTTCGGATTTCCCAAGTATTTTGGCTGGAGAGGCCGGTCTCTCAACCTAGCCATCAGTTCTCTCGGCAGTCTTGATTTCTTGTGAGATCGATGCGAAGCTCGATATAAGAGATTGGATCAACTAACCCCGAGTATTAGGCTTTTCGGATATGATCAGGGGATCACGGGTGGTCTACTCGACTTGCCATCCTTCAACAAGTACTTTCCAGATATCTATCTGGACCCAGAGCTGGAGAGGAACAATCCACCACTGTACCAGAAGCGCTCAACATACCAAGGAATCACCGTTGCTGCCTACAATCTGGGCTGTTTCTTGGGTGCAATTATCACCATCTTCATCGGAAATCCTCTCGGCCGTCGTCGTACCATTATGATTGGCTGCTTTACCATGGCGACTGGGGCGCTTCTGCAGAGTACGGCATTTCAGCTCCCGCATTTCATCGTGGGACGCATTGTTACGGGCGTTGGTAACGGTATTAATACAAGTACTGTTCCTACTTGGCAGTCAGAGTCTGCGAAGTCGTCCGACCGCGGTAAGCTTGTCATGATCGAAGGTTCACTCATTACTGGAGGTATTGCCCTCAGCTATTGGATCAACTACGGTAAATACAGCGAGCACCCTCTTAGGTGCTTTGTATATGCTGATTTTGAGAAAGGTTTTGCTTTTATCGGCGAAAAAGAAGTCGCCTGGCGTTTTCCATTGGCCTTTCAAATCCTGTTTGCAGTTGTTATTTTTGTCTCCATCTCCAATCTACCAGAATCTCCTCGATGGTTGGTCATGGCAGGCCGAGAAGACGACGCTCTTGACGTGCTGGAGGCTCTGAACGAAAAGCCTCGCACCGACGTGGTGATCCAGAAAGAATTTGCCGACATCAAAGAAACTGTGGTTGAAATGTCGAAGGGCTCCTATCGCAGTTTATTTGACATGAGTGAGTACCGCGAGTTCCACAGAGTGGTTCTGGCCTACGTCAATCAAATGTTTCAGCAGATCTCTGGTATCAATCTCATCACCTACTACGCCCCGACACTCTACGGCAGAGTTGGGCTACAAGGCCCGAACATCAACAAATTGCTGGCGGCATGCAACGGGACGGAGTATCTACTGGCTTCATTTATCCCTATTTTCATCATTGAAAAGACCGGTCGGCGGCCCCTCATGCTTTTCGGAGTAAGTAAGCCCATGTCACAGGCGTATTGCCATCTCTGACTTATGATCCATCGTAGGCATTTGGCATGTCAGTCTCCATGGCTGTTCTTGCTGGTTGCAATTGGCGCCTGGAAGCGCTGGGGGATACAAGAGCCGGCATTGGCCAGGCTGTATTTCTTTTTGTCTTCAACTCCTTTTTTGCCATAGGCTGGCTCGGTATGACCTGGTTGTATCCCGCTGAGATCGTCCCCTTGAAAATTCGTGCGCCTACCAACGCCTTGTCAACCAGGTAAGCCAGAAGCAAATCTCCCGATGGTGCAAATAAATACTAATTTCGTATCAGTGGTAATTGGATTTTCAACTTTATGGTTGTCATGATTACTCCGATCGCGTTTGCGAACATTGGTTACAAAACTTACGTCGTTTTCGCTGTCATGTGAGTCTGCTGTCTCCAGAAACAAACTTGTCCTCGATTTGCTGACTTTTCTAGTAACGCTTTCATGGTCCCATCTGTTTATTTCTTCTTTCCCGAGACTAAACTCCGTTCGCTGGAGGAGATGGATGGCATCTTCAAGAAGTCCTCGAACGTTTTTGACGCAGTATCCATTTCCCTGAAAGAGCCCTATCGCTACGATAAGCATGGCCAGCTCAAACCGGAATATTTGGAGGAAGCCGAGCACCGCGAGTACCAGGAGAAGTCTCCCAGCTCTGGCGACGAGAACAATAGCGTCTTGGCTGGCAACAATATTCCTTAGATACGGAAGAAGTCCGTGCTGCAGACAACGCCCAATGGCGATAGCGCATAGATTAAACGGAATGCTTTGCCTGATTGTTCGACGGGATTGGCGTGACTTCATGCACAGCAAAGTCATTTTCCGTCGACAAGCTCTTACGATATGAATTGATTGTTTCGGCGAATTTCAAGCTCCTTCTGTCTCATCATGTACGTGATTTAATATTCTACCTGCAAAGTGCTTGAAAGGCGGGACGGTTTGTGCCCTACGGCCTGAGGCTGTAGCTAGCCAGCACTAACATTAGCGTTGCCCTTGGCTATAACGCGAGAATATCAGTAACAGGAGAGAGAGCACGCTAAAAGGCATGCCACGCCGCACGCTTTCAATAACTGGTCTTTCGTGACGGCAAAGAGAACAAAGGTCGAAAGCGTGCACGGAACATCTGTAGACCCTTAAGGCTCTAGATCAAAGCGTGCATCCTACTGAGACACAGATCCTTGACCATCAGCGCATGATGGGATGGCCACGATAGTGACGCGTCTCTGAAGGCGGAGCTTGCTACACGCTCACTAACATATTGTCTAGGTATCCCGTACTATTAGTGTTTTGTTGGCCAGCGGACCAGAAGGCAGACTAGACGCGGGCACTCCTCACACCTCCGGGTGGGTACCCGACCCGAGCCTCTCCCTGCCTGTGAATCTCCATCCTTTCAAACAGAGTGTCGATTTCGCAGCGTCTAGTATCCATTTTCATGTAAAATTGTATTTTGCTCACGAATATTGTAACATGGCGAGCACAAAAGAAAGCACATTCGTGCCTACGCCAGTCGTGCCATTGCCACCTCCATATGAGGCGACGGCTTACCCGACCGAGCGGCTTCGTCGCCGCGTACGAGTCCGCCGCTGGTTGTCACCCCGAACACTCCTGAGTCTGGTAATTACAATCTGTGTGTTTTGGCTGTGCATTGCAAGTCGTCCTGTCCTTCGTGTCTTCGCTGGCGTAACCGACAAACAATTTGCCAATGCCCTTGAACAATGCCAAGCTCGCCATCGCTTCCCCTCCAAGCCTGACCCCGTCTCCAGAACCCAAAATTCGCGATGGGCCGCAGAGTACGGCCAAAAGCAGCGCATCATCTTGAAAAATGCGACACTCTTTGATGGCGGAAGCTTCACCAACTATGCTGTGGACGTTACCTTCTCAAAAGGGCTAATTGAGTCCGTCGAAAAGTCTGGCAATGGAAGCCACCCTGAGGGTGCTGTTCTCTACAATCTCCACGGGCGCTATGTGACTCCGGGTCTGGTAGACATGCACTCACACCATATGGTTCATTCATGGCCAGCAACGGAAATGACTTCGGACAGTGCCGAGGTTCACCCTGACACCAAAGCAGTTACAGGGCAAATGCGCGTCATCGATGCACTCAAAGCATACGATTATGGAACGGTTGTTATCGCATCTGGCGGTGTCACGACTTCTCTCATTATTCCCGGCTCGGCCAATCTCATTGGAGGCGAGGGTGCTCCAGTAAAGAACGCCCTCTACAGCGGTGCCAATGCTGAGCCGATCGTCGAGGAAGTACTTCTTGAGCGTGGCATACCACAGCACGAGCGTCGCAGGTATATGAAAATGGCCCTTGGTGAGAATCCGAAGCGCGCGTGGGGGTATAGCCGACTCGGAAACGCTTGGCATTTGCGTGAGCACTTTCAAAAAGCCAAAGGCGTGATGCAGTCGCAAGACGAGTACTGTGCGGGCTTGGACGTTGCCAACAAAGGGACGCTCCAGTTCAAAGGCAACTTTCTAGCTGAAAATGGAAAGTTTCCTTTTGATCTCGAGCTAGAGAGCATTGTTGCTCTCCTTCGGGGTCAAGTCTCACTACACAATCACAATTATGAGCCCCAAGATCTAGAGACAATGATTCGCATCAGCGAAGAGTTCGGGTACAAAATCTCAGGATTCCATCATGCAATAGAAGCATGGCAAGTTCCCGGCTTGTTGAAAGAGCGAGTTCCCAACATCACAATCGCTACGTTTGCCGAGTTCAGCCTGTACAAGCATGAATCATACTGGCCCAGCCTCTACGCCGGTCACGTTCTTGACCGAAATGGCATCAAAGTGGCATACAAGTCGGATCATGTGGAGTCTTTTACCAACGCCAAGTATCTGCTTTCGCAGGCGGCTGTTGCTCATGCATTC
Organism: Akanthomyces muscarius; assembly: GCF_028009165.1. Classification (NCBI taxonomy): domain Eukaryota; kingdom Fungi; phylum Ascomycota; class Sordariomycetes; order Hypocreales; family Cordycipitaceae; genus Akanthomyces; species Akanthomyces muscarius. Next base: position 3,891,367 of record NC_079245.1, on the reverse strand, counting down.
CATCTACCAGCCGAAAAGGCGTTGCAAGCAGTCACCTCTGTCCCTGCTGCAGCTATTGAGCAGGACCACCGAGTAGGTTATTGCAAGACAGGATACGATGCTGACATCGTTGTTTGGGATGATCACCCTCTCAATCGTGGCGCAACGCCTCTTCAAGTTTTCATCGACGGCATTCCGCAATTGAACGACGCCCTCGTTAAAAAGAGCACAGGCTCGTCCTGGGTTCAGCCTTCAGCAGCAGGAGCCCCGCCTCGGGTCAAGCCCCAAGTGAAGTATGAACCTAGCGAAAAGACTCGTGTTGGCACTTGCCAGACGATGACTGGGGCGAATGGCAACCTGGTTATCTCCGGTATTAGCCGGGTGTTTTTCCAAGACTTTCCCCAACTGGCTTTCAAGAAGTCTGTCGCGGAGACAGGCTCTCTTCAAATGATTCTAGAAGATGGTAAAGTAGTCTGCGCTGGAACTTTGGGGGTTTGTAGAGACAGCCGCGCGAAAATCGAATCGACAGAGGGTTATGGCAGCCTCCAACTCACGAACGGCCACGTTGTCCCCGGAATGAGTGCCCTTACCAACGCCCTGGGCGCGAGAGAAATTGCAATGGACCCGAATACAGGTGATGGCAGTGCCAGTGGCCAAAATATTGCTAATCCCGACAGCGTCATGTATGCCAAACACGCCGCTTTGCTTGATGGCAAGAACTTTGCCCGTGCTCGCCTAGGCGGAATCACTCGCGCAATTACGGCCCCTGTCACCGATGGTCCCGCCTTTGTAGCTGGCGTCAGCGTTGAGATTCTGACGAGCGGTAAAAAAAGCCTACTACACGGGGGGATTGTTCAGGAAGATGTCGCACTTCACGTGGCACTAGGCGATGCTGCGATTAACGACGAGGGGACGGGAAGCAACGGCATAAGGAAACTACGAAAAATGTTGAGTGACGGCCTAGGCAAAAATAACCAGACTGTGTATGGACGAGTAGCCACGGGCCGTCTCCCACTTCTCGTCCACGCAGATAACAAGGTGCGTGCGAAGAATTCTAGAGGTGTCAGAACATCTTGCACGATTACTAACCGAAGGGAAAACAGTACGAAATTGAGCAACTGATATGGATAAAAAAAGACTACCCACAAACAAACCTTGTCATAGTTGGTGCTATGGAGGCCCCTTTTGTGAGCATAAAAAAGCGGCCGGAATCTAAGTGAAGCAGGACTGACCAAAGCGGAAAACAGGTAGCCAACGACCTTTCTACGGCAGGTATTCCAGTCATTTTGACGCAAGACCGTGGTGCTCCTACTAGCTTCCGTACTAGAGACGGCTTCGTGGGACCGCCACTTACGCGCAGCATTGCTAGTTATCTCAAACAAGCTGGCGTAAAATTTGGCTTGGCATTACTTGAATTAAGTACGAAGCTGTCGCATTTGTGAGGGGCCAGGCGCTTCTGCTAACATTGCTACAGGTATGCCTTCCGATTACAAAATTCATGACCTGCTACCAGAGGCCGGTTGGACGGCAAAATATGCAGGTCTCAGCGACTCCGAGGCAGTGGATCTCGTGACTAGCAACATTGAAGAAATCCTCGATTTGAATAAGAGAAACAGGGACATTGTGGTCTATGAGGGAAATCCGCTATATTATGGAGCTACGGTTGCGATTACTCTGGCTGCGAACGACGAGACAGGCAGACTGGAAGTAGTCGGGTGCTTTCCGAGAGACAATGAGCTGGTGATTACCACCGACAGTGTATAGTGCTGGCCTTGACTATTTGGGCGTGGACTTGACTTGCTGTTTCTCGGGCAAAAATTATTCACAGAGTCTCCGAGCATTGCCACTGTTGCTGAGTGCTGGCCAGCTCAATACTTTCTATTTCGAAGAGACGGATGGACAAAATGCTCAATCTGAAATACGGATACGCCACTTTTTTTTATTTCCTTTCAACTAGACCTATTATAGGCAAGGGTTACAATCTACCTTAGAAGCCTCTGAGGCCTAGCTATCCTTGGGCAGGCTGAAAGTCAGTCCATCGGTGCTGTCAACTTCCCATATATTCTAGTTCAATTTGGCAGCGCGTAACTTTGTACTTGGACGTCTCGTAGACTCACAGTGACTCTTATCCCTCATTTGCCTTGATGAAGTACAGGCGGCTAGCAAGTGAGGGTGTAGTGGGATCCTTCCAGAGGGCTTGATACTTGTCTCCCGACGCTGACAGCCCCACGCCGAATACTCGATCAGATGTGAGGGCAACATCATCGCTATGACGGTCATCAGAGAGGGTTTTCTACGAAAGTGCCACAAAATAAACACCACATCGGATACTAGTACTGTTGAGGAGCTGAGCTTTGCGTCGTCTGATCCAGTCGCTGCCGTGGCGGCCTAGAGCCAATCTCGAGCATGGAGTGGTCGGAGTCGCACGCAAGCTCCCTGGCAGGCATAGACAGAAAATCTGCCAGCGGAAACTTCTAGCAAATACCAGCGTGAGGTAGCATGTTTCCCTCTTTGCAATACATGTGGCAGATCTTCGGCGGCGCTTCCGTCTTCGTTCGTCCCCATTCGTAATTTCTGGCTCGCAATGCTTCGTTGGTAGGATCCCCTGCTGTGGCCGGCCCGAAGGCTGCACTATGCTAGGGCCCCCCAAGCTTCTTGGGCAAGGACTAAACGGCCAATATCCTCGCCAAGCCTGAAATCCCTGAAAGATTCGCCGGCAAACAAATTCGAAACATTTTTGCCATCGCTAGACTGTGACATTGGCTATGTATGAGGGTTCGACAACGTCAAAACTTGCCGCATTTTCGACCAGTGCCCCAATCTTAGGGCAAGTCCATTACAGATAGCGAGCAGCCAGTGGTCATTCCGTGCGCACCGTCCGAGTTTCAGAGCTTAGTAAACTAGTCACCAAAGGAAACACATTACTATCATAGAATGTACCGGGGAGAAAAATCTTCCGTCGGCTGTGGTGACAGGGCTTATATATCGCGTGAGAAACCGACACTGTGTAATAAGTGCAACGCCGCCGCCTCCGTGAACCTATAATGGGTATCAGCGCCGCGAGCGCAACCCTCGTTGCAGCTGACTTATTAGCTGACTGACTAATCTGTAGTTATTGGGCATATGACAGCCCTGTAGATGGTACAATTGACCCCGTAGCCACCTATTAGTTAGTTATTTGGGCCTGGGTACGGGCGCGCTGGTGGAGTAACTAACTAGTCACGCAGCGGTATTTACAGTGGTGTAGCTCGGCATTTTTCCGCGCAGGGCTAGGATCATTGGTCCTCTCAGGGCCTCTCCCTGAACATCTAGTCTGTCAACCCGTTTATCGGAACCGCTCTGTCTAGCTGCAGCTCCGCTAAGCATTTTGCGGCTCGGATTTGGGAACGCTGGCAGGTCCATACCATGAATACCAAACGCGACCACGGCCTAGCATTTCGCGTTGTGCTGCCTCGAGCTGGCCGGATCGCAGATGCTTCACCCCTCGTTGCGGCGGCACCTCGGCCTATGCGGCCGTCCCCGGCGAGAACTGCCAGGTGCGACAACTGTCGGCGGAAAAAAATCAAGGTGAGTTGGCCATCACGCTGCAAACTGAGGTTAGCAGCGCAGGTTCTCAACTCGCGTCCAATCACGGGAAAGAGAATAGAAAACTAACCGATAAATTATTAATATTATTATCATTATTATTAGTGTGACAACAAACTCCCTCGCTGCACCAAGTGTGTCATGAGCAATCTCGACTGCCAACCCTTCAAGAAGGAGTTCCAGTTTGTTTTCTCGGGAGAAGTAGAGCACGCTGGAACATCTAAACGCAGCCAGCCCGAGGGAAGTGTATCTGGCTCGCATACCGGCGGGCAACATGTGGTACCGTCAAACCCCTTTGTCGCTCCCTCCATCCATCGAATTGCAATTCTCGACCGGTATTATAGCTTTACCCTTCCCCTAGATCGCAAAGACTGGGGTTACCAACTCGAATTTTTTGTCAGCGCTCTTGAAAATAGGAATCTGTCGACCATATCTGTCGCCGTGGCGTCTTCGTTTTGCTCTTCGGTGACCAATGATGCCAATTTACAGGCAGCTGGTCTGAAAGCATATGTCAAAGCAGTCTCGGACATGCGGTCTAAAGCCGTGTCGTTCAAGCAGAATTGGGGCCAGTTACTGATGGCATCAGTAACACTGTTTCTGTATGAGGTATGCGCATCTTCTTCCTCGTCTTAGGTCTTGTACGAGTTGTTAACTGGCGATGAAGTTTAACGTGCCGTCTACCATGTTTTACTCCACGTCGACGGGCATGAAAAGCCATATCCTGGGTATAACTTCCATTCTCAAATTAGTCGGCCCAGCTGCTTTTCAAGTGGAGCCATTTCACTCTATGTTCTTGTTGGCAAGGGGCATCCTGGTAAGTCTTGTCCTCCACCTCTTACTATCAAACCCGCAGACAACTGGACTAATTTTAAGTTTTGTTGTGATAGATAAACCGCGGAATCATGCAACGCAAACCACCATTTGTCATGGAGGGAGACTGGCTCACTATCCCATGGGCCAAAGTCTCCAAAACATTGGTTGATAAGATAATGGACTGCAAGGGCAAACTACCAACCATTTGGGAGCGGGTCATTGAGCCGTGCAAAGGTATAGCATCAAGCTCCCCGTCGTTTTGCGATCTGTGCCGGAAAACCCGCCAATTGGTGCATCAGTTACAAATTCAACTTGACGAATGGGTCGCAGGGTATGAGGAGGAGTTACCACACTTGGCAGGCGTAGCTTCAGCAGCAGAGGAAAACACATCACAGAGCAAACAGCCATTTCGCGGTTACCCGGAAGTGGCTCCGCTCCTTTTATATTGGGAAACTCGCCTGGTTCTGTACTCGCTGCTTTGGCGTACGGGGAAACGGCCGATAGAAATATGCCGTGATGGAATATCAAAAGACTTGGAACACTGGGATGCTGTGTTTATTGGAGCAACGCAGGCCATTTCTCGCAACACCGCCTTTGTTGTAGGGCCGGGCATCGGCTCTTGGTATCGGGACGGGTTTGTCTCCGCTATTCACGCGGCAGGTGCCTTTTGCGAGAGGCGAGGTGGGCTGGGGGAATTGGGGGATCGCATCCTGTACTTGCAAAAGTACACTATAGAGAGTTGGGACAAGGATCGCTTCGCCAGCCCCATGCTAGTTTTAGAGAACAGCAACCAGTCTCCATCTTGACTTTGCTGATCAACTAGTGCTACTACAAATGTTCTCGCTATGCAGTGAGGTTAAAGTCAGACGGGCTGAGTGCATGTCTACGTTAGGCAATCTAAAGCTATGTGCTCAAAATGTTCCAGAGGCGTCACCGAATACTAAGGGATGCCCTTGAAGGAAGTCAACACATACTAGCAGAGGAAAGAAAGAAGCGACTCAAAATCTTGAGGACTATTTTATGGGATGAAAGGTTTCTGTGACTCGAATGATTACACAAGCGCCCGCAACATTTCAATCATGTATTACTGTCTCTTACATGCGCAAGTCACATAGCTGATTGCATTAGAAATTGCCTTGTACAACCGAGACAAGGTTGCAATAAACTTGCCTAGATGCCTAGCTGCCTTCGTCTTGTTGTCATGCTTGTTGGGCTTGGCAGTGAGGAGGGCAGCTAAACATCGGCAGATGCGATTTTCGTAGTCAATCATACTGAGTAAGCACTCATTTGGTGAGTTACTGGCAACTGAGGTAACAAGGTGCGAGGCTCTGCAGTGTTGGTGCACAAAGCCGTGCGTAAATAACAGGGGCAGACCCCGTATCCAGATGGAAAATGTCCCTTGCATCAGGCTAGCAAGTCTCAGGCTAGGCTCGGGGAAGTGCTCGCACGGAAATTAAAAACATCGCCTCCCCAAACAGCACTGGCCAAAGTCTTGCCACGGAATATCGAAATATCTCTTTTCTCTTCTGGTCGCAAGATCGTTTGTCTTGCCATAATGCGGTCCTCTCCCAGCTTGCTGTTGGGTTTATTTCTCGCTGGTACGTTACAGTCTGCGGCTGCATTCCGAAACTCAACTTTGCCACTAACCAAGCCCAGACGCCACCTTGGCCCAGCTCCCTGGCATCCCGACTGTGCCATTCAAGGTCGACGGCAAGAAAACTTTCAAGCTTGATTCTGTTGCCACGATCATCGTCGACACGAAATACACGAAGACAACCGACAAAAGTGGACTGACCCTGATTCCACCGACTTTATACGAGTTTGGCGCGACGTTTGCGCAAGACCTCCAAGAGGTGTTCAACAAGACAGTCACAGCGAAAGATGGCGACAAGCGCGAATCCAACACCATATTCTTGACCATCGACAGCGAGCACGAATTTCTAGACGCCGCAGGACGATCGAACAGCGAAGGCTACACCATCGTCGCCGAGGAAGATGGCGTCACCATCCGCGGCGCCAGTTCCTTAGGGGCATGGTGGGGGACACGGACGCTTCTACAGCAAGCCATCCTGGGAGACGAGGGCGCGGTTCCGACTGGCCAGGGCGATGATGCTCCTGGCTGGTCGACACGAGGAATGATGCTTGACTGCGGTCGTCATTTTTACCCCAAGCAATTCCTCATCGACATGTGCTCCTACATATCCTTCTTCAAGCAAAATACCTTTCACATCCATCTCAGCGACAACACGATTGTACCGACATATACGCCCGAAAACTACAACGAGACCTATGCGCGTTTCCGCCTGTGGTCAGACAGCAGCGAGGTGTCTGGACTCGCTAAGTACGCCAACGAGTCGTACACCAGGGACGACTTCGAGGACATTCAGAATAGGTGCGCCCAGCGCGGTGTCGCCGTCATTCCTGAGATCGAGGCGCCGGGTCATTGCCTGCCTATTGTACAATGGCGCCCGCAAATTGGTTACGAGGGCGATCTCAGCCTTCTTAATATCTCCCATCCTGATACGATACCAACCATGAAAGCCGTCTGGAAAGAGTTTCTTCCGTGGTTTCATTCGTCGGTCGTCTCCATCGGCGCTGATGAATACAAGGGCCCCGAGGAGGACTATAAGAAGTTTGTCAACGAAATGTCGGCATTCATCAACGAAGAAGCTAGCAAGTCTATTCGCATCTGGGGCACATTCCCTGCTGTCAAACATACCGGCTCCTCTACGGCGGTGGACTCGAATATCACCATTCAGCACTGGGCCTATCTGTTTGATAACCCTTACGAGGACTATATCAAGAACAACTACTCTGTCATTAACTCTGATGAGATGTATTATATTGTCATGAAAGATGGCCCTTACGGCCGAACAGTCAACACCTCAACCACATTCACGGGCAACCCTGATGGACATGGGCCTTGGTACCCTAATATCTTTAACCTCAGCAAGCCAGATCAAAACCCGTCGCGCGACAACAAGCTGATTGAAGGCGCCATATCACCGCTTTGGAACGATCATGGGGCCAATACGAGTGTCTACTCGGAAGCATACTACGCCTGGCGCGATGGCATCCCTGCCCTCGCTGATAAACACTGGGGCGGCAATTTAACTCATGATCAGTATTCTAACTTGCTTTCTAAGCTTTTGGCCAAGATTCCAGATCAAAACCTGGAGCGCCGCATTCCATCCAAGCAAAATACCATCTTTTCCTATGATCTGCGCAAGTTCAAGGGGGGCTCTGTTACAGACAAGTCAGGCAACAAGTATGATGCCAAAACAACTTGCAAGGGGGCCGACGACGGCATTTTTATGTCACCCGACTGTGACATCACGACGCCTTGGTCATCCAAAGGCAGAAACTACAAACTTTCCTTGACGCTCAACATCGATAAAGTTTCGGATGAAACGAACACAACCCTCGTGTCCGGGTCAGACTCAACCCTCATGCTTACGCCGAATGTCACCCTGTTCGCATCTGGCATCTATTACAGACTAAACAAGACCATTCCTTTGCAGTCATGGGTTCGCTTAGAGGTAAGCGGCGATGGCCCCAGGACTTTCGCGTCGGCCTACAATGATAAGGGTGACAAGATATTCGAGGAGGAGGAGTTCCTGACAGAGATGAGCTACTACGGCGCGCCATTGCGATGGCATGAAATGGCCATTGAAGCACCCATTCGCCGGATTACTGGCTGGCAAGGCAAGGTGCGCGATTTTACGCTGACCACTGACGGAATTGGCGACTTGAAGCCAGGGGCATCATCTGCTAGTCGGGAGTTGCCCAGTGCGCATTTCTTGATCGCAATTTTTGTCGTTGCTATGTACATTGGCTTCTGAATATAGAAACTGGATATCCTTGAGCATATTTTTTTTCGTGTAAATACAGTCATAAAATTTTGATTTAAGTACTAATTTTCAAGCATTGTCTGCTCTGAGCGGACGAAGCCTTTTGAAAGTACATGAGAGCTTGGTTCTGGGTATCTGATAAAAGGGTTAGTAGTCCCTGTACCGGGGAACTGTAGATACTTTCAGCATGAAGAAAATAGATACAGTTGTGCTTTACAGCACTGGCGATTTTGGGGGGTTTCTCGAATCCAGAACACTCTTAATGTATCCACCCAATATGTCTCCAAAACAGCACAATTCCGCTCAGCGCAGCAGTGAGCCCTGTGAAAATGACCAATGGTCCATACATCGTGCCGTACGCGCCGTATGTGCGCACATGCCAGTAGTCACCCACCAGCGCCTGGCTGAGGGGGCCAGACAAGACGCTTCCAATGCCTCTACCGGCAGCAAGCACTGAAAGCACCATCACTGGGTCTGTATCTTCGCACGAATATCTGTCACTAATAGTATCATCTGTCGTAATCTGCCGCATGAGCCCAGTCCAAGCCGATGTATACGAGCCCGCAAACAAGCCGTAGAAGGCGCAGTAGATGAGCAGCGACGGCACTGTAGTCGTGAAACCCCAAAGCAGAAACGTGGCCAACGAAGCGCCGACAGTGGCGATGAACAAACATCGAGCAACGTGGTAGTTGTCGGATAGCCAGCCCATGGTAGGGCATCCAACAGTCGAGGCGAGGTTGAGGAGCAAGATTGTGCTTGCGGCCACAAACTCACTCGCGCCGAGTACCGATCGCGCATAAGTTGGTAGGAAGATGCTCGGCAGGAAAAAGCCCAACGCCTGGAAAACGTTGGCGAGTTGATGCAGCATAAATGTCTGGCTTAGTGTAAAGCGAAAGTTGAATGGGTTGCTTTGAGGAATGAGCTGACTGGGCGGCAGACGAGGCTTGACAAAATAGACCACAGGAAGTGTAATGACCACAAGAGCCACGGCGCAGACCCTTAATGTGTATTGATATCCATAACCGCCTAGGAGATATTGCAGCACAAAGGGGAGAACGGAGCCCGAGAGCCCGGTGCCTGCCCACATGATTCCGTAGGCCATGCCCTTTCGTCGGTCGAACCAGTCGTTGAGAAACGCGATACAAGGACAGTACGATAGTGAGCTTCCAACCGCGAAAAGGATCCCTTGTGTGCCGATCAAGTGGGAGACTGTCGTGGCGAATGAGGCGGCGACAAGGGCGCCCGCCATAACGAAGATGCCGATAAGAGGAGACCAAGCGCTCAATCGAGGGGAAAGTCGTTGGATTCCCATGGTGACGGGCATGCCTAGATACATGATACCCTTTTATGTGTCAGTGAGAGATGTTGGTCATCATTCAGCGTATCTTGCATACCATGGCGCAGGTAGAGACCGTTGGCAAGCTCGAGTCGTTTTGGAACGGTAGGTGTGTGCTGTAATAGTCTTGGAATACACCGTAGGCACCAGGAAAGCCTGTCGATAGGGAAGCACAAAACATGTCAGTAGCTCTCGCGCGTTTTCTTCTCAGTGGCAGCTTACCAAGTGCTAGACCTTCGATTAAAAAGGAGCCGGCCAGAAAAAGCCATGCGTGCAACCCTCGATCGGGGGGGTGCACTGTTGAGCTTGTCTTGAGCGACTCATGCTTCTCGTTGTCAATCGACGTTGCCGGAGAGTATATCGTTGCCTCCTCATCCGTCACAGAGGCTGCACTCCTCATTTCGGCGTCTTCCGAATTTCCCTAGCGCCTCCTCCAATGGATCAGCTCGTTCGTCGTCGTTCTGCAGTTGAAGCTTAAACCCTAGGCCAAAAAGGTCGGTCCAAATATCGGGAGCTCGGAGAACTTTCAAAGCTTAGAAAAGGGGATTGTGTATCTTCTTCAAATTTAATTCCCGTGAGTAGCCGGCTCCGCGTTCCTTTTTATTTTTGATTGCCTGAACGCTTCTCGATTTCCGAGGGGGCCGGGATGCTGGAGAAAGCGTCTCAAGGTCAGGAATGCTGCTCTGCTTGTAAGACACATAACCGAAGAGCCTACCCATCACGCAGTGATGTGCAGCGTGCAGCCCTCCCGCCTTGCAATATTAAGCGCACACTGGAATGGTTAGCTGTCGGCTCGCCACCAGTTTTGTGAGAATCGGCAACCTGTAAGAGGTGGGCCTGTGACTCGAGGGAGACAGGACCAAGCTGTTCGCCCGCGGTGGTCGTCGTGATGAGGATTAGGCCACCGGACCGGCGCAGCAGTGTGATGCTGAGCGGCTGCTATACTCGTGTCATTGTAAACGGGTCCACTCGTGCTTCGTTGAGTAAATGATCTAAACTATATCAATTCAATACGCAGTCACCGACGAAGGTGTGCAGCCAGTGTAGTCTTTGTCGCGTTTGCTCGCCATGCTGTCTCTGGCCGTCAGGCGAGACTGGCTGCGTTACCTCTCCTCGCACGGAGATTTTGTGGGCGTTGCCGACTTTCCGTGGCTTCAGCATAGGCCACTGATAGGAATTTAAGCTACAATTCCTCCGTCACGATGCCGACTAAGTCTGTCTCATAAGTGCTCTCTCCCAGCTCCGTCATTGGCGGCGCCGATTCCGACCCCACCTGCACGATGGTGGCTGTCTCAGTCTTAGGAATCTAAAGGAATCTGACGTCCTCGCAGATGTGATGCTGCGGATGAGTTCCATTAAAATGCAAGCACATGTGTATTGGTCCTATATTAATAGCACACCTGAAAGGCCTCCGTTTCTGAGGTTACCTACTTGGGGTGATGGTCTGATAAATATTCTCGGTATAAAGGTGCCGGAAGCTGAGACCTTAATATGGGCCAGATCAATTTTTTTTTTTTTTTTACAAGTTTCACGTACTCTCATATGGCGAGCAACCCAAGCTGCTCCCACGCCTCGTCAATTTTTTCCAGTCCCAGCCTGTGACGCCAGCCATCGACGGCGAAATCAGCAGCAGCTACGTTAAACCTGTCCGACGAAAATGTGCTGTAACGTCAACAACCCACTTTCGGGCCATTCCCACTTTCGGGCCAGTTTCTCTAGTCAGGAGGCGCTACGTAACTGCCTTATAATAAATATATTAAAAATTAACTAATTATAAAAATTACACTATTAGATAGCCTAGGAGCTAAATAATTATAATTCTGATAGTATAATAGTGTGCCGGTGCTTAAGACCTATTAATTACTCTTTTAGCTAAGAATAGGTGTTTTTAACGTCTATAACTATAGTAAAGGTTTTATTAGGATTTGTGTTAACTAACTTATGTTTAAAGGGTTTAATAAGCTTTACTTTTACTTTAAGCTTTAATATTTAACTTACTTAGAGGCAAATTTAGGCTTATTAGATATTAAATTGCTTCTTAATCTTCCGCTATATTAGTTAGATTATATACTAGTCGGTTAAATAGCTCGTACTAGCCTAAAGAAGGCGGCGAATCTATTATCTCTATATAGGTATTTTAACCTCTAGAAGACTAATATTAAGTGCCTTTTCTAGCTCTATAGATACTATTATTAGTATTATTAGTAGGCTCTTAGCTATTAATAGGCTTATTAATAGCTTTACTATACTAACTAGCTATAAGCTAGCTATCTTTTACCTTATAAGGATATTCTTTTTAGATATTCTAGTCTTTTTAGTAATTATATAGTATTAAAGAAAAATTCACTTTCTAAAAGGCAATAAGTTATTATCTATTAGCTATTTTCCTAGCTCTTTTTTATAGCTAACTTTAATAGGACTAAAGACTACTATATTAAGAGGTTAAAGTATATAAGAGCTATAAGCTAGTAGGAATAAAAGGAATATATTATAAAGATAATATTTATATATAAACTTAGATATATAGTAGCTATTATAGCTGTTAATAATAAGAAAGTGTTAGTTATTATTATTAGTTAGATTTATCTCTAGTATAAATATTATCTTAAGTTAGTACACTATAATTATATTATTTATCTAGCTTTAGTCTATTACCTTAAAAAACCACTTCTTAAAGGGCTTTAATTCTTCTAGAAACTACTATTATTAAATATTCTTTCTATTAAATAGTACTAATAGGTTTAGCTCTATCCTAACCCTTTAGGGCAATCTTCTTCTAAGATAACCCTAATACTAAGCTATTCTCTTAGAGACCTATTATAAGCCCTGTCTTATCTATATTCTATTAGTTCTTTAGGGGTATCTTTATAAGTACTAGGATTATTAATAGCTTAAAGAAAGCCTATATAGTATAAGTTAAAGCGCTATTAAGATGTTAGAAATTAAGTCTCTTACCTTTTAAGGACCTAACCTCTATATTTTAAGCTAGGAAGCTATATAACTAATTTACACTAATTAGTTAAAGGTTACTATTAGTGATAGATAAGAACCTAGCTATCTTCTAGTAGCTCTTATAGCTTAGCGGGTTACTTATAGAGTCCTAAATTAGGATCTAGGTGATAAGAGACGCTTTTTAAGAGGCTAGAAGCTGTTATATTAGCTTAAAGGCCTCTTTTCGTGTTATCTGGCCGTTTATACGGTTCTATATTGTCTAATAAGGTACTCCCTATCAGCTAGCCGCCTTCTAGATACTATAGCCGCTAATAACGTCCTATATAGCATTTTAAAGTTCTTATTTGGTGTATTAAGGCATAATAATATAATAGTTTAATTTTAACGCTAAAATAATTATTATTGTGCGAGAAAACACGGCTCTAGTAATGTAGGTTAGGGATGGAGGTGGCTGGGAATTACTGGCCCGAAAGTGGGAATGGCCCGAAAGTGGGTTGTTGACGTTAGAGCTTGGATGCGCCATCGGTCTGGAAGAAACAAATTGCGTGTCAGATTGAATCCTGCAAATCTCAGGTTTGTGCCTTCGACCATGGCGCTGGTAGCACGCATCCCGGCCACAAACGCCGCTATCCTATAGCAAGAGAAATCAGTCGCACGGCGATCTGTTATATCACTGTACTTTCGGGACCCTTCTTTAGCTCAAAATGACTCTTCCTCCGTTAACTGATTACTTAATCATTGCTCAGGTACGGCTACATTGAAGAGGGCTAGGCCTGTACTGGATCCACCTGTTTCTTCACTCCGAATCGGTGCGCCAAGGCTTGGTCTAGAACCGAGTACATCCAATACAGCTATAGACGATGTGACACGAGCATAACGACGACGAGCTCTACGCAGCGTGAGCGAGCCAGCAATTAATACGGGCCTTGATAGGTCTAATTTTTTGTGTCAGCTTCGTCTTTATTCTATCGAAGATTTAGGCTTCAGCTCGGCACTAGCCCATCCTGCGCCACATTCGGGCACCGCCGAAACATAGCGACGCCCGTCAGCAAATTTGACGCTTCTTGGGGAAGTCGACGGTTTTCTTGAGGGCAAAGCAGCTTATGATCTGACAAAATCAAGCTTTCGGGCCAGCCAGCAGCCGACTGTCACAGCGCTGATCTTGCCGCTGGCATCGCGACGGGCTACAATAGTCCAGTCCCCGGGGGGGGATGAGTCCATGGCTCTAGGGCATGCAAGGGCGAATACATCCTCTGCGAGGGCTCGCATTAAGTGGATGGGGCCCTTCCCGAAGAAGCCGTCAAAGGAGCCGTAAAGCATGCCATCGGTGCCACTGCAGTGAAACATAGAGTCGATTTCGACGCACTTGAAGTTGCCGTGCAAATCAGAGTAATTTGCGCGAGGCTTGGCCGCTGGTACGCGGTTGGCGCGGAACTTGCGGTTATCCTTGGGGAGAGTGACCTCAAGCACGTCTCTATCCAAAACGGCAGTGACGTCGTTGGAGACAGCCTTGTTGGCTTCCACAGGAGTGATGTCCACTGCAGCGCGATGGTAGCTAAAAGATAGTTTTCCTTCCTCTTCTCCTTTGCCGATTGTGACAGCCAAGTCTGATTCGGGGTCCAAATAGGTGCCAATGAATGCAGGGTTGGGCTCAACAGCGTTGAATTTGGCATCTTGTACTCCCAGGAGACGCTCGAGGATATAGTCACACACTGTGCCGACCTTTGCATGCTCCTCATTGAGCAGAGCAACGACGGATACTCTGGCCTCGGGGGCGTAAATTCTGTTCAGCCTGTAGCCACGAAGAGCACCACCATGGCCTACCAGAGTGACGCCACCAACAGAGTGCTGGCTCAGACCGTAGCCGTAGTCGCTTAAAGCTCCATCCTTGAACTGCTGCTTCTTGCAGTTGAGGCCGTACCAATTTTGCGTGTTGTCGCGATTTCTGTCGACAAACTTCTCGTAGGCTACCATGTCGGACAGCGAAGCTACGATGCCTGCATCACCGGCCCACTCGATGCGGTTGTCGCCAGGATAGAAGCCATCCTTCTCATTGCCTTCGTGGCCCACGCAAGGACTAGGGTGCTTCGATGTGTCGGCGCATAGAAAGGCAGTCGTCATGCTGGCGGGTGCGAATATTCTCTCATCTAGCAGATTAGAGAGAGTCTGTCCAGTAACATTTTCCATGATGCGGGCCAGAACGTAAAAGTTGGTGTTGGCGTACGAGTACTGCGTGCCCGGCTCAAATTGGAAAGACTTGAGGCGCTGCAGCATCTGAGGTCCGTGGTGCTGAATCGAAAAGGGCGTCTCCGGCTGGGCACCCCAAAGTACAGTCATGGCCCAGTAGTCGCGCATGCCAGACTGGTTGTTGCAGAGCAGCTCCAGCGTCACACCCGTGTCCTGGGTCATCTCCTTGGGCAGGACCTTGGTTAGCTCGTTGGCGAGCTGCTGTGCCGCCGACTCACTACGCGCAGTCATGGCCGGTGTCGGATTAAGTTGCAGATCCGTCAGCAGGCCACAGGTCATTTGCTTGGAAATGGAGCAAATCGGGATTACGGTGTCGTTTCCCATGGGAATGCCTTGCTGCAGGTCGGCGAAGCCCCAGACCTTCTCGCCAAGCAGCTCGCCATCCTTGACGACGGCAATAGCACCGCCGGGCCCGCGGCACTTGGCGGGCAAGTCTGACAGAATTTGCTCGATGGGCTCTGCTATTTGCGCCATGTTTTGTGTTGAGGTTGGTGATGTTGAGGAAGGTTACCTAAGAAGAATCGAGGTGCGGGGTGAGATTTTATATGCTCGAGTAACGCTCGGCAGGTGTACCCACCGACCCTGACGGGCCGCGATTTATAATTGAATTTCGTAATTTATGGAGCATTGATTCAGAGTCTTTTGAAGGGTTGTCGGTCAGGTTGCTAGTGTTTCTAGAGTAAAGAACTCGCCCCAAAAATGTTTGAACAATGGGAGTATCTGGAACATGGCCTGGGTGCTTGGGCAGAAGCACACCCCGCTGTGGGCCGCAGCCGAACGACCCTGCCACGGAGCAAGCAGTATATCCTGGCTCATGCAGTATCCCGAAATAGACTATTTAACCAGGTAAGTCGCGTAGAGAGGGGACCAAAACCACAAGTCTTTCAACGAATGGAGCAGCCGAATTTACAGCTGAGTGACGCAGTACGGAATTGCTGCTTTATCCTGCTCGGCAAGCAAACTGCTCGGCAGGCAATTCACTAATAAGCCGAGCCTACAGCGCGATACAGGTGTCAACGCAGGTTTAATCACCACTGAGGTAGCACCGACGGCAGCCGACCGCCACTAAAGCGCCACTGTGCGGTGCCTGTCGATCCCCATCTCGAAAGAAGCGACATATATCAAAATACTATCGTTATATGCTTATATTGTTTTCGTAGCACTGGTGCATATACGCTCTATAGATTTCACGATTTCCTCTACTCTCCGATTCTCTACCAAATTTGAATCAAGCGTCATGTTCAAATAGGACAGTGGCAGTTGCCGCTGCAGCACGGTGCAGACACAATGTTGACAGTCAGCTCGCCCTTAGACACATCGTTGCCGGGCGCGGTAGGGTTGCTTCCGCTCTGGGTGCAACCTGTGAGCTGTGGGGAGAGAAACATTAGTACAGTAGTGTGAAGTGTGAATCAAGCAAAGATCGGACTCACCGTGGTCCATCTAGCCTTGCAGTAGATCGGCGGCTCGGTCGGCAGTTCTCGACGCTCCGGTCTGGTAGAAGGCAATTCTCGCTGTTCATATGGCATTGTTAGTCATCTCCAAAAATTCCCCGTAGCCAAGACTGGAAAAACTCACAGTACTTGCCACCAGAGCAAGCCAGTTGAACTACAGAATTGTTAGTGTAAGTATTTTTCACAGGGTATTTATATCGATCAGGATGATTTTACCTCCTGTTGCGTAGTGATGCCTATCGTTACCCTGGGCTTGGATCTGGGGAACTTGGGTCAGGACCTCTTGCAAACTGGCATTGTTGAGGTTGCATGCACCGGAGTCTCGGCAGTTGATGCCAAGAGCGGTGGCGGCAAGAGTAAATGTGAAGAGAGTTCTGGAGGAGACCATGTTGAAGCGCTGTTAAATCAAGTTGGCGCAACTATAAGGTAGGTACAGTCTTGTCAGCACCCTGAGGCGCCCCTCTGCTCTTATGCAGACCACACCTAGTGCTCGCGTTGTCTTACTCCTCGTGATCTGTCGTTGCTTCCGATATTTTCCTTATATAAATATTTCGGACTGGCCCGTCTGTGCTCTTACCGAGGGCAATTATCAGTTTTCGAGGGGTCGAAATGGTAGGTGGCTCGTCATCGTCGTCGAAGCATTCCTTGTTTCCTTCTGGAATCGATGATGCTATACACAAGGCATCGAGCGCACTAGCTGGGCCCTGCGACAGTTTCAGCAGTCGCGCAAGGTTATCATCTTAATGTTGTCCAGATTTTCCAGACATTGGCGTAAGCTGTAAGCCACCGGTGCGATGATAGCGCCGACCAAGACTCCGTTTCTTGCGACAAAGATTGATCCCGAACGGGGTTCTCCAACTACGTACCGAGGTGTTGGCTGAGACACTGCCGCAAATCAAATTGCATGTTCCCATGGCTCTCATGGAAGCTTCTGTGCCTTTTACCAGAACGGCACTTCCGATACAGCCAAGAATGCCTACAACCATAATCAGCAACTTCTTGATCACGCGTGCCGCGGCTGCGGCAGTGTGCCCACCAAGCCTCGTAACGATGTCTCCAAAGGCGAGCTCACTGTCAACTACGTATCGAAAGCATGCTGTGACAGCGACTGTCATTGTTAGGGTTAGACTTCAAGTCTTTGTTGAGAAGCTTAATTTCACATAATTTTGTCGTAAATATCAACGGGTTAGTGCATCTCCTCACTCGAGACAGCATGAGCCTGGGAGAAGTATTTGAAATACCCGTGAAGAGTTCCCCACCATCAAGAACGTGCAATAGTTCCCTTTATTAGCATGGATTTGGGGAGTTCAAGAAGTCTTATTTAACTTGTCTCAAGGCTACTATAGTATGCCTGAAGACAGGACGTAATTTCAGCTACATTTGGTGTCGGAATACCTACAGTGCTTGAATGCTATTGATGGACGCCATACCCTGTACGACAGCTCTATTAGCGTAGTAATCACTAACTGGGTAAGCACGAGGCCGTACGGGCAAGGAGAGCCGCACTTTCCATATGAACAGAATTGGCCGGCACCTGAATAAAGCACGGTGAAGCCTTTACCGTAATGTTCTCGGCAATATCGCCAGCTTTCAATGAAATGCTTCCATTCGGTACGCAAGATATCTTCTTATTTTCCCATTAAGTGAATGGCAACAGTACTTTCACCTCCCCATCCAAAGCAAA
Source organism: Akanthomyces muscarius (assembly GCF_028009165.1). NCBI lineage: Eukaryota > Fungi > Ascomycota > Sordariomycetes > Hypocreales > Cordycipitaceae > Akanthomyces > Akanthomyces muscarius. The sequence goes on along the minus strand of NC_079245.1, from coordinate 3,873,469 downwards.
GCGGCCAAACAGATGTCTAACCTATATTGGAAAGTCTAATACCAGATGCTGAACGCCATATATGAGTTATGCTGCCATCATGGCAAACTCCATGCTGAGAATTTTTTTTAACGCCGTCGCTCTGTTACACGGTCTCGGCGGCAGTGTCGCCTGAGGAGGGACGCATCTCCTCGCTCTTCCTAAGTTTTCTTTGTTGGTCCTTGCCCATTTTATAGAAAATCCAGACACCCCAAAGTTGCGCCGCTGAGAACAATGTGTGTAGAAAGGGCGTCGTGACTTTGAGAGAAAGAGACCACTTGTCCCAGAGGGAGCCGAAGAGAAACATGACAATGATGGTTTCAGTCACAGTTCCTACAACTTCCAAAATCGCGGTTGCGTAGAAGATTCTGGACAGTAGCGCATGGTTGTCGTGGTGGACTCGGTAGAGAATCATGGCCAAATGAGGCCAAAGCTCGGCAATAACATCGAATGCACCTGAGACGTGTTAGTCAGCCAGTCATTTGTCAAAACGGACATTATGCACGCAGCGTACCCCAGATAAAGCACAGAATAAACTCATAAACTGCGTCTCTTTCGTGACCGAAGTTGATGCTCATTGCAATCGCAGCTTGGGCAATAACAATGGCACCAATATGATGGGCGCAACTAATGACGGAGACCTTCTCGCGGAAGAAGAGTTCGAAGATGTACATGCCAGTAAATATTTGTGAGGAGACAATCATCATGTCTCCAAGAGTAACGGAGGAACCCTTGGCATAGGGGGTATGTGGCGTCGCGTTGCCACAGATGATCGCGAGAAGAGGATAACCGCACAGAATGACAAGTAAAATTTTGGTGCCGGCTGCAACATGGTGATTCGTGAAGCTGCGCATTTGTGCATTTGAAACATCGCGGAGGGCCGCACGAGAGTAGATTTTCGGAATAAAAGGGTCGAGAATGTAAAGTCGGATAAGAGCAATGACGCAGCAGGTGACGGTCAAGATCAGACCCGAGAAAGGTGCAATGGAGGAAATTAGCTCGTTGATGAGCTCACCCAAGTGCAAGCCATGGTGTTGTCCGCCGTGATGGCCCGGCATTGTGTCTGCGAGCTGAAAGAAATTTGGGAAGTAAAATGCGAATAATGGTATAATTGATTGGAAACGAAGAGCTAGGCTTCAGTCGAGAAAAAGCTGAACCGCCAGCAGCGGACCGAGTGCTGAGGCAGAGCCTAGTTGGAAGTCGCTATCCGGACGATTGACATTGGTGAATCGGAAGGAGAGAGCGTGTTTGTTGTTTGGGCAAAAGGATTGTGGGATTAAAAGGCGTTGTAACGAAAGAAAGGTCGGATGAACGGACGATCAAAGAAAAGAAAGAATCAGCAGAAGGCTGAGGATGGGCGTCAGCTTCATATTTACACTGGTATAGGGGTCGCAAATGACATCCACAGTTGGCGGTCGTGGTAGCGCCCCTAGCAAATAACTTATCGGTACGGTGTCGCAATGCAAACATGGAGTAATCCTAGTAAGCACAGCCCTATTTACCTGGCAAAGGGGTGGAAACCGACGAGAAAGCGACGTGCTGGTACGAGCACGCCCACCGAGAAGCGGAACGGCAACAGTGGTGTGAGCCAACTAGTCGCTGGGCCAGTGAGGAGCTCATAATTTTGTGGGCAATCGGCCCAGAGATGCCGCCTTTCTTAGAGTACGGATGGAGCCGAGGGCGTGGCTTGGCCACAGGGCCAGGCTGGCGAGAGACTCAGGTCGGAAGTGCAGTGCCGATTTGCCAATCTCATTAGTCGAAGGAGGACCAAGAAGGCCAGCAAGCTGGCACAGATGAGCCAGGGACTTTTGCGGAACTCCTACCCTTTCCAGCTAGCGCAGATCAACTGTCCACGCGTCCCTTGCTGCTTTTGACGCCCGGTGTGGATGGGCTAGAACGGCATTCGAGGCGCCTGCAATAAAGTGCGCATCAGGAAGTCGCCAACTTTCCCCTTCTCTGCCCAACGCCGACTTTGATCCCCGCAGGGCCTCTGAGTCGCTGTCATTTTCTGTTGATCGCTCATTGGGCCGAAGGCGTTTCCCCGAGCCGGGTCTCAGTGAGTGACTGCGCCGCCAGGGAGAAGAGCCGAAAACGAGAAGAGCAACGTAATCATACGTCTTCGCGAGCCTGGTATTTGGGCCGACTCGTGGAGCGCTTTTGCTCTCAGCAGAAACGGGGGCGTCAACTTACAACAGCTCATTTGCCATACCCTCTAACTTCAAGAACTACACTAAAATGCCCGTTTTGGGTCACGATCTTCTTGCATGACCAAGTGGACTCTTGTACACCCTGGGGATGAGGAATGCCACCTTCACGACAAGTCTAGAGGGCGGGAAGGTGGGCGATTCTTTTCAACTGTCAGTATGGCCTATCTGACCTGGCTGTGAAATGGGCTCTGCACGTGTGCAAGTGTTGGGAGTGCAGTGCGGCGATTCAGTCTGCAGCAGCTACGTACTACCTAGGTAGGTAGTTGAGGTAGGTACACCTACTGGTATTTGCCCTGCCGCACAGTCAGTCTAGCGCCAAACTGGACCCCTGGAAGCCCGAAAGCCTCCTTGTGTTTTACCAGCCAGCGTCGTGGCGGAGGCGAGGCCCTGCAAGACGCGACCCCCACTACTTACCCTCAGCACTGCCTTCATTCTTCGACCTGGCCCGCCACCCGCCTGGTAGGGTTCTCGGCGTATCCATCAGGCAAAACAAATAGTGGTGCCGCTCGTGCAAGATCCAGCTCAAGGGAAAAATCGCAGAAGTTTATTCGGGTCGTATCTTGCTCGCTGACGAGGTCGCGAAGACTCTTCTGCACCGTCATGCTCGTCAGCGACGCTGGAAATGGAACCCTTGCGCTGCAGGTGAGATGTGAGATTGGATGGTCGCATCAAAGGGCGTTGCCATTGGCCCATCTCTGTGCAGGCTGATGTCGCCAGTCCACTTTACATTATTCTGGAACACCTTCCTCTCGCAATCTCAACTTCTCAAGTGCAGCAGGCTTCGCGTTGGACAAGGCGCAATAATAACTATTGACAGTCTGGGCGACAACGCACACACGGGGCCTAATTAGTCGGCGAACTTTGTCAACTGTGGCGGAACCTCCTTCAATAGTAGCCAACGCTAGCTGGGCGCCAGTGCACAGCCCTATGCCAGATGGGGGAGTTTAACCTGCGTGCTCTCGTGTAGCCGAGCTTCAGCTCTGCCTTCTGTGCAAAGCCACTCGCATGCGTAATCATTTATGCTTATCAGGCGATGGCGATGCAGAGATCTTTTTTCTCTATTCCAGGCACAGTCACGGAAAGTGTACGTACGGCCGCTGGAGTTGGTTGACGGCGTTCCGGTCGGGCTAAACAGGGCTGGCCTTCGGTCTAGGCCTTACTTCGCTGCCGCATGTAACGTCTTTGTGCTCAGTGTGGCTGCGTGACATCAAACCACTCCATCCTCCACTATAAAATGGGTATTTGCAATAGAATTCTTGAGCTTAAATTGGCAGGATGCACTGGCGTAGTCCAGCCCGCAAAAATACAGCTATCGTTGTTTTATTGCACCGACTGGTCACTCTAGTTAACAGGTGTATAGACCAAACAGTAAATTGCCCCGAAATGTGCAGCTTTTGAATGTAAGTTATATACGAAGTAAATACATGTATGTACGTAGTGTGGCGGCGTGAAAGAGGAGAATCGTGAACTAAATGCAAGAATACAACGGACTGGGTAAAGGTAGAAACAAGGGCAGAGAATTAGAGACAGGAGCACGCCTCGTCATCCGAGTCGGCGAATGGCTCAATCGTGGTAGACGTAGTCATAGCCAAGAGGAGAGAATCTGGGTCCGTTTCCGACAAGCAGATCCTTGTTGTTGTTCGCAGTGCCAAAGTATGCGTAGCGCTCGATACAAGCCTTCTTGTCTAACCAGGGAAGCGCCTTCTTCATGAACTGACGCTGCTGATCCTGGTTTCCGAACCCCTTGAACTGTACGCCTGTCAGTATTTTCCATCCACGAGAGGGGCATCATATTCTTACTTCAGTAATCCACACCTTGCGGTTTCCGACCAGAGAGCAAATCTTGTTGACCCAATTCTCGAGATCACCCTCCAGAGTGTGGTCATTGTACCAATGCACCGGAACAAAGTCAATGTGGCAGTCGTGGCACTTGCCCAAGAAGTCCTTTAGCCAGTTGTAGCCGTCATTGGAAACGGCAGGGGCACCGAGTTTAGCACGGCCGGAGAACTGGTTCATGTACTTTCTCCAGGCATCGGCTGCCTGCTGCGGGGAGAGAGCGGCCTGGTCTGGCCTCTCAGGCTCATTAAAGCCCAGCAGATGCTTGGTGCCGCGCGAAAGCCAGAGTTTGGTGTTATTAGCCCACTGGTTGGTGTGGTAGCTCTGCGTACCCCACAGCATAGGGACGAACTCGGCGTAAGGCTGCTTCTTGCGCGTGTTGCTGTCCCAGTTGTACGTCCAGCTTATCTTGGACTTGTAGCCGTTGAGGGTGACGCCGCCTTTACTCACGTCAACTTCGTCGTTGACAGCGAAGCCGCGCTTAGAGCCGGCAACAGCCACAGCAAGCACTGTTAGGGTGCTGATAAGGGAAAAGGAGACCATTGTAGTAGAGAGCTGTACGAGGCAAGGAGTTGTGCTGAGTCTCTGTCCTCGGGCGTTGTTGATCAGTAGCCTCTAAGCTATAAGGTGGGATTGACGAGTCTTATGTAGTCACTTCGGCTATAATAAGAGGTGGATCAGACATTTATTGTCAAGGAAGCACCGACAAATAGGTGCTAGGGAAGTCGCAGAAGGATTTCGACGCAGCTGCAAGGAGACATTCTCGTGGGCTTGAAGGAACGTCTCCTTCGGCCTTTGCCAAAAGTGTGTTAAATGAGGAAACAGTATATTATTGGCCGTTTGAAGTTACAAACGGCTAAAGGATGATAAGGCGTACTGCAGCCATACATGAGAACATGGTCGGAGGGGATGCCAAGTGTGGAACGGAAACTAGCTGGGATTACATCAGTCAACGATGCAAAACGATTGTTCTAGATTTAGGTCAACATCGGCCGATACTGTTTTAGTTCTGGTACCTGTATGCGTAGCGTAGCCGCCAAGAATCGCACCTCTACACTGGCACTTAGTCAGATCGCGCGAAGGTTAAGATAACATCACACACGCAACCAGAGGCTGTCCACATTGCACAGGATCCGCACAGAGCAGTGGTCAGCTCAGCTCAAGTCAACTATATCTCAAACCGTAACGCTTAGGGTCTCGTTTTTGGCCTGTAAAAAAATCATTTTCTTTTAAGTTTTGTTATTATTATTGTTATGTTGGTTGGCTGCCGTGAATAGCACGACTTTGGATGGCTTGGTTGGAAGAACCACATATTTGGTAGCCACCAACTTAGTCCAAAGAACTCAGTAGCGCTGAGTAAGACGTTTAACATTTTCCTTACACAATGGGTAAAGAGTTCTTCCAACATTCCTGAAGGAGCAGCGGTCGGGCCCTAATTGGTAAAGTCTCCGATCGTTCCTCTTCTTACTTCTGCTTTGGGTTGATGATCGTCAGCAAAGGACATTGTTGAAACCGGGGCGTTTCCGTGACGAGGGATTTATATCAGTGCGCATTAATTTCCGACGTCAGTCTTGAACATGCTGCGAGAGATCCGCGTGATACCATAATCACCGTTCATGGTGAGAGGTTTCCCCCCTCGCATTTTCAGCTTTATCTCAGATGGGCTCGTGATCGAATGTTAGCTTTGCATTCATATAAAGTGACATAGTCAAGCATAGCTTTGCCGCAACTTTGCCGCAAGCTGCAGGGGCCAGCATACGGTGTTCATCACCGGCGTCGCTGCCAGTGGCGACCGGTTTGACTCGGGGTGACGCAAGAATGTTGCGCAACCAGCCACCAATTGTCTTCGCACCGAAATTTGCGAGATGGACACTATGGCGTCCTGTGACAATTAGCCAATGCTTTTCGTGGTGCTTCGCGCCGCTGTTCAGATGCTCAGGGGCGTCGAAATGCGCACACCTAACGGAACCGATCACTAGCAGAAGAATTAGAGCGTATATCATATAATATTGTATTTGTGAGGCGTAAGTAACCGCCCGTCCTCTCCTCCATCAGCCATAATTCATGCCTGGAACGGTCACGAAGACTTGTTTCGCGACAAACGGCTAAATATGTTTTTGATTTGCTTCTTGACCTCGCTGCTCTTACTCTCCTTCTTCTCGCCATTGCCATTCTCGGTGGGGTTCTCACCGTCCAGCTCTCGCTCCTGCTCGTGCGCCTGCGCCTCGGCGGCTTCCCGGAGTGGGGTGAGCTCGCCGTTCTTCTTGCTCATCTGCTCATGCGTATCAAGCTGCGCCGTGTGGTCGTTCATAAGCTGTTGCGCTAGACCGACTGTGTTCTCGTCGTCGTCGCCGTCCTTGGGCGGCAGGACGTTGGGGTCGGTGCCGTCCGTGGGCATCTGGCCGTCCTTGTTGAACAGATCCGCCACTTTGCCGGGGCCAAGCATGCGGTCGTACACGGCGAGCGTGGTGCCAAACTCCTTGCGCGCACCGACCTTGATGGCGTCGAGCAGTTGCAGAGCGTAGGTCTGGCAGTTATTGGAGATTAAGTTGTACGCGGGCGTCTTTTCCCGAATCGTGGCAATGACGGTCTCGCCGGCGCGGCGCAGCGCGTCGTCATTGAAGCGCGTCTGGCCAACGCTAAACGTCTTCCACTCGTCGCGTTTGATCCGATCGTTGATGTAGATGACATGGAAACTCTCATCCATCCAGAGCTGGTGGACGTAGTCGCCCACGAGGACGGCCCAGTGCTGCGTAGGATCGGGGTACTTGTTGATTCTCTCTGTTATCATTTTGCCCAGGCCGGTGTTGTTGGCGAACCACGTGCCTGCGAGGCCGCCGACAGGATGCCAGCCAATCTCGACAGGGCGCGGCTCACCATCGTGGATCGGCTCGCCTTCAGGCACGACATTGGGCTGGGCGCCGAGCCCGACAGCGCGCTTCAACGCTAGTTCACCTTTGTTGATGTTCTTCTGCCTGGAAGCGTGTTAGCCGACAGTCTGCAGCAATGCATGCGAGAGGCTGCCCGTCAGCGGCCAGAGCAGCGCAGCTGTTACGTACAAGAACTCGCCAACGTCAAACCCCTCTTTATCCCTTTTCTCATCCGTCTCAGACATTATCAGTGCAGATACGCATCAATTTGTAGATTTTAAACCTAGTAGCGACCGGCGCGTCGAGAGCGAGGCGTGTGAGGCTCACTGGCAGACAGAAGTCATGAGACGGGTGGGTGTGGAATTGCATTGGTCTGGATCAAATCCTTGGCAACTAACTGCCCGTCTCCACGTGGCTAATAACTAACGTTAGTTAGTGGCTAGGGTAGTCTCACGGGCGGCCAGCAGCCAGAGTAACTAGCCCATGCAACAGCTGCCGACGTTACTGATATAAGTTATAATCAAAACGGGGATTGCAAGAGCAAATTTTCGCGTGCAACACCAATAGGACAAGTCAGGCATTGGTGTTGTGCAGCGCCTGTGTCTGTGGCTCATCAGGCAGGTGGCTGAGAGTGCAGCGCGGCTTGGCTTCGTCGCGCAAAACCAGTCGCAGGGTCAATCCTGAGTGTTCAAAGGTGATGAGCTCCGCTTGATATCACTGCACCTACAGCCATCGCATCTCAGAGAAGTTCAAGACCACATGATGAAGCAAGAAGAGCGCTCTGATTTCGCAGGCCTAGTATTTTGCAGTTGTGTAGCTAACTGCAAATGAAATAAAGACTGATCAGACTATCAGAGCGCTGCATGGACGGGTGAAAGAGCCGAGTTGATCAGCAGCACGATGTACCACAGTCAGTGATCAGCTGCCTTGCTATCGACCATGGAGTTTACGAGCCAAAGTCCGCTACATGGCGTTGCATAGATGTGGGATGCCATCCGAATGGAGTGATATTGCCATGCTGAAAAGAAAAGAGGGATTGAAGGCTTCCATTGCAGTCACCTACACGACCTTGCTGTCGGGGTTAACAAAATCTCCGTGTCTGGCGTTTGGGCCTTGAGCGGACCTGTGACGCAGGGGACCAATTGCACCTGTCCGGCACAGAAAGACTGGCGCGGAGAAGACGATCTTGTACGTGATTTTGGTGGAGCTTGGGATCGAAGTCCACGGAAAATGGTAGCCATCCACATCTTTCTGCGCCAGCGCAACGCCGATGAAGCCAAGCTCGTTCGGCTTTAAGAACCGGCAGGAAACCAGCTATCTTGAAGTCCACCATCCATGACATCAGGACGGGAGAAGAGCAGCAACTAAATCCCGTTTCTCCGCAATGTTTGAGTAACCAGTTGACACCGCGCCGGCAGCAAATGTTATAAAGGACGCAGGTTTGCCACCACGGACGGCAAACTCGGACTAAAAGCTCATAAACTGCAAACAACAATTCAATACAACAAGTCAAACATGCCTCTGCCCACGCGAACACTCGGCCGTGACGGTCCACAGGTTACCGGCATCGGCCTGGGCCTCATGTCCTTTGCGGGCTGGTACAAGCAGCAGGACACGAGCGAGGAGACGGCGCTCGACTTCCTGGACCGCGCCTACGAGTTGGGCGAGCGATTCTGGGACACCGCGGACGTTTACACGAACAGTGAGGCGCGCGTCGGGGCCTGGTTCCAGCGCACGGGCAAGCGCGACGACATCTTCCTGGCTACCAAGTTTGCGCTCCGCCACACACCCCAGGGCCGCGTCCTTGACAATGACCCGGCGTACGTCAAAGAGGCCTGCGCCAAGAGCCTCAAGACGCTAGGCATCGACACCATTGATCTGTACTACTGTCACCGCGTCGATGAGAAGACCCCCATTGAGCATACCGTCAAGGCCATGGCCGAGCTCAAGGCGTAAGTTCGGTGCCTTTTTTGCTTACCTCTGCCGGAGAAAGTTGGCTGACGAGCTGCGCGCGCTCAGGGAGGGCAAGATTCGCTACCTAGGACTGTCCGAGTGCTCCGCGGCCACTATTCGTCGCGCGCACGCCGTGCACCCCATCTCCGCATACCAAGTCGAGTACAACCCGCTGTTCCTCGACATTGAATCCCCGAAAACGGAAATCCTGCAGACGTGCCGGGAGCTGGGCATTGCTATTGTCGCCTACAGCCCGGTGGCGCGGGGTCTGCTGACGGGCGCAATCAAGTCGCACAGCGACCTGGCCAAGGACGACTTCCGCGCAGCGGTGCCCAAATTCAGCGAAGAAAATTTCCCCAAGATCATGACGCTGGTGGAACGGATCCGCGCCATTGGCGACAAGCACGGCGCAACGCCGGCGCAAGTCTGCCTGGCATGGGTGGCGGCGCAGGGCAATGACTTCATCTCGATCCCGGGTACCACGACGACAAAGTACCTGGAGGACAATGTCAAGGCGCTGAATGTCAAGCTCAGCGCCGATGAGGTTGCCGAATTACGTAAATATGCTGAGGCGACGGAGCTTCCTGGTGACCGATACCCTACTGGGTAAGTTTGCCGCGATCGTGTTGATGATACGTACAATATGCTAACCGTTGTTCAGCTTCGGTACCATGTTCCGCGACGCTGTGTCACTATAAGCGTGGGGTGATGCGACACGGAGGATGTTCGATCTAGCATGCCTCGTCGTTTTTTCTGTGGGCGGCCGCATGCTGTTTTGTGGCACCAGCTCGTTATCGCTGCGAGTTTCCAGCCTCAATTCGGACCGCTGGCGAAATATAGTAATACAGAAGAATGAAGCTGCTTCACATGGCATGATGAATTGCTTACATTTGCAAACCTGCTGTCGTTTGGATGACTTGTAAATCAGGTTAGCTAGCGTGTCGGCTCTCACGTGAATTATTAGGTGTTTAAATAATAAATCCACAACAGGGCTCAAGCGCCTCATCTTTTTCTCCTGACGATCTAGCCACATTACTAGGAAATATTCCGTAATTGTGCACACCTTCAAAGTCTTGACGTCGGCACCAGGGTTAAAAAATCGTGTAACAAGGCCATCAGCAGCTGAACCAGCGATCCTCAGCCCCAACCACAGCTTTCAGAGCGTGAACCAATGGTAAGTTTCACACCCCGCACACACAAGCCCAGTTTAACAAGCTGGCACGACGGCCAATCGTCACCCGTTTTGCCTGATGACGGTTATTTCAATGAAATACCGCGGCTTATGAGTCTCGTCCGTTGCTCTCGAGATACGTCTCGGGGTGCGCGTTTGAGATGCTTGATTACAATTTCTCCCTGATCAACAAACACCATTCTCCTTGCTGCCCTACCTCGCACTTCTTGTGTCTTGGGCCTTTTGCTGATATGTATTTTCAAAGCTCACAGATGATGTGCCATGCTCACGCTTGCGAATGAGAACAATCGAGACGCTGCAATTCGACAAATTGTTTTACTACCGATGTTACGGAGGAACGACACCCGTCCAAACGCCCCGTAGATGCCTCGCCTGAACATGCGAACCGTCGATTTTCGTACTACCGTCCCGATCGTGAAAAGATAGTTGAGTCATTCGCCGCACAGTTTCGTACTTGAATCGTGCATCATATCTCGCCGTTGCGGTTGCTTGCGTCGTCAACCAGTATCAACACCGTCAGTGCCGCTGCATAGCATTCGCGAATTGCGCAAGCCATGCTACTTACAGTTAGCATCACCAGTCTTCCGCAATCGAGCATTGCGCTTACCAAGTCTTGCCCACGTCCGCCACCACAGCGCTCGCGCCCCAGTGCGCACACCATGCTCTGGCCAGCACCTCATGGTCCGGAACCCCAAACGCCTCGACAACCAGCACTTCCTCATCCTCCTGTTGTTCGATATCTTGGGCTATAGCACCCCTGTTGTGGCTATTGCCGCCGTGGACCACGGGCATAGGCGTAGAGCGTGCACTCCGTGCGCTGCCCGTCTTCTTGTACAAGCCAGCCCAGTCTCTGACACCCAGGATCTGGTCTATAGAAATTCGCTTGTAGATGTAGTCAAAAAACAGCGGGTGCGGCCCATCAGAGCAGGGCCAGGCATTCACAAACGATACATCGTAGGCGAGCCGCAGCGGCCACGACACGCCATCCACGGCGATTTGTATTGTAGCGTCAAATAGCCTAGGACCTGCCGGCGGCTGCGTTGGGTCCAGAACCGGTACCTCGCGCAGTGTAAGCAGCTCTACGCGGGCCGTGTCCGGCGGCGTGCCTGGGTTTGCGTTTGGCGTCACAAGGACGTATTCCTCTACGGGATAAACCTCCGACGGCGGGCCCAAAGGGTCGGATCTCTCGCCCATGCTTTCGACGTCCTCGCGCTGCAGAACCTGCTTAGGTTTACGGGCGCGGATGCGCGCAATCTGTGACCGTCCAAGATTTGCCGTGGGACACACCGGTCCGACCCAGCCTGCGAGCGCCTGGCAAGTCGGGGCGAGCACTTTCCCCACAATGCAGCTCGTTGTCCAGTACGTGTAGCTACTACGATACTGGAAGCCGCAGTTTGGATGCAGGTGCGTGAGTAGGGCGAGCTCGTTGGTAGCCTCGTCAGGGTCCGTGTCAATGAGTGTATTCATGATGAGAAATGGAAATGTCGGTCCGGGAAGCACGAGGCCGCTAAAGAACGCATAAGCATCAGAGCTTGCCGCATCAAATGCCGGCTCGTCTTCTATTCTTTTTACGGCGTCGAGGGTCTCGCCGAGATTTGGCCATTTCAATGTCGTCGCAAACTTTTTGAGCATCTTGCTTTGTCGTTTTTTTAGCTTGAATCGCAACTTGACATCATCAACGGTAGGGCCGTAGTGGTCAACTCGGACATAATCGCTCCAGCGCCGCGCTAGCGCCAGAGTCCATCGTATTGTTGGCGGGATCTGCTGTAGGAGCTTGTCTTTGGCGTAGTCGCTGTGCTGCTTATTGTGTATGCGCACATTCAGCTCGATGCTGAGCAGTAGTTGGTGAAAGAAGGCTAGATACTCGTTGTGGTCCTCTGGAAACGGGTCAAAGATGAATCGCGTAACCACTTGGTTCTTGGGGTCGGTAAAATCAATCCAATGCGGTCGCGACAGGGCCATGATAAGATCAGTAATTTGTTTTTCCAGGCTTTTTCGCGGACTCAGTATCCGATCTGGATCGCGCAATATCTTTTTGTATAGTGTGCGATAGAGCGTACCCTCGTCGAGGTCCTCGCGCTCACTTTGCAGCTCCTGAAGTCGTTCAAACACCTGCTCCAAAGTGAGCGGCCGTGGTGTGATGCCCGAATCTCGCAGCGAAATGCGCTCGGGGAACTCACTCACCATAGACGCCCAATGATTCAGCGTAATGGTGCCCGGCCGCGCACCGTACTGGTACGCGCAGCTCGGCTGCTCCAACGTGCTCCAGGGCGAGGATATCTCCCCAGGCCCAGCCATGCGGAACGTCATGAGCTGAACCATGGCGTCATGCAGATTGGCGCGGTCCGTGGTCTCGCCGTCGCCCCGGCTGTTTCCCGACGACGCGGCGTAGAGTGCGTAAAATTCGTGCGAAACGTGTGGAACGGCGCGCCGGTAGCCCTTGTGGGAGGGTGCCCCGCGCCCAATGAGCGCAATCGCCTGGTCGCGAGACAGCTCGTGCAGCGGTGATGTCCCGGTTGGCGGCCACTCTGTCAGTGGCGTCAGGGGCGACTCCTCGTCAGAGGAGACAGAAGCTTCGGCGTCATTGTCGTCGCTGAACCTGGTAACTCGCCGTCTGCGCGGGCGCGCATCGGCATCGCGTGGGCGGGCCATGACGGAGGTCTCTGGTGGTGGGCGGCGTGGCCGCGGGGCAGCATCTTTTGCTCTGCGCGGATTAGATTTTGTCTGGTCAGAATTGTCATTGCGTAAGCATCTGGACTTATTGATTCGGACGAGCTGGTTGTAAATTTGAGCTTACCTTGGCTTTCGTAGTTGCACTACTGCCTCGCCTCAAGAGGCCTCCCCAAAATCCACTGGCTTTGGTGGTCTTGTCGTCCATAACTCGACTCGTCTGCAGATAATCACAAACACCAGATAAAGGTTTCGGCTTCGAGCAACTCAAATCTCAGAATGTTTTACGGCCTTGTGCTTTCTCAGAGTACTCGTAACGGTTGAGTGCTATGTTTAACCTTCGCCAGCCTCCCGATGGCGCATGTGGTCCGGCGTCGTGCAATCATGGCGCGCCACGCCCAGTGCACAGATTGCTTGCAAACGCGCTCGCTGCGCCGTGGGTGTAGCTCTGCGTCGCACGATGTCGGCTGACGCCAATAATGCGATAATATCCGCGTCGGTTAGGCGACACGCAGCAACCGACGACGATTTTCTATGAGCTGCAGGGTGGAAATTTCGTGGGCGGCCTGCTTTGAGTATCCGATAATGTAGGCCGGCAGCCACTGGGCTGGTAGGATGCCCAGGTCGATTGGCCCACAGTGCGTCGCCGTTTGTAAGCTGCATATGCAGGTGTCAGGAGGTAGAGATGAGGAAGTGGGAATGAGGAAAATTGAGGGAATTGAAAGGGAATGCAGCAGTGATCAACTAACACTAACCAACATATATTGCGGTGATCCAGTGACTGCTGTTTTCGTCGCCGCCAGACAAGCATCGCCTTCGTAGGTACGAATTGCAGATTTGCCTCACGCGTTTCTCGACGCGGATTCAATCACGTCTGCTGATTTGATTCGTTAGTAGAGTAAGTCTCAGATTATCGCTTTGCGAAAATAGCTATACTCGGTCAGGTCTGTCACCGTAGCAGCCTCGCACCCTCCCGTGTAGCTATTATTGATCGGAACCCTTCATGGCTTTTGACGCTCGTCGTCGACAAATCGTCGCCACATTACTTGCGAAAGACGATTTAAGTAAACAAAGGATCATACCCGAGACTTAGCGTTACGCCTGCACACCACTCATTAATTTACGACGCCCAATACTTGCCCATAAGCCAACCAGGCTGCATTGCATATTCAGGCCTCCAATTACCCGGCACTTCGTGAACGCGGTGGCTACCTGGAGGGTGACACAAACGCAAACCTTCACTGCGGCACCTGTGTCAAGTAGGCGAATATACCGCAGGGCATTTTCGGAGCCTTCCGATGGGTATTGGCCACATTTTAAACATGTCCTTCATATAGTAGCGCGATGCTTCGTTGGCAATAAATGATCGTTTAGCTGAGCACTTCCAGTCCCCTTCTATACTCTACTAGTCTATTAACGTCGGCCACCCACTTTCGGGTCACCCCCAGATACGGGTCAGTATAACACATTATAAGCTTATAGCTAAAAAGCCTTATAATAAAACAGATTAAATATATATAAATAAAATAAACCTATTATATACTATTATAGCCTATAAGGAGCTTAAATTTATTAATATTAATTATTAGCTAGTCCTTAGTGTTAAGTAATTACTTATTTAACTAGTAGTATATATTTTTAACCTTAATAACTTAAATAAACTATAAATTAGGATTTAGATTAACTTTTATACGTTTTTAAGGCTTCTAGATATTAACCTATACTTTAAGTTATACTATTTAGGCTTTTTAAATAGTAATAGTACTAACTTAGCTATTTAATTACTTTTAGATCTTCCTTTATACTAACTAAGTATTATAAGTATTACTTTTAGGTATAATAAAGTTATTAAGAAGTTATTTTAATTAATACCTATTAGAAGGTATTATAATATTAAGATTAATAGTTTTTTAAGCCTTTTTTAGTATTATAGGTATAACTACTAATACCTTAATAAGTAATAAATAGCTTATTAATAGCTTTACCTTATTAACTAGCTATATTCTAAAACTAAACTAGCCTATAAGGATATTATTTTTTATAATTCCTTATTTTCTAGCTACTATATAATACTTAAGAAAAATTCTCTTTCTAATTAGTAAAAAATTATAGTTATTAGAGTACTTTAAAAGCTTAATATAATAGAATCTCTTTATAAGGCTAAAAATAGCTATATTAAAAGGCTAGAGGATATAAGAGCTATAATAAGGTAGGAAAAGAAAAATAATATTATTAAAATAATATTCTTTAAAGAATTTAATTATATAATAACTATTATAGCTATTAATAATAAGAAGTTAGTATTTATTACCTTCTAGTTTTATCTAAGATAGAAAGATATCTCTAAACTAATTAAGTATAATCTTATTATTTATTTAGCTTTAAAAAGATACCTAAAAGTGTTAATTCTAATATTTTTAAAGCTTTAAGGGAAACTATTATTATTAAATAGTCTAGCCTTTAAAAATAATAAGTAGCTTAAATAGCCTACTAGTAGCTAAGATATACTTTATAATTATACTCTAAAAGTGTTATCTAGATTATTTCTTTATTATAAATTTCTTTATTAATAATCCTAATATTAGGCTATTCTTATAGACCCTTATTATAAGCCCTATTTTATCTATATTATACTAATTTTCTTACTAAATTTACTTAATAGTTAGTATCTTAAAGATAATAAAGAATTTCTAAATAGTGTTAGTTAAGACACTATTTATATATTAAAAATTAAGCCTTTTACCTTTTAATATCTTTACTTTTAGGTTTTAAAGTAAAAAGCTATCTAACTAGTTCTTCCTAAGAGGTCTTATATTACTATTCTAGAAAGCAACTTACTAGGTAAGTTACCTAACCTACTTATATAAAGAAGGGTTACTAGTAATATCTTATATTAGGATCTATCTAATAAGATGTTTTTTTTAAGTACTAAAAAGGCGTTATAATAACTTTAAAGCCTATTTTTATAGTACCTAGCTGTTTAATTAAGCCTATAGTGTTAACTAGGGCACTATCCACTTCTTTGCCGCTTACTAGCCACTTATACTACTAAAAATGTCCTAAATTATATTTTAAAGCTATTATTTAATATATTAACTTATAATAGATATAATAATAAAATTTAAGGTAATAATAATAATTATAGATAGAGAAAACGCGTGACTAGTAATGAAGGTTTACTAGTGCTGGGGCAGGCGCGATGTGACCCGTATCTGGGGGTGACCTGAAAGTGGGTGGCCGACGTTAGCACATAAAAAACCAGCAATCACTCAGTTAGGCTAAGGTACTACTATATGCGGCTAAGATAACTCTCCTAAAGTAGTTGACCCATCTCTTATTTCACTTCAAGTAGGTCAAACTCCTTTTACAAATTAGCTGCTCATAAATGACCTGTAGATTATTATTACCTACATGTAAAATTCTTTAAAAACGTCGCCTCAACTTAATAAACATATTGCCTACAATAGGCCTAACTGACGGCCAGTTACGATCTGTCCTCGGAATAGGTGTTGTCCGTGGGTTGCCCTGCTTATCACAGAGATCAAAGTCAAAATAAGCCATAAGAGTGACTATAAGCATAGCCATTTCCAGTTTAGCAAACTAACGCCACATAGTTAGCGTTTTGTTCAACAAGCAAAGATCAACAATTGCGAGGATTGCAACCTACTCTCATGCCCACTAGTTCTGGTTAGCAAAATGGTTCGCAAAAGGTGGTGGTAGAATCACTTACGGCATGGGTGAAGACCAGCTCCCCATCCGAGATATGCATTATCTACTTTCTTATCCTCTTCACGACCTGGGAGGTAGCGTCCCGGATCAAATTCTGTAGGATCTGTGTAAATTTCGGGATTCATGTGTGTGTAGTCAATAAGATAAACCTGTAGAAACATTCGTATCAGCGAGCGCTACACTATTCCATACAAAGCAAGTAAAACACTGATATTAACGAGCAAAGAGAGGGAGAGACGTCATACCGCGAAGGTGTTGCTTGGAATCACGTAACCCGATCCAGTAATATCAATATCCTTGCCGCTGACATTTTTTCGTATCATCGAGCCGCAAATGTTGAGGCGAATGGATTCACGCAAGACTAAATCGACAGTCGGGAAATCGTTATCCCAATCATGTGCGGTCAACCGCGGTATAATATCCGCTGGAGTGTCGCCAGGTCCATGGCGGTACTTGTCCAGACTGGCGTCGACTTCAGCCTGTACAAGTTGACGCCACTTTTCGTTTTGAGCGAGGTAAATGGGGATCCATGCTGCGTTGATGCCGGAGTTGACCACTCCAGCAAACAGTGCACCGATAATGAACTGAAAAATTGACAAACAGTGTTAGTATCGTTGACACATAAAACGGCTTCCCAGCTCACCACAGAGATCTGCAGGTCTGTGTCGCCTGCATCCATCATAAGCTGCATCGCATCGTTGCCGGGTTGGTCCTGTTCCCTTCTCTTCTTTATTATTCGCTGGAACATCCAGTGCATGCGCGCACCGCCCCAGAGCTTCCTGAGTTTGACTGGAGTGGGCAGCCAAGGAAACATGACCTCGATAGCACCAGTAGCATCGAGATCGGTGAACATTGCCAATGATTTTTTGAGGAGCTTGGGGTCGGCGGCGATATCATTGCATCCTACCGTGCGATGCGTCAGCTGGAAGATGAGTTTGTACATGGTGTCGAACGGGTCCATGGGCTTTGAAGTGTCGAATGCGTCAAAGGTGGCGATGGTGTCGCCGACGAGGTTTTCGAGGCAGGCATGGAGTCGCGGCTTCGCCAAGAAACGCTTGAATAGGATCGAGAATCTTTCTGTGGTCTGCTTTGTTTCGTCTTCGTCGCCCACATGTCTGACGTCTGGAGCACCGGCAAAGAGCGCGGCATAGCTACAGGGAAAGAAGGATATAAGTGTTAGCGTTATAATCCCGTAAGTGTAGCGTCGCGAAGGTCTCGCGCGTTGCACACCTTACCCAGCAGCAAAGTCCAATGCTCGGTGAGAGAAAAAAATCTTCTTGTCTGTGTCGCGAGAGACGGCGACGACGCGGTGCGGGCCGTAGTAGAAGCTGAACAGACCTTTCGGTGCCCAGGCTTTGCCAGCTCGTAGAAAATCTGCTCTGGCGCGAAAGAAATTCACGGAACCGAGAATGGGCAGCCCTTTGTGGATACGCGGCGCATTGGCAGGAATCGTGGGGCGAGACATGACTTGAACTGCCGTATAGATGGCTATGGCGATGAGCCCGATCAAGAGACTCAGCTGCCACTTCTCAGCTAAGGCCGAGGCGAGCTGAGCGGTGGATAGGACTTCCATTTCGGTCAATGTGATGATGTCTAAACAACAACGTCTTCCTCTAATTACACAGACAATGACGAAGAGAACGACTGGGGGAGCTATGGGAGGCGCCTCCCCACGCTAAGTGGTTCGGAAGCATCTCATCCCGAGATCATGCTGGCGGGACTGGGTATGATGGGCAGGTTTTAATCCCAGGCACTCCAGGGTGTAACTACTCCGCACAGCACCTGTATTACTTCATAGCGCTAATCCTACAATGCAGCGTACGATAGATCTTGCAGCCCACTGGCCCTACTGGTAGAGCGCTGTAATGTAGGCACGATTTTGGAAAATCTAGGTCAAGCTATACCACGTTAGGGAGTGATCTGTAGACTCTCCCCACAAATTGCGTGGGGGATTGGACAGTCTACTGATTACGGATAGTACCCAGAAGAACGGGACATGCGAGGACTGAGCTGAATTCTGCAACACCTTCCGAGTGAGCTGAATGAGCCATGGAAGAGGCCCGGATCTGCAGCACGGAATGACGGGGTGGCATACATGTGACTATGACATGGGATGCAAGTGGGAGGACTCAGTGAATTGTTGGGCCAAGACGCAATGAAGATGCCCGAGCGTAGGCTGAAAGCGAGCGAAGACGAGAAGATGATGTGTCATGATACATGATGAAGCCTCTTGTAAGTCATATTCAGAATCAAACTACTACTTTTTTGATACCATAATTTTCTCTGGGAAGACAGAAGAACGACTCAAAGAACTCCCAAACCGTTTCTGGGAAGAAACAGGGAATAATTACGAAGTTAAATGTCTCATACAAGAGTCAAATCGTTGTCTAAATTAGCCGAGATGCGTCACGTCTGGCAGGAGACAAATGCAATGCCTGACAAGTGCTCTCTGCAGCCAGCGTGAAAAAATAGACACAAATTGAGCAGCTTATGTAGTTGGTCCTCACTCATTTTCCTCTTTCAATTTTGCAGCCTGCAATAGGAATTGTTACATTGTTTACAGCATGACTTAACGCCATTCAACCTCATCGGAGCTCATCGTAGATCATGTGATATTCTGGCACGCCAGCATCGGGGTGGTGATTGCGCATCTTATCAAATGCCTTGCGGTACTATTTAGTCAAAAGTTAGTAACAACCTAGTATGACGGTCTGTAAAGAGCAAATCGCACCTGGATGATGAAGTTGGCAAGTAGAGCCACAATTAGCGCGACGCTGATGATAATCGGCCCAACCATGTTATCAAAGTCTTTCCCGCTGCGTTCAATAATCATGCTACGCCGCACGCGTAACATGGCATAGCCCCAGGCTCCGGCAAAAACGGCGATGCCCGTGTACACGACACCAAATACGGCAGCGGTGGTGTTTTCGCCGGCCGCCGTGTAGAGAGCGAGGGCCAGAGCACCCTGCAAGATGCAAATGTGCTGCCACTTCAAAAACGTACGCTCGTTGGCCAGCCACACTTTCGGCTCGACCTTGAGCTCGCCAGCATTTTTGATCCACTCGGTCGGCTCGACAACGCCCTCCGGCAGCTGCTGGAAGCGCTGCGCACGCTTAGCCTTGGCATACTTGGAGAGGGAGAGGGCAGGGAGAACAGAGGAGAGTGTGCCGTAACCGCCCTTGCTTTGGCCATTTTGATGGGTTGAGGAGGAGCCGCTGCCTTCGCCCTCTTCCTCGGGCTGGGCTGGGACAACGCTGCTTCGGTGTGTAAGCGACTTGGCCTGCTGGTCGCGGGACTCGGCGGCCATACGATCGGCGAGGTACGATTTTCCGACGGACGAACTCTTGGCGGCCTTGTAGGAGGACGGGAGGGTACCAATGAGGCTTCCAACGGCCATAGCATCGTCGGCACGCTGGGCTCGGCGCTGCTCCTCGGCTTCAAATGCAAGTTGGGGGTCCTTGCGGATGTCCGTCTCCAGATCGCTAAGCCAGAAGGGCAGAGCATTGACGTGGTCTTCAAAGAGAGAGGCCACGCCGTGGACAAACTTAGAGAAGCGCGGCACCGGGTGGATGAGGTGAGAGGACAGCAGGTCCTCAACCCAGACCGGACGTTTGCGGTTGGCGTGCTCACGGAGCTTAATCTCGAGGACTGCGAAGGGGAATTTGGAGACTTCGCTTTGGTTGATGTTGCGGAAGGGATATGTCATGTTGCTATCGTCAATGTCGGTGCGATGCCAATCGCTAGGGTTGCGGCAGGGACGCTCAGCGTCGAGGGTGTCTTCGCGGATAAAAGCGAGATCTGTGTCGATGGAAATTCGGATGCGATCATCGGCGGGTTTCTGAAAGGCGGTACGTAGGTAGTTGGCGCGAATGACTGGCGCCAGCTTCTGTTTCTGCTGAAAGCTCTGAATGTTGTCGACAAGTTTCTTGTACTCGGCAACAGTCTCGGCAGACTGGCCTTGGCGCTCCATCTTAGCGGTGGTCTTTTCCATAGAGTACTCGCCCGCGAGAAAAGGGGTGACATATTTGTCCTTAATGGTGAACTTTGACTCGTGGCTCTCGCCTGTGCCGTCGGCGACCTTTTGCTCGACGAAAATGTCAGGCTTTGAACTGAGTTGACCGTACCAGCGCAGACGCAGCGACTCGGCACCCTTGCTGCTCCTGTCGACCTTTTTGTTGTAAAGCTCGAACGACTTGTTGTCGAAGTAAAGAGAGGTCACTGTGGGCGATTCGCTGCCGTCAAACTCCTTGGAGGTCTGCTGGCTGTAGACGAGGGCGGGGAGATGGCGGAGGATGAGGGTGCGGACTTCGAGTAGGTTGTCGGGATGAATCCAAACTATATTGTATTAGCACCGAGTTTTCAATTCTGGTTCGACATGACGTACATTTGTGAGCTGTGTAGCGCTCGCCATTGAGAGTCTCGCCTTGGGTTTCGAGGTCAATGGGCAGTGCAGGGTCATCTTCGAGCTGTTGGCGGATGGCGTAGTACATGATTGAGAGCTTGTTGAGGAGAGCCGAGTAGCCCTGCTCAGAGTTGAAGGGACGCTGGGCAAGACTGTGTTGCATCATGGGGCGGACCTTGTATCGGTCACCGCGCTTGCGGTCGTGTTTCTTGACAATCTTGAGGAAACCGGTGTAGTTTATGGAGCTGTACTTTTTGAGCTCCTTGACCTGATCCATGATGCTGTCGAGCTCGGTCTCGAGCTCTTCAAAGCTGGCCTTAGTGGTATCGTTGACGACTGGGTGCGCGGAGTCGTCCGCGGGCGCGGGCGGCGCAAGCTTTTTGAGCTTGGCAAAGGCGGCATCGGCACGGTCCTTGAGGAGAGATACCTGCTCTTCCTGGAACTTGGCAACCTTGTCCAGCTCGACGTTGAAAATCTCCTCGCAGAAGCGGTTCTCATCCTCTTCAGTCCAGATTTCGTTGTCGTCGTCAAATTTGTCTTCGCGGAGGAGGGTTTTGAGCTTGTTGTAATCGATGTACTTGTCCTTCCATGGCCCGTTGATGGACTCCCGCAGAGTCTTGCCGAAGCGCATGGCGGATGGTGTGCCGAGGAGTCTTGTTATGAAGCGCGATACTGTATTTCGTCAATCGATCGTGACCAGCTGCGGGCGTGTGACTCGTGGCCGTCGTGTACGTGCGAAGCGGCCGTTGAGCAAGCGGGTGGCTAGTGTTTGGCGTCGGATCAAGAACGGAATGGAGCGATTGACACAAGTTCTGGAATCGAAACTAGATGAATACAAAGATGGAGGAGCAGAGTTCACCGGGCAGCCCAGGATATGAGTATTGGGACAGCGACGGGGAAAAACTGCGGCAGGCTACAAACCCCACCACGGTGTATGCAAGCCGTGAGGATATCCTGGACGCTGCTGGTGTTGGACTAGTCAAGAGCAAGAGGATCCCAGCGCGGTGGGTCCTGAGCTTGGGCGCATTGGCCTATCAACGCGCTGCAGCCAGCACGTGCTGCATTCGGTAAGAGGCATCCCTGCGATATCGACGCCACAGTGGTTTGGGCGGCCACTCTGAAGCCGCCAGATGCCACTAAGCAGCCACTAGGTAGGTATGCGTACTGGTACCAGCGTGCCAGTACACTGGAGGTGCAAGCACACGGAAGTTTCTGCAGCACAAAAGCCTCCCAGAGACGCCGCTCAAATAAATAGGAGTCACGACTCACTGCTTCTTTTGCCTATTTATTCTACCCAGTCCTCTTACTCCTTTTCTGATTACTTACTATCTTTTTCATTTTTTCCTCATTATTCTTATTATTCTTATTTTGCCTATTTTCCTATCTTTCTAATTTGCCTGGACAGCCACCCCCCCCCCCCCCCCCCCCCCCCTAAACCCCACAGCACTCTTAGTAGGCAGGTAGATAGGTATCTACGGAGTACAGTATGCCCTCGGCTAGTGCCGTTCCCTCGCCCTTCTCGCTGAAAGCAACCAAACCCTACAGGTGGCGTCGAACTCGCAGCACGTGGTCCGATAGTTAGGTAGGTAGGAAATGGGAGTGATGGTTATATCCTGGACACTGTTGGAATTCATCAGAAAGAATAACAAGAAATACCGACATTGATCGACTCTCACATGTGATACAATTGAATCATGATGAATGCTGGAGACCGGCAGACAGTCGTACCATTCCCGCATCAGAATGTTGCAGCTACTCAGTACACGCGCATTGCCCATCAGCTTACTCCGTACGTATTGATTTTTTTTAGGTTTGCATCAGGCAGTAGCTGTAGCTTCTGAATTGGCTTCTCATCAAGTGCGTAAAACTGCCCTTTCAGACTGCTTCATCTCAATCTGCCCCCGGTAGCCTTCAGCTTCACAACATGGATGAGTATTTCAGGATTATGATTTGTAGAGTTCCTCCATGACTTGCTGCCGTTGCATATTTCCTTCTGCTGGTCCATGCCACCACTGCTACTACACTCATTGCAAACTTCAATTTGTATCATCTGGATTTTTATACTGTTGCTCACAAGCAAATTCTTTTTTAAGTTTAAATCATTCAAATTCAGAACTATCATGCTGCATCAAAACATGTTATCCCCAGGTGCAATCTTCACATATGAGCGAAGAAAATGGTGTTGTAAACTTTTGCGGGTATCAAGCAAGCTAGCCCATCTGATTTTCTTATATTTGCTCGTTTTGTTTTGTTGATTTTTGTTATATTCGTTGTTCATTTTCTCAGGTCTTCAATCTCAGGCTGCAGCCTTGGCTGTCGCAACACGGCCCAGAATCTCCGTAGCCTTGCGCTTGACCAAACCACCCGTCACAGGCAGGTTAGTGTTCTGCTCGAGGAACAAGTCAACCTCGCGCGCTGCCATACGACCCTCGTTGATGCCCCAGACAATCAATGACTGTCCGCGGCGCGCATCGCCCGCAGCAAACACGCCATCCAGGTTGGTGCAGTACTTGCCAGGGGGTGTCTTGACATTCTTGCGCGCATCCTTCTCAACCTCCTCGCCCAGAACACGGGCCTCGGGGCCAAGGAAACCCATGGCCAGCAGCACCAGATCCGCAGGGAAGAACTGCTGTGAGCCATCCACCTTCTTCATGTCCCAGCCTCCACTCGGGCTCTTGGTCCACTCAACGCGGATCGTGTTGATGCCCTTGACCTTGCCGCTGCCATCGTCCTCAAATGACTCCGACATAATGCAGTACTCGCGCGGATCCTTGCCTGTGTGCTGGCGCACCTCGGTGTGGCCGTAGTCGACGCGGTAGATTCGCGGCCACTGCGGCCAAGGGTTGTCGTGTGCGCGCTCGTCGGGCGGCTGCGGCAACAGCTCAAAGTTGGTCACTGACTTGGCGCCGTGGCGCACCGACGTGCCGATGCAGTCGTTGCCCGTGTCGCCGCCACCGATGACAACAACATGCTTGTCCTTGGCCGAGATGTATGAGTTGTCAGCCAACTCCGAGTCGAGTAGCGACTTGGTATTCTTGTGCAGGAACTCCATGGCATAGTGGATGCCCTCGAGTTCGCGGCCCTTGATGGGCAGGTCGCGCGCGACAGTGGCGCCAGTGGCGATGACGACGGCATCATTGTTGGCACGGAGGCTCGCCAGGCTTGGATGGCCGTCCTCGCCCACGGCGACACCCGTCTTGAAAATGACACCCTCGTCGGCCATGAAGTCGGTGCGGCGCTTTACAATGCGCTTGTCTAGCTTCATGTTGGGAATGCCGTACATGAGGAGACCGCCGAGGCGGTCGGCGCGCTCGTACACGGTGACGAGATGGCCGGCGCGGTTGAGCTGGTCGGCAGCGGCGAGACCGGCGGGGCCAGAGCCGATGATGGCTACCTTCTTGCCGGTGCGCACCTCAGGGATACGGGGCACCATCCAACCCTTTTCGAAGCCGCGATCAATGATAGCACACTCGATGGACTTGATGCCGACAGGGTCCTCATTGATGCCGAGAACGCAGGCACCCTCACAGGGCGCCGGGCAGACACGGCCGGTGAACTCAGGGAAGTTGTTGGTCATGAGCAGGCGGTTGAGGGCATCCTTCCACTGATTCTGGAAGACAAGCTCGTTCCACTTGGGGATGATGTTGGAGATGGGGCAGC
Organism: Akanthomyces muscarius; assembly: GCF_028009165.1. Classification (NCBI taxonomy): domain Eukaryota; kingdom Fungi; phylum Ascomycota; class Sordariomycetes; order Hypocreales; family Cordycipitaceae; genus Akanthomyces; species Akanthomyces muscarius. The sequence continues at coordinate 3,848,932 of NC_079245.1, read as the reverse complement.
CCGTCTCCGACTGGCAGAACGGTACACCGCAGTCCATGCAGCGTGCGGACTGATACTTCAGTTCGTCCTCATTGAGACGCGAGCTTATCTCGGCCCAGTCCTTCGTCCGCGCGGATGCTGCGCGGTACTTTTCGGTGCGGCGAGAGTACTTCATGAAGCCACGAGTCTTGTCCAGTACCAGTGCTCGCTTCTTCTCGACGGCATTGTCGCCGATGGCCTCCTCAAGATCCTGCAATTTGGCTGCCTTCTCCCCCTCCTTCTTGGGGTGCGAGGGGACGCCGGCAACGGCGGGCAGGTTGTACTCGGCACGCTTTGCCTCCTTGGCCTTGGCCGCCTCTTCCTCGAGAACGCGCTTGTAGTCCACAGGGAGGACCTTGATGAAGCGGGGTAGCGCGCGATTGAAGTCGACGAGGATACGAGCGGCGAGCTCGGAGCCTGTGTAGTGGTGGTGGTCCTCAATAAGGCCACGGATATAGGCAATCTCCGTAGGGTCCTCGAGAGGACCAGCTTCCACCATCTCGGTGTTGAGCTTGCCCAAGAAGTCGCGGTTCTTGTCAAGAATGTAGGCAATACCGCCAGACATGCCTGCGGCAAAGTTGCGACCGGTGCTGCCGAGAATAAGCACACGACCGCCAGTCATGTACTCGCAGCCGTGGTCACCAACGCCTTCAACGACAGCGGTGGCACCCGAGTTACGGACGGCGAAACGCTCGGCGGCAACACCACGGAAGAAGCAAGTACCAGCGGTAGCACCGTACAAACAAACATTGCCGATGAGGATATTCTCCTCCGCCTTGAACTGGGCAGAGCGAGGCGGATAGATCATTAGCCGACCACCAGACAAGCCCTTACCGACATAATCGTTGGCGTCACCCTCCAGCTCCAGCGTAACACCCGGGGCAAGGAACGCACCGAAGGACTGACCAGCAGAGCCCTTGATGTTGACATGGACAGTGTCCATGGGCAGTCCAGCTTCGCCGTACCGCTTCGAGATCTGGTAAGACAGGGAAGTGCCCATGGCACGGTCTGTGTTGACAATATCGCACTCAATGCGGGAGGGCAGACCCTTGTCCAGGGTCAGCTCGGCCTCGGAGATGAGTTTGTTGTCCAGGCGGACGTAGAGCTTGTGGTCCTGTTTGCGGACATTGAAAGTGGCCACGCCGGGACGCAGCTGGTGAGCGGGCGTCAGGAGCAGGGAAAGGTCAATGTTGGCTGTCTTGTTGGTGCGTAGGTCGTCGCGCATCTTGAGAACCTCGACGTGGCCCACCATCTCGTTAATGGTTCGGAAGCCAAGCTGAGCCATAATAGCACGAAGCTCATTGGCCAGATAATAAAAGAAGTTTATGACATGCTCAGGAGTACCTTGAAACTTGGCGCGGAGCTCGGGGTCTTGGGTGGCGATGCCGACAGGGCACGTATTCACTACGAAAAGGTTAGCAAAGTCATTCAAATGCATTTAGGGGTAAAGGGCCGACGAACGGTGGCATTTTCGCATCATGATGCATCCCATGGCGATAAGAGGAGCTGTGGCGAAACCCCATTCCTCCGCTCCGAGCAGACAGGCGATGGCGATATCACGGCCAGTTCGTAGTTGACCGTCGGTTTGCACTACAACGCGACCGCGGAGATCGTTTAGAACAAGCGTCTGATGAGTTTCTGCCAGACCCAGCTCCCAGGGAAGACCGGCATACTTAATTCCAGTCCAGCGCGAAGCACCGGTACCGCCATCGTGGCCGGAGATGAGAATGTGGTCGGCCTTGGCCTTCGCGACACCGGAAGCAACAATACCGACACCAACCTCAGATACGAGCTTGACAGAAACGCGCGAGCGAGGGCTGGAGCACTTGAGATCGTAAATAAGCTGCTTCAAGTCCTCAATCGAGTAAATGTCGTGGTGCGGCGGCGGCGAGATGAGGCCCACACCCGGAGTGGAGTGACGGGTCCGGGCAATCGACTTGGATACCTTGTGGCCGGGCAGCTCGCCACCCTCGCCGGGCTTGGCTCCCTGCGCCATCTTAATCTGCAATTCGTCGGAATCGGCAAGATATGCAGATGTGACACCAAAACGACCGGATGCAACCTGCTTGATGGCGGAGCGCATCGTGTCGCCGTTGGGCATGCGTTCGGAGCGCTCCGGGTCTTCTCCACCTTCACCGGTGTTGGACTTGCCGCCGAGACGGTTCATGGCGACGGCGAGAGTGGAATGCGACTCCATCGAGATGGAGCCATAGGACATGGCACCCGTGCAAAAGCGGCGCACGATATCGGTCCAGGGCTCGACCTGATCAATAGGCACAGGCGTGCGGTCCTCAAACTTAAAGTCCAATAGACCGCGGAGGGTGCAGTTCTTGATTTGCTCGTACTCGGAGCGCGAGTAGGCCTCGTAGGACTTGTCGTTCTTGGTACGCACGGCGTCCTGGATATTGGCAATCGACGTCGGGTCGTTGACATGTGCCTCGCCGCCGTCGCGCCAGTGGTATTCGCCCGACTCGGGGAGCGCCTTGATGTCGACAGTGTAGCGCGAGGGGAAGCCGCGCTCATGGAAGCGGAACGCGTCCTCGGCAAGGAGGTCAAAGGTGAGGCCCTGGATACGGGAAGCAGTACCGCGGAAGCAGCGCTCAACTATAGTCTCATCTAGACCAAGGGCCTCGAAAATCTGAGCACCCTTGTAAGAGGCAAGCGTAGAAATACCCATCTTGCTCATGACCTTGAGAATGCCACCGTCACAGGAGTGCTTGTAGTTGTGGATCAAGGTCTCGTCGGACAGCTTCTTCTTGATCAGGTTCTCGCGATTGAGCTTGAGGATGCACTCCATGGCGAGATACGGGTTGATAGCGTCAGCACCGTATCCGAGCAGAACGCACATGTGATGAACCTCGCGGGCCTCGGCCGTCTCGACAACGAGAGCAGCCATGGAACGCCACTTGTTGCTGACAAGGTGGTGGTGAAGCATGCCGGAAGCGAGGAGCGCCGAGACCGGAACGCGGTCCTTGGAGGTGTTGCGGTCAGAGAGGACAATGATACGGTCGTGTGCCTCGATGGCAGCAGTAGCTTCGTTGCAGATATGATCCAGGTGCTTAATGTAGCCCTGAACACCCTCGGACTTGGGGAAGGTCAGGTCAATGGTGCGGACAGTCCACTCGGAGTGGATAGTGGACAACTTGTTGAGTGCGTTGAACTCGGGAATGGAGAGGATAGGGCTGGGCAGTAGCAGACGGCCGCACTGCGAGGCATCCATCTCGAGTAGGTTGCCTTGAGGGCCGACGTAACACTCAAGAGACATGACAATGGACTCACGAATGGGATCGATGGGCGGGTTCGTGACCTGGGCGAAAAGCTGACGGAAGTAGTCGTAGAGTAGACGCGGCGACTGCGTCAAGCACGCGAGAGGCGCATCGTTGCCCATAGAGCCAAGGGCTTCCTTCTCGTCCGCCGCCATGGGGGCGAGCAGCAGGGAGACCTGTTCGTGGGTATAGCCAAAGGAAAGTAGCATGGGGTCCTCCTGGAGTAGCGTCTCGTTGGGCTTGGCCGCGAGGTCCATCTTGGGCTCGAGATTCTCCAGCACCTTGGGCATGGTGATCAACTCCTTGTCGAGCCAGGCGCGGAAGTCCTGGCGGCTGGCAACGGCTTCCTTGAGCTCCTTGTCGTCAATAATGCGGCCAGCCTGTGTGTCGACGAGCAGCATGCGGCCGGGCTGCAGACGGCCCTTTTGAATAACGCTCTCCGGCTCGACGGGGATGGTGCCGACCTCGGACGCGCAGATGATGCGGTCGTCGTCCATAACGTAGAAGCGGCACGGACGCAGACCGTTGCGGTCAAGGTTGGCGCCGCAGTAGCGGCCATCGGCAAAGGTGAAGAGCGCGGGACCGTCCCAAGGCTCCATCTGGCACGCTGCCCACTCGTAAAAGGCGGCCTTCTTGGGATCCATGTGCTCGTTGCCCTGCCAAGCCTCGGGGACCATAAGCATGACAGCTTCCGGCAGGGACAGGACGCCGTTGATGGTGAGCAGCTCGAGGACATTGTCAAAGGCGGCCGAGTCGGAGCCACCGTCCTCGACGACAGGGTACAGCTGCTCAAGCTCCTCCTTGAAGACGTCGGATTGCATAACGCCCTCGCGGGCGCGCATCCAGTTCTTGTTGCCGCGGAGTGTGTTGATCTCTCCATTGTGCGCGGCCCAGCGCAGCGGCTGAGCGCGGTCCCACGAGGGAAAAGTGTTCGTGGAGAAACGCGAGTGGACGAGGGCGAAGTGCGCCTCGTAGTCGGCGTTGACGAGGTCGTGGTAGTACGAGTAGACCTGGACGGGGGCCAGCTGACCCTTGTAGACAATGTTCTTGTTGGAAAGGGACGAGATGTAGAACCAGTTGTGCAGGCCGATGGTGTGGGTGGCACGCTTGCGGAGAACAAACAGCTGGCGCTCGAAGCGGCGCTCGTCAAAGGTCGCCGGGTCCGTATTCTCGGGCTCGACGCCAGGACCGTATGCCGAGGTGAGAACGACAAAGGGCTGGGCAATGATAGGCTCGCGCGACTTGGCCGCGGGGCCGAGCAAGGTTGAGTCAACGGGCGGGCGTCGCCAGCCGAGGACGCGCAGGCCCAGGGACTCGGCAACCTCTTCCAGCTGCCGCTTGGACTCGCCAAATGTCTCCTCGTCGGGCTTGAAGAAAAGGTTGCCGACGGCGTACTGGCCCTGGGGAGGCAGCTTGATATTTTCCTCTTTTTCAAAATTTTTTATGAAGAAGCGGTGGGGGATCGAGGTCATGACACCGGCACCGTCGCCGTCTCTGGCGTCGGAGCCGACCGCTCCTCGATGGGTCATGTTGCAGAGCAAGTTTCGTGCTGTTGATGTTATTAGTGGTCGGGCTTGACGATGCCGGTGGGTTGTAGTGAGAGTTGCTTACCATCGCTGACAATCTTATGGCTAGCCTTGCCCTTGATGTGGCTATCGAAATTTAGCATGTTGAGATCGGTTCATCAGTGCATTTGGAAACTCACCAGGCAAAACCGACACCGCAGGCATCCTTTTCCAAGGACGGGTCATAGAGACCCTGCTTCACCGGCAGAGCACCAGCCCACGAACCATTGTTCTCGGTCTGGTACTCAAACGGGTGGTATTGTTCCTGTTCGGCTTCAATATGGGTTTGTCGGTCGTCGAAATCGTCTAGCAGACCCATGCTAGGCGAGCCTTCGCAGAATGACGAGATGAGGTCGGCAGTGGTGGCGAGAGCGCTCCGGTCGTGGGAGCGTATAAGAGTTGCCTAGGCCGTTGTGAGTTGAGTTGGGCAGCTGAAAGGCTGCGTTGGTATCTGGGTGAAATGTGTCAGTAGTGTGCGTAAAGGACAAGGTGAGTAAAAAAAGACGAAAAACATGAAAGACAAAAAGAGAGACTGGAATTCCGGAACGGGCGCGGTTTTGGACTGGGGGACAAGGTTTGCGCCGACGCCGAAGGGCCACTGGTGCTGGCATTGCAAGCCAACAGAGGAGGCCAAAAGCTTAAGCTCGGTAGAGTGGCTGACAGGATGGTCGCTCCAGGTACTTGATGCGCTGTAGCCGCCAGAAGAACAACGGCCAGTACGCCAAAGGCCACTGAAAGACCGCCGAAAGGCTGCTCACTGATGGACCACCGAAAGACCAGTGGCGCCACCTGGTTAGACTTTTGCGGAGACAAGTAGACAGGCAGCCACCAGCAGTTCTCGCCGGTAGCGGATCAGGGCCGAGGCTGTGGTGGGGAGCTGGCCTCTTTTTCTTGTCTGCAGCAGGGGACCGGCGTGGTGTTTTTTTTTTTTTTTTTGGCGTTTCTTTGTCGTGCTGATTTTATGAGGCTTCTGGTTGGTCTTTGTATTATTTGTCCCCAGCGCAATTGATGGGCGGGCACTAAACCCCGCTGCAAGACGGCTCATGCCCGCCTGTGCTGCCCCTCCGCTGCCCCTCTTCGGGAGACGCCAGCGCTGAAGCCGCCGAAACCAACCAGTCCCCCGCTGCAGCTGTGGCCTTCACCCTGTCGTGCAGCCGCTCGCCATTCCAGATGCTCCCATGTCCTTGGGCTCGGTCTGGCGTTTCAGAATGCAACAGCGGCCAAGGCTGGTTTTTTCTTTAGCGTTTGCGCACTGCGACATGCTGCTGGCTTTCTTCAACTCAGGACGCGGCCTCTGTCGGGCATTCTCGCCGACCAATGCCCGTGGCTGGTCGGCGTCGCTGCCAAAAGGCAACAACACTTGTCGTCGCAAGGTATTCGCGTGGCCCCCGGTTTGAACCATGTAACTGCTGCTTTCGAGCGTCGGGCTGCTTTTGTCGGGCGAATGTCACAGATCAGTAGCACAAGCCGGGGCCGGAACCCGGTCGCTGCGCTTCTCCCAACTAGGCATGCGACGTCATTGCCTCGACGAGAGAGAGTCCATATGCAATCAATGGCGGCGGCAGTTCCAAAGCAAACGGGGCGCCAAAGAAGAATAAAAATCCGAAATCCCCGAGCCGTAAACAAAAACAAGACAAAACACAGCGACAGGTAGCAACTCACATGATATCGGGGTCTGTCGTGGTAGATCTCTCATAAACGCTATGCAATCTGAGCGGCAAGCTGCAGAGTAATCAATTGGGAATTCCGGCCAGGGAAAAAAAGAAGGAGAAAGGCAAGAGATGACAAGAGGAAGCAGGCCAAGACGAAGGGGGGTATGGGCAGAGCGTTCGGTATTAATACGGGACGCCTACCGGCTATGGGATGGGGGATGGGGAGATGGATGGGCAACTCCGGAGTCGCTCAGTCTAAAATGGTGTCTCTACGGCATTCCCAAAACACCACATCTGTGGCAGGTAACATGGAGCTCTCGCCGCGACGCCACCTCCGGTACGCAGCTGTCGAGCATGGAGAGGCTAGCCACATGGCGGCGGGCAAGCACATGGAATATTGCCCGGCTAGACACCATCCAGAAACCCTCGCCACGGCCCACCGAGACGAGAGCATGCTGCAAATGGCTGGCCTCTTACTCGCTCGCCAACACGCTACGCTAGGCAAGACGACGCTACGGATGAGACGACGCAACCTTTTTTTTTTCCCTGAGCGCGTCCTGTTTGGTGTCTCTCCCTCAGTCTTTCGACTCTCTCTAAGCCCCCCGGAAGGATAGCCCGCAGGGGTGGGTAGCATGCTTATCTGCGACACACCGCATTGGTGGGGGGAGTCCAGAGTACTAAGCTGCTACAGGCGAATAGTGGACGAGGCTCTTCGAGTAGCTCTCCCTCCCTGAGTCCCTACAGACACAAGGGCATTACTAGTCCAGCGCCATCTTGCAGCCCGGCCGGACGCATCTCCAGGCGCTGCTCTCCGCTTCTGGTGGTGGGCTTTCCGAAGCACATGTCAGACAATTTTATGCCTGCCTGTCCTTGTGCAGCAGAACTGGGTGCTTGGGTGCTAAGAAATTACTGGCTGGTCAGCCAAGACAAGGGTCAAAGTGAGGCGACTTTTGGACCATAACCAAATGAACCACCTCCACACGACCTTTTCCCGCATTGCCCTACAAAGCTACTCCGATTTACGGAGAGTTCTACGCTGGTTCTTCCGCGGTTCATGATTCTCGCCAAGCCAGCAGAGCCTCGCCTGTGCCAAAGCGTAATAGCTGACTGTGATGATGAGCATGGCTTCTCTTACCAGTCCTGAACTGGGTTTTCTGCATTATTCTGTTCGTCTCCTCGGAAAATGCACTGCAAACCCCGACTTGGGAGGTGGACCATCTCTATGTATCACCACCATCTCGCCAACCTCGCGGCATCCAGACACGCTACTGTGCTCTTCCCGAAAGTTTCCCGGAAGATGCGCACCCCTCCTTGGGCGAAAGGCAGCTGGCGTGAAATATATTCATTGACCCCGCCCCCTCTTCATTCAGGCTGTGCTGTCATTATCGCCTTTTTGCCTCTGCCTTGTCGCTGGATGAAGACGTCAGCGGGCAACAACCCCCGGCTCGATCTGTGTGCAGTCTCTGCAGCCGTGCAGCGAGTGGCTGCTTTTGGCAACTTGGGAGGTGTGCTTATTGCAGTCGCGCTCGAATCCACTGCACTCTACTCCGTACGTCCACGGGCAATCGCAAACCCAATGAATATCAATGTAGCCTCCTCACTTAACTTCATGTTAGAAGTCTTTTTGTTGCACGGAGTAACTAAACAGCTGCACCGCGTATTACCTCTACAGTTCTCCCTTCTCCCCAGCTGTGCTGTGTACCTCGGGGCTCATCGGCAACAACGTCTTGCATGTACCATAGCCTTTCAGCCCCCGTGCCTCCTTCTTCCGGCCCTGCATGCACGGTCATTTGGCGTCATATTCTATTTACCGAGCCATTACGAAAATGAACAAGCCCATGCCTGCATCCAGACATCCCTGTGCTGGCCGGCCCTACCCCACAGGGGCCCTGAAGCGACGGGGCTTGGTTACAGTAAATCTCATCTCCAATCTGGCGCCAGTACGTCATGGCTGCAGCTCCTGCCAATCAGCATCCTGCTATTTTCAAACTTGCTTGGGAGCCTGGTCAGTGATGGTCCCAAAATCGACGCAGGTGGGCAGAGGCTGAAGCTTGTGACAGTTACCAGTTTAACTTGACAGCACAGGGGGCAACCGCAAGAATACGTATACATACCGGTCGCTATTCATTTTGTGAATTGAAGAGGTAAGTTGCGCATAGGACAGCTTCTATGTTCATACAGGTTAAAATCTGCCAGCCACTGAGCGGAGAACGCCAAAAGGCCCGACAGCTGCTGCATCTCGGAGCGGCAGCTAATTTCCAAAAGCAACCCCGCCGGTTGCGCGACTTTTCCTCAGCTCCGGCTCGTGCTACGTTGTCTCTTTATTGGTAGTGTCCCATTCTGAGCAGTCAAGCAGGTCGCAGGCGAAGAAAAAGTTGAAATGGCGGCGGCGCTGATAAGTACACATGGGCGTCGCCCCCGTTTCGCCCAAGGACGAACTATCAGTGCCTCAGCTGGCCAATCACGCGCCTGGACGCTAGGGATGCTCTTATCTCGGACCAAACCCATTGCGCCGGGCCATCGCTAGGATCTTCAGGCTAAGCCTGCACCGGCTGCCGGGGGTGTGCTTGCGACACCTCTCCAGCGTTTCCGAGCACTGAAAAAGTCATGCGGTTCCTACACAAACAGCTTTATCTTGCCTGCAAAATTATTTCTTTGGTAGTGGTAACAACTTGTTGTTACTAGATATTCAAGTAGCGAACGTACAGCCCGCTTGATCATGAATGGTTGCGCCGACAAGTCTATTGCCGAGGTACTAAAATGTGATTGACAGGGATGTCACCCAGATCAGCGCAGTCTCTCCGTATTCCAGCAGTCCAGTCAGAAAAAAAAGAGGATAGTTCGCTGCAGCCAGAACCACACGTCTCTTCATCCGCCGTTGTCTGATAGATAAGACATGCGCCTAGCGTCTACCGACATCGGGGGGGGGGGGTGTTATGGCCAAAAACAGCCTGGCCCAGTACGTCGACTGTGAGCCGGGCCAGTCCGGGTTTTTTTCAACAATTCTAGGGCCAGCCATATTCGAGGAATGGGTTGCCGCCCGGGTCCCTTTTTTCCCCGCATGGCTTGTCAACTGGTTGAATTGCCATTACAAAGCCATGTTACACTCCATTTGATGGGCGGTCTCACAGGGGCTCTCGAAGACTCCCACTGCTTGAAGGATTGGCCGCGGCTGTAGTGGCGAGGTTACGGGCTTTCCGCATTCGCCCGACGCGGTGTAAGCGGTGCCAAACCCGAATATTTCTGAACACGCGCAAAATTGAACGATCCATAGTTGGGATTGCGGTGTGGCCGCCCGAAAGGCCCGACAAGCGTGTTCCAACTTTGTCCTCGCCGAAGTGCCCGTGTTGCACCTACTTCGTAGTATAGTCGCGCCAGGCTCGATATGGTCACTGTACTTGCCAAAATGTTGGCTGAAGCACCCCAAGTCGACCGCGCCTGGTAAAGCTACTGCCCGATCATTCTCTTTAATGCAACTGGTACCAAGATGGATGGATACCTTGTGGCGTCTATTGTGCAGTATGCGCATCACGCGCACGGAAGCGTTCTTGGGACCGCTCAGAGGTAGGCGAATGCACCACTGTTGTGCCGTAACCTTATCTGCGCGCTTGTGGTTCAGATTGCATCTCGATAGCATGATTGCCATTCTGTTTCTGCTTCTAGAAATTCTCCTATCTAAGCGTTGCTGCCGAGTCCCGAATTTTCGGGACAGCCTTTATCGATGGTCGGTGTTGTGATACGCGATAAGGCGTATCTAGGATGCAGAAAGGGCACCTGCGCATTTTGGCCAAGTATCCTCTCAGTCGAAGAGGTGCTCTATGCCCATTTATTCCTTCCTTTGTAGACTCCCAAAGTCTCGTTACTCTATAATATTATCATTACCTAGATAGTGTGAAGGGCTCGGGCAGATGCATCCTGGACGCTCCAAAAAAGGCCGGCAAGGTGTACATGCACTAGAAGCACAAAATCTCGGGCGGCACGGCAATGCCGGCTCTATTTGTCGGCAGCAGAAAGCGAAAGCAACCAAGGATTTCCAGCTGCGACTATATCTGGAACAATAACCAATCATCTGCATGGCAGAATTGGACAGAGTGCGTCTGGATAACTTCACGCGAAAGATCAAGGAGAGCCGCAGCAAGGGCCAGCGTCTTGTCAGTCAAATGGCGGTACTTGTGCAGCGGAAACCAGTTCAATTGAACAGCCTAGCTCAATCGGACTCTTCTGTGGTCTACCGGCGGAAAGTGAGTTTTGATTGCGATGCCGACAAGTTCTCGCCGCAGCATGGAGTGTGGCGGAAGCGAATGGTGGGAGAATATGCCTGCGTTGTAGAAGAAACCCCATATTGAGCGACTCATGGTCGGTCTGTCATTGGAATACCCCATTACAGGATCTTGAACTCATTGTTTAAGGAATAGGTCAATTGTAACTTCGTAAATAAGCTATTGTTGTACCTGGATCTGAGAAACGACTGGTCTGCCGCGGCTGGTCTACCGCAGCTTTATCTAATTTTCCATACCTGCTACCTTTTCTTGCCGTTTAAAGAGATAACATTTCCGAGGTGACTTTCACATATTTGTAGACACAGTTTGACTACTACTACTTTCTTTCTCTGCTACTCACTACTAACCGCCATGGGCAACCGAAGTGCGAGGGTGCACGGGCTCGTATTATTGATCTCGTTCAATAGCTATTCCCAAAACAGACAGAAGCTGCATAGTAACGAAACACAGGGCCTCCTCTCAGTTTAATACGTCCAGCGCTATCTACAGATCGTTGTACACTTCATCGTTGCTTCGCGGACAAAGTTCTTACACTCCAGCTTGTCCTTGCCGCACTGCACAAACGCGCCCTTCTTGAATTGTGTGCTCTGACCAAAGCAGCTCCCCTAGGGACACTTGGCAATGGCCGCCTCCAGGTTGGCAATTTACTTCAGCTTGTTCATATCGTACACGCTCGAGAATGAAACTTCGCCCGCGCCGCACTTGTCCGGGCAGTTGGCGCACTGCGCAAATTTGGCTGGCACTTTGTTGTTGGTGCTTCAGCAGATGATATCACTACACTTGAGCGCTTTGTTCTTGTCTGCGTTCCCCTTGACCGTCTCCTCCCTGTAGAAGTCGCAATTCTTGGCGCTCTCAAAGCACACCTTGGGCAGTCCCGACTTGAACTGGTACGTCAAGTCGCCGCACAGCGCCCGTAGACTCTTCTCCACGCAGTATCCAGCGCTATTGGCACAGACCTTGTCGCCCCTGCCATCGTTAGTATTGCTGATATAAACCGGTGCCAGCTGTGTGCCGCAAAGGATCTTGGCAAAGGCGTTCCTCGCTCTGTCGCCACAAATTGCCTTGTCTACTTTTTTAGCGGGATGTTACATAGTTATATGATGTAGTCCCTGGTCCCTGTATTCCTTGCTCTCCAGAGTCGCCCCATCTCATTGCTCAAGGTCGTCCGTCACAATATTTCCTCTCTCCTTTACGCCGCTACAACCTTTTCGCTCTCCCGTGTTTGAAACAGCCGCATAATCCCGCTCTCTGTTCTAGGCAATGACGTACATCGGATCGACATGGTCGGCCCCAAGACAATTGTTGCCTCTTGTCTCTTTCGCTCTGACTGCATACATTTCTCTGTTGAGTCAGTACGGAGTACGGATAATCTGTACCTTTCTTTTTGCGTCGTGAATTTTTCTTTTCCTGAGATTGAAGCTGTCGCGCCAGAGGTGACAACGGGACCAGAAGACTGAGGCGGTTCTGCAAGATCAACTAGGCTATCAGCGCTACAGGCACTAGACACTCCGGTCTTCCGCCCCAGCTTTGCCCAGAATGGCAGTAGAATGATTGGTGCCCCGCACTCTTGGCGCATCAGCCAGACAGCCCTGCCTTTCCAGCTTTTGACCTTTTACACATCGTCAAAGCAGGTTGTCGAGGCCAAAGACGAGTCGACAAACGCGCCTCTCCATATAACAAACCAGCAGCTTGCGAAGCCCTACGTGGCCGCCCGTCTCGCCGTGGCATGTCGTAACGAGCTGGATCCATTCCAGACATCGGAGCTCCGCTGTCGCGCCCAACATGTCGCTTGCCAAGAGAAATAATGGTAAGTGCATCCGCACAATGGCCAGGCTCCGGCACGACTATCCGGCGCATCATCTGGACTGTCGGTGAAAGTCAACCAACTAACAGCCTCTGGACCCAGGTTGCCTCGAATGTCGGACGCGCCGCGTCATTTGCGACAAGGCCGAGCCCGAGTGCTTCAAGTGTCGGAAAAAGGGCATCAAGTGCTCTGGTCAGGGCATCGAATGCCGCTTCAGCCCGTACATGCGCAAAAAGTCTGGCGCCGCCAAAATGAAGGGCAGCACGACGGCTGTGACCTCAGGCGAGAGCTCCGTCCACCCCGCCGCTGCCAGCGCCAGCGCTTCCGAACCGAGCGCATCCACCGATGGGACAGCCACGCCGGCCCAAACAACGTATTCGAAGCAATATCTTTGGGTAGAGCCGGAACTCATACCGGGGCACAACCCGAAAGACGTGCCAATTGCGGCGCTCGTCGTACCCAAGATGGAAGAGGACCCCGCTTCGAGCGCGCTGGCCGATACGCCAGCACATTGGTCATCAGCATCGCCCTCTTCATCTACAAGCTCGCAGTCGGACGAGACGCAAGATCCAGGTGTGAAGGGGAAACACAGAATTTCGCCCATCATCAAGCCAAAATCGGAAGACGGCTTAGTGGTGCGCAGGTCGTCGGTTAAGCGGGCGCCCTGGACATATGGCCCAGACACTACGATTCAGAGCGTATCCTCAGACTCGAGATTCTTCTTTGATCATTGTATGTTGCACCTTCTGTTGCCAATTCTTCTAACACTAATGAACGCGTATCGCAGTCTCCAATTTCATAGCGTCAAAAATGGTTGTGCTCGACTTCCACGACAACGCATACCGGCAGATGGTTCTACCCCTCGCGGCTCAGAACCCCATGGTTTCACAGGCCGTCGGTGTAGTCTCGGCATTCCACCTCTCCCAAGTGGTTCCATCGCTTCGAATGAAAGCAGAGGTCGGTCAGCAGCGGGTGCTGTCCAGGCTACGGCGTTCTGCACTCGACCCCAACCCGGATTCATTCTTCAAGCACTCTAACTGGGTGACCATTCTCGTGCTTTTGGTGGGAGATACCATCACCGGCTCGAAAAATTACGTTTATCTTCTCGACTTATTATTACAGCTATCGCGAGCAGCATTGTCCGACAAGTCCCTTCCTGACAACATCAAGCAATTTGTCAAAGAACAAACACAAATGTACATGTTGGATTTATTCATCCTTCCCATCGTCGAGGCTAACACTCACTTCAGGTTTGAGCTATTTGGATCTCCGCTCTCCAGCCCACAAAAGGGACTGGACATGATGCGTCGACGATCCGCGGACTATCTTTCATTCATGTCGTACTGTCCTTCAACTCCAGAGCAGCAAGTCACCGTCAATATAATGACGGAAGTCATGCAGCAGGCTTGCGAAATCTTTGAAAATAGAGCTTCAAAGACGACGACACCCGAATCATCCATCGCCTCGGTTGAACGGGTGCGCCAGACAGTCATTGACATGGATCCGGAGGCGGACGGCAGCCATGCCCTCGTGTGGCCGTTTTTCATTGCTGCGGCTGAGAGCACGCTACCAGAACACCGCGAGTTCTTTGCTGGCCGCTTAAAACAGCTATTCTCGAATACACGCTTTGGCAGCATCCCGGTGGCGCTTGACACGCTCAAGTACATATGGAGCAAAAGCGACACCACGAGCTGGACTGACATTGTTACAAGTGAACGGCAGGTTTTGATTATGTAAATAGTTCTTTTGGGGGTTGGAGCGACCGGTGTACTTTTAATTGACCCTGGGTTTGGTTTGGAATACCACATGATTTAGTGTCTCGGGAATGTACAAATATATAGGAAGACCTTGTCTACTTCTATCATGTAATCAACTGGCAGTCGCAGATCATTAAATTTTAAAGCGACCAATCAAGTCGGCACGTACGCTGGCGGCGGCTCTGGTACCCTCTTCTATGGCACCATCAATAAAGCTGCGCCAGCCCGATGCCCAGTCGGAGCTAGCAAAGAAGATGTTGCCCTGGCGGGCTCGGAGCTCCTCAAAGTGAGACGCCAGCAGGCCTGGCGCAGAAAAGAACCTGTTTTCAGATTATTAGAAGGTCGTCTGCTGCACGTTCAAGGCCAAGTAGAAACGTACCATGCGCCTTTCGCAAACTCATCGCGAGACCAATTATGGAAAACCTAAATCTCGAATCAGCACTCCTGCACCCAGCTTACACACACTGCGGGTACTCACCACTCTTTCTATATGCATTGGTGTGAAGCCGTGAAACTCGGAAATCGTGCGGTTGATGTCGTCTTCTGGGTGAAAGTGCTTATGCAGGCCCCCAAACGCCACTACGTGCGTATTTCCCGCTGGCGTTTCGCCGTCGCCAAACCCATAAATTAGACCATTATGCGGATAGCTAATCCCCGTAAAGGAGCGCAGGTCACGATCTCGAATCTCGGCATGAACTTTAATCGTCTGATTCACATGTCCGGTCTTAGCTGCCGCCGCCTTTCCCTCTTGCAGTGGCGGATCAAATGCTACAGCATCGAGCACATTGAGCGGTACCGCCGAAATCATGCGCTTCGCCGTAAATGTCCGTCCGCTCCTCGTCGTGACTTGTACTTTGTGGGGGCCGTTTTGGACGGATACGACGGGTTGGGAGAATGCATAAGACATATTTTTAGAGTCCAGGGCTTCGCCGAAGAAGCGCAGGGCGAAAGACGACTGGCCACCCCGAAATTTGAAGCGCACAAGGTGGTTGATACAGCCTTCATACGTGTACCCGCTGAGCGCCCACCAGTGCAGCATCTCGTAGAAGCTGGTGGTGGCCAGCGTGGCGCCGCTGCATAGCAGCACGAATCCCTCGAGGCACAGGCGCTCGTTAGGTGTGAGAATATCCTTGATCTCGATGAGACGGTCCGCCACGGATATGGTGTCGAAGCGGCGATCAGAAGGCGTCAGGTGAGCGCTGTGCGGCATTGGTAGGGCATCGCGACCGTCTCTCCCATCGACGTTGAATAGCTTTGACAGGCTTGTCTGCATTAATGCGTCCTAAAATTGTGAGCCTTTGCATTTAGGATTTTGGCGTGCTCGGCTATGGGGACTGGAATACCGTACCTCTTCCTCATGTGTGAATGACTGCGTACCATCCGTGCTCGCCAGGAGAAACTTATTGATGCCGCGCGAAAAGTCGTAGGAGCTCTCCAGCTCGTCCTGCATGCCGTATCGCGCAATTTCTCGCCAGATGGTGGCCTGGCCCCAGTACACCCAGGTACCACCCATCTCGTATGGGTAGCCGTCAATGTTGGATGACCATGAGCGGCCGCCGATACGATCCCGTGCTTCCAGGAGCAACACCTTGATGCCTACTCATGTGTCAGTTTCATTGCTTTTTTCTTCGGTGATCCTCAGCTTGTCCAGTCTGTTACCTGCTACGCTGATGTCGCGTGCGGCGGTAAGGCCGGCGTATCCAGCACCGACGACGATGACATCGAATTCTATATCTGCGGACTTAATGTTGGTGGGCGGTTGGATGGCACCGACGCAAGGAATGCCAGGGCGCAGTCCATCAGCCTTGGTCCAAGAGAAGCCATCTGTCGAGGTCATGACTCTGAGCTGAGGGTAAAGTCTGAAGGTAGCGATGGCTCGACACTACCTCAAGAGCCGGCTACTTGTTTATTAAGCCCACGGACAAACTCGTTTTCTAGCCCCTCGCGCATCAGTCGGAACATAGGATCAGCGGATAGACCGGTAAGACGCGTCATTCTCATATATATTCCTGACTTGGATGCCAACATCCTTGGCCTTGCCGAAAAGGGCAATTTCTTGAGATTCGTGTTTGAGGAGGCGGAAATGCCGGTGCCCGCCAGGGGGCCAACGGCGAAGCAGCATCGGCGTTATGCGACCATCATTCTCGGAAAAGGCCGTTCTTGGACAGCTGAATCTCAGTTGCCGTCGTCGCCGTTGCTAGACCTCCGCAAGTCATGCCGCTATTCCATTGCCTGAGGGCTTGGGGGGGCGAAGCGGGGAAGGCAACTAATATGGCAGATCCAAAAATGCTATGGAAAAAGTATATAGCCATCCAGCTTGCCTTGCCATCGGCGAACTAGTCAGAAAAGCTCTGCTTTATTTATTAACGGTCATGTTTGCCACCCCCAACACCACCACACTATCAGCCAGCCCCCCCGACATCTGCCGTGTCGGAGTACCTCTTTTATAGGAATTATTTTTTATCACCGGTGTATGATGCAGTGCGACTATGCGAATGCGATGCACAGAGTAACTTTTTTGGGAGTCCTGTCTCTATTAGCCCTAGGTGTAGATCCAACTGAGACTGTCCCGGCTGACGCGCCACACGCCAGTAATAACAAGATTGCCTTAAATTGACTGGTCTCCTTTTCGTATCAAATTGTATATCGCATACTCTATAGTTTCCCGCCACTTATTCTGAGGTCAAGAGACACAGCGCCGGGATTGATCAACTAATGCATGCTCTATATTTCCTCACAAATTGTCATGTCGAAAAGGCGTACTCTGAAAACGTGCATCATGGATTGCTGCAGCAACGACTATCGACCCTATCGACGCTCGCGATAGCATTTGCTATCCTAGAGTAGGGGGCGTTGCTGTTTGACTACGACCACTACAACGAATTACAAGGAATCTAGTACGTGGATTGCTCTTGCGGGGTCCATTGGGCTTATATTGCCGTCTGGCGTCTCCGTCGCCTTTCTGTACGGATTTCTGTTCTGCGTTCTCTGCAGCTTGTGTGTTGTTGCCAGCCTGGAGGAGCTGGCTGCGATCTGGCCAACAGCCGATGGTCAATATCATTATGTTTTTTGCGATATGTACGAAAAAATGGCTCAAGCTAGTGGTATGCAGACTGTGTTCCGGATAAGTCCAACTTCTGACCGCTACAGAGTTTCTTTGTCGGGTGGACACGGCTGGCTAATAGTTGTCACTGTGCAAGGAGACTTTGCTGGCAGGTTCATATGTTTCATTTTGGCATGCACGAGTCTAATTCTAGCAGCACAATTTATTTCCGCAGCCATTGTTGTCGCTTCCAATGACTCGTACCAAATAACACCGGCGCGCACCTACGGCATTTTCCTGGCCGTGCTATCCGCTACGACAGCCATCAATATATGGGGACTCAATATTCTAGGAAGCCGGAATACAGGAGCCTGTCAGTCATTCCCGTATATGTGCTTGAAGGCCCCATAATTTTGCAGTGCACTGGTCCATTTTCGGTGTCGTGGTCACCAGTTTCGTACTCTCAGTCAGATCTTCCAAAACCAATGTCGAATTTGTCTTTACGGACTTCAACAACGAAACCCGCTGGCCGGATGGAGTGGCTTAGATCCTAGGTCTTCTCCAGTCGGCTCTTCCCTCACCGGGTTCGACGTGGTGTTGCACATGACGGAAGAATTGCCAAATCCGAGACGCGATGCACCTCGAGCCTTGATATATGCCATTGTTGTAGGTGGATTGACGTAAGTCCACAGGCTTGATGCCTATTTTTGCATTGAAGTACTGATTCAAGGCAGGGGCTTGCTGATGACGCTGGTCATCCTATTTGCTTGACAGATTCCACAAGTATATTAACAGCTCCCGGCAACATGCCCATTGTAGCCATGCTGCTCCGCGCTACACAGGGTCGGGCCGCGGCCACCATTATCAGCTTGATGCTAAGCGGATGCTTTATCAATGGCTCGAGTGCAAGCATCACCAGCGCCAGTCGGCTCGTGATCGCCATGGCGCGCGATGGCGGCATCATTTTTCACAGTTTTTTTGAGCATATTGCGACACGCCTCAATGTTCCCGTCCGTGCGATCCTTTTTTGTTACGTGTTCAACGTCTGCTTTGGGCTGTTGTACCTGGTCCCGCAGGTTGCGTTTAGCGCCTACGTCGCGTCGCTTGTCGTCCTGCTCAGCTTGTCCTATGCGGCACCCACAATCATCGTGTTGGTCCGGGGCCGACAATTGTTGAAGCCCTATCAGATGACCAATGCGTTTCGTCCACGTTCGCCGTTCGATGAGCTCATGAGTTATGTTTATGTAACATTTCTTATTATCACATTAATATTAAGGCTATTCGAGCTGTCTCTCCGACAAAAAACTGACTTGGCACAGCTTTTTCTGTTTTCCTGCGGCATTCCCAGTGACGAGGGATAACATGGGTACGTCTCTCACCGACTGTGAAATTTTCTAGAACTAAAGAATGCGGGAGGATTACGTATGCGTTACTTCTCTGGCTCAAGTGCCGCAGCACATTTATTGGCCCCGTGAGTTTGTATCCGAGTACTTGTCTGTGAGCAGGTATGCGATTACTGACTGGGTTTAGAACTCCGATGCTTTAGCAGGTCAAAATCGAGTCGCTGGGTTGGCGCAGCTTCAAAAAGCAACACGCTCCAGGCCGGCGGTCCAAACATTTGAGAATCAAGGTTGATACCATAGTCATAGAAAATACGACCAACAACACTACAATGGAAAGATCTAAGTGGCTTGAATGTTAGTGTTAATCACTCCACCGCTAGCAGCCCTCTAGGTTGTGCGACGGTTCTCGGACCGCTTCAAGCTCGATGGTGCAGTGGTTTTCCATAGCTTACGCAACCTTTATTCACAGTGTATAAGATGAAATTCGTATATCACGAGCAAAACGCGACTTTCTTGTGATTTTATGGCTGGAAATGGTACGTTGCGGACTGTGCTAGGCGTGGGATCATTGGCCCCGCACTGTTGTGGTGGGCTTGTTTACTTGCACAAAGCTTTGTCCTGTGCCCGACAAGCTATCAGCTTCAAACAGCATCTTTTCGGCATCAATTCAGCATGTTTGCAACACTACCAGATTTTACTCCACGAGATGTACGTCTCCTTTCTCCAAAATCACCATGCCTTTGATCCTCGTTTACTAACGCGCCCCAGTCGCACTCGCTATGGTACACGTCCTCCCGCGCGCCAATCCGAGGCGGCCTGCCCGACGGGCCCAGAGGCGGCGATGTCGTTCATAATAACCATCATCAAGGGTCAAACGGGCATCACCAGAGGCAGCGCGGCCATATTCTCGAACGGACGGCGCTGGCGCGTCTGGCCGCCGACGAAGCATACATGCAACGACGTCGTACCAATGTGCAAAACTTTGGCAGCACGTGGCTGAAGCCACCGGGGCTTCCCAAGACCCTGCACCAGATGCGAGAGGAGAAGCGCGAGCAGGAGGAGCACCAAGAAGCGATGCGACGCGAGCAATTGGCGCAGGAACTTGCCGAGGCCGAGGCCGAAGCGGCCGCCGAGGGTGAGGACGCCATGGACGACGTGCAGCTCGACGGCGCCCAGGATCTGGACGAGGATATTCCCGATGCAGACGACGAGTTTGCGCTCGGTGGCGGTAGCGATAGCGAAGAGGAAGAAGAGGAGGAGGAGGAAGAAGCGGATGTCAGCGCAGCAGAGGAAGCCCTGCGGGAAGAGCGCCGCAACGATCTCATGGCTGCGCGGATGCGCATGACAGACGACGCTTTCCGTGAGGCACTCGTCCGCGGTGATCCCGACGGCGACGACATGTATGGCGGCGGGGAAGAGGAGCTCGACGCGCAGGACCAGGGCCACCTGCTGGACGAAGAAGACTTTGTGCCGAGCTCTCTGCTCGATGAGGGCGGCGATGGCGACTTGGATCTCGGCATGGACGCGAATCTCGACGACGACATCCCGGAAGCCGAGGAAGAGTACGAGGCGGGCTACGAGCATACAGACTCTGATGCGGCGTTGTCGAGCGAGGATGATCGCAGACGCGAGGAGAGCTCCGAGGAGAGCTCCGAGGAGGAAGATGTCGGGTTCGCGCCCAGGGCGGCGCCGTTAGTACCCCCGCAGAGCCCAACGCTGCGTGGCCATCGGCACAGACGCAGTAATGCTGGGGCGTCGACGGCAGGACCGCGTTCGAGCATGGATTTGAGCGCGTTCTTGTCACAGGATGAGAGTAGCTTCATGAATAGCAGCCCCGTGCAGGGACGACGGAACATGCGTGGCTGATTACAGCCCGGTCCCCCTCGTTTTTTGTAATTGTCTGATACCCAACGACCCCAGCGTGACGAGGTTAAGTATATAATTGCATGCACCATACGAAATCTATCATGGTACCTTGTGTCTGCGTGTGAATGTTTGAATCTCATTAATAGTGTAAAATGTATATATCCATCAAAGAATAATAAAGTCAAGCTTCTCGCGGTAGGACAAATAATAGTCGGAAATGTATCAAAGATAAGCATGGGTCCTATAACGCCGTGAAAAGCACAATGCAAGAAAAAAAAGTTGCTCCCCCGGATTCCTCTTCTATGTTTTGTCTTCGTCTTTGACAGCCTCGCATTCCATTCCTTTGTCGTTCTTTTGCGTACAGGTCGCCCTGTTTGCCTTCGGCGCTGTTCTTCTGTTGTAGCGTCTCGGTTGTTGTTGTTGTGTCTTGTTCTCTTCTCTCAACTTTCCCGCATTACTCGTCGTTAGATGCGAATCTCTGTCTAAAACAGCCAGACATAGGTAAAGAGTAGAATGACGGCCAGAAAAAACAACAGCCAGACCTTCCAGGGAATGCCCGAGCGTTGAGCCATGAGCAGCATCCTGTTCATGGTGCCGCGAAGCCGCAACCTGGTCTGGTCAAACGTATCATTCATCTTCTCCGCGAGCGCAGAGGAATCTCGAATCTCGTCGCCAATCGCTACCGTCATCTATTCCCCCGGAAAGCACTCGTTAGCATCGCCCTTCTCTCAATTCCTGTCTGCCAGATCAGCCCACTTACATCCTTCAACGTCCGCACCTTGCCCAGGATCCCCGCGACCTGTGCGTCGTTCTGGCTCTCGAGCTCGTTGAGCACCGCGTCGCTGTACTGGCCCTTTTGATTGGGCGTCGCCGACCGGTACACCCCGGGGCCACTACCACTGCCGCCAGCACCGGGGCCCATGTTCGGGTTGCCGTAGGCGCTGTAGCTGTTGTATGGTGACGGGCTGCCGGTGTTGCTGCTGCTGTGATATCCATAGCCGCCAGCGGGGCTGCCGCCGCCTCGTCTATTAGCATCGCCGCCGCCCGAGTACCCTTCGAAGAGGGCGCTACGGGAGTCGCGCTGGTGAAGACCGCCGAACCTGCTGTAGGTTGCGCCGTTAGTCATGTTCATACTCGTCGCGGAAACGGGCGTCGAAGTTTTGGATCGAAGTCGTTTCAGAGTTTCGTAGAGTATGCGCGCATCGTGGGCTGCAGGATGACGCAACTTGCATCTCCTCTCATTGCAAACAGGACAGCTCTCCAAAACTCGCTGATCCCTCTCGCTCCTCCAGTGTCCGCTCGTACCTTTGCGCCATGTCTGGTGTCGAGCGAAGAAATATAGGAAAGAAAAGCCAAGGCAGATGCCTTTGTAACCTTCCCAAGAGAAAATACTAGGCGTTAGAAGAAGAAAAGGGAGCAGGTAAAAAATATTAAACAGGATCCAAAAGCTTGAAAATTAATCGGCGC
This sequence comes from Akanthomyces muscarius, assembly GCF_028009165.1. Lineage (NCBI taxonomy): Eukaryota > Fungi > Ascomycota > Sordariomycetes > Hypocreales > Cordycipitaceae > Akanthomyces > Akanthomyces muscarius. The sequence goes on along the minus strand of NC_079245.1, from coordinate 3,826,871 downwards.
GCCTTATCGCTAGGTTGGGCGACGCCCCCCTCTCCTTTAATGGGTCTCTGAGCCCGGGGTACAGTGGGTGGCATGTCACTAAACCGTGCTGGAAGCCGCGGCAGCATCCGTCTCGAACACGGAACAAACAGGTGGCATCTCCGCGCAGCCCCATCACCATTGGCTGCGTCACCTTGCTCATCGATATGAAGAGCTTGGCCATTTCTTTACCAGTAGTATCCGTACGTGTCCGCATTATTGGCTGTTGTATATTCCAGCACCTTGAATCGAATGTTGCCATGGGGAAACATGCATATTGATCATCACTCGCAGCACAACCTGGTGGTCCTCCAACTCATCTCTCAAAACCATCACAGCAACTCCAAATTATGAAATAGCGTCGGATTCCACTTGCGGCCACTCCATCAAAGCCAAATCTGTGTCTTGCTGCGCCTTCCCACTTTCCCATTCCTCTTCAAACTTCCGCCTCGGGGCCTGCCTGGCCTTTCCCTTGCTTCCACCGAGGCGCTCATTGTTCATCACAGCCGTCTTCCACCAGCGGTAACTCCCACGGCCCCAAACACCATGTCCAATCGTCACCACCAGGCCGCGGCCTTGCTAGCATCGCTGCCAGCGGCTGTCGGCGCATACTGCGCGTAAACCAGAAGTTAACCAGACCATACTTTCCGCGCAGGTTGAGCTTGTACACGCTTTTACACTCATCGTCCAGGAGCGCGTCAAGCACTCGGAGCTGAAACTGCTTCTGCGCGGCGCCTACCCTAGAGGCCCGGCACCAAATGTCGTGGAGCCTCTGTATTGTTTCGATGTCCAAAATAATGCAGAAAACGTAGCGCATGTCCCCGCCCTGTGGATTCCCTTGCCTCTGGATTATCCAGCTTTGGAATTGGCTGCGTACCGTGTCTGTGGATGCTTCATTTAGGCTGCTATATTTGCTCAGAACTTCCAAAGTAGATCGGGCAAACACCTCATCGCCGGCTGTTGAGTCGTTTCTCCCCCGAGCCATGGTCGGCCAGCCGGGCTCTGCTGCCATCCCGCTGGGGAGTTTTCCGTCTCTCCTTTGCCGATACGGCCGCATTGCACCCAAGTCCTCTTGCACCGCGTCGTTGATGCAGGCAAGGGCGTTTAGTAGCTGCTGTTGCGGTGCTTTGTAGTCGGTGCGCACGATAGTGATGCCCCAGGTCCCTGGCCTGAGACCTCTGTTTAGCGAAGCTACTGTGAACAGACGATACTCATTGCTGTTGCTGCCTACTCTGCCGTCGCGCGATAGTTGCCTATCGCCCTCTGTGACGGGCTGCGGAATAGACAGGTGGAGGCTCATCGCTGCAGAATGCAACTTTTGGTCGCACCCAGTAAGTGTGCCGAGAAGTTTTTTTTTTGTAGTGCCAGATTCATTGTAAATGTTGACATTAGGATAGGTTCAGAAGCGACACTGAGTAAGTGGCTGTTTGTTGCCGCTCACGCACGCCCTACTCACCTCGCAGCCGCAAGACGCCGTTTGCTGCATGGCCGTTCGCTGTATAGCAACGTAATGTATTGATTGTGCTAAATATGCCTAGATAATAGCCAATCCAAGTGCTTCATAACATCATTTGCATTTGGAGGCTGAAGAAAAAATGCAGTCGTGACTATATCTCCTTTTTGTGCACCGTGTATAATGCAAGAAAATTGCCAATCCGTAGCCAACGGTGGCAGCACACCGCCACTATACTCGTCGCTACTTTCACATTGTTTTCTCTTCTAGTCGTATGCCAGTTCGCACCCTTAAATCGCACAAGAGTCGCGATAATTTAACCAGACATCTCCGTGTCCTGAGCAGGAGGCTCAAAATCCTCGTCGTCCTCATCGTCTTCGTCGTCGGCGGGGTTCTCGGCGGCGGCTTTGGCAAAATCAATCTTGGCACCGCGGGTTCGGCGGCCACCCTCAACAATATTGTCCATGTCAACCTCGTCGGCGCCGTCCTCAATGTCCTCTGTGAATAATAGAGTGTTAGCATCGTGGCCTATGATGTTATGCTCGTCGCGGAGTGGTGGGCAGTTCAAGTCGCACCTCCTTCGTTCTGCTGTGCCGGTTAGCATGTTATTGTTTCGAGCGTGACATGGGATCTTGAATTCACTCACTTCGCCCTCAAAGTCCTCATCGTCCTCATCCTCGTCGTCATCGTCATCCTCGTCGTCATCGTCAACCATTTGGGCGTTGTCGTGCACGCGCTCTGCGGCCTTGCCCTTGCCCTTCTCCTCAGCGAAGCCTCCGGTGGCGGGGTCGTGGGGGTTGGTAACGCCGTCAGACATGGTGATTGGGGTGACTGGTACTCGGTTACCAACAGGAAAATAAGCCGAAACTGTAGCTTCAAGGGACGAATTGGAATGAAAGAGATGAAGGAGAGCAAACGCGAGAATAGTACTGATAGGCGCCTGGGATCATGGGTCTTTAAGTCCCCGCCGAGGAAAAAGCAACCTTTCAGCATCTGTTTGGTGTCCCGCATCTGCGTAGCAACGGCGCTAGTCTCGAGTTGGGAAAAGAGCTGCTCGAGCTCCAGCTACACGTGACACGATGCCTCCCTGCAGTTACTTGAAGGATACTGACGGCCATGAGTTATTGCAGCAATACTGGCCGTGAGAGTCGAGTCTTGCAACTGCGACTAGATGGGCTTGTTTGCGCACGCAAATGGCATTGCTATCGCCCAACGATGGTAATTTGTGAATAGACCGGTCCCAGCCTTCAGACCCAACATTCACACAGCATAAACCATACCATCGGCCAGTCTACGGATACCGATTAAACAATGCCGAAAAACACTGTCGAGTGTATTGTGTATCTCAATTCACTGGAATCATCTATTTGTCCCCGCCGCCGCTCACAGCAATAAATGCCACAATCGCAAGCACCCACCAGTACCTATAAGCCTACGTTAGTATACCCTCGTCCAGCATCATGCACAATGGAGAACCCGTACTTTTGTAGCAGCGTCTTCTCCTGCGGCTCCTCGCGTTTTCCCTCTGGGTTCAACACCACGGGCTTGTTAAGCGCAGGCTGCGTCCCGCGCGCCTCGGGGAGCAGCACGACCTGGGGACCGAAGTCGCGCGTGTGGCCGGCATCGATCTGGACACCCTTGAGCGTTGCGCTGACCACCGCACCGCTGGCGTCCACCGAGACCAAGAAGTTGGGCGCGAATCCTTTGCTGAAGTTGTCGACTGAGGCCACCGTTGTCCCTGAGGACCACTTCTTGGTTGCCACGTCGTAGACGCCCACTCGGACTGTCGACGTACCGTCGGGTAGGTCGGGTGCCTCGTAAGTGAGCACCTCGGCAGTGGATGGCGCGGCGACGTCGTACGCGAATTCGGCGAGGGGAGTCGGCTTGCCGCCGCCTTGTACGGGCTGGACGTAGATATGGGCGGTGCGCGGCGTGGCCGTGGCCAGCGTAGCAGCGCAAAGCGCACCCAGGAGCGTGGCAAAGCGCATCGTGGTTCCAATCGATTTGTTCGAGCTGTGTCGGGCAAGATAGCGAGGCTCTGCGATAAGCCGGAGTGATGGCGCCGCGCGCGTTCGATGAAATCTGTTTGGCTGGTTGACTCCTCGGGCCAGGTGGTTCAGAAAGTGTGGCTGTAAAAAGCTCCGCTGCCAGGTACAATGTGGCGCGGACCGCCTGGTCCAAAATTTAAGTGGCGTACCTTATGTATTGTAAGGAGTGCCATTCAACCATCTCAGCACGAAAATTTAGGTGCGCGTCAGAATAATGATTTAAAAACATATAATCAAGCGCATCCAAAGGGAAGTAGCGCACATTTCAAGTTTCACGCCTTGGCAGATATCTGTGTGTTGCCAGCAGCTTTCCCGTGGTGATGCATTGTCGATCAATGATGACATTCGGTTGAACCAAGTTACCTCATGGCAGCGTCGCCACAAAGCCTGGCTGGTTTCGCTGCTTGTCACCTACTGTTTCAAAAGTTACTCTGGCTCGGCCGCAATGCAGAAATTCAACAACGTGGTTATTCACCCGATGGTCGTTACATATGAATATGCCGGCGAGGCAGCTGCAGTACCGGGTAGGGTCGCGTGGAGTGGAGCGCCACGCATTTTCTTCCAGTGTGATGGATGTTTCCAGCATGGCCGCCATGAGCGCGTTATCCCAGATACCCTCGCGACGGGGCCAAACCTTTATAATTTGCAGAATGTCCCGGCGAGTAAATGGGTCGCGGCAGCCGTGGCCAGCCCAGAACAGACCCTCCACTACCGACATGGTAAACGAAAAGGCAGGCGGCGCATTTCTATCTGCGGTTGCGTTTGCGCCATTACGAACGACCTCCAACAACTCTCTGGCGTCCACCACGAGATCCTTGCACACGGGCAAGAACTCGTCAAAAGCCACTTCTCCGACGTACACGTTGGCTTTAGGCCAATCTGCATAAAGTGCCAGTGAAAATGCAGTGTCAGCATGCTTTCTGCATCCACGCGTCCTGATGCCCCAGACACGCGGAGCGCGTCGAATTTCACTTTCCATCTCTGAAATTCCATCAAGTACGGCTGCCTCACGTCGGTTTCGGGGCGCGGCTGTCCCTTCATTCCCATACCTGCGTATTGCCACATACCAATTAGCGAGGTAAACAGCGGTTGAAATTCGTGGTAGGCGTCTGTGGAAGAGTCAAACGAGATATCGGTGCATCTGGGCGGAGAGCCGGGCGACCCCCAAGGCGGAACGTTGATGTGCTTCAGCCGACTAAGCAGCTGCATCTCCAAGTGCGCTATTATGGCGCCGATGGAATCAGCATTGAGCATGCTGCCACAACTTGTCGCCGACGATCGGTGATGCTCCCAGAGCCGCCACTGATGGAACAGCTGAATGCAGTTGCCGGCGTGCATGACCGCCTGCGGCAGGTCACCCTGTATGGTACTGAGCGCCGTCAGGAGCAGACTGGCCAATAGGAGCGTCTCTCGCTCGGCACGGCAGAGCTGCCTCCGACGGGTCAGCGCAATGACGTGCTGGATGACGGCCGTCGAGTGCGTCATGGACAGTCTCTCGTGCCGCGCTCTGCGGAACGTATCGACGGCGTGGTACCGCTGCGACTGATGCAGCGCCGTGAGAGCCAGGCTCGCGTGCCAGATGGCTGGCTGGACCTGGCACGCCCGCAGCACGTCAATGGCCCAGAAGGCGTGGTCGAAGCTGCCGGCGACTACTTCCACGATCTGGAAGCGGAGTGCGTCAAACATGGTCATGTCGGACAGGTTGACCTTGACACCGACGGGACCGAGCGTGGTGCGAGGCCGCTGGGCCAAGAACAACGACGGCGCTGAGCCTATTGCGCGGGACGAAGCCTCATGGGGAGCTGAGCCCAACGGCGGCGAAGCCGGATGATCTCGTGGCCGCCCGTCATAGCCCTCACAGACCCTCCCACCTGAGGCGCAGCGCATGCAAGCTGGCTTGATCTCGTCACATTTGACACGGCGCCGTCTACAGCACAGCGAACAAGGACCAAGCGACAGACGTTAGCGTGAAGACTCTGCTTTGGGGGCTGTTCCTGGGCCGCAGTGGAGAGCACATAGATCGACCTACCGACAAGTGATGCAGCCGGTCTTGGTCTTGGGGGCCCAAGCCCTTTGGCGCGGCGCATTGGTGCGCGCCTTGGTCCGGCCAGACAGCTGCTGCGCTCCGGGTCGTGGGCCCCGAGCTCCAAGATGCCCAGGCCCCTGCATTCTCCTGACACAGAACTCTATTGCTTCTTGCCCGGAGCGTAGCGATTGGGCGATTTTCACGAGCTGCCTGTGCCCAGAATAGCTGTGGAGTCGCTAGCGATGTTTATGCATGAAACAGTAAACATCGAAGCAAACAGGGCATAGCAAATCTGACTATGCGTGGAGTACTCCGAGAAAATTGGGCTATGGTAGCCAACAGAAGGATACCGAAAATAACGATGAGCTGGCAATGGGGGGAATAGGAATGTGTGGTAGCGACAAACAAGGCTGGTTGTGCTGGCTGGCAAATCTCGGTGACTGACTTAGACGGTTGCTGGCCACTGGCAAACGTAGCCTCATCGTGCCTCTAGTTAACTTAAGCCTTGCCAGTGCATCCGTCCTACACTCTACCCGGCGCCATCATTGAGCTGCCACCATCCCTAGGCAGTAGTCGCCGATGTTTTCATTACCCTTTCCGCCATCCGCAATCATGCTTGGCTCAAGAACTGCATCCATGAATCCACCGTTCTGTCCCTATGCGACAGCCCGCCACTGTCGGCCCATCGACAAGGCTCCCCAAATGCCGCCCTACCAGCTTCGCTGATTTGCGCCCAGATTCATGCAGAGCAGCTCCCACGGTTCCCAGCGAGAGTCGATTGTTTCAGCGCGATGACGACCCCACCAGCGAAGAATAATGCATCGCGTTGTTTCCAAAAATACCCATGCGGGCGGCCTGTCCGCTGCCACCCACGGAATGGACGTTGCGGTGCTGTGTGCTCGGCGCTCCACCACTGATGAATAGCCCCGCGGCAAGCCCATGGCATCCGTCACATCACAGTCTTAGCCCGCCAGGGCTACGACGATTTCAAAAAAATCAGTGTAGTATACTTGTTTATCCGAATAGGATTTATTCTCAGAGCCTGAGATGACGCTTGAAGAGGTATCCAGTATAGACTTTGCAAGGCCACAGCGCGCCTGGCTATGACCTATTCTGCTCGGATGATGCGCGCCTTGGCTCAGGGCACGGCCGTCGGCTGCCCGCTTCCAGCAAGGAACCTCGTCCCCCTTGATTAACCTCTTTGGGCATGGTATTCAGCAGCAGCAACACTGCAATTTTATCAGCTCGGTATGAGGAGAGAAAAAAATGCACGCATCGTCATAATGTTGCCAAAAAAAGATCAGTCTGTCTTTGGCTTCGAACAGTCCTACGTCAGTTCGTCGGCGCCATTGCCCGCCACGATCCAACTAGTTCCGCCGCATCATGCATAATACTTCCCAAGCAGCATCGCAAGGAGCATCGAAGGCTGGCAATCGCGACACATTAACTGTGTACGGATTACCTGTGCTACTATTGCATGATGATGGAGGCCCGAATAGGAAGCGGCGTGGAATACTACCGGCACAATGCTATTGTCAATGCGCCGTTTAGGTTTGGCATGTACTTTCTGGAGAACAGACATTTTGCTTAGCGCAGACCTGCTTTACATCCTAAAACGAAACGCTCGAGCTCAGACTTCAGTCCGCCTGCTGAGCGAAATGTCCATCTCGGGTAACCTCACCGTTTCCTGGATCATGCTTGGACGAGGCCCCAGCTGCGAAACGAAGGCCTTGTATGCCTGATGAGAGTTTTGCCAGCGAACATATAAACCAATTCACCTGCCTTCTTGGCACCACCTCATCTCTTCATCTTCTGCATCGACTCACCGAAGCAGAGCTCAACGTGCAGCTTTCAGTCGACATCCTTCTTTCTCACGTTAAGCACGGCTTACACATTCGCTACTACCGCGCTATTATCCGAGATCGTCTGTTATGGCTCCCGCCCGCCGCGTTCTTGCGGTTGCGCTCGCCGCCCTGCTCGGTGGAGTCTCCCAGGCTTCTTACACCGAGCAACCCGCTTGCCCCAAGCCCTTCACGCCTTTCCAGTGCGCTGGCTGTGTTGCTACCAAGGATGGTAGCAGCCCCTTCGACTTCCGCTCTTCCGCCGACCAGAGCTCCATGACTGTTGCTAAGTGTACTGCTGTTTGCAAGGGTACGTACCGCAATATCCCCGACATTACAACCACATCGCTGATCAAAACCCAGGTAACTCGTACCGTTACGCGGCTCTCACTTACTACGGTGTCTGCTACTGTGGTAATGTTGAGGCCGGCGAGCAGGTCCACGTCAACCAGTGCAACTACAAGTGCAGTGGGGATTCATCCGAGTCTTGCGGTGGTCAGAATGCTTTCTCCGTCTGGGAGGATCCCACATTCGGCAAGGGTCCTGATGAGGTCACCGTCGGTGACTACCAGTCTCAGGGCTGCTACACCGATAACAGCAGCCACGGCCGTACTCTTGGCCATCCTTTCACCGTTGCCGACCTGACCCCCGACAAGTGTATCTCTGCCTGCAAGACTGAAGGTTATGCCTATGCTGGTGTTGAGTACGGCGGCGAGTGTTGGTGCGACTCTAACCTGAACCCGTACGCGACCAAGGCCGGCGACTCGGAATGCAACAAACCTTGCAACGGTGACAGCTCCAAGACTTGCGGTGGCAGCCAGCGCATCAATGTCTACTTCGCCAAAGATCTCGCCTCAACTGAGCCCTGCACGGTCGGTCCCAACCCTTCTTCCAGCGTTGGCCCGTCTAGCTCCGCTACCTCGACTGGTCCCAGCACAGCTACTGGCAGTACCAGCTCTGCCCAGCCTACCGGCACCAGCTCCTCCGGTCCTGCTACCTCGTCTACCGGCACTGGCGGCCCTAGCAGCACCGGACCCAGCAGCACCGGCCCTGAGCCAAGCTCCTCCGGCCCTGCTACCTCGTCTACCGGCACTGGCGGCCCTAGCAGCACCGGACCCAGCAGCACCGGCCCTGAGCCAAGCTCCTCCGGCCCTGCTACCTCGTCTACCGGCACTGGCGGCCCTAGCAGCACCGGACCCAGCAGCACCGGCCCTGAGCCAAGCTCCTCCGGCCCTGCTACCTCGTCTACCGGCACCGGCGGCCCTAGCAGCACCGGACCCAGCAGCACCGGCCCTGAGCCAAGCTCCTCCGGCCCTGCTACCTCGTCTACCGGCACTGGCGGCCCTAGCAGCACCGGACCCAGCAGCACCGGCCCTGAGCCAAGCTCCTCCGGCCCTGCTACCTCGTCTACCGGCACCGGCGGCCCTAGCAGCACCGGACCCAGCAGCACCGGCCCTGAGCCAAGCTCCTCCGGCCCTGCTACCTCGTCTACCGGCACTGGCGGCCCTAGCAGCACCGGACCCAGCAGCACCGGCCCTGAGCCAAGCTCCTCCGGCCCTGCTACCTCGTCTACCGGCACCGGCGGCCCTAGCAGCACTGGCCCCAGCTCTTCTGGTCCTGCTACTTCTTCTACTGGCACTCCCGAGCCTAGCAGCACTGGCCCCAGCTCTTCTGCTCCTGCCACTTCTTCTACTGGCACTCCCGAGCCTAGCAGCACTGGCCCCAGCTCTTCTGGTCCTGCCACTTCTTCTACTGGCACTCCCGAGCCTAGCAGCACTGGCCCCAGCTCCTCCGGCCCTGCCACTTCTTCTACTGGCACTCCCGAGCCTAGCAGCACTGGCCCCAGCTCCTCTGGCCCTGCTACCTCGTCTACTGGCACCGGCGGCCCTAGCAGCACAGGCCCTAGCAGCACTGGTCCCGAGCCTAGCAGCACTGGTCCCAGCTCTTCTGGTCCTGCCACTTCATCCACAGGCACCCCCGGATCTAGCACCACTCCTGGCGGCAGCAGCACCACTCCCGGCGAGACTTCCACACCCCCTCCCACGACTTCGAGCACCGCTCCCACAACGACTCCTTGTAACCCTGGCTCGGCTAGCTGCACTGACGTCCCTGGTGGTACTAAGACTTGCCCCCCTGGCACCTCTAACAGCTGTACACCTATCGTGCCTCCCACTAGCACTGGTATTCCTCCCTCGTCGAGCACTCAGTCTCCTCCTACTACTACCACCGAGGTTCCTCCTCCCACAACGACTCCTTGTAACCCGGGCTCGGCCAGCTGCACTGACATCCCCGGTGGTACTAAGACTTGCCCTCCTGGCACCTCTAATAGCTGCACACCTATTGTGCCTCCTACTAGCACCGGCATCCCGCCCTCTTCCAGCACCGGCGTCCCGCCCTCGTCCAGCACCGGCATCCCGCCCTCTTCCAGCACCGGCGTCCCGCCCTCGTCCAGTACCGGTGTCCCTCCCTCTTCCAGCACCGGCGTCCCGCCCTCGTCTAGCACTGGCGTCCCGCCCTCGTCCAGCACCGGCGTCCCGCCCCCGTCCAGCACTGGAGTTCCTCCGTCGTCAAGCACTCAGTCTCCTCCCACTAGTACCAGCGTTCCTCCTGCTACAACGACCCCTTGCAACCCTGGCTCAGCTAGCTGTACCGACGTTCCTGGAGGTACCAAGACCTGCCCCCCGGGCACTTCTAACAGCTGCACACCTATTGTCCCTCCTACTAGCACCAGCGTTCCTCCTGCTACAACGACCCCTTGCAACCCTGGCTCAGCTAGCTGTACCGACGTTCCTGGAGGTACCAAGACCTGCCCCCCGGGCACTTCTAACAGCTGCACACCTATTGTCCCTCCTACTAGTACTGGCGTTCCTCCTACTAGCACCGGTGTACCTCCTTCGTCTAGCACTGGTGTGCCGCCCTCTTCTACCGGGGTCCCTCCGTCCAGCACTGGTGTTCCTCCCTCTAGCACCGGCGTGCCTCCCTCCAGCACCGGTGTTCCTCCCTCCAGCACCGGTGTTCCTCCCTCCAGCACCGGTGTTCCTCCCTCCAGCACTGGCGTGCCTCCCTCCAGCACTGGCGTGCCTCCCTCCAGCACTGGTGTTCCGCCTTCTTCCACCGGCGTCCCGCCTTCTTCCACTGGCGTCCCGCCTTCGTCGACGCCTGGGCCGTCCACTACTGTTCCTCCCACGACGACTACCAAGCCGTCTACTTTCACCACTTCTACCCTGTGCCCCGTTGTGATTACGCCCACTCCCACGGCTTGCGCCAACCAAGTCGGAGACTGGTGCCCTAAGCCCGAGCCTGAGTGGACCGATGCCGTCGGATGTCTTGCCGCCGCTGCCTCTTGTGCTCTCCAAGTTCCTGTCTGCTTCCTTCATGCTGGCCTGTTGAACACTGCCGGCTGCTTCGATTACGCTCTTCGTTGCAAGCAAATCAAGCTGTGCTGCCTCAACTGTGTCAAGGGCGGCTGCAGCAAGCAGACTTGCGATGTCACTCACAAGGAGCCTCCCACCGTCACCACTACTCTTGGACCCTGCACTTCCACCACACCTACGCCCACACCTACTATTTGCCCCCCCAGCCCCGAGAACATTTGCGTCGAGGGTTCCAGCTGGCTGCATAAGTTTGGCCCTGGCCACCCGGTTTGCGGCGTTCCTCTGCCCATCGTTTCTTGCAACGATGACGCTAAAACTTGGGGTAGCGGTGCCTTCAAGCTGTACGACAACTCGGACAGCAGCAAGTGCCCTATCTTCCCCAAGCCTAGTGTCAGCAATGCTTGCCAGGCTGCTTGCAAGTACCAGCTCGACCAGTGTCTGGCGACCAACGAGCTCACCTGCATCTTCAACAAGGCTGATGGTCTCTTCGGCCGCGGATTGGAGCAGTCCCCCGCTGATAATCTCAAGACCCACGACAAGCGTACCTTCGGTCTTATCAAGGATCTTATTTGCAAGAAGCAGTACGCTGCTTGTTACCTGGCCAATAAGAGCATCGACACCAGCAAATGCAAGAACTATTGCGAGAAATAGGGGATCAAAAAGAATGACGCCTTCAATGGTTCACTGTTAATATGAAGATGTCCCATTTGGGTGTGTTGGAGTTTTATTTAATTAGTTTCATCGACTTTCTTTAATCTTTTTATCTTATAAATACATTTGTTTACTGAACCGAGGCGTCCATTGACCAGCAACTGGCATGCTTTACAAATGCTCAGCTACTTAGGGCAAAACAGCGACGGGCCACAGGAGTGACTACTTCCCAGACTCCAAGCTAGCCAATGATACGTACTTGTAGTTCCTATCTACTGACTGCACCCCTGAATGACGCAGGGCACGTCTTTGCTACACTTTCAACACTCAAAAGAGAGCCGACGTTGCCCAATGAGCGAAGGCGGACGAGACGGCACAACGCCAGTTTCACTCATAGCCAGAATATAAGAGATGGATGAAATACAACTATCTGATAGTTGTGCCCGTTACAAAATGTGAAAGGCGCAATAGAGCTAACAGCGACTGTCGGCTAGAAGAAACTCGTTCAGAATGCGGCGAAGATCCTCATCCATGTCCAGCGCTGCAGCCTGAGTAACCCGAATGGATGCAGGAACGTCTTTGGGCCTGATGATATCATCAATCTTCTCCTTTAGCTGAATACCCACTTGGGCTTCGAAGAGAATAGGGTAAATGAGAGCCTCGGGATTATTGACGGCTAGCTTTGGGGTTGGACCCAAAAATACAATGGCTGTGTCACCAGGAGCTATGCGACCTAGATTCACAACGGTGCCATTCTCAGCCGGCTCTACGCTGTGAGAAGTCGTGGAAACGCCACCAATGGAAACAGTAGTTCCATCGAGATTGCGCATACCCAGAAAGCGAACGCTCCATGTTCTTGAATACGCGAGCGCCCCGCTGCGATTGGGCCCTATGGTGAGAGTTCCCCGGCGCTGCTCAAAAGAAATGGATGTTTTGACCCAGGGCACGTTGTCGGCAGCTCCCTCTGCGCTTTCATCCTCTTCAAGGAGATCAAACTGTCCATCAGCGCCTGCCACGACAACAATCTCAAAGCCCTGGGGATTCGCTGCGCCGTTGGACCCTTCAAGACTAGCATCTAGCGGAACAATAGCGCCCTGGCGCATGAGGAGAGGGACTTTGTCAAGCGTCCTGCTGAGCCACATGCTGCGATTGCCATCATATACCACACCGGTAAAAAAATCGACCCAAGTGCCAGGAGGAAGCCATCCCTTGACCTTGCCCGTTTTGGTCTCGCGATTCTGGGGCGAAGTAATTGGAATCGCCAACAGCTGCGAGCCAAAATAATACTGATTAGGCACGCCGTACGCTTCATCATGCTCTGGATACTCCCAGTACATGGGTTGAATCAGAGGCTCGCCATGTTTGGCAGCGCGACGGTTCATGGTGTGCAAGTATGGAAGCAGCCTGTGACGAAGACGCATGAAGTTGATGACGACGTCCTGCGGCCCTTGTCCGGAGCTAGTCGGGAGTTTCCACGGTTCTTTAGTAACCCATCGATTTTTGGTAGAATGCAACCTCATGATCGGCGAGAGAACGCCGAGCTGAACCCAGCGAGAGGTCAACTCGTCGTCACGATTGCCTTGCATGTGTCCTCCAATGTCGTTTGACCACCATCCGTAGCCAATGTTGCTAGCCGTGGCGGTGAATTCAGGCTGAAACCCGAGCGAGTCCCAGCTGGTAATTGTGTCACCTGAGAACCCGACTGGATATCGATGACTGCCTGGGCCAGCATAGCGAGAGAATACCATAGGGTGACTGCGCTCCTCGGCAGGGCGACTCTTCTGCAGACGCTCGTTGTGAAGAAAGTGAAAATGGTTGAGAACCCAAAGAGGGTCGATGCCAGGAAGGGAAGAATGAGTGCCCTGCTGCCAATCGGTCCACCAAAAGTCAAGGCCATCGTCATCAATGTGTTTCAGTAAAATACTGAAATACGCTTTGACAAAACCTGTATCGGTAATGTTAAAAGGAATCGGGTCGCCGTGAGACGTGTCATGTCCCAGCACCTCGGCCATTCTTTTGTACATATTTTCGTACTTTGCGATGCCATCGGCAGGATGCTCGTTCAAAGTAACCTTCAGATTCCGTTTATGAAGCTCGTCCACGAATTCACGAGGGTTCGGAAAGAGGTTTGTATCCCAGGAGTATCCCGACCATCCAGATGCTTTGGCCTCTGCGACACGGGGGTCCCTGACCCAATGCCAATCCATATCAATGACAGCGACTGAGAGTGGGATGCGCTTTTCCCTGAATGTATCCATGAGATTTAAATACGAGTCAGCTGTGTACTCGTAGTAGCGAGACCACCAATTGCCAAGCGCCCAACGGGGAAGTAGTGGCGGCGGGCCTGACACCCGATACAGAGCTTTGACAGCATCACGATAGTCGTGTCCGTAGCAAAACAAATAAGAGTCCACTCTGCCCGAACCGGGCTTCCTAGGCGCAATGGACCCATCGTCAGCAAACAACATGCTGGCGTCGTCGATGTTGGCAAAGCCTTTGCGTGATGCCACGCCCGGCTCCAACTGAACCCGACCATTGACTCCGTCGAGCGTTCTATAAGTACCGCCGAGTGTTTCGTGAACTTCACCGTATCGCCACGTTGTCCCAAGGTGACCATAGACGCGCACAAAAAGACCTTCGGGCGTAAACTTGGCTTTGTTATACGTGAGATGGAATCGATTCGTGAATATCTCAATCAAATCGTCCGATTCCACCAAACGATAGTCAGGCACATCGCACTGGCTGCGACTGGCAGCGAAAGCAGATGGCCGATCTTCAAAGTCACCACGCGGTGCCCACTCATAGCGAAATAAACCGTCGGTGAGAATCGTAAAGCGAAATGACTCACCTTTTCGACCACCAACGAACGCGGAAGACGGCATGATGATTTTGACTTGGTGGCGGGCTGCAGGTAGCAGGTGTCTGTTAGGACTGTCTTACTCCCGCACCGCAGCGATCCTAATCTTGGACAAAACTGTGGCACAAGTTCTCGCTAGGAATGTGCATACGAGAGAAGAGGACAAGAAAGTGATTTGTAAAAGGCAGCGTCGGACTGAGAAGGATTCCTTCAGGACCACCTGACGATGTCGGACCGGGAAGCTGCTAAAGCTTCCCCGCAATCAGCTATACGCTAATAAGCACACCCTCACTAGCACCCTAGCGTTAATCCACAAGTGCCCTCATTTTCTTAGCCAAATGATCTTTCTCTTCTGATCTGTATCCGTACGGAGTAACTATTCGCACACGTGCCCGCAGCCACCAGTTGGTGCACAATTACCTTTATTACTGTTGCAAGCACCAGTGACTGGGCTGGACCCACTTCCACCACCTTATGTGGTGGCTGCCTAGCAGGACCTCGATAGCTTCTTCTTCCTTCCTTCATAGTCAGTCAGTTCCTCAATACAGAAGGAATTAGGCTATCGCCCATCAACAGTACAACCTTGTGACCAAATTCACCAGTGCTTTTTTTGTGTGCATCGTCACTTATTGCTTCCCATCGATGACCTGGCTGACTGAGTCCCAATTACCCGACGGATACTGGTTTGCAAGACGATGGGGACAACGCAAGCCAAACAATTTTTCTTTTCCAATTCTGCAGGGGTGAACAACTGTCAAGGCTGAGCTTGGCAGCTGGCACAGTAACTGGGCGTGGAGACGTGGCAATGATCTACCACAGATCCATTCGTTGCTTGATGGGATGACGGGGAGGCCCGAAGTGAGGCGGATGAGATAGGATAACATCTACGCTTGTCAAATGAGCGATGCATGTACGCCCAAAGGTCCTTTCTTCTCGAAGATCGTCCGTTCCTGGTAAGGGGACCGATTCGACGAGACTAACAGGTAGTCTCATTCTCGAAAGTGGCCGACAAGGCTGGATGGAGCCTTGTTGGCTGCTCACTCAACTACCAGATTCGGCTCGCGATGTATGCGGAAAACATGGCGAAACTCTGGATAGTTGGGACTTGCAGCGAGTACAACAACTTTTTGATTGGTACAGCTTGGAAGCTCGCTAGGTTTGTAACAGTGAAAACGAATGTTAATTTTGTTCAATATTCATTTGCCATGTTCAATTTGACCCAACTGGTTAGCTAGCTGCCTTTGGACTTGATTCGTCCCTTGCGATGCCGCCACCATGCCTCAGACAGTCCATAACGTGGTCTGTAGTATGGCATCAAGCTGCCTTTGCAGGCTCTGGGCACCTCCGACCAGTCTGACGCCGGCAAAAGCGGTACGCCAGCCCGTCGGCAACCCATGGCCCCAGTTCACCTGTCTTGCCGATAGTGTAGTTAAATATGTCTGTAGTCAGTCACATCGACGAGAAAAGTCGTATCGCTCATGTACACGCTTCTTAGCGTTGAAGTGGCTGGCTCATTTCTATCTTGATTAAATTCTGCCCAATTTGCATCTCGACAGGTCGCAGCCATAGCCGCATTAGTATCAGCCAAGCACTATTGTGACGCATGTGAGGTTATTCCACAATTGTGTCCAAGATCTTACCATGACCTAAATTTACTCCATTAAGGCTGGCAAGAATCAAACTTGCTCTTGTGACGATAACATAGTGGTGCGATGTTGATCTCAAGCCACCCTCCCGATACGAATATGAAGTGGGCGACCGAAGCCGGATGAAACGGCAAACCTCCTCGTTCCTAGAAGCCTTGTTGCTGATCGAATAGGATTCTGGTGCATATAAGATGAGATTTGTGTCTTTAAAGGGTGATGGCTGCAACGATGTGATCTCCAGCCGGTTTACTGATTCCGGCCTGCGATGCGTACGCCGACTTCAGTGTGCTTATAAAAGAAGTCTCTGAGTATACATAATCAAAGTTGAGTGGTATCCCTGGTATCCCTCCTGAATGTCAAACGCCTGTGAGGTGACTTAAAAAAAACTGCACCAGCTGTAAGAGTATAAAGAGCCGTCTCGTCGTTGGCAATTCTCGAAAACTGATAAAAACATCAGCACCATGATTTGCACAATTCAAGCACAAACGCTTCAACTCCCAAAACCTAGTTTATACACTCGAGCCTATGCATCTCTCCACCACCGCCGAAATTCTCTTCGCCGCTGTGGCATACGCTGTGCCCACTGAGACACAGGTCGAGAACCAAGTCGACATCTCCCTGCCTCCAGGTTGAAGAGCGACTTGATCAGTTTGTGAGTTGTTTCCAGCGAAGAGGGTAGCTTCTAACCAGTATCACAGATTGCGCTCCTCACCTAGTCGGCACAACGGCTTCTTGCGGTGCCCCAGTCATTGAGGTCGGAGCTAACGTTGCAGCCGACTTGAGCTGCATTGGCTCCGCTGCCAGCACTGCCAACAATTTCAAAGAGTGCAAGAACTGCATCCCACACAAGCAAAATGTTTGGGAGAATTGAATGAGGCATTACTCGGTGGAGGGATGGTAGGGCAGGCCTTACTCTCTGTCTGCTCCGCTTTGAGGATCGCATTTCCCACCGCCCGTGGTGGTTATTGTGATCATGCGTATATTCAATCCGTGTCGCGACAAAGAGTCTGTCAGTCTCTTAAAAATACATTCTACAATGGATGAAACGATTGAAGCGTGCCTCACATATAACAAGATACAGGGTGGGACGAGCGGTAGTCCCATAGCCCTGTTTCAATACCATTACTATGAGAAGAGCTAGTTAGTTTAAGTAAAAATCTGCTGAGAGCGATTGCGATGCAGCTCAAGCTATTACTATGGGACAAAGTTGTAGATAGTGCACGCAAGAAAACAATCAAATTTCGACAATCGGACCCTCGTATTCCTTCCTAGCCCAGATCACATAGTAAAGAATGCTGAAAACGAGGATGAATCCGGTAACGGCAGAGGCCCAGTTCATAGAAGCTGCGTCAGGATTTATCATACTGGGCCAGAAGCTAAAGAAAAAGATGACAATGAGGTAAACGCAGCTGATAGCGTTGTTGACGACGCCAAGCGCACCTGGTAGATGCCATGGACCCCAGACAAGCTCGGCGCCCGAAGTGTTCGCAAGAGCAGGCAGTCCCGACGCATCAGGCATTTGGAAGCCCCGGGTTGTGCGACGGTACAATAGCAAACCAGCACAGATGAAGTATGACAGGTAGAGGCAAGAAACGGAGAGCGATATGACGGCGTTCAGGGCAGTGGGTGAACCTAAATTAATAATAGCCAGAAGGCAAGCAATGCAAGTCGTGGAAGTGATGGCCCACAGGGGTACCGTAGTGCGAGCATCGACCTGAGACAGGATGCGCCAGAAAGGCAGACCCCGATCACGCGCAAAAGACCAGAAGACACGGGACGTCGAGGCGAGCATGCCAACAGTAGCGCAGGCCGCGAGGGTTGTGATGATGGCAGCCATGACGGTCGCGCCCGCAACTGAGCCTGTCGAGTCCAAGAAGAGCTGCATGTGAGGAAAGCCAATTGTCGAGTGGACTACTGCATCCACATCCTTAATACAGAATAGGACTGCAATGGTCATGGCGAAACCAGTAGTGCCGTTGATAAGCATGCTCAGTAGGATGGACTTCGGAACAGTAACAGCAGAATCGGTCGTCTCCTCCGACATGTGGAACGCGGCATCAACACCTGTGATGGCTTGTTAAAAAGTTACTTGCAGTTTTTGGGTCCAAGCATGAGAACATACCGACAAAGGCAAAAACATTGCCAATTAGACCCACCATGAAGGACAGACCTTGAGTCGGCCAAGCGCCTTCATTTCGGAACTCAGTGAAGACTTGGTGTGCGTTACCGTGATACCCCAAAGAGACCATTGGGATCAAAATTGCAAAGAAGCCAAGAACGTGCAGGATAAGGATCAAACCCTCAAACTTGGGCAGAGAGGAACTGACGATGGCGTTGATAAACACGGCGAACAGCATAATGGCCCAGAAAAACAGCGTGCCTTGGTATGGCTGCGGGATATACGTGTCCGGGTTGTTCATGACAATCATGCTCTGAATCATGCCGCCGGTCAAAAAAGCAGATGATGCGACGGAACCCTGCCAGCCTCCCACTGTTAGCCATCCAGTAATGTAGCTAAGGAACTTTGAGCAGCGGCGCGGCGCCAGCATGGCAACCCAGTGGTATTGCCCACCCGAGGTCGGGGCCATGGACGCCAATTCGGAGAGCGTTGTGAAGACGCTGATGTTGCCGAGCCAGACAACAATGTACCCGTAGATGATGCCTGCATAGCCGCCGTTGGCGAGACCTTGCGCTGAGAGAAGGAGGGTTGCCTCCCAGGTGATGAGGATGGTGCAAGAGAAACCGAGGATGGACATGAAACCAAAGTTTCGCTGTGGAACAATTGGTTAGCGCCCAGCATAGAAAGTATCCAGATGTATCGATGTAGCAGTTCTTGGTAGCTTTCATACCTTGAGAACAGACTTTTTGCCCAGACGCGCAAGCTGCTCGCTGTCGGCATGGTCGCTCCTGGACATAACCTCGCTATGAGGGCTGGAGGGCTCTTCCGCAATACGCATGCCTTTGGCAGTAGCCGAGGCCATATTGCCGAGCTCATAGCCGGTAGAAGGCATCTTTGATAACTTTGTACAATAACAATCGCTCGAGGATGTGCTAAAACAGGGCGGCAGGTGCCGCTTATAAATTTGGTAAAGTAAGGCCTTCACAACACCAGTACCACGTGGATGAAGAGACAACCGCTTGTATGTGGGGGCCAGTTTGCATCGAAGACAAATCAGACGAGTTCTAGAAGAACAACTCCAGCAAGTCCATGTCTCACCTGAAGCGAACAGGAGTAATAAATGGCCCAGCAATTTCGGCTCAAAGGGGGTATTATAGGGAAGGGAACTGGCTTAAGAAGGGGACTCGATGAAAAAGAAAGAAATACCCGAACGCCACTTACATGGAATTTTGGGGCGCGAGCAGCCTTATTTGACAGTTCACATACCCCGTCCTACATTAGCCTCATGATGAATGGCCCTAATATAAAGGGCCCACGGAGACATTCAAGTGGAACAACCAGAAGCATAGACCAGGGTGCGTGGGCAGGGCACGAGGTGTCCTGAAGTGCGCTGCATGTGCAGCAAATTAGCAGATCGAGTATCTTTGCTTGGCCGAAGCTGATGTTGTTACACGGTCGGTACGAGTAGTCAGGCGGAGTGTCAAGGCGAGCTGGCCAAGTGGCAAGCGGTTAATACAGTCGAAATTGAATAGTACTGGGCAGACGAAAATGCGGAAACAAAAGCCTCGCAAAAAGCGTACGAAAGGGGAGGGGTGTGCTCTGTGTCGATGATGGGCGTGAATTGTCAACCCACAGTAGCACTGTGCGAAAGGCGCGACTCGGCCGTCGCGACACGCCGACTTTTACGATCAGCGCCGCCCTTGGCTTGATGACCCCTGGCGGGTGGAGTGCGCTCCATGGCAGCATGGCTGTAATAATTGCTTCCAAATGTTACCAACAACAGAATTTGATGCACCGTTGTCCACCAACCCCCCCGAATCTTGGTTTCGTAGTGGCATTTGCTCCACGACTTTCTGAACTACTTGGCAGTTGTCCTTCCACGGCCGGTAAAGACTCCTCGCTAATAGCAGCTTACTAGAATTGGCGGGGATTACAAAACGATGTTACACTGCCTGGCGTCCAGCGCTGGCAAGTTGACTGGCAAGCTCGGTAGGCACGTAGTCAAGTAGGCAGAGCAGGGAACGCTTGCCCCGTACACCAAGCTACGGAGTAAAAGAAACGGGATCGTTGCCAAAAAGGAAAAAACGGCCGCTCCTGATGACAAGGGCAAGGGTTTGCACACCGTGGCTTGCGCCATTTCCACCACAATGAAATGCTACGTTGGGCTGGATAGATGTTGAAGAAAAAGTGCGGATGGGGGCGGGCTAGGGGGTCCCCAGGAAAAGTGGCCGAGAGCTAATCTCGAAGCCTGGCGGTTCGCTCCACTACCATCATCAGCTATGATGAAGGCTAGAAGGCAGGAAGGCTACGAGAGGCGAAGTCTCAGGTGGGCGATCGAGATGGGGCAGTGACATCGCCACTTACGAATCTATAGCTACGGAGTAGTAGCGAAGAGTACGCCGCGGAGGCAGGTTACTGCCCCTCAAAAGGGGCCGCCATGAAGATTTGATGAAAAGTGAGATTTATCCTAGTTGCACAGGCGGAGGCAGGCAACAGGCTCTCACGATGGAACTTTTTGAAAAGAATGGGTACGCTCCAGGCCAAGTAGATGGGCCCCTTGATGTGCGGCAGCTTAGGCTCGTCAAGACTTGGCTCCCCGGAAACGAGACCCTCAGCCGTTAAGCCGAGACTCATTTTTTCCGCCGCGCCAGGGTGGTAGTCCGCTTCTGAGCAGCGATGCTGCTCGTCAAGCTCGCCCTCGCTTAGGGAATAGTACAGCAGAAGAACGTTATAATCGCAACATTCAGAAATATGCCAAACTGCCGGATTGGCATCGTGGCGAGTACCGTAACACTTTTACAGCCCCCAATAGCCGTGTGGCTTGCGCGGCTCCTATGGCTTACAGGGCTTGCATGCAGGCCAAAGCGAGGATGCAGCGACAATATGCTGACAATCTATACATGATAAGACTCTTACCAATTCCATTGAATTTTATTGAAAAAAGAACGCGTGCTATTATTACATTTCATGTCGGGAAGATGTCCCATCTGTTCTCAGTGTGGCTGTTCAGGCCACTTACACCATGAACCTCAGCTTTTGCCCACCAAAAATATTGACCAGTCCAGATCGTTACACATCGCAAAAAGAGCAATACTGACACAAATTGAATACGATTGTGAATTTTACAGAGATTCCATATCCTGAGCCCAAAATTCCGAATGCGATTGCAGAGAACGCGTGAGAATAACGAAACACGACAAGTTGCCCTGCTCACTGACACTGAGTCTGAGGCGGAGGCGGAGGCTGCTTGTCTCAGTCCGAGCTGCGTCTGTCTTCGACATCCACGTACCAGGTCTTGGTCTGTTGAATGAGGATTGTCTGACTGGTGTGACTCTGCCCGTCCCATGCGACACCACCTTCATGGCTGGGGCTGGACTCGGACGGCTGCGACTGTTCCTTGTTCGTCGCCTTATGCATATCCACCATCTCGAACGTCTTGCTGTGCTGAGAGGCCTTGGAGGCTAGAGGGTCTCGGTGCGAATGCTGGTTGCTCACCACGCCCGCGGCTTTTCGGGAGCGGTGGTTGCTTCGACCATGACTGTCCTGGCCACCGGACGCGTTGCGGTTGTAGCTCGCGTACCCTCCGCTGCTCGACTTTCCTTGACGGCGCAAATCGTCGACTCGAATCTGACCAGATTCCAGGCTGTCCAGAAAGGGCTTGAGGTTGGGGATGCAGATAGCCAGGATACTGGTGCAAGTGACCACGGCGTTGATAATGGTCAACTCCCACATATCAAAAGTCGGATCGGCCGTCGAAAAGCTCCTTCTGAAGAAAAGGATCTGTGAGACAATTCCGGGAGTGACACTGCCAAAGCGATTAATATGACACCCGTTTTTCGGGGATTGCATGCTTACAAGATGCGGCTGCCGAAGACAGAGATGACCACGGCCTTTTTCGACCACGACGTTTGGATGCGACGCACGTTTTCTATCATGATTCCGATAAGCAACAAGTCGGTGATGATGTTGATGACGCTAAAGTAGGACCAGAAATCAACCTATAATGGGGTAAGTTTCTAGAGTAGTGTAGGGCTTTTGTGTATCCGACCAACGCACGCGCTTGATGCACTTCCGCTCGATGTAGTACCACGGACTGGGCAATTGACACTGGAAAAGGATGACCAAGATTCCAGTGCCTGCCCAAACTGCAATTAGCAATCCGATTCCTTGTATAATTTGCTTGTGGCTTCTCTGCGAAATTGACTTGGTCATCATTGCTGTCGCCATCTTGGCGCAGAAAAGGCTCGCGATAAAGAGAACATCAGCGGCGTATTGGCCCTTTGTATAGATCAGCAAACTTGACGCTTTCGTTGATATTTAATGATATACCTTGAGAGCTCCGTTAACTCTGTGCGGAGTCAGGTCTGCGACATGTTTTCCCAAGCCTTGATAGCCACTGGCAACGTGGACAACATATTGACCACAAGCGGCAATCTAACAAAATCATGGTGTTAGAATCCAAGGTACAAGGTCAAGCGTGGCGGTTGGAGCCTTACCGTTGCCACAATGGCAAACCAGTCCTCCACCTTGAGCCTGTTCACCATGTAGAGCTTCGTGCCCGTTCTTGCAATGCAAGCCAGTACCACTATCACAAGAAACATCCATGCCAAGATCTGGATAAGAGGAGACTTATTGTAGTCCGTTACCAGCTCTCTCTGTGGAGAATTCATGATTGCCTGATCATGAAAGACGGTGAAAAGAGAACTCTGGGAAGGAAGAATCCTTTTAAACAAGGAAAGCCGTGATGCTAGGAAACGGCAAGTTGGGCGAATACAGAGAAAACATGGCGGGACAACATGCAGGTTAGTCTTAGCTGGCCCAGTTGGTTAGAACATGCGCACATCAACGCGACGCGCAAACGCTGTATACGCGTGCCTTGTCGGCCTTTGACATGGTCTCAAGGCCCTCCCGCTAATCTCAGCTCTGGTTACTGGTCTACTTCAATCAATTGCAGTACAGGGTCCTTTGGAGGCCTGGTCTCGCCCTGCTAGAATAGGCCGAATGGATACCTCTGTCATCGCTAAAAGGGGATTTCCCCCTGACCAATTTGTCCAGTTTTTCAATCTTCAATCGTGTTGGAATTAATAGTGCCCTCCCTGATACAACGTGCAGATACTGCGTTGACATGTTGCTGAGCTATTGCTATCGACACGCCCCATAACATGGCATAAAGTTAGGAGTGACATTCTACCAGTCAAAGGCCTCCACGCTGGGTCCACGCCTGCTGGGGCACTCTTTACTCCATCGCCGCAAGGCTGCAGGGCCCTCGTGCTTCGGTCTCTGCGGCTACCAATATTGCCCGCTCGATTTTTTTGCGTCTTTGACCGTACAAGTGGCGCGTATCTGACAAACCCGAACGGTTAAAATGCCTTCTCTTTTACACTGTGGCATTTAAAATCCTGTACCGGAGACTATGAGTCAGTTAACTAGCGCTCTGTGGCTTGCTTCGGGTTGATAAATTTGCGAGGCGTTGCCTACCGGCATGCTACGTTAGGACTGCGCTGCTTGTGCTTCTACGCTTGCCCAGCCAACTTGTAGATCTGCATGCTTCTTTGGACCGGAAGTAATGGATATTTACGTGGACACAGCTGCTATATTCGCAGCAGCGGCTGCAACAGGAACCCGCCCCACCTGGCTGTGTTACCTCGTGATGCTATTACAACCAACGTTGGGCTGAATCGGCAGCCTGCCCGCCACCCCGCCCTGGTTTCTGTTCATACTAAAAACCGCCCCAAGTTCTGGCTGCTCGGTGCGTGACTAACGTCAACTTAGTTGGCGAGCTGGGCTCAGCTGCTCATTTCTTCATTTTAGTGTCAACACCGGTGCCCTGTTTAATGGCCCGCGCTGCAACGGCAGGTTCTCTGCCCGACCGTACTTCGCGCTGTAGCGACGAGTGCAAAGTTGCGAAGCGTCAGCAAGCCGCAGAGAATCCTGTGCGAAGTTCGTTCTCATCTCGACTTTGCGGACCAGATCCGATGATGAGGAGCGAACACTCCGGATTTCCAGTGGACACGCTTTCTGTGTATTAACAGGCGAGCCCAGGGTTTACAGGCCTTTCTCCAACCCTTGCTCGAGCTTGCGCTTAGTGGGTAGTCCGTTAATACTATGGCCTTCTATTTATGTTGGAATACGAGTCCATCCACACTTGCTCTGCGGGGACATCACCTCTCTGGTCCAGCGCCCCATGGCCATTCTTCGCACTCCCATTTTTACAGACATGGGATGCAAGAAGGACTGCAGCCATGTCTGCTCAATTTGTTTACCATCCGAGGTGGATTTGGCGCAGATATCGGCTTAAGGTTCTGTGAACGTATTACTCTCTGAATTGTGAATATCCGCCGGCTAATTTACTGTAGAGTCTGCTGCACGTGCAGCGCACAATTACTTTTGTGCTAATCTGTACAGACTTGGCGCTCACTGTATATTTTGTCTTCCACCAATCACACCATGCCTAAAAGCTCTGTTGCGGCGAGCTATGCTTTGGCAAAGTTCAGTGTCCTGAATTCAACCAATTCACTTTGCTCAATACTTTGACAACATAACGCTGACCAAATGGTTGTAAACAGAATCAGCGCGTGGCTATTGGTAATGATAGATCACAAACAGTCTTTATTCAATCCAGTAGCGTAATAGCATTACCTACATGGGAAGGTTCAGAAGCATGCAGCAAGACGTGGCTGTTTGTCACGCACCGCAGCCTGCCGATATTTGGACACCGATGGTGGCTGGGCGATGAGTAACACGTCCTTTTAGGTAGCGATACGCACCTAGCTAACATAATAAGTGCAGTGGCCCGGCCGCTTCTTTCAGCACATTTTAGTCTTAACACATTCATATAGAGTCCAACCCCCCAAAATGACTGATAAGATTTTATTCCAGGGTATGAAAGTGCTGCACGGCACCCTTGACGAGTACACTCTCACAGCATTATGACAGATTATATCGAAATAACGAATTTGGTGTCTCGCTGGTCTGAAAGTTACGACACAAAGGATTGGGATCTTTTGCGAACATGTCTAGCTCCAATTTCTCGTCTCGACTTCCGCGGCCTGCAAGGCGAGCTACACGACAATCTTGTACCAGATGACTATATTTCTCTACTGATTAAGACAATTGGTGACAAGCGACTAAAGACGCAACATCTGATTGGTGCAAGTACGTGGTCCTACCTAGGAGAAGGATCGATTGAAGTGGTCCATCAAATGCGCGTCGCCCATCAGCGCTACACAGACGAGACATTGGCAGAGGTGGTGAACAAGGGACACGCGCATGGGTTTGTTTTCCATCAATATAGGAAACTCGACGGGAAGTGGAAAATTGAAGATGTGCGGCCTAAGCTAGAATGGACAGAGTACGACTTGTTTGGGACACTCCGTCCCCCGGAAGAAGCCGCTTCGGTAGAGGCTGTCTGAGATCATTTGGCGCGCGTTCCCGGCACAATATATTCCACGAATACGTTCAGAAGGACAATTATCGAGCGATTACTACAATATTTCCCACGCCTCACCAACGGCATTGCTATCTGCATTACTGTGATAAGGACAGAAACCCCCTGGGGAGATGTCAAAGCGGAAGAAGAGAGGAACACTCTCACTGCACCACGCGTCGGCTGACCACTTTCCCCCTGCATTAGTACGTAGAATGAATTATTACATGATCTAATGTGCACTCACATGTAATCATTTCTTGCCATATGTCGTCCATGTAATACATGCTGGACATATGCCCCCCAGGAACAGTCTTGGATGTCGCATTGTTGTAATTCGCGGCAACCCATTTGGAGTTCATACTTCCGATATTGTCGTCCGCCGATTGGACTACCAGCAATGGCTTGCAGCGCTCAGCGCTAAGTTTGGAAGGCTCGAACCCCCAGTCCGAGTGGATGACATCCGAGACCTCCATGAAGCCGTCCCAATTCTTGCAGCACTCCACTGTGCTGCGTGCCAACCGGGTAATGAATTCGTCTTCTGTTTCACCTTGACCGGCGACGTGCATTTTGAACTTTTCCTTTTCCTCCGCGTCCATAACATCAAACAAAGTAAAGCGCAGAAACTTCTTAGCGCCGTCGACGGTGCTTATTTTGGATCCAATCGCCGCGCGAAAGGCGCGCTGCAGCGGACGAAACGGGAGTTGCGATAGCGGTCCCACGGAGAGCCAGGTATTCCAGCTGAGCGCCTTGCCGTAATCTTTATCGTATTTGTAAGGTGAAAACCCGGCCAACACCATGCCGCCCACTATCTTGCGTCCGGCGGGAAATATGGCGTACGGCGCACCGTACAGCATCTGCGCCATGACTGTGCCATAGGATCCTCCGGCAATATACAGGGTGTCAAAGTCGCTTGAAGGGTATAGATGGTCTAGCAGTGCCGTCATGTCGCGAGCTAGGCTGACATGGTACGGCACTGTGAGGTCACGAGTGCTCGAAAGACCCATGCCTGCTGGAGTTGGCGCGATCCAGCGAGCATTAATTTGTTGGCAAGGCTGAGGGACACTGTGTGCCAACCCAATGCTCATGATACCACTGAAGAAGATGACGGCGGTTCTTGCCGCTTCAGGTCCATTGCAGGCGTAGGCAATCTGTCTGTTGTTAGACAGCCGTAGAAGATGCTGCAAATCTCCTTTCTCTTTGGAATACTCATTCTCGGGAGTCATTTTGATGGATATGTAAGATCAGGCAAGATACAGGCATCGCGTGTAGGGCTGCTTTATATCGCTTGAAGAGAGTCACTCGCAATGCTCTACCGGCTCAGTGGGACGAGTGGAGACCAGTTTTCTCGCTCTCATCGTATTTTACGGATGGCCAACTAGCGTCGCAAGCCGCTGACGGAGTCGGCCTGTTGACCACGCTATGTAAGCCCATCAGCTCGCCCAGAATCTCGCTTCTAAGGGCTCGACCTCGATCTGGTCTGACGCGAGGAACGAAAGGCAAACGTTTCATATTTTCATGCGAAGGAACCGCTCCCCGAGCGTAGCAGCTAACGTTAAGTCAAGTGGTTCGCTGCCTGTCGTAACCATTCGCAGATGGGGCACCCTGGATCCAGAGTGTCCTGAAATTGAATGGTCGTCACTCGTCTCTATTAAAAGCTCGGTTCTTGAAACGCGAGTTGGGTTTTCAGACGACATGGCCTAAAACCAACGGCAAGGGTGTCAGTTAGCACAGAGATCATTGCTTCGTTGGCGTGAGCTCAGAGTCCGGAACTCGGCTCAAGCTGGCCCTGTTCAGCGGCCTTTATTAGGTCACAATGAGCAGCCCTACTAGAGTCTCCATCCCTAGCGCCGTAGCTCACTGATACAACACCAAACACCTCCTTCTCGAAGAAGAGCAACTACAAGATAGCAGAGTCT
Source organism: Akanthomyces muscarius (assembly GCF_028009165.1). NCBI lineage: Eukaryota > Fungi > Ascomycota > Sordariomycetes > Hypocreales > Cordycipitaceae > Akanthomyces > Akanthomyces muscarius. The sequence continues at coordinate 3,799,493 of NC_079245.1, read as the reverse complement.
ACTGTCGCGCAATGCAGACAGTAATCACAATGAAAATTGCTGTATCCATTGCTATTACTCTTCTATAAGAGCATAGCATGGCTCAACTTCCGGCTCCTTGTTTCCTGTATGGTGCTTGGCATCTGAGACCTGTAGCGAGCTACGAGAGCGTCAGCATCCCGAAAAGAAATGGGCTAAAATGCTTTCAGCAGTCCCGGCACACATTTCCAGCTTTTGCAACTTTCCTCGACAAGCACTGTTTGTATTCTGCTCATGTTTGGCGTGGTACATGTGCCGCTGTGGACGTGAACAATTACTAAATAGTCTCATCAAAGTTGTGCTTCACACGGATGTTCTAGGTTCAAAATAGCCCTTTCCAACTACCTTTTTCTGTCCTGCATGTTATGTAGCTGGAATGCCAATCACTTTCACGACTGCCTGCTACATGGGAACGAATTCAGCAAAATTGAGCCTACAACGGCAAATCACCACTAAAAAGTAGCCTAGTTGCCTGCCCAATGTCGATTAAGTAGTGCCTGTGACAGCTGCCCTTGCTGCCCTTGCCGCGCCACAGGCTTGCGCAAGCTTTTTTAGGCAGCATTCACAACTGCCGTCGCCCAGCCTCGTACATTGCTCCGGTTAATCACGAAGGGCCTTGAGTAACATCCGAGTCTAAAGTAAATTACCGGCGCAGAGTAGATCCCGAGAGCCCCTTCTCCTTTTCCCCAATTAATTGGCTCGCTTCCACACTTAGGCTGCAGCACTGCGCCTTACAGGGCTGCTGTGATAGCCCCTGGTGAGTCAGTCGTAGCAACGGCTTATCACGATGTGGCTGAGCTCGGCACAGCCCGTGCGAACGGCGCGGTCCTCTATAAAACCGCGCCCCGACAGTATTTTTTTCGGTTCGAAAACTAACTCAAACGGTCTTCAAAGTCTTGCATTTGTAGTCTGGGCTAACGGTTCGTCTTCAACTCACGACGGCTACCGCGTTTGCGATACCATACTCCGTACACCAACAGCGATGGAGTCAGCCATCGGCGTCCTCAATGCCATCAACATTGCATACCCCCTCGCGCTTGTTGTAATCTTTATGGTGGTTCCTTTCATCCAAACCATCGCGTCCTCAAAATCACGACCCACCACACATGCCGTCACAGAGGCGCAGCATTGGCGACTGGGTTGGACATCGCCGTTGCTTGCCCTCACATTTGTATAGGGCTTCGCACATTTCCTACTCGTAACTACATACTGACAGCAACTCAGGTGGCGGAAGCAATCCTCTATCATGTACAAAGCCGTGCCGAGAGAGGCTACTCTCCATCCCCATCCGTGATTGTAAGTTCTTGCTGGCAGCAGCCCGATCATAAAACGCTGACCATGTTCAGCGCTACGTGCTGGGCTCGTCGCTCGCCTGGTCACTCATCAGCATTCTGCTCCTCGAGAGCAAGCAGCCGGCCTGGTCAAAGTACATCATTGCTTGGATGATTGCTGCGAGTTGCGACATTGCGCGACTTGTTACGAGCTACACGCCCAAAAATGCAGTCAGCGGTTGGGACATGGCTCATATTGTGATTCAGCTCTTGCGCGTTATTTTCGCCCTCATGGCAGCAGTGTACGTAGCTGTGGCTTTGAAGCGTACAAGTGCAAAGCAAATTCCAGCCGACGAAGAGACTCAATCGTTGTTAAATGGGCTAGCGACAACCCTGCCGGGTCAGACTTCTGCAGCGTATGGCGCGTCGCGGTATCGAGACAATGAGTCCGACGACGGCAAAGACAGCGATGACGGCAATAGCGACAAAGATGATATAACCAGTGACGACGAGGATATGAATGAAGATGACAAGGAAGAGGAGCGCATCAAGTTGCTATCTCAGAAGCGATTGGAAGAAACAGGCTGGGTGGGCTACCTCAAAGGTTTCATGATCTTCCTGCCTCACCTGATCCCGTACAGAGATCGCTTTACGCAGCTTTGGCTGCTGGTTCTTTTTGGATGCATTGGTGTCGACCGAGTCACAACTTTGTTGATTCCGATTCAGCTTGCCAAGATCGTTGATGCTCTTACAGCATACCAAGGGACCGGTAGATTATCCTGTGTACCTCTACCATTTCCGATCCTCCACTAACCCATTCCCGCAGGCCATATCCCACTGAAGGAGCTCGCGTTCTATTTCGTGCTCAATTTTCCAATCAAACTCGCGACGCAAATAGTCGACAACTGTGCTCGGACGCGCGTCTCCCAGTTCTCCAAGTACCAGCTGAACTCGCTGGCCTTTTCTCACGTCATGAGCCTCTCGATGGACTACCACACGTCGCGAAGCACTGGCAAAGTCATCACCGCAATTGAGCAAGGAACGAATCTTACCTTTCTATTCGATATTGTTCTTGGATTCGGCCCTAGAATGGTCGATCTCGTCATCGCTGCTATTTACATTTCCAACAAATTCGACGCGTCGACTGGTGTGGTGATGCTTATGGCCACACTCATCAATGCATACGTCACCGCCAAGGGCAACAAGTTCACAGCCGCGGTCGAGCGCAAATATGTCAACAGTGACCAGGAAGAGAACAAGGTGCTTTATGATGCCATCAGCAACTGGTACACGGTCGAGATTCACAATCGTCGCAAGTTTGAGCACGAGCGCTACAACAGCGCCGTGATGAAGAGCCTCCTGTCCATCCGACGCTACTCGGATGTTAGTGAAATCGTCTACTCCATGCAGGAACTGGTTCTTGAGCTTGGCTACATGATTGTATGCTACATGATTGCAACTCGAGTCGCCGATGGAAACTCAACCGTCAGCAGCTTCGTCTTCATTACCTCCTACTGGGGCGTCATAAGCTATCCAATGATGGCCCTGGCGCATCAGCTTCACGACACGGCGTCACAGCTCGTCAAGGCCGAATGGCTCTACCAACTCCTACAAACCAAGCCTTCCATCCAAGACAAAGAAGGCGCAAAACCTCTGCAGATTACAAATTGCGAAATTGAATTCAAAGACGTTGCATTCGGCTACGGCCCGGAGCGGCAAATCATTCACGACGTGTCTTTCAAAGTCAAGCCTGGGCAGTCCATTGCCCTTGTCGGCGAGACCGGCAGCGGCAAGTCCACCATTCTCAAGCTTCTCTACCGTTTCTACGACGTAACCGAGGGCAGCATCACCATTGATGGGCAGGATCTGCGCGACGTGACCCTCAACAGCTTACGCGATAGCCTCGGCGCCGTGCCGCAGGACCCGTCTGTGTTTGACCAGACCATCATGGAAAATCTGCTCTATGCGCGTCCCTTTGCAACCGAGCAAGATGTCTTCGAGGCGTGCCGCCTCGCGCGCATCCACGACCAGATTCTCTCATTCCCGGACGGCTATCGCTCCCGCATCGGCGAGCGCGGCGTGCGTCTCAGCGGTGGCGAGCTACAGCGGCTCGCCATTGCGCGCGTGCTCATCCGCCGCCCGCGTATTGTCGTACTCGACGAAGCCACCAGCGCCGTCGACTCGGAGACCGAGGCCAGCGTGCAGCTGGCCATCAAGGCGCTCAGCGAGGGCCGCACCGTATTTACTATCGCGCACCGCCTGTCAACTGTCGTGGCGGCAGACAGAATTCTGGTTGTGCACAAGGGCGCTATTGTCGAGAGCGGCACACATCGTGAGCTGCTTGCGCGGGATGGGCGCTATGCCAACCTGTGGAGGATCCAGACGGCGGCGAACAACCAGGCTCTTTTGTAATCCATGTTCAGCTAAATAAAAGTTTGCTGTTTAAACCTTGATGTAACTTAGCTCACCACTGACACCAGATTTGACACGGCCGTTAATAATCTATGTGTTGCCCTCAGCTACTCACGCTGATTTTGGCACTTGATATATTGCATCTGCGCAAAGGTCCGGCTCACCGAGCATCACAACACCATCTCCGACGTCGGCAGCTACTATGAAACAAGGTCTTGTATACCGCACAGAATTCGAAGACATCGCAGTGTCCCGTAGCATCCGAAGTGAGCTCAAAATGCAACCTGTGTTATATACTTGCGCCACTACACAGCTCTGGCTTCTCAGCTAGCTCTGGTGTCTCAGTATCATTCTTCTCTGCGTCAGTTTGTTTCAGAAGCTTCTGCCCTTTCACGGGGTATTTATTCGACCGCCCCAACTCTATCCGAGGTGCCCGAAGGTCCACGTCATTGCTTGCGGGGGAGAAGGGCGTCGCAGGACCTTGCCTTTGAATCAACAATAATTGCGAGAGCAACTTACGAAACTACTACTTCCTTTAAAGTTACCTGTGTCAAAGTGACCGCGTTTCAAGTTGGGCTGACTTTCGCATTCTAAGCATACTTGTGCACCCAACACATTTCCCGTGTAAGGCGCCCTGCACACGACTCCACAAGTAACTACATGTTCCTGGCACCTCCAGCACGCCCTTTGAGAGGAAAAACGGATCGATCTCATACAGCTGGAATTAGGCCTTATTCTAGGCCTCCGCCGGGCTCGCAAAAAAAAAAAAACCAAAGGCTAGGCTGCTAATTATTAGAAAATAAAAAAATTAAAGGAGAATAAGAAGAATAGAGGAAACAAGATAAGTAAAAGAATAAGAGCGAATAAGAGAGAATAAGAAAAATAGTATAATATGTCGCTACTTCTACTTGAGCGTCGTGCCTTCTTTAGCACCCGGCCGGCCCCTTATTCATTTCGATGTTTGGTGAGCATAGAATTGACTGTCAACAAAAGATTTGCTACAAATCGCCTCGATACTCAGATGCAGAATTGAGAAACTAGCGCAATAGTGCGACAGCTGTATAAGTCAGCCTCACTGTTCTGTGTGGCTGTCTCTGCTACAGACAGAGCTCAGAATCGCAACAGCCTGGCTTTTGTGCTCTGGCAAACCTCATATCGGAGAAACAAACACCTTGGACCTCAATTAACGATGATCACGGAGCGCCGACCCTGAATGCCGTGAGAGTTACCATTCTTTTCTCGATTGAGAAAACTTGCCGTCCCGTTGGTGCCAAGCCAGCTACGCACGACCCTACGCTCCAGAAGAGCAAGCCATCATTCGCCATTTTTCGCTTTCGGGCTATGCGAACCCCTTCAATCGTCTTCTCCCCCCCTATTAGCAAGCAATGCGGGCGGAGAAAAAAACCCGCTACAGTATTCGCCATCTTGCCCGTGGCTTGCACCAAGTCAAGACACATTCCCGCCGATGCAGCTATCTGACATGGGTTGAGTGCTAGGTTGCATTCTTCACCGTTGCCTCCCACCCCACCCCCATATCTCGATCGCTGTTAATGTGAGCTCTGCCGCCTGTGAGCTTGGCTGTCTCACCTATTGCTCTTTTGGGATAGTTCCCACCACGTGGTGATGCAATCCAGTAAGAGGTGCAGGAAGGAAGGAGAAGGAAAAAATGACGAGCTGAGCGAGGGTGAAAATCCCCTTTTGAATCTCGATGGACAACTGCTGTGCCAGGTACGCTAGCTCTCGACCTCAGGAGATGGTCCTGCGACGTTGAGCATCACATCATTGATTGGCAGTTGAAATGATAAATTCAATTCGCTACTAAATATGCTATTAAATATTTTAAGTATATAGTCTTTCTTGTATTTCACTGAAGCGACCAGTCCCAGGTAAACCTGTTGCGAAGCATTCATTTCGCGGACTTGAGAAAACGATTTCGTAAAAAGTCAAAAGTGGGAAAGAACCAGATAAAATAAACGCCATGCCATTTTTGTCCGCAATTCGCCGAGAGATTTGTAAATCAAAGAAAACAGAAACGCCTTAGATATGTTTCGCTGTTTGTCGCTGCCATCCCCAATTGAAGATGGATAAAAGAGTACTCAGCTTAGAAGCTGAAAAGACCGCTGCGCCGCTTGCCAAGTGGATACACAATGAGTGCACTCATGAAAAGACCGACACTGATGGAAATAGCAACCTGAATAACAAGGAAGAGCACATTGAAAGCCGTGCTGTCCATGCTTCCCAGACTGCCCGGTGAGGTATCGATCGTGGTGGTGGTGTTGCCAGTAGCTTCGTTGGCAGAGGTGATACCGGCGAGAAGCGAGCCACCAGCCGCAAGGCCAGACGGAACTTGCACAAAGATGGCTGGCAGCATGGCCGCGGCCGCGAGGCTGTAGCCGACTTTGCGGCGACTCTCCCGCTTTTCCTCGTCAATGGTGTCGCCAGTAGCGGATTCGGTGTCTGAGATGGATCCTGTCCAAGTGTTGGACCTGTTGCTGCGCTTGGAAAAGTAGCGACGCGTGACGTTCTTCCTCCACCAATCGTTAAAGTCAAGCCACAAGGTATCCGCATGTCGGCCAAGGCGCGAGTACAGGTTGGCCAGGATACCGACAGTCAGGGCACCCAGCATGTTGGAGATTTGTCCATTGCCCTTGAAGTAAAGACTGGTGTAGCTATTAACAGCATAACCTGCGACAGCCATGACAAGCATGGCGGGTATCTGCCTCCACTTGGCCTGGTTCACGATGCACAAGCATAGCGTGAAGCAAGGCACAAATAACATGTACCACCCGCGGTGGAGGGGCTCGGAGCAATGTGTCTCGCTGGCGGCATTCGAATCCATCATACCGTAGAGAGTAGCCCCAATTGTGATTCCATATCCGAGGAATAGGGTGTAGATGAGTGCATAAACCATGCGGACACTACCAGCCACAAGGTTGTGGCTCTGCAACTCCAGTGAACTACACAGCACGATATAGCCCGGGAGAATGAGGGCGATACTGCTCTGCGCTAGAGCGGAAAAGCAAAAGAGTTGTCCATTGTTAATAGAGCCGAAGCCTCGGGCAATGAAAGAGGTGATAATGGAGGCTGAAACTTCGAAGACGTGGGCGTATAGCTCGTTACTTGGCGCAAAGACCAACTGAAGAATGCCGACGATGCATCCGAGGATGAACGCACACGGCAAGTCGATGAAACGGCCCTCGAAAGCGAATGGAGCGACACTGGCGGATGCAACGCCGTACATGATAATTCGGAACCAGACGGGGAACTTGGTGTCGCGGTTAATGACCTCATCAAGCTCCTTTGTTGCGTCCTCTACGCCGAGCTTGTCGTGAACAACGTGCTTGTAAATGTTGTGAACATCGCGTAGCTTGCCCAGGTCAATTCCCTGCGGCACACGGACAAGCTTGACTTCGGTTGTGTGCGTGGAGCTGTCATCGAAGGAAATGATCATGCATGACGGCAGATACAGAAACTGGCTTTCGATTTCGAGGACGCGAGCCGACATGGTCATGTACTCTTCGAGTCGATGGGTAGGGGCGCCATACATCATCAGAGCCCGACATAGCTTCATGAGATATCGATGACGGGCAATGATGCCTGCAATGTGAACGGTAATGCGGTGCTGCTCCTTCTTCGGTTTGGCCGACTTTTCCTTCTTAATCTTGTGGTCCCATTGGTCGGATATTTGCCGGGATACAGGGACTGCGAGCATGGAGGACGACTTGAGCAGTTCGGTCAGAGCCAGTGAAGAAGTCGACGACTGCGATTTGTGATAGGAAAACAAGCCACTGGTGGGTCGCGATCGGCTGCTTCCTGCGGTAGATGGGCGCCTCGAGCTAGGTGGTGAGTTGCGAGGCGACATGACGGGAGTTGTTGCGGTAGAGTTGAATTCGGTGCCTGGAGCGCTCGTGTTCTGTCCTCTATCATCTTGATAGAGCTTTAGCAGTGACGATAGGATACCGCCGCGATATTTTGTTGGGCGAGGCACATAGTCTTGGGCATCGGTTGTGATGGGTGTGGAAGTGCCAGAGCTTGTAGACTTATGGTGACGATGGAAGAAGTCAGGCTTGTTGGCTTTCATGGCATGAGACAGCACTAGGGACTCTGCGACATTATGATTGTCTGTGGCTTGTGGTTGAGATGAGTGCGGGGTGCGGTGTCTGATATGGGAAGTGCCAGGAGGAGTCTTGATATCGTCATGACCCAGCCACTCGTCTCCATCACCTGCGTCCTCGAGTAGAGGCTGGAATGCAGCGCTGAGCTCACCCGAGTTGCGCCTAGACACAGGAGTAGAGTACCCTCCCACAGACATGGCCAGCCGATCGGCGCGGTGCCGTGCGTCCGTCATGGAGCGGACCTGACGCTGACTTGCCTTTTGCTCTGCCATGTCTGCTTCCTCGCGTTCCTTGGGGGCGTCGTAGCTAGTGTTGCGACGTAGGACTGGTCTGGGAGGCCGCAGAAGGTTTGGAGTCTGTGCAGCCGTGCCATGGGGGGAGGTGTCGCTGTAGTGAAGACCGGCATCCTTTGGGGTTTGAACATCGGGAGACCGTTGCTGTCCCTCTTCGGAGAGAATTTTGGTCAACGCAATGGTGAGCTCAAGAGCGTCTGGCTCTCCAGTCTGTGGCATCCCTCGCACGGAAGGCGTGGAAAGATTAGAGATCTCATCACGAGGTGACGCGGCAGCGTCCTTGGAGGAAGAAGCACCAAGGCTGTCGCTGGCGGAATGCCAGCCGACACGCTTCTTACCCTTGCGGCCAGAAGAGAGGCCATCATCAGGAGCTGGCAGGCGGCTGTTACCATCATTAAACGGTGGTGTCGCCATGATCGTTGACGCTAGTGTTGGTGATTCTTGCAGCTAAGACAAGGTTTCACCCTCTGGCAAGAAAGAGTTAAAGAGAGCCAGAAGGTGACACGATGAAGAGGAAGGGAGCAGAGTCCCGACCATAGCTAGAAAGCTTAGCTAAAGACAAGAAAATCGGGTCGCAAAGAAGTGTCCGGAGCAGGATCGAGAAAGCATAACACTGGCGGGCGGCCGTGTCGCAGAGTCGCAGAGCGGTGGGGTCTCTGGGACCAAGAGCATGCCATGACGAGCCCATGGCGAGCTAGGGACCCAAAAAGTTTTCTCGTCTCCTCTGCCAAACGACGACCAGTACACTGCCTCGCCGGTTCCATCTTTTCCGCAGGTTTTGCCATTATCGGTTGTGCCTGGTGCTTGTGGGTTCAACCAAAGCCTAATAAATGGCGTATCCGGAGCAGCAACCAAAGGTGGTGTCTACTGGCGGCCCAATTGGACGAGGGGGCGAGTCGTTGATAGCGGAATAGTGGGCTTCAACTCTGGTTTTTTTTTCGTCTGCTTGTTTTCCGCGAACGTGGTGGTCACTTCAATCGCGGCACCCGGCCGGACGACTCCACCACGCCGCCCGTCACGGTGGACTAAACCCGCAACATCCGGCCTTGCGCGAGATAGAGGAGTCTAAAGAGCGGATATGTGTAGCATCATGTCCACTACGAGGACCCGGGAGGCTTTCTCGGTGGCGAAATGACCCTTCCTTGCTGATGGCAACGGTTGGCAGATGAGCTCCTCTCCCACAGCCCCTCATCCTGTCCTGTTTGCATATCTGTGCTGAGGCGCTGCAAACGCTTTCCTGGGAGCCGGGTCAGAATATTATCACAGGGTAAATTTTCATCGTTACTGACGGGTCGGACACACGCTGCGCAAAGGCCGCTTGGCGCCCTCGGGAAAAATTCAAATGCCAGTGCTGTTGGTGAGTTGCCACTCTGACTGGCGCCCAGCCACTGGGAGGCGTCCGCCTAGGCAAGCTTCAGTGCCAGCCAGAGACACGTGATTGAGACACTCCCAAACACTGCGCCGCCCGTCAAAATGGTGTCTCACCAACTACAAGCCAAATGACAAGTCGAAAGTCTAGAACTTGAGTTTTGGCCTCAGGGTTGCAGCAATAGTCGTCATTATTATCGCTTCTCTAGCAAGTTGGAGTTGACGTGGTCTGCCATCAGCTTGGCACCAACGCATGTAGAACGTGTTGCCTGGGACTCGGCAGTCCATGGGTGACAAGTCACGACGCGCTTTTTATTTTTATTCATTAGTGATTATTTCTAGCCCCCTGTTCTGTGATTCATTGAATCTGGGTAGCGTCAAAATAGCTTTCAATGGTGGGTGGCACTCACCACCTTGCCGGTGCGTCGCGGTAGCTTAGTTATAACACCTGCTTTTACGGGCGCCGATGATGTTCCAGATGTACCTAGTATCAATGCAACACGATAACAGTATGCGTTGCAAAACAACAGCACGGCGATTGGTCCTTTACTCAGCGGGTACCCCGACGGCAGCTGGTGCCTACTGGTACAAACGCGGCGCCGTCGGTGGCGGCTCAAAACTCATTTTGAAATAGACTGCGGAAACAAAACAGCATGAAAATCTTGCTGTTTAATCTTGGCCCGTGGGACGACTGCCAGCTCTGCCCTACATTCAATCTCGGGCCCTAACTATCCTCTATACCCCTGCCCTGGTCTCGATATGTTGCGGCGGAGACGGATAATAGATGCCAGCTTGCCAGCCAGCTCATCAGATATCGTGACTGCAACATCTCTAGCGGGGTTGAGGAGCACTCACTCGGCCGTCTCCAATGCACGCCGGACTCATCGGTGTCCCTGACACCGATTGGCTGAGCCACCACGACCCTAATGCACAGCAGCGCAACATATGCTACGTGATTGGGCGCATATCCAGCCCTTAAAACTGGATACGTGCCGGGATTCCGTCGTGGATTTTGCTGAAGGACCGAATGCAACTTTGCAAGCAATCGTGATTTGCTGTCCTGGCTGGCTACTGAGTACTTCCAATTCAAGATTGGCTCTTTGACGAGAGAAGCACCGACAATCGCATCTCTCAAAAGCAATTCGTCAAAATGCTAAATTCTCTCGAGAAGCGGTCAAAGATTAATATGAAAAAACCTCAAAAGACTTTCATATATTCCTCCCAAGTTTTCTCGATTCTCGAGTCCCTCACCAGGGACCCGTCTTGTTATCGGATTGATGGGGCCGGAAGCTCGGTATACCCTTTTAGGTATTCGCGAGAAAAAGCCAATTTATTTTTGGTACCACTTTGCGGCTCCTCCAACCTACACACCCCTGTTCAGACCACGTTTTTTTATTTTTCTTATTCGTCTCGGTATTGCCTTTTTCTCTTGTTCGCGCAGGCCAGTCGTAAAGTTCCTTGCTTTACGCTTGACACGACCCCCTTCCGGCAATAAAGCCAGGCACGCTACGGCTCCCGGGCCGTAAGGACAGCCAATGTTTGACCCGCATGTCTTGAATTGACGTTTGGTGCTGCCATGAAAACAAGGAAATGGACAGTCAGTCAACACGTTTTGCCGGAGCTTCATCCAGTGACTCAGCTTATGCATGAGCTGGCTGCGCGCTCGTGTTTTGGACTTCAAGCATTAAAGTCGCATTGGATACATCAACACGACAGACTGTAGTCACTGCAACACACAGCGATCCATTCACCGTCATGGATCCAATCGCTTTTTGCAATTCGTTTCAAGCTCAGCCTGGTCCTGTACACGTCAGCTCGCAGCAAGCAACTGGGAAATGCGGGTAGCTAATCAAATCGTGCATTGTGGGAACGGATCTGTGTTGCATAAAGTCTAAAATGTCACCCGACGCCACCCGAGCGAAAGCCGGCAGTAAAAGCTTCTGGTGTAACAGAGCTGTCCAAGTTTCGTTTCTAGTGTAACTAAAGCTGCCGGAGCTTGTTCTTCTTCCCCCTTTACGGTTAGAGTCCAACAGAAGGGGACCCAGTAAATCTATTGAGCCTCAACACCGCTGATCTATCTAGATGTGGACGAGATGGTGGCATGGGCACATCTCCACAGCCTCGGCAACTTGTGCCGCTCCCTGGCTCCCATTATCGCACATGTGTGGCTAGGACACCTCCATTGTACATGCAATATTTCCCCTTTATCCATTGTTCTAGAGACAGTGACTTGCTTGCTTGCCTCCTATCTTGATCACCATCCCAGACCATGCACTGTCTACGGAGTAGTAGCGTAGCTCCCTCGTCGGTACTGGTCGCACACAGGTCGATCAAACAATTCGCCGAAAGAAAAACAAACGGGAGCGGTATGTTACCATACATATTAGACGAATCACATATCTAGAAATACTATACGAGCCGTGCAGCTCTGCAGACGCTGGCCTCTACACTTGCACCATCGATCTACACATGCCAGCTGACGACCGAGCGGTAAACCGGGTCGGCCATCCTAACGAGACGCCCTTTCATCGTTTGGTCGCAGTCACGCCTGAAATCATGGTGACAAACTTTCTTCTGTCCACAGTTTCTCCTTTTTTTTTATGCTGCTTTGCTGTCTCTTTCAGCCGGGCTTAGGCCCAGTTCCAGAGCATGGTCATGGATCATGCAAAATTAAGGGATCCAGACAACAGAGTATCCCGACGCTCGAAGATCACACTGCCCGCCCCAATATCTTTACTTGTAGCTGTTTGAGCCAGGAATGATTCATCTTATTTGGACACCTGTATTTCTTGGCTTTTCTTGGCAATCGATTTCTCAGAACTTTCCTTTATGCCGTTGGGAATTCCTCACCAGACTCTTACACTGGTTCAGCCAATTCAGACACTACCTAGACATAACAAGATATGCAGTACAAATTAATTCATTCAGCTTCTAGTCTTTTTAGCATTCACAAGAATTAGTCATAGAGTTTCGACGCAGTGTATGCAGACTGGGCAACAGCCTTTTCCATGATGGAGCGTGGAATCGTCTGGCCACCCCATCTTATCGCCAAAATCACTGCATCGCCATCACTTTTCTCTTCCAGTATAACCAGACTCTCATTGTCCTTTTCAGAAGCTTCTGTAAGTGATCTGTCTCCCATAAAAAGCTTCGGCCTAGCCTGCGAGTACCCGCTAACGAGCGCTGTGCCCACGTCCGCCGCAGTGACTTGCGCGCCGTTCGGCGTCGGCGCGCGCCTTCTGCATCTTGCGCGGGTTCAAAGCACACACCAGATCCCAGAAGACAATTTTCGGCACCTCATATTCCGCGTTGGTGTACATATCCCGAATGACCTCGAATGACTACTGCCGCTGAGCGGATCGGCTTTGCGCCTCATCTAACTGCATGTCGCAAAGACAATCACGCGCTTCACCATGTCCGGCGGGGCAACCTCCTTCTTCACGGCCTCGTTTAGTATAAATTCACGAAAGGCGGCAACATAATCGGTATCGTTCCAATCCGCCAGAATCATGTCCTTCAGCCAGTCCCTGGCGGTTCTCGCAAGCTGAGCCGCACCGCCATGGGCCTTGCCGAAAAGGTGATGACGTTGCCGCGAAACGTAGTTTGGCAATTTCGGCAAAAGTTATAGACAGAGAGATGGCTACATACAAGGCGCTTCTTTCATCTCGGGATACAGATGACTTCATGCTCCTGGAAACGTCGCACACAGTGAGGCACGACTCGAGGCTACCAGACTGTTTCATGGCTGAACAATGGTATTCCACTGGCCCTCGAAAAACCTTCTCATTCATGCGGCCCATCTGGCGTCGCAGGGTTGCCTCGGAATACATATATTTCATCATTGATTTAGAGAGTTCGCCTATACCTTCAACAAGTGTTTCCTCATTTGGCGTAGAAGAGCAGTGGGCAACAGCGCGGCCCCCGAAATGGTTGCTTTCCCAACCGCGATGTTGACAGGATAGTTATAAAAGCGATTGGCTTTATTTTAGAAAAAGTCTTACTTATGCAGATTTATGGCGAATGATGAAGCCTTGACATTTTTTATTGTGCCGTGCGTCTCAGCTGTCGTCTACCTCTCCAATACCCATGTTATGAGAGCTTTTGCTCTAATAAATGTACCGAGCGTGAAAGATGGTCTGCAGAGCAGTGACAGAACCAGCCGCCCAAACTTTCCCTAGGTGCTCTAGAAGGTGCGAGGTGGCGTTGTCTTTCATAACGTGGAACAAATCAACAACATGGTCTAGGGTAGTGATACTTGTCAGCTCGCCATTTCTTATGACTGTTGTATTTCTTTGTGAGTTTTCCATAAGTCTTCTTAAATCGAAATGGATTTCTTTCCTCGTGCTTTCTGTCTCCTACGGAGTTTTATTAACGTGCTTTACTCGATCTCGTAGGAGCTGCAATTGACTGCGACGTTGTCAGAAGCAACCATGAATGGGCCGCAGCTTGTGCTTTCGCCACCGTTGCAGCCCATGCTCTTGTTAACTTCTTGGTCCCCCGGATTATTGGTCCACCGGATTGGAAATCTTGTGCAATTTAGAGGCGATAAATTTGTGAAAATCTTGCTGCGACACTGTGAGGGCCTCAGGCTGAGGCATGAGTACGGGGCGAGTGCTCTTAAGATACCAGGGTGTTTCAGTCTATCGTACCAAGCATGCAAAATTATGCCAAAAATTTAGCAGTTCTTGGGGAGTTTTCTTTCTTTTTAGACAAAGAAAGGTTATCTGTTGGGCGTATGGGCCAACAGCGCAAAGTTTACTTTGCTGGCTTCCAAGCCAGCCTCCTTTTGCAAGCCGTGTTTTACAGACGACTGAGCCTTTGCTATAAACTTCTGCACCACTCCGTTTGCCGCCAATCTAAAGTAGAGAGTTCAGTAACCCAAGTACTGTTGCATCTTTCTGTGACTCCCATAGTCGGACAACTAGCAGACTGACGATCGCATGCAGGGACTAGAGTTCGACGGCTGCCGGGCGCCTCCCGCATCGTGGTTGCGTCCAGACTCAACGGTCGCACAGTTTTCACAAATTCTAAGAATTCTGAAGAAAGATGGGATGAAATTTTATTATTTGACATGTGCAAGTGTGGCTGCATGGCTACCAATGAGACACGGCCAAGGCTTGCGTGGGGTTCAAGATAAGCATGCGCAGGGCCGATCGACGCGACTCGCGATAAGGCATGCACGGCGATACAGAAAGTGGCACCAGACTACCTTGATAAGAAAATGGGATGCGGGTATATATTAAAGTAAGAGATCACCAGATAACGCAAATTTGAGTATCCTCGTCATCATCGCCATGCTTGCCCATTCAGCTTTCAACGTCTGCATGGCCTATAAGCGTCTGCTAAGCGTCTCGAGCAGCTGGGCTTCCTCCTGCGTCAGAAACATGTCGTGCGGCACCAATACATCGCCGGGGCGAATGATGACTTCGTTACTGTCATGCTTGCGATGCGAAACCTCGAGAGCCCCAACCGCGGGCGCTGTGTCATTCGCCGTTTCGGGCACTGGCCTGGATTCGTTAGTGGTCGCCGCGCTGGCGGGCACGCTCTCGAGGTCGTCCTCCTTGGACCGATGCAGGATGGGCTTCTTGGCGTGCAGCGACTCGGGGGTCCACCAGTAGACGGGGTAGCGGCGCTCAATATTGTTGATGATGAGAGCGACGCTCATCATGAGGCCACAGCCAAGGATCATGACGGGAATGAGGAACCAACCAATGGCGAGGAGGCGGTTGTCGACGACGGCAAGAAGGGCGGTGGCGCCGGCGGGCGGGTGGACTGTCTTGGTGAGGGCCATGAGGGAGGTGGTGGCGGCGCAGGCTAGAGCGCCGCCGAGGTACTGAATGCCGTCGAAGTTGTCGCTGAGGAGAAACAGCTTGGCAACAGAGACGCCAATGACGGCCGCCAGCACCTGGCCGAAGAACGTATTGCGAGGCTGCGCGAGCGGAGACTCTATGGCGTAGAATTCGAGGACAGCGGTGGCGCCCTGGTGACGTTGGTTAGCGGATATGCGGACGGCCGAGGGGCGAGGACCCGGGACGAGAATGCCCCAACGACTTACAAAAGATCCAACAATGGCTGGCACATGGTGGCTCTCAAAGGCAGGAACGTGCTTGGAGACGACCTGGATAATGGTGATGGCGCAAAAGATGCCGATAAATGCCCAAAATGTGGGCATCAGGTTACCCGTGTTGACGGGCTTGGTCTTGCGATAGCCCAGGAAATAGGCGACGGGATACGGTATATGATTCCATGGCGGCGAGGGGACAATGGGATTGAGGAAGCGATCAATGTCAAAGTTCCACGCGTGATGGGAAGTCGGTCGAGGCATGGTGACGGCGCCGCAAGATGGGGCACTCTGGGGAGGGCAGCAGAGGTCGAGTATGCGGATGGTGGGGAGTCACTGCAGAGCCTCTGGGATAGCACCGCAGCTTGACGGACTCGAGGCCTTTATGAAGCAAATTGCAGATGGGACGAAGATTCTGTATTGCTGCCTCCGGATCAAACAAGGGCGCAAGCACGACAAACGGGAGGGACGATGCTGGACCTTGGCCACGAGACCCACGTCTCCGAACGCCGGGCGAGCGGGCTAGAGGAACTAATTACCAACTGACCGATTAATAACTACCTACTGGTAACTAGTTCACTGACGCAACCATTTCCGCGGCAGGCTTGGCCGTGATGCACAGAAGCGTTGGACGAGACAAACAAAGCACAAAGGAGAAGCCCTCTCTAATCCTGGAAAGACATGGACGGGCCGCAAGGGAAGGGCTTCACATTGGGCCTGCTGCACATTGTCGTGTGCTTGTCGGCGATGCTTCGGGGTCGAGGCGAGGCCCGGAAAGCCAGCCGGAAATGCTGGCACTAAGAGCGGCCTGGGGTGGGTTACAGGGGCCAATTCGGCCAACCAGGCGCTGTAAAACCGCCATCGCCCACTCAAGCCCACTGTAATGCAACGGCAAGGCCGCTGTAAATTCCGACGTGATTTTCTATTTTTCCTGGTTGCCTTACCTAGCAGTCATCTCGTCTCCGATCGGACGGATAAAGACAATGTGAACGTCTGATGTTGATTTGAAATGTCTTGGCTCTGCTTGTCCAAGCAAGCATGCACAACGGGACATTTGTGATTGTGGCGTGGTAGCGGGTATTTGCGCGATGGTGTAGGACAGCTGGGTCTTGCAAGCGCGCCCGTCACACCCATTGCGTACCTAACGACTGGGCTGCTCTAAATACTCGACTGACGTACGGCGCTCGATTATACACGGCTCCCGTGGTGGTGTATTTTGCCTGCCGGATTCCTTGACTATTTGGTGCCAGCTTGTGGAAACGCCATGAGTCACTGTGGCACTCGTGTGCCAATACGTCTCTGTTCTTGGACACATATAGCTGCTTATATCGCCTGGAGCTGAATGGTAAAAATCTCTCTGAATTAATCTGCAATCTTGGCAGTTGAAAGGCAGATACCGTTTAGTGTGACATAGTCGCTAAAACTGAACAGGGGACTCGATTACACTCTAAATTTAGAGAATAACTTGATCATCGCCTTATTCTCAAAACTACTTCTTATAATAACCATTTACTTCTTCTCAAAACTACTTCTTATAATAACCATTTACTTCTTCTCAAGAATCGCTTTAGAATAATCTACTTTGGCCTTCTTAGCTGCTTTGCCTAAATCTCTCTTTAACGCCTCTAAACCTGGAGAAGAACCCACGGGTGACCTTCCCACCTTGTGCCTCTAGTACATATCTTTCGCATAAGACGCTGACCTTGTTCCAATACTGTTGCTCGGCCTCATCCACATCGGATATTGAGTCCATCAGCAGCTTGTTTTGCTGAATCTGGCTCGCAAGCTGCTCCTGCCGATTCAGCTCTTTGCCTTTTATTCGAGACTCATGTTCATATTTACACGTTCCCTGTTCGAGCAGGAAACGAACCAGCAGCAATCGAGTATCCCAGGAAATTTGGTCAACATATGGCCCGGCAAGGTCTGCAATATCGGGTCTGCAGAGTGAACGAAATCCCAACACTGCGCATTCTAGTATTGGCAGCGTTGACGTATCCGGCTTCCTCAACAGCTTCGAATCTCGGGATATCTTGGCGCGGACGTAGGGAAGCACAGCGAACTGAGCAGCCAATCCGAGAAAATTGTTGTTTAGATGTTCTGGCGTCACTGTGTACTGCGTCGTTGCCCAGTGTGGAAGATTCTTCTTGTCCGGTACCCGCAGTGAAGCACAGCCAGTATTGCGATACAGAGAGAGACTAGCATCAAGAGTCGAAAACTTGGACATCTCAACGTCAAATACATCCAATATCTTCAGGAGTAACGGAGAGTTAGAGGGAACATCGCCAACTTTCCCCGCATGGTGAAGACAAATACAAGCCTCTGTCCAGAATCTGGTTACAAAGCTCATGCCGACCTGCTCCATGGTTCTGCTGGATATTTCAACAGTAATAGCCGTAAGCAAGGGCTAGGTGAGGATCAAATTCCAGACCGGTCGTGGAACAGATCTCGTCCCACTTTGACACTGTCCAATCTCGAACGCTGCGATGCAGGAAATCCACGTTGCCGTCGTTCGATATCTCTAGCAGTCCACGAGTCCTGCTATTTAGTCTTCTTGCAAGGGTTTGAGTGATGTGAATGCGTGATGCGTCGGCTATTCTTGAGCCGACTTGTGCTAGTGCATCGTTGGTCCCCATATCAGCTAGGTAAAGAGTAGCGACGTCCAGCAGGGTCGTGGAGCAGCGGTGTATCTGGAAGAGCCTGGAGGAATGGGCTCTATGATCTGGCCTGATTCTGGCCCAAATGCTGGAATACAAGTCCGACAGGTCGGTTGGTAAGGTGTCTAGGAGACGACGCAGGTCGGTCAAACTGTCGCCCTCTGTCAGCCCTTCGCACAAGGCCCGAACAACAACAGATACCCAGAGGAAGACACCTGTTGCCTTTTCGACAACGCCGGTGACTAGCCCTTCAGCCTCAATGGGGTTTGCTTGGACCAGCTCCCAAAACCCCCTTGTGCGGTTGAGCTTCCCCTGGGCAAACCTTCTTACATCTGTGGCAGTGAAATGCTCCATCTTTAAGCCCGGATTTTCTTGGAATGCGCCCACGAATTTGTTTTCCGGGCGACTGCTGACGAGAATCTTAACTCTACTGCGGCTCTGAAATAATTCGACAAACTTGATGAGGTCTTGGTACTGGCCATCAAATTCGTCAAGACCGTCGATGAACAGCGACAGATTGAACTGGTCACCAATCAATGCCGTCGTAGCCTGAAAGCATTCGTTGAGTTCTTCCCATGTCCATTCTGGTGCGTCTTGAAGGAAACCGACGCCAAACAATCTGAGGAAAGCCCATCGACGAGGACATACTTTTCTGCATATAGTAGGCATTTGCTCTATGCACTGTACTAGCAGAGATCTAAGCAGCCCTGTCTGCGACTTTTGTAGCTGTGACGCTGCGGCGTTCCAGAAGTAGAATGATGCTAGGATCAACGGCCGCTGTGAAGACCATTTGAGAAGGTGCTGGCGCGTTCTTGCGTCTTTCGTAACAAACTTCATAAGGGTCGATTTACCCGCGCCAGGTTTTCCAGTAATCCAGTATGGCTCCTTGGCGTCGCCCTTTAGCCATGGCACAAAACCGACCCGAGGCTCAGAGCCAGGCTCTGCTTCGCGCCGCCCATCATAGATCCACTGGAAAGCCTCCGTGTATGCTTCAGGTATAAAAACTTCTCGGTTATTCCTACCCGGGAAATGAAGACTGGAGGTAATGGCCGCTTCATGAACACCTGGTTCATACCCCGGGGTCTGAGAGCTCAGGCGAGACAAGTATCGACGGTCTGAGGCAGTGGCTTGACCGATTGATCCTGGAAAAGAATGTACTTTACGGGTTACGTTTGACTCAAATAGCATAGCGTCAGAAGACCAGATGTAGTCGAAGATTCCCATGCGGCTGGGATCCCCTTCGGCGTAAGAATCGCTCACAAATGGAACGAAGGAGTTGCGGAACACAGAAGAACTCTTTTCAATGCGCCCGATAGTTGCGCTCATTTCGTTCTGCTTGTCGGAAAGACGCTCCAGCGCTTCCATGTTTCCTGCTGATCGCTCTCTGCCCATCTTCCGGTCAGCATTTACCTCTCGCGGTAGAGTATTGATCCTTACCAAAGTACTCCCAGCATTGCTGACTTCATGCGCGATCTGAGATCCAACAGGCTCGCCCGCCACCGCTTTGCATCAAATGATGTTACATACCTGATGGCAGCGGGGAATGTATTGACGAGTCTGCGGAGGTTTCCACGATTGCCTTCATCTCTGTGCGAAAAGGAAATTGGGCCATCGGTTCGGCCAAAGGTAAAAGGATTGACAGAGCCCTCTTTGCGCACTTTGTGAATGGCAGCATCAAGCTGCTTAGCAGCCTCTTCGCACTGCTCACAGATGGTGCGTAGTGTGGAGTGAGGACCGCCAATGTCGTCAGTCTTAGTGCGAGATAAGGACATTGCCTCAGTGCGGACACATCGGGCAAGCTGGGAGAGGTCGGAAGCAATGGTGATTAGGTAAACTTCCTCTTCTGTATGGCCTGATGCCGAGCGGTAGAGCTGACCGGTCGACGAGATGAGTCGGACGCCAAAGTCGACGAACTGGACGACCGCTGCAGCAACCCCAAGGGCGCTAACGGGATCCATGACTCAGTCAAACAGATCTGTATGTCCTCAAAGCCGGTGACGCGCTGATGGTAAGCTTTCTCTCAGCTCAAAGAGATTGAGGATGACACTGAGCTTTATCAGGGGCCAAGATGTGGCGCGAGCTATACCCAGGCGGTCGTGTCTGCCTTGCAGAGGCTGTGATGTTATGACTAATCAGCGTGCTGTTTGTGCAGCTTTTGGGACAGAATATGAACAATTATCGTGGTATTTCGTAGGGACAGGAGTTTACAGAGCCACAAGCACCTATATCAGTAGCATTTCCGGAGAACTGAGCTCACCCAAGAGAAATTTAGCTAGCCAAGCTTATAGATTGGGGCATGTATAGATACCCGTGCCACGCCCCACAGCGCATTTGTCTAGGCTCGTGTTTCATTTGCAACAATGGTTGTATAACGATGGTGCTATCATCATCTGCATCATTGCATGTGCCACGCCGCCCACGGCACATTTATATACGTAACGTTATGTCTTCTTTCTCGCCCAAGATGTTCTAGTTGTAATTACATATTTTCGCTAAATACTTGAAGCAAAGATGCAATTCTTTTATGAGCGCATTATCGCGAAAACTGCTCAGGGATAGAGATGAATAGCTGGAAATAGGACAGTGTGTTCATATCAAGACGAATGCAATTTGATATGGCTTGGGCGACGGAGATGCGACATGCTGGTGAGCGAGCAGGTACCCGTAATTAGGGGGTGACAGCGCGGAAGCCTGTCTGGGGTATAATCCCATGGTAACAAAGCAATGCTGGAGAGTTGGGACTATTGCGTCAAGTGTGCATTCACGCAAATTGAAAATAGAACAAGGCCGGTTTATGGTGTAGGAATCATCACTTTGAATATGCGTAAAGGTGCCTTCAAATTACCAATTTAGCAACGTAGTTCTCCACGCAAGAACTCGGCAGACCATCGCGAGGCGGCTTTTCCAATAAGTTGCTGTAAATTTTGTGCGGGCTAATTTGCAGACAGCTCGTACAGGGCGAACCCCGAATTTGATGGCAGCCCGCCAATGATAACTACAATTCCATGGCGTGGTGTAGAGTAATGAATTCGTCTTCTTCTCACGTAGCGCACGCCACGTTTTAGTCTACGGAGTACAACAACAACAACAACAACAGTGCATCTGCATAAGCGAGTCTCAGAAACGGGGATACGCGCATTGGAAGCGGAGGAGCTGAAAAAGTCAATATAGCTGCCTGCACCTCATATTGCATCTTCAGCTGCCAGCGTCCAGCCACTTATAATACATTTGAATATCCGTGAGCTGGAGCAGCACGCCTTTACAGGCTGTCGAGGCATGCCCGCTACACGTACGTACGTAGCGACTTCATGACTGCTAACGTTATCCGTAGAGATGAAAATATGGCATGCGCAGGCTGGAATTATGCTGCGCCGACTGACCCAGGTAAATAGCGCAAGAACCGGACAAATTTGCCCGACGCCTTCAGGATGCATGTCTCATGTATCAAAGTCTTACAAAACAGACATTTTGGGCAGCATTCGGCAGAGCTAACAACGGTCCTAGCCAGCCTCTATCACATTTTACCAGTAAGGGCGCATATGCGATTACGCCACTGCAGCATGGAGTCCTTATTTACGCGGTAGTCAATAATGGGTGATGATTCGTCTGTTGCAAGCGCTAGAATATCATCTAGCGATGGGACCGCGATCGCAACTACACTCCTGCGCATAGCTTGTGTCCGACATATAAACCCTATTAGCACGAACTTGAGCTAAAATTGGTCGTATTATCTTGGGAAGGGAACGTTGACCCTCTTTGCCACATAAAACTACGTGTCACTTAAACCGTTCAGATGGATGAAACCGTTCTTTGCCACCCTGTACGTCAGGTTGTATGGGGACATGGCTCTACAATTATCGCTATGGGCTCCGCGGGATGCATCACTTGGCCACAACCTGGAGCGGACATCCGTGCCACGCACAGCCGGGACGACAGCGAATCTGCAATACGATCCACCGTCAGCCGCTGTAGCATATGCTTTTGCATATACGATGCTTACTTGCATATTAATTTAGCACTATCAGTACTTGAATACAGCGCCGAAGCGGGTTGAACTCTCGTGCCGGCAAAGACAGTCTCGACGCATAAATAGAGCGCGAGCCCCTCGTCAGTCAGATCACCACTCTCTTGTTCATCAGTATCTCTCTGCTAGCCACTTATACCTCCCAAATCCTTTCGTTCTACTTCTTGTACCTCAAAATGGTTCGTTCTGCCTATTTGGTTGCCATACTCGCAGGTCTCGCCACGGCCAGCCCTGCCGCTCCCGACAACCGCGCAACTCCTTGCAACGACATTGAAAGCTGCGACTTTGACCAACAGTGCATCCAAGGTACTTGCCAGGTTGGTGAGCCATCCCAATCTAGCAACACAGCCCGGTCAGCTACCCCGCAATCTGCTGTTGTCTGCAACGCAGAGACGTGCCGCACTGCCAGCAACTACATCTACAACTCGGACCTTGCTGTTTTGGGAACCTACTGGTCTCCTTATTATGGCGTCGGCGTTGCAGGCGCTTGGGTTGAAAGCTGGAATATTGAAGGCGTAGCTGGTGTTGTGGTGAACCCACTGCTCGGCGCTGGTGGTGTCGGCTGGCGGACGAATGAGGTCGCGGTGCGTGCGTACTGGGCTGACGGCGGCTTCTCATACATTATGGAGGATCTTCCTGTTGGCAGGATTGTCACTGTTCAGTTCATGTTGAGAGACTCACAGGGTACATATGTATGCACTCAGCCGAGCGTTTATGTTCTGTATCTCGAGGTCGACAACTACCCCAAGCAGACGTTCCGCGTGACTCCTCATGGAGGCAAGAAACGCGAGTCCTACCGGTTCGTCGCCACGGATAGCACGATGAAAATAAGATTCTCCACCGAGAAAGATGCCTATGATGGATGTGGACCATTTTTCACCAACGTTCAGGCCATTGCTTAGAGGATTGTCTCCATGCTTGGGTCAACGGAATGATCGCCTCGTCTTTCACTTGCAACCGGTTACTGGGCATGCTGCCATTGCCCAGGTAGAGCCAATGATATAGTGAGAATTAGAAAATTGCTATTTAGTTCGAATTTATTGTGTTATGAGCAAGATTGGTCAATTGAATCTGCATTCCCTCATCGGTCAGGAAATTTAACATGCACTCGCGGCCTGCGTCTGTATACATTAAAACTCCACAGCGAGACTTATCTTTCCTGCTTGCTGCTCGACAACGTGACGTAGTGTGGTCATGGCTGACAGTATTCACGCATGCAGTCGATTCCTTAGGCCGAATCTTTCCACCGACCTCATCTCAAAGATGGGCTGATTGAACTCAGAATGCTCCTGTTCTCCGTCATACGTGCGTCCGGCGGCCCGTGTGATGCTTTCTGGGTGCCACTGAATTTCTTTGGCTACAGCCTCAAGCAAAACCAATAAAGACGCTTCAAGTCCATCATTACGAAAGTGCGCTCAATCATCGAGATAAGTGACCGGACATAGGGCAAGGCTTCCCTATTCGATGACGAATGCGTAAATTAAGCTAGATATAGAACCTGGTAGGCCGATGAGTGCCCAGGCTTGAATGCGGTAACGGCTCTCGTAAAGTAGAGGAGAAGCAGCAGCACATTACGTTAATAAATCTTCCAAAACTACCAAAAGCTATTTATCTGTTATGATATTTGCCCATCACTTTACAGGAATTTATATCCATGTCGACGCAACATACTATCTTATGTATTCTTTCAGCACTTTCTTTCTCACGTTAAGAGACTACATACTAACTTAGTTAGCGTTAAAAGCTGCCCAGCAGAAATAATATGTTACAGTACACCTTTGCCCGAGACCCATAATACTTCGTCTTGGTATGACTGTAGTGCGATTGTGACTAATTACACCCGTCCGCCACCATTCTTACATTGGCCGCCAAAATTGAACTCCCCGTCGTGCCCATCACCCCGCGTCATCTTATAACAGGCAAAGAAAAAGCATTTCATGCTCGACACAAATAACACTCGTGATTAAGCAAGAGCTCTTCCAACCATGATGGCACTTCAATCACCTAATTCGGCGCAGATTCGTAATGTTTCTATCGTCAGCCTGTCAAGACATCGCCGTGTGGAACAGACGGTGGAGACGTTGAGAGAAGAGATCTCGACCCTCGCTGACCAGACTGAAATTCGTGCACATTCGAGCGCATTCAATGGAATAGATGATGTTCCAGATACTGCATCCGAAGAACCTCGTCGCCTTGCTGATGAAGTTGCCGCTTTTGAGCTGGACACTGGACCTTGTGGAAACTCGCTCTGCTCCATCTTTCTAGCTTCCACGAAAGACGATCCCGCAGAAGAAAGTAGAGAAGGAGGAGGCCAGCAATCTCGAACTGAGCATCTAAAGGCCAATCTTATCAGCTGTGCAGACCGTCAGCCCTCTCACAATGCAGCATCCGCCATTCGAGTCACCGACTCAATCCTGATGGTCCTGGGGGTAGACGAGCACACATCATCTCCTCTTTTCTCCAGCACTGTCCAAAATGCAGTAAGAGAAGCATGTAAGCCTGTCATTTTTTTGGACAGACTTGACGAAATTCTGTTTAGCCAGACTGGCGATCTGCAACCAGAGGACTTGTATCGCGCCTCTTACCAGAAAATTTATGAAATGAATTGCATCATCAGGAATTGTCCAGGGCGGCCGTCGAATGTTGATCTTGAGGTTGATCCTCGACAGGGCACAGTACTTTTTGGTAGTACTGCGGCAAAATGGGGGTTCTCTCTCACTGACTTTACTGACTTGCATGATGCTGAACTGGCTGTCGAGAAAGGTGACCTCAGAAAACACTTATGGGTATGTCACTTTTTCAATTACTGTTGTGTCCTTGCCTATAAAAAAGCCACCCAGTTTGTGCAGCGGACGGAACTTGAAACAGTCTAACGTCAGTTGACCACAGGGAGACTTCACCTTTGATGCTTCAAGTAAGAAGTGGACGTCGATTGATGAGTCAAGCAACCAGAGCGTACGGCGCGCTTTCAATCAATTCATTATAGCACCCATACTCGAGATTCGCTCCGCCGTTGTCGCTGCTCCTGCTGATCCGGAGCCTTTGGCATCTATTCTCACAAGACTCGACGTCAAAATGCAAGAACAAGATGAGACAAAACATGGTCGAGAGCTGTTCAATGCCATAATGCGAGCTTATCTGCCAATCGGAAAGGCGCTCATGACGGTAATTCGTCAAATGCCCTCTCCTGTCGAAGCTCAGATGTACCGAGCAGCTTGTCTGTATAGTGGCCCTTTGCAGGATGATGCTGCAGTAGGGCTGAGGCAATGTGATCCCGAGGCGCCATTGTTGATCTATGCTACCCAATTTGTGCCGGCAACAGGGTCAAGAGATAAATTGTTCCTGCTTGGGCGTATATTCGCGGGCAAATTATCGGCTGGTCAAGACGTCCGTATCCATGGACCTGGTCATCGACACGGGGCAAAGCCAGCGCTCTACATAAAGCCCGTTGGCGACATCTTTACACCAGCCACTGGCAAAGGGAACGTCATCAGTCCAGTTAAGGGAGCCTCCGCCGGGGACCTGGTTTTTCTTTCCGACCTCAGCGGGCTCATTCAAAGATCGGGAACCATCTCTGGCAGTCCGCAAACGCACAATATACGGGACATGTATTACCTTCAACCTACCATACAGTACATTGTCGACGTCACAGTTCCGGAAAGGCTTCCGGATCTAGTGGCAGGTCTCGCCTTTTTATGCAAGACCGACCAACTGTTTGAATCGTCCAATACATCGTCCGGTCAGAACCGTATCTTCGCGTCAGATGCGAGCCAAGTTGAGGCTGGCCTCCAAACTTTACGAAGCTTCGCAAATGACCCATTGGTAGTTGAGGGGCCACTTCCTCTGTACCGGGAGACTATTACTGCTGGGTCAAGCAAAACGGCACTTTCCAAGAGTCCAAACAAGTTCAACCGGTTCTACGCCTCCGCCGCGCCGCTAGACGAAGACTTCACATCCGCGATTGAAGCAGGCGTCATATCGCCCCTACAAGAGGCTAAGTTGCGAGCAGCCACGTTGCGCGAGGAATTTTCTTGGGAGGAGAAAGCTGCCCAGAAGATATGGGCTTTTGGCCCTGGCAGCACTGGTCCCAATGTTGTCGTCGACGTTACCAGAGCCGTCCAGTTCTTGCATGAGATTCGGGACTCTTTTGTGTCGGGATTCCAGTGGGCTTCGGCAGAGGGACCACTGGCAGGTGAGCGATTGCGCGGATTGAGGCTCAATATAGAGGATGTGACTTTATTCAGTGATGCTATCCATCGTGGTGGAGGCCAGATTATCCCCACAGCAAGAAGAGTGACATTTGCGTCGATGCTGTTGGCGAAACCAATACTGGTGGAACCAAAGTACCTCGTCCAAGTGCAAACGCCGGAACCACATGTTGGCACGGTTCGCAGCGCCATCAGTCAAACAGGAGGAATCTTCTGTGGTACATCTTCTCACGGCGACCACTTGTTGGGCAAGGTCTGGAACGCTGCTATTGTTCAAGCGTACATGCCTCTCGAGGCTAGACTGAAGCTCGAAGTGGTTCTTCAGCGAGATCCGAAATTGTCTCAACATGTGTCTATTGAGTCTGTGCAAGCGGGCTGGCAGGCAGCAGCAGAAGGTGACCCCTTAGACAAGACTTCTGAGGCCGGCAAGCTCGTACTCGAGCTACGCAAAAAGAACGGGCTGTCACCCGAAATAGACATAACAAATGTTCGTGTGCAGCTGCAGCTACAAAAGAAGAAATCATCTGCTAATGACTACCAGTACCTCGACAAGCTCTAGGGGCAATATGAATATAGAGCTAGTTTTCAAAAAGTTGGTGACACCAGGAACCACCCCCGGTGCAGCCCCCAAGCGTCCAGCGATGACCTTGCATATGCGTCGCCACACAACCCTCGTCCCCATTCTCTCAGCCTAGTTTCAACTCACAGACGCAATGATCTCCTCCTTGATTCAGTGTACCAAGAATTTCTGCGTGTTAGATTACTTGTGTATTTACTTTTGACCAATGCACTAGGAGAAGCTATATTCATTGTATCATTGGGCGAACACATTAATCCCCATACTGTTACTGTGAGGCGATAAAACTGTAACCGCTTCTCCCGGTCGCCTGGTAAATCTCGTAGCCTTCTAGCTGAAACATTGTGTCTTGGCTCGGCTGTCGGGCGAATTGATTCGAGGGGCTATGCCACAGGGGACGAGGCCATTAGCAGAAGGCGGGGATGTACACTCTACGTTATGGGTCTAGGAGAAAGATACGACGGTTAGCGTCGATCGCTGACAATATTCAACTGCTCGGTGCTCGGCCGAAGTTGAGCGTGACTCGAAGCAGTGGACCGCCATGTCTGGTTCAACGCCAGCTGAAAGATAATACGGCGCGCAAATAGATGAGGTAAATCATTTGTCGTCGTCTTGGGTGTAATGATAAAGGCTGCGAAGCTGTGTGCGTGGAGGCCACCCATTGGCTAGCTAAAGTGCCTTCACGAATCGCCTGTCTACAGAGCCCTGTATCCGTACCCAGCGGTCGGTAATTGTGACCGATCAGCGCACGCTTAAGACTTTACTAGTAGCATTTCAGCGAGCATCGGTGACCCACCTCGAGGCTTTGTTCCTCCTCCACCATCCGTAGCTCAGTACGGAGTATCAGTCACCATCACTTCCCCCGTGCACTCTCGACATTGGGGACGGCGAAGTCGTCTCGTTGTGGCAATAGTGTCTCCATGTCGCCAGTAGTAGCGCCAAACCCACGGCGGTCAGGCCAAGTTGACGCTGGCGGCCAGGACAGTTCGGCACAGCGAGTGAGGCGATGGGCACCCCGATCCAGGACAGGCTGCCTGGGCTGCCGGTAAGTCGCTCTACTACCTACCAATTGCTGCGTTCATGCTTTCCTGCAAAATACTTGCGGGGCGAACGCCTTCAGCTCATTGCCCAGAGCTGCTCGTCGCAGGTCTAGTGTCCACGCGTACATTATGCTTACGCTCAGCGTTTCCTAGTGCGAGGCGTGTCAAGTGCGACGAACTTAGGCCCAAGTGTAAGAGCTGCCAGAAGCGCAACATCATGTGTCATTATGAGCTTGATCCTCCCGGCGCGGATGCGTCATTGGGTGTTACGCATGAAGCGAGAATTGCGGCACAGTCAACCCCCAGTGCGAGCGGCTGGCGCGACCATAACAGCGCCCGTCCCGTCAAGTGCGGCGAACAGCAGCCAACTTGTCGGCGTTGCGTTAAGCCCGGCTACACCTACTCTGGCCTCTTGTCACCTCCACCACAGCCATGGGGAATGCCCGAACGTGGACAGTCGCCCTCTGATGCCGCCTCATCGAGCGGCTCCTCACCGGGCGACTCTCAACAATCTCAGGCGACAGCGCTGCTGTCTCCCGCCTCACGAGCTCTGCCGATGCGCCGCCGGGGCAGATGGCCAACTCGACAAAGCCAAGACGTCACCCCGCCCGCGGAAATTCGGCCGCCAGATTGGTATTATACAGAGGCCGTATTTTACTGCAAGTTTGCCCTATTCGTTTCTGTTTCCGTTATCATAAGAGTACGAATGCTAATTGTGTTACTAGTTAATACGTGTCTACTGGACAAGATTTCGAAATTTGAAGCAATTCCCATCAAGTATCACAGGCCTATAGGGAACAACGAGGCAAACTACGATGCATTTATTGCTTTTATCCTTGCCTACCGCATTACACAAATATCACAGGACCAGGGCAGTGTGACCCAGCCTAGCGAGGCCTACCATACGAAACATTTATGGGAACGCCTATACATGTGCATATCAAACCAAATTACCTGTATTAATCACGAAATGGCACGAATGGGTTCTAGCTTTGCAGCTAGAAACAGAGTCTTG
Source organism: Akanthomyces muscarius (assembly GCF_028009165.1). Lineage (NCBI taxonomy): Eukaryota > Fungi > Ascomycota > Sordariomycetes > Hypocreales > Cordycipitaceae > Akanthomyces > Akanthomyces muscarius. Next base: position 3,770,437 of record NC_079245.1, on the reverse strand, counting down.
ACCAGGATCCAGGGCATCAAATGCGTCGAGCTAATGCTGCAATCCCCGATTTGGAAGCACCACACGGAAGGGTTCTTGTCCCTATTAAGATTCTGTGGGGGCGCGAAGTTCGCGCAGGGACGACAGTCCTTGATCAAGAATTCCAAAGGCATAATAATGTAAGCTCCCCTCCATTGATTGCGGGTAGGGTTAACTCATCAACCAGGGAATCTGTCCTGGCCAATTCCGTTGGTCCGCCGAATAACCAAATTATTGGCGTATCGTACTTTACGACAGAGGAGCTCCTCTTTTTCTACGGCGAAATTCTTCACCCGAGCTTTCCCTGTCCCACGGAATTGTTTGAAAGAATTATTGAAATAAATAACCTGCGGGTTGAAATATATTCTAACCCGTCACCTCAGCGCCTGGCAGGCGCACTCGCCATCGTACAACGCATCGATGCGTTCCAACCACTGACCTGGACTGAGTCCTCTTACGAGTTGCCTGATAGACCCGAGGTCCCTCTTATGGCAAGCATATACCAGCTTTCCGTTGGCTTGTTCGGTATAATGGCTCTTCAGGAGGCTGGATTGGGCTCTTTGAATAAGGCTGAACGGCGAAGATCTCTGATCAAGGTACTTGAGGCAGCGTGGAAACTGGAGCATTGCAGGGACGCTCTAAACTGGCCGCTGGCAGTCGTTGGCTGTGCCCTCGCGGATGGCGGCACACCCTCTGAGCAGGCATTCATTTGTCAATGCCTTGAAGATGCTGCAAAGCATGTCTTTGCTGTGCATCCGCTGGTCATCATATCGAAGCTAAAGCGTTTTTGGGAGTCAGGTATGGTACACTGGGACAAGTGCTGGGGAAAGCCCTGTCCAGTTGTTGGATAGCAGCGACCTCATATGAAAGCGCACAATGGTGCTCGATAATACGAAACATATATAGCCCGATGTCCTCTCATATTGCTATCTCTTCTTAGTGATGCCTTGCTTGTGTTTGTATAGATTTTTTTCTTTCTCTTTTGCAGTCCTCGTACTGGCTTTGTGGTCGTTCCACCGACCGCTGTCAGGGCACTAACCTCCCTAGCGACTTCATGCGCTGAAGACTACATATCAACACCGATGGCCTTTTCTTTGGGTGACTCCATTGTAAAAAACTACGTTGCCAGCTGACTGTTCTCAGTGGCGCGACAAGCCCCAGGCGCGCTCGCGGCCCTCCTTCTAACTCAGGCTGCGACTTCGAGTTGGGTTTTATGAGTTTGTGATGCAAACATTTCGAGTATTTGTAATTGGCTCAGATGCTATCACGAAACCGATAGCCTTTCGCTGTTCTTTTGTGGCGTATAAAGACTCTCTGCCCTCTCAATTAGGACCCAGACAAGACCTACATGCAATTAGCATTACCATCACGACCGCATTTTCAACTACCAAACTTGACCTTGAAAATCTTTCGCGTCAAAATGACACCTGTCAAGAAAATCACCGTCCTTGGTGCTACTGGGGCGCAACGCAATAGTGTGATGAAGTCCCCTCTCGTCAACTCAAGGCAGCAATTCCAGGTCCGAGGCACCACTCGAGATGCAGCTTAAATTGATGATGGTTTGAACAACAATTGGCTGGCAGTCGGATGATAATAGGCCACTTTCGATGTTGATTCTCGATGACCTTGTTCGCGACGAAGCATATATGAGTGCACAAGGTTTATTGCTCTGAAACGTCTTACAAAGAGCATTGATTGGCGCGATATGACACAGGCAGTCCTCTCCTCGGAATTGGTTCCCACCCATTGCGCTCCAAGCCTCGGAGTTTTTGTCCAATATAGTGCTTTGAGGATGAGCCAGCCTCCTGCATCCTGCGTCCTTGAAATCGGTCACTACACAGAGAGCTCCGTGACAGTCAAGAGTGCGAATCCTGCCAACGACAAATAGCCACTAGTCTCCCATTGATCCGACATCGGAACATGGGCAAACAAATGGCTTGCGCTATGGAGCTGCGGGCCGTCAAGAGCATCAATCATACTCTGCCCCTGTCGGCCCGTGTTAGCTTTGGGTTCTTGTGCAAGCGCCCGTGCAGCCGAACGTCAAAGAAGCACCAGGCGACGGCATGGAGACGGCGAAGATGCGTTTGTAGGGCGCGAAATAGCACGAGTGGCGTGACTGCAGTAGTGGCGTGATGTAGCGCTGATATGCAGGGACAGAGTTAGAAGTTGACCATGGTGGTGTTTCTGATTCGCATCTGTCTTGTATTTTTAATGTGGATGGACATGGTGGTCTGTTGACTTACTGTCGCGCGGCGATTACAGGCAGCGCGACAGGTCCTTCCAATTTTACTGATGATTTTGTGTAAGTCGGTAAAGACGGTGAAGTTCCCAGCCACGGCATGATGTCATGTAACGCTAGGGATTGAAAAGCCCTGCATACCTAATCTGTAGATGAAGGTGCACTGTTGCGCACCACCAAGCAGGCTTTTTGGTGGGCGAAGCTGGCCTGGCTGCCGGGTGCCGTAGGGCCAGCCGATGACGTCGGTAGACCCTGGAACAGGCAGCTGTCTGTCTGGAGGCGACAGGGCAGGCCTCTAGTTACCTTACAGCGGGGAAGCCGCCTGGGGCTTAGCCCAGCGCTCCCGCGGAATCGCCAAAGGACGGCCGTAATAAGCTGCCAGCTAGTCTACCGCGCGCCCGCGACATGCTCAAAATCCTGAGTACCTAGATTTTGTATGTGCGCAGTTGCCTCAGCTTTTCTGTATGGGAACTGCCAGTGTGCCTACTGACACAAAACTACAAAATGTGGTGTGGAATCAATGGCCTGGGCTAGCCCGAGGCGGCATTTCAACAACACCGCCGATGGGCGGCCTGTCTGCCAAGCTGCCTTGATGTGTCCAGCATACCTTACGTAGCTCGCCCAGCTCAGCCACGACGCCCTCTTACACGTACACAGGTGCGAGAGGCACGTAGGCACGCAAGTACACGACGGCAAACTTGTCCGCCCCTCCTCCATTGTCCACGGGGTCTGTGTCGCAGGCCAGCACGGGAGAGAACAAGAAGATTTCTGCGACATGCTTCATTCCTCGCTCACAATACAGCTCCGACACCGACACGGCATTTTTGTTCCCTGTAGTCTCGACACAAGCACACCAGCAAACGGCAATTTCCAGGCATCTCGGCTCACCAACGCAGCGCTACCTACATTTACGGGGGACTTGCCGCTAAGGTAGCTACAGCCACCACCAGCGGAGTGCCGCTTAACAGCCTGTGCAGCAAAGCCCCGCTTTTCTAATTTTTTGCCCATCCGATAGAGATCTTTGCTTGCCGGTTCTCGATTTCCCATCCCACGCTTCATCTTCCTCTGTCTGCAACGCTGATTCCCTACCTACCCTTTCCCTTAAGTCCGCCCTCAACCCCTCAAATCTCACTCCAGTGAAACCTCAAACTTGACATACCCTCCTTCTCCGTAACTCGCTCGAGAACCTCCTTCCCGGTGGTTCCTCGTTTCTCCGCTGCCCACAGTGCCCATTCTGGACCGCTCGCGCAAGCTCCGGCGCAACAAGCGCAAATTTCGGAGCAGCATGCCTCTTCGCCAGCGCATCGCTCGCCTGGGTGAACACGTACGTATTTATTCTTCTTCGACCATTTCTCGTCTGACTGCCAACTCTCGCTAACACGACCACCGCCAGCTCTCCACATCCGAGAAGCCCTACCTTAGCTACTACGATTCCAGCCTAACCGTCGGCGACGTCAAGTCGCTTAAAAATGACTGGCTCTCCGACAATGTCATCACATTTTGGCAGGAATACCTCGAGCGCGAGACCCTCCCCCGCTACCCGCAAGCTCGCATTTGCCTCCTCCGCCCCAGCATGGCCTTTCTGCTCATGCGCACCACAGACCTGCGCCACGTCAACAACACCCTTCCCGACCTCGCCAAGGTGACGCACATTTTCCTCCCCATCAACGACAACCACAACGTCGGTGACGCCGAGGGCGGCTCCCACTGGTCCCTGCTGCTCGTCTCTGTTCTCGACGGCGTCGCTTTCCACTACGACTCCCTCGGCGGCGCCAACTACTCTGAAGGCAACCTCACCACTCGCAAGCTCGGCCAGGTCCTCGGCCGGCAACTGCGCTTCGTGAACCTCGAGGACAGTCCCCAACAGGAAAACGGAAGCGATTGCGGCGTCTTTGTATGCCTTTTGATGCGCCACCTGCTTGTCAAGCGTCTGCTCAGCGCCAATGCCCGCGAAAAGGTATCGATGAGCATGGCCGGCAAAATGGTTGACAGCCACGGCGGCCGCAAGGAAATGCTCCGCATCATTGACAATCTGCGCAAAGAAGCCGAGCGTCGTCGGTCGTAAGTCTATCAGCACACACACACACAATGAGAACTGTAGAGACGGGAGGCTGAGCTAACGCTTCCCGACCAGACGGAGCTCCAGTCCGTTTACAGACAAGACGCCACCGCGTATCGAGTAGAGCTCGGCAAGCTGGGCCAATCTTGATCATTTCGACGAGCTCGTTGGGGGGGCATACAGCGGCCCGGAAGATACTGAATTCCGCCATGCAGCAGCAGCGTGTTCACACACTGGCGCGGACACGCGCCATTCCGCCACACACGAGTCAACCATTTTGCACGACTGGATTAGCTCGCACGGCTCTCTTAAGTCGCGTGGTTCCGCCAGATCCCATGCCTCTTTTGCCACTAGCCCCAGCTCCCAGACGTCCATAATGACTGGCTCTGAAGCGTCGAGCTCGCACGCCTCCACCTCGACCAGCTCTGGAGCATCCAGCTCTTGCGCCTCTAGCCTTGATTCCCATGAACGAAGTCCCCGAGAGTATCGCACCGCGCCTCCAGGCAAATGCGGATCTCGACGCGATGCCACGCACGAAGAACATCATCCCTCTCGACGCAATGAATCTGCCGCGGACGGTTACGTTACTCGTCCTCAGCACCGTGAGGCATGGCAACCGAGTTATACATTCGAACCACAATACGGTACTAGGGAGCCGCCTATATCTCGCCCACAGTATTTGACCCGTGCGGCCGATGGCACGACTGCTTGGCCCATGGAACCGCCGCCTGTGCATGCAAACCAGCCTTCTTGGAACTCTCATCCTTCAAATCACAATCTGAGTTACAGAAATCCCTTCAAATGCCGTGAGCCGGGCGCTTTTACGCAAAGCTACGCCGCCCCGCCCCACGGAGTGCCGCCCTCCCGTCCGCCGCTGCAGACCTACGGCCGGCCGTCGCACAGAGGCGGGTTTGCTCATCAATCTCCCTACTTCTCCCGCTCCTAGCATCTCCTTGATTTACTTCTACGACTTTGTTTCGATTTTAAAGTTGAGTTTGCTGCTTGGAAGAGATTATGCAATGATTCGGTTCGGAATTGCTCTTTCGACATGATTTATGATGGCCGGATATGTTACACGGTGGAGGACCGATTTGCTTTACGGGTGGATATTAGCTGTGCCAGGCTTGCAAGAGTATCTGCGGATGTTTTGGAAGAGGCGCGCGGGGACATGAAAGAGAGCATCGGCGCAAGCACATGATGAAGCATGACAGCGTTTCTTTTTAAATTCCTATGTTTGTTTTATACTGATATTGTGCCACTAGTATACATTTGCATAGCTTTTTTTTTTCCTTTTCCTCAAATGTTTGAAAATTCTCAGTACATTATCTTATGCTAAAAATGAACATGCCCAAACTCCAAACACCTATCCATAGCACTTTTTGCGTATCTACTGTTTGTTCAAATCATGCCATCAAGGTCTGTCACAATGTCTCTGCGTTCAAGCAGGACTCGTGTCCCTTTACCCGACGTGGGCTGCTTACTGTCGCCCAGCAAACGCGGGATTCTGCTCCATCGTCGACGAAATGTAGCCTCTCAGCGCCGCCCACCGATTCGACGCACCCGCACTTGTCGGTGCAGTCTCCCCCCCTGTGCTGGCAGTACTTGTCCTCCCCGTCGCCGCGCTGTTGCTGCTTCCCGTCCCCTCCTGCGTCCCCGCCATCTGCGCCATGCTATTGCCGAACCTCTCCATCTCGCCCTTGACGACCTGCTCCTTTCGCTTCAGCGCGCCCTTTTTGCTCTTGATACTCTTGTGCCTGATCTTGCCCTGCAGCGCCTCCACGCCGTCCTCGAGCTCCGGCAGCGCATCCGCCAGGCCCTCCATTGTCGTGGCGAGCTTCTGGCTGCGGCCGCGGCCGGTGCGCTTTGGCGTCTTCTTCTTGGCGATGCCCGAGTCGGCGACGCGGGACATGAAGGACGAGTGCTTCATGAGCCGCTTGTCGCGCTTGGTCGTGGAGAAGTCGTCGGAGATGGTGGCGGCGTCGGCGCGGAACGTCTTGAGCGGCGCGAGGGGATGCACGGTGCCGGTGAGGCGCTGCTGGCGAAAGGAGCGCGCCGAGGGCTTCTTGAGCCCCGGTGGGAGGGGAGCCTGTAAAAGTTAGCGGATTGAAGAGCAAGAGGTGGAGGAGGGCTGCTGCGAACCATGATGGATGGTGTATCTGGTACTGTCTCGCGTTTGCTTGAATACAGAGACGTGGGCTGTCGAGCTGAACGGCGTTGAAGAGTGTCGGCGCTGATAAGAAACTTTTTTTTGGCGGGAGAGCTGATAACGGCGGGGTCGTACTGCTAGCGGAGGCTACCCTGCAACGGCTGCGATCTCGATGAATCCGGGCCGGTGCCGAAGAATATGGTGTAAGAATAAGTAGAGGCTGGGAAGTTTTACTTTACGCATTGATTAAATCATCATGCTGACGCTGTAGGATAGCATCAATTTATAGGGGAACGCTGGGTGAGGCTGCGCTCAGCACGATCTTAGCAGCCAGACAATGTGGAAGACGTGAAATTTGAGTAGCAGCGTCGACAACTGGGAAGTTCGAGCGACTCGTTTTCGTTGTTCCTTTAAGCTGCTTAATTCATTTCTTCCAGGCCGCACCATATATAGCTACGATCTACTCCGGTTCACAGCACCACATCTCGATCCGACATCTTGTAGTAACAAGTATAGGCAAGTCCGCTGTAGAAGACTGCTGAGAAAATCAAGGGGCCCAAGCAATTTTTGTATCAGTCAAGTCTTAGAATGGATCAATAAGCATTAATACGCTAGAAAACTTTGTGCAATCAAGTCGAAGCAATAGCGCAAGAATGAATTGAAATCCAATCACCGGATTAGCTCCGGTCGATTGGAGATTTGCCAAGCCCCGACTATCCGGCGCCCTCCGAGCCCACTCCGGAGTGCCCGCCCACCCAAGGTTAATGCACGCAACCTAGAATGAGCAATCGTGAGTCAAGATCCAAGCAAAATCATCACACGGCAAAAGATATTAAAGTATCCTATTAATGCCGAGTATTGAACACATTGCTGACCCTTCTTGACACTGGGATCTTTTTGTTTGACTGGGAATTCACTCACGCACGTCGACTCAAAATGGCCGAAGAAAGCAAGCCACCATTTCCCCCATTTACGCTGGAAACGGCCAAAATCAAAGTCAAGGCCGCGCAAGATGCCTGGAACACCAAGTACGTCAGACAAATGTGACGAACCAGACGCGGAAGCTGATGCACCCGCAGGACCCCGGATACCGTCAAAATGGCCTATACGCCCGACACCATCTGGCGCAACCGCGACCAGTTCCTCCGCGGGCGCGACGAGGTCCGCGACTTCCTGGCCCGCAAATGGGCCACGGAGAACGGCTACCGCCTGCGAAAAGAGCTCTTTGCGTTTACGGACAACAAGATTGCGGTGCAGTTCTGGTACGAGTGGCACGACGAGGGTGGGCAGTGGTGGCGCACATACGGCCTTGAGGACTGGACCTTTGCGGAGAATGGTCTGATGAGGAAGCGCCAGATGAGCGGGAACGATGTCAAGATTGCGGATGAGGAGCGGTGGTTCAAGGACGGGGTGGATGTGAATGCCGTGGATATTTCAGAGCGCCACTGGTAGAGTCGCTCTGTGCCGGCACTACTTAGTAAACTTGAATGATAAAGAGTAGTAGCGATGATGTGCTTTGGTCTTCCACTTGCCCAAGCACCAAATATGTGATAATGATACATACAACTGAGTTTGCCATCGTAGAAAGGCACACGTAGCTAGCCGACATCAGCTCTGTTCCTATAGACACTGAGACTGCAGCAACAGCAACAACAGCAATGTGCCTCACGGTGAGGCGGGGCGGCGACGACCGATGCTTGTGTTTTTGTCAAGCATACATCACCAGAAAACACAGCAAACACAGCATGTTTGAAACTAACGAATGCCATCAAAGAATTCATTCTCATGTGTAAACTATTTCGAGTAATCACAAAAAGGGCAATGTGAGGCTAATGTATCTCCGACCTTGCCACTTGGGCATCGCGGGCGACCGTTGGACAGAGTGGGGGAGGGGCATTTCAGCCCACTTGAAATAAACTTCCAAGGTTCAACGATCTGTCTACCTGCACCAACATCGGATGAACCACACGAAAAGCCGCGTTTGCATGTTTCTCATCTGATACAGCCCGAGTATCTGCCTTTAAACCACCCATGACAGGAGAAATTGACCACCTGCGCAGGGAAATTGCGCAGCGCGAATCGGAGCTCGCGGACCTGAAATCCCAGCTCGCCGTCGCAGAGTCGGCGAAACGCGAGGCTGACGACGGCGCAGACACCAGCGCAGCGCAACAAGACTGGAAATGGCCGCTGAAAGAAGATGAATATGAGCGGTATAGTCGGCAGATGATTGTGCCCAACTTTGGACTGCAAGGTGGGCCGCAACGTCTACTGCACCAAAGAAACCCCATCGCTAACGCAGCCACAGGCCAGCTTCGACTAAGAAATGCCAAGGTACTGCTCGTCGGCGCGGGCGGTCTGGGATGTCCGGCGGCGGCATACCTGGCGGGCGCGGGTGTCGGTGTACTGGGTCTTGTCGACGGCGACACGGTAGAGGTGTCGAATCTGCATCGCCAGGTAGCGCATTCGACCAGTCGCGTAGGCATGACCAAGGTCGAAAGCGCCATTACCTATCTCAAAGAGTAAGAAACCTCCTCTTCCGGATGTGACGACGGAAGGGATTGCGACTAATGGAAGCAGACTCAACCCCAGTATAACATACAAGGCGCATCAAACACACCTGACGCCGCAAAACGCAGCCTCCATCCTCTCACGCTACGATCTTGTCCTAGACTGCACCGACCACCCGACCTCTCGCTATCTCATCTCCGACGTCTGCGTGCTGCTCCGCAAGCCCCTCGTCTCCGCATCCGCTTTCCAGACCTCTGGCCAGCTGCTCACCCTCAACAGCCCGCCCAGCCGCGGCCCCTGCTATCGCTGCGTGTTCCCCAAGCCGCCGCCGGCCGAGAGCGTGGTCGGCTGCGGCGAGGGCGGCATCGTCGGGCCCGTGGTGGGAGCCATGGGCGTTTTGCAAGCATTGGAAGCGATCAAGCTCATCACCCAAGGCGGGCTCGAACCAATTGACGGTGCCGCAGCAGACGCGGCCATGCCAAAACAGATGACCATGCTACTCTTCAGCAGCATGGCGGACACCATGTTTCGCACGGTGCGTATACGCGGCAAACGAGACGACTGCTTTGCTTGTTCCGGCAGGGAGGACGCCCTGACGCTCGAGCAGATGCAGTCGTCGCTCGACTATGTGCAGTTCTGCGGCGTCGCCCAGCCCGTCAAGCTGCTGCACCCCGCGGAGCGCATACCGGCTTCTGACTATGCACGGATAGCCGCAGACCGAGGATCGCCGCATCTGCTCATTGATGTCCGCGAGAAGGAGCACTTTGGGCTGTCCAGCATTGAGGGGTCGATAAATGTCCCCATAAGCCAGTTCATGAGATCCCGAGCTTCCACAGTAACCGGGGCCCTTGACTGGATGCCCGCCGATTTACCTCATTCTGCGCCTATATATGTCGTCTGTCGGGTAGGCAACGACTCGCAGGTAGCAGCGAAGAAACTCAAGGAGCTAGGACTTGACCGCAACGGTGAGCGGTTCGTTGGAGACATCGACGGTGGTCTACGGGCGTGGCGTAAGGATGTGGACCCAACATTGCCGTTTGTATAGCACAGAAAAGGAAGAAACGCAGAAAAATGGCGAGTTGCTAATATAATATAATAAAAAATCGTCGTTCAGACAAGAGGAGTTGTACGGTTATGCAGACGTTGATTCCACGCAAATTGTTACACAGGCCCTCCCAGATCGCCTCAACACATATCGATCGATGCGTTCCCATTCCCTTTTGATTTTTCTCGTACATCATTCGAGATGATTCGTTTATACAAAGTTGGCATTCTTCTTGCGGTTGAACGCGCGCTGGTCCTTGAGCCAGCGACGGTATCCGGCGACGCTCGAGATCTTTTCGCCATAGTAGTCGGGAACTAAAAAAATGTATTAGCATGACACCAACCTGATTTCCCAATCATTGAACAAACCTGGGTTGCTGGTGCTGGACTGTGTTGGATCGCTGCGGTGCTTCTTGACGCGGGTCAGGAACTCGCTCTCCTTCTGCAGCATCTGCGTCTTGTACCGCCTGTTGAGCAGGTAGAACACCTGGCTGCCCAGGATCGGCCCAATTAGCCAGCCCAGGCCACCGGCGCACAGGGTGGCGATACCAAGCGTGACAAAGGGGTCCAGAGGCACCATGCCGATGAGGCTGTCGGCGGCGCCGCTCGAGAGGGCCACGGCGCCGGCACCACCGCCCATGATGCCGGACAAGAGGGAGAAGACCATCTGGATGCGGCGGCGTTTAACGCGGAGTTGGAAAAACGAGTTCCAGTCAAGAGCCGCGGTGGAGGCGGCGCCGCTGCCGCTGTTGGCTGTGCTGGCGGCGGCGTTTTGCTGGAGTGGTGTGCTGGAGAAGAAACGTGCGGTCGAGGTAATGGCGGCCGCCTGGCGGCTCGCGCGGGCGGAGATGCTAAAGGTTGGGGGAGAGACTGTCTTGGGCATCGATCGGGCGATGAGTGAGGGTTGGGCGGCGGAGCGGGCGGGCAGTGTCGCAAAGGCAGCTCGCGGGCACGACCGAACCACGGACGAGGAGGCCTGGCGAGCGCCACGAAGCACCATCGTCTTCATCGGTGCAGACATATTTGGTCGATCGTGCGTTGGTCAATGCTGCGATCGGATAGCACCCAGTCGATTGGACGTTGCGTCGGCGAAGCAGAGAAGAGCGGGCGATAGGAATTGGCGGCCGCTGAAAGAGGAGGCGTTGAAGTGGTGATGTAGCAAGCCAAAGATTTGGGCCAGTCGCAGGCGGTGGATTGGCGCAGGCCATGGCAAAGCTTGCCAGCAAATTAATATGGGGAGGGTCGCGCCCAGCCCCACGCGCCGTCCGATCACTTCACAGCCCAAGAGCGCAAACCATCCTAAAAAGCAAACAGCTGCCGGCATTGCTAGTACCGCTATTCCAAGCATGGAGCCGTGGTCACTCTCATAGCAGTATAAAGAGGCTCGAGGGAGCCGCCACAAATAGCCATGACTTCACCGTACCCGCGACGCCCGCGGCAGCCCACGAGCCGCAAAATCAAAATCGAGATCGTGTTGCCCTCGCGCCCGGCCGACTACGTGCCCAACTCCGGCCCGCCCCTTCGCCGGCTCGACCTCCTCCCGCCCGCCGACTCGACCGCGTACATTGACGACCGAATTCTGCTCCCACCCGCCGGTCTCGCCGCCGACGGCCGCCCCCTGCCCAAGCGTATGAAGTACATCGTCGGCTGGCGCGATCTCCCCGCGGCGCGTCTCCTCGTGCCCGCCATGGACGTCCTCGACTACGTCTCACCGTGCGCCCTCGAAGACTGGGAGTTCAAGATGGAGCTGGAGCTCGACGTCGAGCGGGCGCGCCTCGAGGCCGAGCGCCAGGCCCTCAAGGCGCAAACGCTGCACCAGGGCCCCGCCTCGGAGCTGCCAAAGACGAAGCGGCCCGGACGGCCGCCGCTGCATCATACCAACATTGAGACTGCCGTCGTCGCCGAGGCGGAAGAAGAGGATAGGGAGCATACAAGACACCGTGGCGGGGCCATGAGCCTCTCCACGCCCAAGAAGCGCAAGATGGACGACTTTCTCGACGGTTACACTAGCGACGAGAGCCCGTCCGAGCAGCTCCTGTTTGACTTTGCGCGCTCAATGGACCAGAAAGAGGTGGATCTTACCAAGGAGGATACTAAAGGCGTTGGTGAATTGCCGCGCGGACATGTTGCGCCCATGGTACCCATGGCACCTACGGCTCCCATAGGCCCTACCGCGCCGCGGGTCATTGACGACCACGACCAAGCATACCGCGGTGTCAAGAGCCAGTTCTTCAAGAACTCGAAATCCACTACCAAAATGACCCTAGCGCTGATGTCGGCGCCGGCAGCGGCAAAGCCAAAGCCGGCGCGGTCGCAATCTCCTGGCATGTCTTTCCCACTTGGCAACCCCCCCCCAAGAGAACCAACAACCAAACCATCGACGCAAGCCAAATCACACTCGCCAAGCCCTATAACCGACTTTCTGTCTGCTGCACGAAGCAATAGCGGCACGTTACAGCCTCCGAAGACGCAGGCGTCGAGCAAGGCACCATCCGAGTTGCCACTCGATAAAGCCCAGCCCCGACAGCAGCCCAACACAAAGCAGGCGTCTGCCCTCGCGCGAAAGTACAGCGGTATGTCAAAGACTCCAGCGCAACGCATAACGAGCAAAGTACCATCCCAGCCGCAGCTCAATAAAACCCAACCCCAACCGGGAGACCGCCAAAAATCTCTGTCCGCTCTCGCGCAAAAGTACACTGGTACAGCAAAGCCCTCCACGAGACGGGTATCGAGCAAAGTACCAGCGCAACCGCAGCTCAATAAACCTCAGCTCCAACCGCAAGCTAAGCCAAAGCAACTGCCTGCCCTGGCGAAAAAGTACAGTGGCACGTCAAAGCCCCCAGCACAGCGGGCATCGAGCAAAGTGCCGCCTGAACCGCCACTCGGCAGCACTCAACCGCGATCGCTGGCCAAACCAAAATTTCGATCGCACGTCGCACAGAAAAAGGAGTCCAGGCCACAAGCGCGGAAACCAATGCCGCTGAGAGCAAAAATACCACCGCGTATGCCTGTATTCGCCCACTCCAGCTCCGACTCGGACTCTGGGGACGAGGACTATGAGCCGACCTGGGACGTTGACCGCATCGAGGACATGGAGCTCTTTGACGTCGAGGGCGAAGGGCTCGTTCGGTACTTCAAGGTCCGCTGGGAGGGGGACTGGCCGCCGGAGCAGAATCCTACGTGGGAGCCCGAGAAGAATCTCCCCGAGGATCTCGTCGCCGAGTTTTGCCGCACATTCAACCCGAGAGGTGGAAGCAGGACGTCGTCGGAACCTAGACACACGAGCCACGACGAGGATACGCTTCAGTTGCCAGTGCTCAAGCGGACAGACGAGAGTGGCATGGGAGATGATGTTCATCAGCCGTCGAGCGCGGACAGTGGCCTGTTTGTCTACTCGAGCGACGACGGCATGGAGAAGCACACCTGGGATGCGCCCAATTCGCAGGGCCACCGCCCCAACCTTAACGGGGTTTACCCGGCGCACATGACATAGCTTTACGACATGGAAACGCGGAGAGGAATGAGCGCGGAAGTAATGATAGTGGAGTTGTCGGTCAAGGGAATCGAGTGCATTTACTGCGAGCCGGCTGGCTAAAATAGCAATTACCAAGATACCCATGCTAGAAGACATTTGTAATAATAACAGCGAATCAAAGAAGCCAGATAAAATCCTCCTTGGTAAAATGCAATCGTTCAAAATCGCGTTGTCGGGCCACTCCGACGGCGTCGGCACCCTCTCATACATTGATGAGCAGATCATCATGTAGCTGTGCCGGGAATCTGTCCACGTTATCAGGAGGCGGCGTCTCCTTGATTCCTTTGCATTTCAGTTCGCATTTTCCATCGCATTTCGGCACGATGCCGTCCACCAAGCCTTGCTCGGAAGTGAGCTCCCTCCGGTGACGCGCAATTTTTCCGTATTCATCCCATCCCCGCAGACTAATGGTGTGGCGATTTTCGAAAAACGATTCCCAGCTTCCAGACAATTTAGAATATTCGAGTTCTACGAGGAGCTCTTCCGGTGCTTGCTTCTGTTTCTTAGAACTGGGATGAGTTGTCAGTATATGCTCCTATGGACTGCACACGAGCATACCTCGGCGTATGTCTTGTTCGAAGAGGTCTCTCGCGGGGTTCCTCATCCAAGCTTGTTCCAACGCTTGACGTAGTCTCGAATGAGTCATCATCCGTGGTCGTCGCATCAGATGCCGAAATGTTCCGTTTCTTGTGGTTGGTGCGAGGATGCAGGTTGCGCTGCGTCATGACGTAGTAATACCTCTCTGGCCAATATTCGTTGAACGGCGAACGATCGAACTGCTGCTGCAGGTAATCGGGAGGCACGTAAGCTACATAGCCGCCGTAGCCAACGCGATCCTCGCGTGATCCGAGTCGCTTTGCAGCCGCTCTGCCCTCAAAGATAAAGTCAAAGAGATTGTTGTTCATGTGTAGCGATGTACGGTGCGCAACTCCGACGCTCGCAAACTCCATTGTCAAGGTCTCAGTTGCGGCATCGTATTCAGCGGCCAAGATGTCCTGCGGCGCTGCGACTGCGTGAATTATAAACCAAACGCAGTTCACTGAAATGGGAGAAATAGCCACTGTGCGTGTATATCCGCGGTTCAGAGAATTGTCGGTGTTGCAGCAAATGGGAAACGACGGGGTGGGTACAACCCAGACGCCGGCAGCGTACAGCTCTCCCGCCCCCGAGAGGAATATTGGACATGTAGAGTTGACAGCCAGGCGACACATTTCTGATGACTCGGATGTTGCAAATTCCACGAGCATTGTCATGCTGCCGTTGTTCGTGCCTCGGACCACGGGTGCCACCGCGTTGACTAGCAGTACTTGGCCAAAAGCAGCTGCGGCACGCGCAACCTGCAGGGCGGTAATGGACGGGGGAAGATTGTAAAACAGAATTCGACGACTTTCCATTGTGCTTGAGCTGGTGATATTGCCACGACAAATCTTGAAATCTCGAACGAGTTCAATGTCCGTGTGGTAAGTTAAAGACAAGGGAGCGGGTACATCGCTCGGGGGATCGCCTTCTTCCTTCGTCGACGACATTGTGTCAATGATGTGAGCTGCAATTGTTGTCCAGGAAACGAATAGAGTCAATTGGATACAAATGCAAGGCTGTGCTTATGAAGTGCGGCAGGAGGTGGGAGGGGTCCGAAAGGAACCAGGTGACTGGGGCAGGTCGCTATGGCGGGGTCCGCCGTGAAATAAATAGTTACGCGTTAAAGGAGGATAGTGTTAGAAGATAAAGGTATTAGATCATTGGAGGATTAAAAGACGAAAAAGATGAAGAAGGTCAGCCATGGGTGGCGGAAGGTGAAATAACGATGCGGGTGAAGAAGCTGGAGTTGGCGATGCGGGCATGCGTGTTGGTCAAACCACCGCTGTCGGCATAATGACACCAGCGTTGAACGCAGGGTCGCAGTTGCCACGACCAAGATACCGGCTCAATCTCGAATAAGATATTTCAAGGTAAAGAGATAATATTTTTGACAATGGCGACATTATTTATCTTCTTCTCGGGAGAGACTTCGCAAATAAAACGACAATGTGACCACTACTCAATGCTTCGAGACTTTACCATTTACGCTCCTAGCACATTGCAGTTTGAAGCAGAGATTTTATTAAAATCAATCTCAGTTCTGGATTCGCTTCGCAATATCTTTGATGCGACCGATTTCCTTGCAGCAAGACTGTTGTCGCTTCTGGGCAGTTCTGTCCAATTCCTTCAACACTCTCTGACGATCTCTAGCTCCTTCTCGAAGCCCTCGTTTTGCGGAATTGAGGCGTTGACTGAGCGCGTCGCTATCCTCTTGCAATCTTCGTAGGAGGGTGTGGTGTTCTTTTGCAAAACGTTTCTGGAGGCGGTCCACAATGCTGGTGCCATTCTGGCGATATACGGAGGCAACAGAGCCAACCTCTTTCTCCTTGTCTTGCAGATACATTCCGATACGCTGGAAATGTTAGTAATCAACTTTCAGCCAAGTAGAGAAATACCGGCACTTGCCTTGTGGATTTCCTGCAGTCGGTGGCCGATGTCCTCGTCGCGCCTGGATACATTTCTCGACATGAGAATAGACAAGTCGCCCATCAATGGAGGCCGGGCCGCTGGGATCGACTCGATAGAGTCTTGTACGTCTTGAGATACAAGTGGAAGAGAAAGGGGCGGTGGAAGCTGGTGAGACGGAAGAGGAACTTGCATACTAGAGATGCGTTGCGGGCTTGGTTGCACGCTTGGGGTAGTCATGCGCGTCGAATGGATCGACTCTGCCACACTGCTGCCGTTCTGCTCTTCCTCATTTTGATCGACATCCTCGGGATGAGCAGGCCCACAGAGCTGGGTGCGTCTATTATCACTGCGAGCATCAGACAATACGTGAGCTGGCTGTTCCGAACCAAGTTCTGGGGAGCCAGTCATGGGTCCTGCCGCAGGAGAAGCGTTCTCTGGCTTTCTGTTGTTCGCTTGGGGCTTCGGCTTTATTGCTGAAGGTCGCTGAGGCTGGCGCTTCTGGCATTTCTTGGGGCGCTGGTCAGTAACTGGAGGGGTGGTAAGAAGCGTGGTCGGGACCCTCTGTGTCTCGTCGTCGATTGGCAATGGTGTTTTGGGACGCTGTCGCCTCCTCCTCGTTTCAGCTGTCTGGGTGATTTTACTATCGACCCGTTCCTCACGCCGTTTTCTTTTGGACGAAGCTTCCTTTGCAGCTCTTCGGGCCATGGATTTGTCAGGTCTGGTCTTCTTGTTTGCATTCTGAGCCCGCGAGTGAGAGGCTGCATATAGGGACGAAACTTCTTCCAAATCATCGTCTTCATCAGAGCTGCTTTCACCATCTGCATACGAGACTTTTGGTCCAGATCGTGTGTTGTACGGCTTTTTCGGCATTTGCTCGGGGGCCGTCTTCCGTGGCACTTTGGCACGTTTCGATGTTTTGCCAGGCCGTTCACCAAGCAGGCTGGCCGGCTCGCCCACTTCGGAGGCAGGCAAGTGTGTCATCTGCGATTGCCGAGAAACAAACTCGAATGGATTGTCCATCGCGTCGTTCATGGCAAAAGGGCTGCTGCGATGGGCTGTTGTGCACGTCTCGGAGAAATCCAAACGGTCACGGCCTTCGATGGTTTCGATAGTCGTCAGACGAATATCCTCTAGCTGAGATGGAATCGGAACTGTTTCTGGCAGCTGTTCATCGTGGGTTTGGGCGCTAGAAAATGGGCCAGGTGCTGCGTCTTCTTGGAACTGCCAGTCTACCTCCTCCACATTGCTCTGAGCTGCAGAACTCGGGCGCCCAATACTTCCACGGGACCAGTGGTCGCTTCGTTGTTGCGGTTCTATGTCCATTAGATCGGCATCATCGATACCCTCATCACTGAGGGTTGAATGAACGTGCCGCGCCATGATCGATAATTGAACACGATCTTGTAAGGAAAAACTGTGGGCAAGGCCAAGAGACGCCTTTACTGCTGAATCTCAATAACTACGCTGCAAACGGGAGTGTGTGGTGGGTGTGCTTTCAAACGGCCGCGCAGCCGGGCCGGCAGATCGGTCGGCGGCTCGCAGCTGGCAGCTGGCAGCTGTCGGCCAGGACAGAAACACACCAACACATTGCAACGTCGCAAGGTTGCCGGATTGTATACATTGACTCATCACCAGCACATCTCGGATCGTCGGCCATTGATACGTGTCCAAAGATTGAAAATAATGATTGGTAATTATTTACCCCTTGTCGCGCCGTTTCTTCCAGCGGCTACATAGCTTAACTCCGTAGGCTTGCCCACAGCCCAGGGAGCAGACAGGCTAGAGCTGCCGCAGTTGTAAGCTGATTGTTTCAATAGTACCAACGGCGCAAGCTTTATGCCTGCTGGACTCGTGTACCCCGGAGGCTCGGGCAGTCGGGCTCATGCTTTATTATTCAAAACGACTTCTTACTGGACGGAGCATCGCGACTCATGTCCGCAGGGCCCGCAAGTCCGCTGTCACTAACGAACTAGCGTGTGAGGCTTGGTAAGGCTACATCATCGACCGACAGGCCGCACAATACTTATTGCCAAGTCATCCTCCAGCAATCGGACTAGACTCTCTCTATCTTCCAATCACACACCCATTTCCTGCGGCATCACTATCAGCCTACTCTCGTTGGTACGCGACAGCCACGGCCGACAACCCGACGACAAAGGCGTCGACTACCCAACTCCGCAATGACGAGGAAAGAAGAACTGCCCCAGGGCCGACGAGGTTCCCTCGCACCTCATACATTGTACGAGACGGAGGCTGCCGAACTTACAAACCTATCAGTTGATTGCCAGTTCAAGTGTGGCGAGACGACATCTCGGCGCTTATGGAATGCCAAGGACGACTGCACAGCGCATGGCGACGACCCGTCAGCTCCCGACACGGTGCTCTACCTAGCATATGGATCCAACATGTGCGCGCAGACGTTCCTAGGTATGCGCAAAATCAAGCCTCTATCCCAGATGAACGTGTACGTGCCAAGCCTACGCTTGACATTTAACCTGCCGGGTGTTGCGTACATGGAGCCGTGCTTTGCCAACGTGGACTATCGCAACGACAGATCGGAAAAGCCGGCCGGCCATCCGGATGAGAACTGGGATGGTTGCCTAGTCGGCGTCGTGTACGAGGTGACCAAATCTGACTGGCGCAACATCATGCGTACCGAAGGGGGTGGTGCCAGCTACAAGGAGATTGTGGTGCCCTGCATCCCGCTGTCCAGCGAGACTGGCGTAACGCTCCCCGAGACATTCATGGCCAGGACCCTTCACGCGCCTCCCACGCCCGACCACAAACGGCCTGGAAATTGCGGCTGGTGGGATCGCCTCACCACTGGTCCATATCGCCCAAGCGACGACTACGCGCAGCCTAGCCTGCGTTACATCAAGCTGCTGCGTACTGGTGCCAAGGAGCACAGCTTACCGCAGGTGTACAAGGACTACCTGGAGTCGATACAGCCATATACGCCGACACATACTCGCCAGAAGATTGGCAAATTTGTCTTCATTCTCATCTTCGGACCCCTGTTCCTCTTCATGATCCGTGTCGCAGCGCTGTTTGCCGATGAAAGCGGTCGGACACCCAAGGTTCTGTCCGCATTCATGACAATAATGTCCAACACAATGTGGATCAGCTATGATAATTTTCTCAAGCCGATATTTGGAGATGGTGAAAGAACACAAGTGGAAGACGATGCAAAGGCAGAGCGGGTAAATGGAGTCGGCGAGAAGGAGTCGCTATTAAACGGACACGCATAGTCAATGCTTGCGTTGGTGCTGGTGTTGCATTTACAAGTAGACATGGGGATCTCTCGCTCTACATAAAAGCTATTTAGCATTCATTCAGAAAAAGAAATACGGCTGCATACAATTTCCTGCGTGCGAGTCGCAGCTGTCGTCTCTCGTACGCCTAAAGTGTTGCAATTATAACTGCCAATCATTGATGGGTGCCTTGTGATACTGATCCCAGCCGCTCTCTAGGTTACACCACTCATAATTATGCTTTGTGCATATAAGTGACAAGATACTGGTGCTACTTCACGCCGGTCGGCTCCCGCCTGACGGATAGTTGCATCCTCGGTGAGGAGGTAGACAGGTCGGCGAGCGATCACAACTAGCTAGCCATCCCACATACACCCCACTGTGGCTTGCAGTTCATTGAACATTTCAATACTGAGAAGTGCCTATTGAATCTGCATGTGTTCTCAGCCAGGTCTATTCTTCACCTCTCCTGCTGAAGGTGTCAGGTGGATGGCTCCGTCAGACATGCATAAGACATACAGCACCAGTGACAAATAAGACGCCCCTCTCCCTACCTGCAGCAGCCTATAAAATCCTTCAGATATTTGTTTGTGCCGTGCCTTTGACCGAGCACACAAGTGAGTTGCCTTCCCCAGGGCACGAGTGGTCCGGGTAGGGTGCGTACGCGCCTCACAGCACAGCAGAGCACACAGCACAGTGACTGCCAGCTCAGAGCCGGCAGTACAAGCCTTAATTCTTCTTTTAATAGATCAGGTGCGAGATTTATTGCTTGTCTTAGTGCTTGGGTGAAATTTTTAGGAACATCTATAAGTAGCAGCCGTCGTGCTTCCCTCGGGACTTCGTTCTTCCCCACCCCCGCCTTGACCAGATAAACAACTAAAACAGGCAAACACTCAATCACACGACAATCTCTGCTTAAAAAAAGCCAATCATGAAATGTCATTCGTCCAAATTCATTGCTACCCTGCTCGCTGCAGCACGCTGTGTTGTTGCTATTACCAGAACAGAAGAACTTCTCGCTGATGGCGTCGTCCAAGTTACGTTTTCGGACTTTACCAACACTGGGACACTTTTGAACACGACCGATACACCAGAGCTTCAGCAGAGGTCGACTTTAGCGAAGCGCGTTGAATGTACCGACGTGAGAACATCCTGGGATTACTGGTGGTACGGAGCCGGACCGGTCCTTGTGTGCGGAAACGGGCAGAAGTGCGTCGCTGTCAAGGGTGAAGGGCTGAGAATCAACCTCTCAATCAGTGGCAGTGGAGGAATGGAGGCTTCTCAACTTATCACGTATTCTTTCGGGTTCAAGCCCTCCTATCACTGGCAAACGTCTGTGACGACGTACGTCAAGCAGGACATACACTGGACCGGCCCTGCGCAGTACAGAATGTGGTTGAAGCAGTGGTTTGCTGTGACGGAGGCAAGGTGTCAAACATGCTACGGACCCAACTGTGAAGCGTGGGGACCCAGCAAAGGTTGGCTGCCGTGCAGAGACGACGATTGTTACCAGTACAGCGTCAGCGATGCCTATGCCAGGTGTGATTCGGGAAACCATTGCGAGTACAAATAATATCACGCGCAGTGTTTTCGATATAAAACGGCGACTCGAATTATTCTCTGTTGGCATATTCTTTCCAAATTGTGCCGAGGGATAGCTTCGTTTACAGTGTGGCAGGCTCGTCGGAAGCGGAACAAAGCCCGAAGCGCCTCCTTTCTCCGACCGAAACACTAGCCACTGTACTCTTAGTTATTTCTTAAATCAAATAATGCTATCTTCATAACATATGATCTGCAATTCTCAGTGACCTCATCAGTTGGTATCTTTTTTCGTCCGTTCATTTCCTCCCTTCCAGGTCGACTTCTGGACGACTTCAGCAGCAGCGGTTGCATTCGCCTTTCTACTAGTAATACAGGGAGAGAGGGATGGCATTAGTATCTAACCCTCTGATACGACCGATTAATATGCCCGTGGGTGGGTTTCCGGCCGTTTCCTCTCTTGATCCGCGCTGGTCTTGGGCCTGCGGCCTATCACTACGCTCCTTAATGCCTTTCGGGCTCTATTCATGGGTAGAAGAGATGATATCCTCGTACGCGATGGCTTTGATGGAACGGCGCTCGGATGATGAGTTAACTGATGCAGTTAACTAGGCTATACTAATTAGATTCATCGCTCTCGCCCTACACCTACAACCATTGGCGTGGCTCAGACTCAGACTATCGTCTCAATTAGAATTTGAAGCGAAACCATGATGTTGATACTCGGTAAACTGATGGGCCGTTTTCCTTCATTCAGGAGTCACTCTGAATCCGATTTACCGAAGTAGAATATATTTGTAGTGATTATAGTACACAAAGCGAGGTGTACCAATAGTGTCATTCTGCTGCAGAATAAGCTGGGTAGGTGGCTCTCGATAGCCTACCCCGCGCAGGACGCGGCTTAAATACTGGGCGCTTATGCCTCGAGTTAAGCACCCTGGCCACCATCCTGGATTAGATCTAGACATATCGTTAAACCATGATGTATATATAGAATTGATGAACGTGTCTACTGAGCACTGCTTAGTGCGTCTTTTGATTTCTTTGGTGATTGTCCGGGGTCGTCCTCTGCCGTTGCGCTCTGTGCCGTTGCGCCATCTCCCGCGTCGCTATGTTTCTGCCTCATCTCTTGTTGTACGTGCTGCGCAGCTGCCAGCAGCCACTCGCATGGTTCGTCAAAATCATCTTGTCCGGCCGGATGGCACTCATAGGGCGGTGGCCGGGCAAGGCTGCCATCATAAGGGGGCAGCTCGCGCGGCTCGAAGTCTGCCATCCAATTTCCCTGCCGCCTCGCTCTCTAGAGCTGCGTCTCATTATCAGAAATCCTGGGAACGACCATTTGGTCCATGTTAGTGCGCCGTGTAAGTGAGAAAGAAAAAAAGAATGGTGCGCATCAACCACGTACAATTTCAACATTAGCGACATGATCGCAATCTTTTCTTCCCAGATCTTGAAGTTTGGAATCTGGTATATTGCGCGTTCTCGCCTTTTAACAAGACTCTCAAACTCAGTTATATGGACGTGTATATCATCACGATCTGTCGTAAGAAAGGTAATTCCTTGCAACGTCATCATCGAGGATAAGCAGGCACCGTCGATGCTCTGTAGTACTACCGCGACGTCCCTATCTCGCAAAAGAAGATTGAGGCGGTTATTTTCGCTCAAGTACCGCAAGATTACAACCAAGTCCACTTGGAGACGGGTGTCTTTGGGTTTTATTTGCAAAATCTCCCCCAGCGGGCCTGAAAGGCCGTTTATAATCTTGTCCAAGGCGGCGGCACTTCGTCTCGCGGCAACAGTCGCAGTTATTGCACTGGCAACCTCATGTAAACTTATTTCAGCCGACATTAAACATACTGCGGCAGCTGTCTTTTGGTTAGGCAAGGTTATGCGGGTAGCGGTGGCGGGAACGGGCATTGCCATCTAGCCACGCCGTCATGCAGCTTCATGTTTTCCCCGCTCCTAACACGTGCCGTTCAAAAAGGGGCCCCCGTACATAGGAGCCATTGTGTAACTTGTGGCGGTGAAAGCCACAGAGGCGGCTCGAGGACGCATGAGTACAATACAAGCTACGTAGGCGACAGAGGCTCGCATATAACGGAGGTGTTGAGGCAGAGAGATCTTTAATATCGGAGAGTGTAGGGGAAATATCTGGTCAATATACTGCTCCATGTAGACAGTCTTGTCGGCCAGCGGCAGTCACACGAGCTTGCAGCCCAAGAGGAAAAAATGATAAATAGAACCGAGATCTAAGTATGAGATCATACTGTCATCCGTTGCGCCTGGCCCTTCTGTGAAGGTCAACTAGGTAAGCCCAGACCCCCGCTTTGGGCACGTTTCCGCCACCAGCAAGCTACAAGCCGGCGTTGTACTAACATGGAAGATAGCATCATCGCCCCCAGTTGCCATCACCCTCAGAGTGCGAGGCCGATGACAGTCGTCCACTTAGCAGGCGCTTCCTCTTCGGCGGCTGCCTTCTTCGCACCTTCATCGGCGAGAGTATTCCATTCGCGTGGGATCTTCCAGAACTGGATGGTCAAGCCCTTGCGGTGAGCTCTCTCACACTCTCCCAAGAGCACCTCCCACAAATCCTTGTTCTTGACGTTGACGCTGTCAGTTCCCCTCTGACCTCTCGTCTTCCAACCGTTCCGCACCCAAGTCTTGGCCCACTGTGTCGAGCCCTCCACGACGTACTCCGAGTCGGTGGCGATGACAGCTGTGCTGAATCCCTCGCCCGGCCAGTATCGGAAACGCAGGGCGGCAATGACGGCGCGCAGCTCAGCCCGGTTGCTGGTCTGGATGGCGTCGTCGCCCCAAGGACCCTGCTTCTCCAGAGCGTTGGATACCACGCGCGGCTGTCCCTCAGTACTCAGCCCCTGGAAAAAAGCCCAACCCGCCTTTGGATTGGCTTGGCCGTTGTTGAGGCATGCCCCGTCAGTCATGAGGACGAGCGTGGAACTGTCGTCGGGCAAGGTGCATCTGAGACCACGGACTGCGAATCAGCTGAGCACGAGAAAGTAGGCGACGAAGAAGCAAAAGCGTTTCACCTGATCATGTTCATAAAACGGACCCTGCCACGAAACAGCTCCGTCGGTGGCAGGTGGCTAACGGGAGGTTGAAACTTGGAGGGGAAGACTAGACCAGTGCCCCTCACCATCTCGTCCTCGTGTCGTGGGGGAGGCAAATGGTGGTCCTCGTCATCTTCCTCGTCATCATCTAGGTCTTCGCGATTTTCATCAAGGACGTCGTCCATAAAGCTGTAGTCGCTGCAACATTTACCACACTGCACTAGTCCATGCGGTCCACAGACAAGCCGACCGTTTGGCAGCTCACACGGGCCTTCGTCGTCGTCGCTGCTGCTGTAGCCGAGTGGAATCAGGCCCTGGGCGAGGTACCAGCCGCGAGGCATCGTGGATGTCAGTTTTCTGGCTCTACGTAGATGTGTGTTTGTGCTGAGGTACGTGGCTTGACCAAGTGATGGTCGGAATGAAGGGAAAGAACCGAGCGATGGTGGGAGTGAAGGAAAGGGTCGAGAGAGTGGGGCAGGTTGCAGACTGAGGTACGTTGCGGTGGGCAATCATCAATTGAAGAGCTTGTCAAGGCGTGGTAGAAATGTGCTGCGCAGTAAATTTGTTCATGCCCAGCAAGCAACCGTAGTGGTGGTGGTGGTGGTGGTGGCTACAGCTGCAAGGCACTGAAAGAAGGACGCCTACCTACACCGATAGGTAGGTAGTTGAGGCTTTACCTGATAGCTAACCGTTGTGCGCGCGACAGCTACCATCACCCGTGGCCCAAAGTGAGGACCTGCCGCCGATGCAGGTTAGATCCCGAGACAATAACGAGGGATTTCACGGTCGCACGATCGTTGGCGACTGAAAATCCAGAAAACACCATGGCCATCACCAAGAGCAATCCAAGAGACCTGAATTCTGTCTTTCCGGACTGCCGGCCTTACCGCTTCGCATCTCCGTCGCCTTGGCTGGACCCGGGCGGGTGCTTCGAGGTCATTGTAAAAATGTGCTGGTAGATCGCCGGGACGGATCGAGCATTTATTTGATGGGCTTCTCCGGAGTACCTGAAGAGTCCATCTACCTTGGAGACAAAGGCGAAGCGGTGGTCGTCCCACCGCTCTTGTAGGTGGGAACGTAAATCACATAATCCGCGCGGCGCGCATCAGAAGACGGATAACGGTTATCCGCGTCGGTGAATATGCTGCTACGCTGCCACAAAAATAAACTGGATAAATTTTCATGTTATCTGATATATTACAGATAGGTACAACTTAAGAGTAGAGCTTATGATTTAATACTTTAACGCCTGTAATAAAGTCGATATGCATGGCAGGATCGGAGATTAGTTAACACTTAAAGGCCGCGTCGGCACCCGCAACCGAGACTCGGGCTACCTTACCGTACCTAGTTATTGCGCTGATTATCGAGGCTCTGTGCAATGCTAAACATCGGCCATCAACGGCTGACAGCCGCTACATTTATTAGGCGGACCCTCCCCTGCCTTAGTTAAGGTACCTACCTACCACTGGCAGCCAAGGCGACATGTGACTGGTGCCAGATCCCTCGCATCTCGGCACGACGTTGAGCGTTCGGGTTCGCCGCCCACAGCCCAGCGGGGATGCGTTGGGAGGGCGACAATCTCTGTTGAGCGAGACGCCGGTGGCTACCGCGGCTGTCATTGTATCCTGTTTGTGATAGCCGAGATACGCATATGTTGAGATGTTATGCTCGGTAATGTAGGCTGGCACCCGTTGGACAACGGCCAGCTTGGCTAGCGGCAGTCCTGAAGACAGCACAATGCTGAACCAGATCGTAATGGAGCAAACGGTTTATTTGAGTCTTGAACGCAGGCCTCAAAAGCCTCGCATCTAGAATTCGCGCACTGACAGGGCAGGAAGGGAGTTTCCGCATCCCCGATGATGCTGCAGGGGACTTTCAGTGGGCTGCAGGGGCTACAGTGGGGTGCGACCTCTGTGACTGCGCCGATGTAGCTGGCAGCGGGCAAGTCGAGCGTATATGCGCCGTCGCGGTGGGACTATGAAATGATGCGATTACAACTGCCAATTTTTAATTTTAATTCACTACTTTCCGCATTTCGATTTCATTGCCTTTTTTTTTTTTTGCTAGCCCTGCTCGCCAAGCACGTTCGTCCTCGGCGCCTCTTCACGAGCCAAACAGGGCCTGCTGATTAGCCTTATCAGCTGTGGGGGGAAGCAAAGGCCACCAGCAAGTACCTAGTACCTAGGTAGGTAGCTAATGTGCAGCCGGGCTCGAGCATACCGTCGGCCTTTTTTCAGCTCTCGAGATTTTACCATTCAACACCACAACACATTCGTCTAAATATCCCTCGTGGTCCCCGCCTGCTTGTCAATTGTCTCGTCATCTTCCCTCTTGCATTCCTCAATCTGTATGCTACAGTTCGCGACTCTGCGCCCGCTGCCTAGACTCGCTCCCCGCCTCACCTCGCGCCTCAACACTCTACAATACCCCTCTTCTACACCGATACGCAAAATGGCGGGCGCGGCACTCCTTGGAGGTCATGGCAAGAAGCACAAGGTCACGGTTGTTGGATCTGGCAATTGGTAAGCCTCCTCTTCCTTGCCCTTTTGCGATTGCTGCTAACCTGCCAGGGGCTCAACCATTTCCAAGATCGTCGCCGAAAATACCAAGCTCTACAGGGACCTCTTCGAGCCTGAAGTCCAGATGTGGGTGTTTGAGGAAGATGTCGTGATTCCCTCTGACAGCAAGCACGCTGCTGCCGCCGGCTCCTCGCCTCAGAAGCTCACCAAAATCATCAACCAATACCACGAAAACGTCAAGTACCTCCCCGGCGTCACCCTCCCCGATAACCTCATCGCCAACCCCTCCATCCTCGACGCCGTCAAGGACTCGACCATTCTCATCTTCAACCTCCCCCACCAGTTTATCCGCAATGCCTGCAAACAACTCAAGGGCGAGATCCTGCCGTTTGCCCGCGGCATCAGCTGCATCAAGGGCGTCAACGTCTCCGCCGACGGTGTCAGCCTCTTCAGCGAGTGGATCGGCGAGGACCTCGACATTTATGTGGGAGCTCTGAGCGGCGCCAACATTGCCAACGAGATTGCCGCCGAGAAGTGGTCCGAAACGACCATTGCCTACGATCCCCCGACCATGGACAATTCGCGTGCCCCGACCCCGCGCTCGACCAGCCCTAGCATCGGCACCGTCGACCTCGCCGAGATTCCTCACAAAGACGCCCGCGGCCGCGCATCCAAGTCCAAGCTCACTCCCATCCCCGCCGAGTACCCGCCCCTCGACCACGGATGCCTGCGCAAGCTATTCCACCGCCCGTACTTTCACGTCCAAATGGTCTCTGACGTCGCCGGTGTGTCCCTTGGCGGTGCGCTCAAGAACGTCGTCGCTCTTGCCGCCGGCTTCGTCGAGGGCCGCGGCTGGGGTGACAATGCCAAGGCTGCCGTCATGCGCATCGGCCTCATGGAGATGGTGCGCTTCGGCAAGGAGTTCTTTGGCGAGACGGTCCAGACCGGCACTTTTACCGAGACCTCTGCCGGCGTCGCTGATCTCATCACCTCGTCCTCCGGCGGACGCAACTTTCGCTGCGCCAAAAAGGCCATTGAAAAGGGCCTCTCCGTCAGCGAGGTCGAGAAGCAGGAGCTCAATGGTCAGAAGCTACAGGGTACGCTGACTGCTTTTGAGGTGCACAGCTTCCTGTCTACGCGCGACAGACTCCGCGACTACCCGCTCTTTACCGCCGTCAACGACATTCTAGTCGGCAAGGCGCAGGTTGACGACATTCCCTCTCTCGTGTCCAAGCTTGACCACGACGAGCCCCGCCTATAAGTGCGAGTTTGCTGATGCGACGTTTTGATACCCTGGCAGGGACTTTCTGGAGCGGTTATCTTGGGCTACGGACCACGGTGCATTGCAAGAAACGGACGTTTTATATTTATTTGGGTTATTAGAGTAATAGCAAGCATACATGATACAAAGCATTCATCCATCATGAACCGACTAACATATCCGCATGTGCTACTATACACTCTGGTGCATCATTCTAACGAGCAAACACCGATTCCCTTGTCATAAGTACTGGCGCGAATTAATTCTTCTTCTTGGTGACGAGCGCCTTGTCCTCGCTCTGCAGCACAAACTCCTCACGCTCCCACATGAGCTCGACCGCCGCCGCTGCGGGGCCAACAATGGCCGACAGGGTCGCGATCTTGGAGAGGAACGAGAGTGCGCTCACGCCCTTGCCCTCGTAGTGGCGATGTGCGCGGGCATACAGCACGCTCGTCCAGAGCAGCAGCGACGCGGTGCCAATGTTGTAGTCCCAGCGGAGGAAGTTGTGCACGCCGTCGCCGAGGGTCTGGATCTGCGCGACGGGGCTGACGGACCAGGGGAGGAGGGTCTCGAGGAGCTTGGCCGGGTGGAGGGCGACGACGTAGTCGGGGTGGAAGATCTTGGGCGCGACGACGGTGCCGATGGTGACGGTGGCGGCGATGAGGTGCGACAGGGCGGCGTTGCCAAAGGCGATGGCGTAGATGTAGCGGAGGGCGCCGGCGCTCTTCTTGCGGGCGTCGGGGGAGGAGCCGTCGCCGGCGGAGAAGAGGCCTCCGAGGAGGAGGTTGGCGGCGGTCAGGCCGAAGGCCGTGTAGGCGGGCCACGGCTGCCAGACGGCGGTGAGCAGCTGCTTGACCTCGACGGTGTTCCAGGACGAGTAGGGCAGGACCATGGCGATGCTGGGGATGGCGTTGCCGACGAAGAAGACGATGGGGAGCGACTTGAGCACGGCGTAGGGGATGCGCATGTTGGCGCGGGACGGGGTCGACGCGGTGCTGCTGGTGACGAGGTGCAGGAAGCCGTAGACGGGCGTGGCGAAGGCAAAGGTGAGGACCTGCGCAGCCAGGCCGAGATGAACGGAGCTGTGGAAGAAGAGAAATTAGCCATGAGCATGGTGGTTTTCGATTCATCCAGACGTGTCACTTACAAGCCAGAAAGGGTCCAGGCGTTGCCGTTGCGCCACGTCTCGAGCGTCACCAGCGTCCAGCCCGCGGCAAAGGTGCCGGAGAAGGCGAGCGAGTGCAGGAAGAGGCCGGGGTGCTGGAAGGCGGAGATGGGCCAGAAGAAGGCGACGAGCTTGGAGATGAGCTCGTCGAGCTTGTGCTGGCCGAGCCAGTGCGTGCGCAGCGGGGTGCCGTCGGGGAACTTGCCCTTTTCGAAGATCTTGTCGACGAGCGGCAGCAGGCCGTTGGCAAAGGAAAAGTAGCCGATGAAGTAGGGGACGGCGAGGGCCAGCCCGAGGAGGGCCAGCGGGGCGAGTTTACCAGCCATACTTTTGGTTGAGCAGTTGTCGATTGGAAGTCGTGTTATTGGGGCCGCGTGATGATGCAGTTGCTGCTGTCGAGAGTTCAGGTCGTCGCGCGAAGAAAAGAACGTGGCTGAAGCGATGGCACTTGTTTATTCGTGGCGCGGGACCAAAATATCCTGTCGGGCTACGCTGGAAGATCGGGGAGGCCGGCTTGGGAAATGGGGGTTGCGCAGGTGGAAAGCTATATACATACACCTCCACCGCGCGCTGCACGCCGGATGAGGGGTCCTCTTTGCCGGCTTTGGTAACGCGCCAGAGTTCCCGAGGCACGAATGCGGGCGGCAGGCGCGGCGGCGACGGCGGGCACGGAAATCGGGGCAATTAGGTAGGCGGATGCGGAGGCCACCCCTTCGGCTCTCGACACGGTTGGAGCGGGGAAAAGGCTAGCCAGAAAAATGCATGTGTAAAATGCTCTCATGGCGGACCAGTTAGTCAATGCGTTTATCGATTACCGCCTTGTTCCTTGCTCGCATCTGGAAAAGATCTCTTGGCTGGAGCCGGTCATGGTGCCCCGTCCCGGAGCCGGAGTGCTAGCCTCATCATCATCTGCCCGCTTCGGGGGCGCGCATGTACTGCACGTCTCGCATGTGGACGGGACATAGACGTAAGCATAACAGGTACCATAACGCGTAAGAAAAAAATTTGACATGCACGGCACGTCTTTTCCGGTCGCGTGCATGGGCAGTAGGACCCTATAAATAAAAGCCAAATCTATTCGATTCGGAATCAAGGTGGTACGCCACCCAACCCCCCATCGGTAAATGAAGCTACCTCAAACGACTCAGTTCCCATTTGAGTCAGGTTTGCGGCTGAAACCCCGAAAACTCGGATATTTGAAAGCTCGAAATGAAGCTCTTCATCCCTTCAAAAACGGACGGCCGTGCTGCCGAACCGTATGAGAGTACACAGGCGCACTCCGTACCCTGGTAAAACTAGGGAGGCTTTCGCCCACATCGCCGGGACTTGTAGCGTACAAGCCGAGGACAAAGTAGAGCCCCTGCACAGCGGGCCAGCGTCGTTGCAATCAGCCGGTTCCCCCTACTTTAGCGCCCCGATCCAGCCGTCTCGCACACTCGCCGAACGTGCCCTGCGAATCAAGTAGCTATCCTCGATGCCGCCCTTGCACCGCTGCAACAGCTGTCTTAGACGCCGTACATCTAGCCGAGCCCAATCTCTTCTCATCAGCACTGGTCAATTGGGAAACAGAGGCGCTGCGGCACACCCCGTAGTTCAGCTTATTACCGTTTCCCTGTCAAACTCGGCTGCTCCGGCTCCCTTGTTGGAGGGCTCGGCTACGGGCTCTGTTACGATGTCGTAGCCACGACGAATAACATGGGAGAACTCGTAGCAAAGTGGGCGAGGGGTTTTTTTTTTTTCCCCTGTCACAAAGACAAAGTAGGTCTGGGAGCATCCTTTGCAAAATCACGTCACTTGCGCTGGCTGCGGCAAGAAAACCGCGGCCAGATTCCGCCTCGTCTGAACCGCGGGTGTACATGGTCTGAACCACCCAGTTTGACAGGCAGATCTGCTCAACCAAAAGCAAAACACTGGAGCATCCACCACGCAGCTCGCTCCACGCAACAACTCAAGTCACCCAGAGAAACAAAAAAAAGAAAAAAAACGATGCGAAAAGACGTGAAAAGATATCTCAAGTCTCCACGTGTGTCGCAGTCCTTGAGTCTTGACCAGTTTCACAGATTGTCAGTTCGGCCCGGTCGAGACTTCGTCTCTCCTCCAAGCGGCCTTGATAAAGAAAGGCAGCACTATTCAGCAAGGCACCGCCTCCTTATCCGGGTCTGGTGGAGTTTGGTAAACTTTGAGAGAAATCTCTTTCATCAGAAAGAGAAAACAAAAGCCAACGACGCGAAGATAATCTGCGGCTCCCATCTATGTCTGCCCGGTGGTTGGATGTCGATGCCATCACAGTCAATCACATCCTGTGGTGTGACGTTGGATCTTCAGGCACACGAGGCACTCTACTCGTACAACAGTGAAAATGGCATGGTGGGCGATGATTGGCTACCTGTCAAAAGAGAGTATCTGGGATTCTTTCTATCCCTGGGTATCTGCTCTCCTAGTTAAAGGCCAATTTTAACAGAAGCCGCCATTCGCTTCAATGTCTAAAACAATTCAGCCGCATCAAGCAGGGTCTTTTGTTCACCCAGCCCCTAGTAAGCTTGTTAGCTTCGATTTCATTCGGATCTCTTTCGGCTGGGTGCCCACCATCATTGGAGCCTGTTCCTGACTACAGCCCAGCTACTGGTTAGCTTCTGCCGCCAAAAGCAACGACGGCACTTGTGCACGCCGACTAGTTTCCTCCCTTCCAACGTCCGTTTCCTTCAGACGCTTGAGACAGCGTAATCAAACTCACCCTCTGAAGCCATCCTCTCTCCCGTCCTGGCCATGGTCAAGATATGGTATAAAGAGGTCACGAAATCCCGTCATTCACCTCGATTCCATCCTCATCCATTCGCAAGCAACAATTCAGCATACTCTCTTACACCTTAATCTTTAATTTCTCCCTCTCTCCGAGACACTCCAAATCCGCCAAGATGCAGTTCATCGTCATTGCTTCCCTCATCGCCAGCGTCTTCGCTGTGCCCGCCGACGTGGCCCCCCGCAACGGTGTCTGCCAGAACGGCGGTCTCTACACCAGCCCCCAGTGCTGCTCCGCCGACGTTCTCGATGTTGCCTGCCTCAGCGGCGGCGGCCGTAAGTTCTTTTTCCCGGTTTCCCTTCCGCCGTCTCCCAGACGTGGCACAAGCTAACTTTCGCCTTCTCCGACAGCCCCTGAGCCGCCCAGCGACGCCAACAACTTCCGCGATATCTGCGGCCGCATTGGCAAGCAGGCCAAGTGCTGCGTTCTCGCCGAGGTCGTAAGTGCCCAAACATCCAATGTCTCGCAGCATTCATAACTGACCCAGTTCAACAGGCCAATCAGGACGTTCTCTGCATCGCCCCCGTCTAAATGGAAAGCCACTCGGTTTTTTCGCCACTTCACCCCTCGGGTGCATAATTGTACAGACACTATACATAGTAATGTATCAATGCATGTATTAAGAATAAAAGCACTGCATAATACGCATACTCGATCCTTCTTTCGGTGACCTTCGCTACTGCTTCCCCTTTTCTAATGTCTCTCCCTCCACTACCATCTGTCGCTTGTCGGACAAGTCTCCCTTCACTACATTTCCACCCTTGTCCATTTTCCCTTTCTTCTTCGCTGCTTCATCTTCTGCTTCCTTGTCGGTGTATTGCGGCGGCGGGCACGTCGCATCATCAAACAGCCTCGCACGAAGCTCATACAACTCCTCGCGACACAGCTTGAGCTTTTCCTGAATGGGCGTCCTCTCCTCGCGCAGCGACTCCAGCTTAGCATCCCACCGGTCCACTTCCTCTGTCACGACCCGGGCCACCGTCTCCAGCGCCTTTCCCGCCTCGTCAATCTCTTGGTAAAAGATAATGTCCGTCAGCGGCGCGTTGATGAAGCGGTCGATGCGGCCGCTGTGGCGGGCCTTGTTCTCGGGGTCAATCTGCGGCAGTACGTGCGCCATGACACTGGGGTCGAGGCGCTGCGCTGCCGCCATGCTCTGGTCTGCTTGCGCGAGGCAGCGCCGGATCTGCTCCAGTGTTCCACCTGTGGCCTTGTACGGCCTCTTGTCGGGCGTGCCTGGCTGTACATAGTCGGGCTTTGACATATCGACGGCCAGGTTGATCGCCATGTTGCCAATATTCGACAAGGTGCTGTCGTAAGAATTCTGGGCGGCTTCTAGAGCAGTGTTCAGAGCGCGGCGGGCCGGAGCGAGGACCTCACAGACATGATATGTATGCGTAATTTTGCCTTGGACGGTATCACATGTCTGCGAATGTTAGAGTGGCGCACATGCCAGAGGGTAGCACCACGTACTTCTTGAAGCGCCGCTAGATTTGCTTCCATCTCATCTTCCTCCGGCCAATTCGGCGTCGGTCCATCAAAAACCTCCTCGTAAAGGTTTGCCAGCTGCACCTGCGCCTGGCGGTGCTCCTCGACCTGCTTGAGCAGGATAGACTTCTTCTTACGCAACGTGGCGATTTGCTCTCCTACCTCCTTGGCCGCCGCCTCGGCGCGTAGCTGCCACTCGTACGCCTCGTAGTACTCATCTTCCTCCTTCTTCAGCTCCGCGGCGTACTCGGCGCTGTGAAACAGCTTCTTGAGCTTGCTACCCTTGAGCTTGGTCCATTCCTTCTTCTCCCGCTCGGCCGTTTCCTTCATCTTCTGGGCCATCTCGGATGCGCTGTCTTGGTCGTCGCCGATCGTGAGCAAGTCTTGACGAGTCTGGTACAGCGCGGCTTTTGCGTGCTGTGTTGCGTTGATAGTTTCCAAGATCTGTTGTCGGCGCGGAGCAGCGGCCAGAAAGCGGTCTCCGCTGACGTCTACTTCCGCGACTGATTCGTTTGGGGACGACTTCTCTGTTTTCTTATCCATATTCCTAATGCTGAATTGGTTTATTCAGTCAAGTTGACAACGTTTCACGCGTCATATACTCAAATAAGGCTGAAGCTGCTCTCCCCGTCAGCCTCGCGAACCGAGGCCGCTGCAGGGTGCCT
Source organism: Akanthomyces muscarius (assembly GCF_028009165.1). Classification (NCBI taxonomy): domain Eukaryota; kingdom Fungi; phylum Ascomycota; class Sordariomycetes; order Hypocreales; family Cordycipitaceae; genus Akanthomyces; species Akanthomyces muscarius. Next base: position 3,736,645 of record NC_079245.1, on the reverse strand, counting down.
AACAATAGACGCTAACCGTAATTATCGCCAACGCGAGGGACGCGCGACAAACCACTTGACCTTCTGTGAAGATCAACAAAATCAAGAATATAGTTTTCTCTTGGGCCAATCCATCTTGGAGTATAATTTCAAATTGCCCTACCGTCAGTTTCGCTCACATGTAGGCAAGTGAAGTCTGTTTGTGCCATTGACAGTTCTTTCGTCTTTCCATCCTTGGCTTCACCCCTGGCCTGCGCTGCCAAGGCGTTGACACTGGTACCACAGGCGATGGTATGCATGTGCCAAAATCAACGACATCTTGCTTCTTACACAGGCCAAAAAGAATTGTAGAAAAATCCATATGCCATGAATTTTCGTCTATTTTTAGAACCGTTATTTGCAGGCCGGCTTGAAATGGCGTGTAACCTCGGAGCCTCCACCAACCCGAGATTGTTCTCCGGAGAATTCCCATTTCAATCGGAAAATTCGGTGTGCCAAGAGAAGGTTTGCCCGAAGGCATGGGTTCATTTTACACAATTCGTCTCTATTTGTTATTCATGTTTTGGCAGGTCATGCGGGCACATTATTCAAGGTGGACCCACATAGGATCTTATCCATCTGATAAATTTCGCTCACCTGAAGACCCCGACTTCACAACGACATTATCCGTGTCTGACGCGCCTCAACAGGAAATACGCGCCGCAACGCTCTACATCGCATGAGAATGACGATATGAAGGGCTTTTCGGCACTTGCACTCCTCGGCCTGCTGGGGCGGTGCGCCGTCGCCGCCGGACGTGCCGGCACCGACACCTCAGCGTGGGCCGATGACGGCCCGCTGTGCCTGCAGTCCTGCAAAAGCAGCCTGTGGCGAATCCCCTTTGGTGACGTCCCCGATGGGACTGTAGGGGCGCAGAAATCTTGCACGAGCCGACTGGAATTACGCTCGACATATCTGTGTTTGAGCCTGTATTGCCTGCCCGAGGCGCGGGACCAAGCCTACGGAGAATTGTATGAGACATGTCTCGCGCAGGTGGGCGTGGACATTCCGCCGCTCGACATTGTCGCCGGATATACGCGGGAGCAGATTGGCGAGATGGAGCGCGTGCACCAGGGCGACATTTTTGCGCCGGGCGACAAGGTTGATCGGTTAAAGATTCCGGCCAGTGCCCTCTTTGCGGCGTGGTTCACGACTTTGGTGAGTCCACCGATCGGATCGGGAGGATGCAGAGGATGCGGCCAGAGCTAACGAGTCTGCAGGACGCATACAAATATGTCGCATATTATCATACCAGCTACGGGTAATTTTTGCAAGGCTGTCACCGTTGGTTTAAATGCTAAGAGGCGCACAGATTCGCCATCATGTGGTTCTGGGTCCTTGTGATCGCATTTGGCGCCGGATACCGGCTGTTCAAAGCCGTCGCGTACAAGCTGAGCCCGAAAGTTCCACAGACGCGTGCCATCGGAGCTTACGGCTCGATGACTCGATGGCTGCAGCGAAAAGTGATTCTCCCTGCGACATTCGGCCAGCGCTGCGCGCAGAGCATCTGGTGGTGCACGATCCCGCCACGCATCCAAACCCTTACCCTGCTCGTCTTTGCCATGATCAACATAGTCTTTAGCGTCCACGGTTATCGTCTGACTACCGTGAACCTGTAGTAAGTATAGCTTTTCCCTTGCGAGCAACGGCGATTGCTAACCGTGACAACAGCTTTGGGACAGCTGAGCACCAGATTTTCCGCTACGTTTCGGACCGCACGGGCATCATCTCGTTTGCCAATTTCCCCGCAATCTGGCTGTTTGGAATGCGCAATAATGTGGCCATGTGGCTGACGGGCTGGGACTTTGGCGCTTACAACAATTTCCACCGGTGGGTGGCGCGGATTTCGACAGTGCAGGCTGTGGTGCACTCGGTCGGCTACACCGTCCTAATCTTACGACAAGGTGGCTGGACGTACTTCTCGTCGTACTGGACAAAATGGTGGTGGTGTGCAGGCGAGATTGCGACTATCGTCATGTGTCTGTTACTCGCGTGCTCCGTGTACTGGATGCGACGGCAAAAGTACGAGCTGTTCCTCATCCTGCATATCGTCATGTCTGTCATTATCCTCGGTACCATGCTTGGCCATGTTTCTATATTCAATGGCGTGTACGACGGCCCGTTCTGGGCAGCCGTTGTTCTCTGGGTCCTGGACCGAGCGATGCGCCTCGGTCGTGTGCTGGCATTTAAGCCCAAGTCGTGGTCGACTCCCGCGTCTGTGACGTACGATGAGTCGTCCAATATTGTACGGCTGCAGATTCCGACGGAAGAACGAGTATACAGGGTCCGTCCAGGGACATTCTACTACCTGACTGTGCTCGATGTGGCATGCAGCTGGGAGAGCCACCCGTTCACAGTGGCAACTGTCCGCCACGGAGCCCAAGCTGAGCAGGCGCCGCTGCTTCCTTCGGCTACTGAACCCCAGGATATGGACGAAACAGAAGGCAAGGTTGTGTCAGAGTCAGCCTCTATGACGTTTCTCATCCGACCGTACGACAGCTTCACAGAGCGCCTCAAAGTGTCGGCAAGCACAAAGCAGCAGCCTGCAACAGTCCGCGTATTGGTGGACGGCCCTTACGGAAACACGCTGCCCCTGGAACGATTCAGCCATGTTTTGTTCATTGTGGGCGGCAGCGGTGTTGTGCTGCCGCTCTCATACCTCGATCTCTTGACGAACCAGACTCAAAATCAGCCATCGGTGGATATTCACTGGGCCGTGCGCGAACCGGCGTTTGCCAAAGATGTGCTCATCAAGGACATGGCCGGTGCGCTCGCCAAGGAGACCGTGTCTGTCAATATTTACGGCCCTTCACGCGGCCATAATCTTTTACACGGAGTCTCCAGCCAAGTGGAGGAGCATTTCGGCCGTCCAGACGTTCACAGCATTGTGGCATCCAAGATGGCCGAACCCGACATCGAGAGCCTTGCCGTGGTGGCCTGCGGCCCTGCTGGTATGGCTGACGATGCGAGGAGAGCGGTTGTAGATGTATTGGAGCACGCTCCGTTTGACATACAATATTTTGAGGAGCATTTTACTTGGTAGCGGGATTGGATCATACATGTAGAAATCGCCACATCACACACATAATAGACTAGCATTTATCGATATAGCATATATAAGCGGCATACGGACTCAGTCTGCACGTAATCACATTCCGTTCATGGTTATACTGAGGCAGCTGACATGTTCGGGAGCGGCTCGTCCTTGTAGTCAATGTCCCTGTTTGGAGCACTCCCCACCACCAGCCCATAGTCCACTAGCATCATGCCCTGGCTCCCCCGGCTCGGCCACGTCTGCCGCATAAATGCGGCCATCATGTCGAGGCCGTTGTGCAGGGCGCCGCTCGTCCAGAGCTTGCCGTCCTGAACGTAGCGCTTCTCGACCCAGGTGGCGGCGGGCGCGGCGGCGCCGAGCTGCGGCAGCATGAAGCGCGGGCCGGTGACGGTTTTGTGTGCCACGAGACCGGCCTCGACGGCGACCAAGATGCCGCCGCAGACAGTCATGAAGGCGGAGCAGTCGGTGTAAGCTTTTTGGATAAACGCCAGCTCGGTAGCCGTCAGGTGGTAGTCGATGTGGTGGGCACCGACGAGGACAATGTCCAAGGCAGGGCAATCAGCAAAGGAGTCCTGCAGAAGTCCATTAGCAAATATTCTTCGATGTTGAACTGTGAGATTCGGCGCATCATACAGTCGGAGTGACGTTGAGGCCGCTGCTCAGCTGTCGGGTGTCCTTGGTGCCGTTCTCAGAGACCCAGTGAAACTCAATCGGCAGACCCTGCTTCTGCAGCGGCTCCGGGACGAGCGAGGGCATGGACTCGATGAACTTTTCGCTCACGCCATGGAGGATATCAACGGGCACGACATCGAGCGCCTCCGTGATGCTGTGCCGGTGTTAGCGGGAATGAAGCGAGCGGGTGGGTCAGCCGACCCGGGGACAAGACGGACCTGTTCATGAGGACGACGCCGACATGGATGGCGCGGGTAGGCTCGGAGAGGTTAAACTCGGACATTGTGAAGATGCTTGCTATTTAAATCAAGTAAATTAAATAGCGAGTCTGATTTTAGTTATTTTTTTTTTTTGCTCTTACGCAGTATTACACGGCTTCTTATACATGGACACTGCGAGACTCGGATCCGGGCTGGATCGGATCTAAGACAGCCTTGTACACATGTTCATTACGCTGCTATTGGCTCAGCCTTAATTCTCACTACGCGTCCCGGACAGTGCTTCGCCCTATGAGGAAAAGGCGGGAGCAGCCGACCGCTCTGTTCCGAAGTCCCAAGGACAAATGATGCTGCTCGTGGTTCGGGCTGGCTACTTGCGCCAGCCAAGGCATCATCGAAGCCACAAGCCACGCCGCAGTCTAGACACTGGTCAGCCTCAGCACGACAGACGTAGAATCTCGAAGTCGCGATGCTTATTTCAGTATCGCCTCACTATTTCCATGGCTTAAACTGACCATACTGTCGTCATCATGTGCTGCGGCTTGTTCCATTTAACTCCGAGTTTGCTGGCGCGGTGCTGACAGGTGCTGACAGGCGCAGGCAGATGTTGATTGGCCGAGACGCAAATCGTGGCGCTAGACTCGATCGGGAGACGGACTCGCCCGTCGAAAATTGCTAGTTTGGGAAATACGCTTCGGGCGAGATTATCTGAGAACTGTAGTCAAGAATTGCGATGCGGATATACGGGACATAAAAAAGTTGACGTCCATGTATATAAGAGCTTCGTTGTTCTTTTAATACTTGTTTTACTTTTCATCAATCAATCAAGTCAAAACATTACGAGACACCTATCCAAACAACTCTTCTTGACCAACATAGTCCCACGGCACTACACTACTACGCACTTACATTGCAATGGCTCAGTACGCTAAGAACCAAGCCGCTGGCTTCGTGAACCGCATCAGCAAGGTCGCCATCATTGGTGTAAGTTGATTTACTGAATCATTTTACTGTGCACGCACTGACTTATAACAGGCCGGCGGTAATGTCGGCAAGCACATGACAGAAGCCCTCCTCCAGACCGGGAAGCACACCGTCACTGCCCTCACCCGCATCGGCAGCAAGAGCACTCTACCGGAAGGCGTCATCAAGGCCCCCGTCGACTACTCCAACGAAGAGTCCCTCGTCAACGCCCTCAAGGGGCAACAGTTCCTCATTGTATCCTTGTCCGTGTTGGCCGGCGCCGCCGCCGAGGCAATTGTCATGTCCGCCGCAGGCAAGGCTGGCGTTCCTTGGGTAATGCCTACTTGCTACGGCACCGACATTGAGAACAAGAAGCTCATGGACGAGAACATGACAGGCCGCGGTGTATTCGCCAACATTGCGGCCGCGGAGCAGAACGGCCTGTCGTGGACGACGATGAACTGCTCCTTCTGGTACGAGTTTTCGCTCGCGAGCCACAACTGCTACGGCATCGACATTGTGAACAAATCGGCCACCCTGTTTGGCGAGGGTGACATGCCCATCTGCACGTCGACGTGGCTGCAGTGCGGACGCGCGGCGGCGGCGTTTCTGAGCCTCAAGGTGCTGCCCGAGGACGAGCACGACAAGGATGTCACCATGTCGCAGTGGCGCAACAAGCCGCTCTTCCTCAAGAGCTTCGTGGCCTCGCAGCGCGACATGCTAGACAGCGTGCACAAAGTGCTGGGTACGACGGACGCAGACTGGACGATTGAAAAGGTCAACGCGCAGGAGCGTTACGATGCGGGCAAGAAGTTGCTCGGCGGTCCGGAGGGCCACAAGGGGTTTGCACACTGCCTGTACACGAGGACGTTTTTCAAGAATGGTGGTGGTGATTTCCAGGACAAGGTAGTGAACAAGGAGCTAGGTCTGCCAGAGGAGGACATGGAGGAGGCGACCAAGAGGGCGGCAGACATGGCGTTCAATGCGGGCGAGTATGAATATTCCAAGGGCGCCCACTAGGGGATGAGGTGTTTGCACATGTTAGCTTGAACAGAATTTAAGGCATCTTTTGTAAATGGTACAGCAAATGCCTTATCATGGCGGCTAGTGTGCGGGAATTAATTTGTGTAGCGTGGCAGTTTGCAGAGATGCATGGAGATAGACGCTGCGATGGTGTTCTCACATCTGATTTCACAGCGCAAAAAGTAAAGATGGGAATTTAAAGGCGGGCAGGATTTAGCTCAATTTATGCCATTCATTGCGAATGCTGAGACGATTCTCGACTCGATGAAGCGACCATATCAACACATCTGTGGCTGTTGTACCTGTTGCAGGGTAAGTTGAGAAGGAGAGATTCAAAAACGGTGACATCAGACCGCTGAGATGGAGCCCCACAGTGGACAGCCCACTGAAGCCAACGGCAGAGAACCGCTAAAAGCTGCCGCTACAGGAGGTCTAGACCTTCCGTGCTCCCTATAGGTAGGTACCTAGGTAACGCCCTGTGGCCACGACCATGTGCTGGGGCAACAAGGACCATTTCCGGAGCATCGTCGATGCGAGTGTGCCTCACGGCTGGTTCGGAGCATTTGCCCCTCTGTCGCTGCCCGCTGCCCACTGTCCATACAATCAAGACAAACGGCCAAGGGCAATGCTTTTTTTTGTCGGCGTGCCACACCAAAAGTCGATGCTCCTAAAATTCTCACGATGCTCCTCATCTAGGCCTCCAACCCTCCTGCCACCCAGTCTGCCATTGCATCCTGCCTTAGCTTGATAGCCCACCAGTCGATCGAGACGTCATTCTATGCAGCCGCCCCTGCAGCTAGCTCCCAGCACCCACAGCCTAGTCACCGCGGGGCAGCGTTGCTGTTGCCCGCGCCTTTCCCTCCTCCATCATGAGCCCAGGCACCATGACGTCTCGTGAAGTTTTTCTGTTGCATCTCAACGATGATGGCTCGCCCGATGTCGCCGGCGAATACATCTACCTCGCCCCCAAATCCAAGGACCCTGTCACTGTCCGGTTCGTGATTGAGGGTGCCTCCTCCATCTGCCGCCATGGCAGCCTCTGGGTCAACATCCCTGACAAGGGCCAGGAATTCCGCCGCGACAAGTTTCGCGAGTTTCCGTGAGTGAGCCCATGATTGAAATCAAGGCTTCTCAGCGTCAATTGGCTTGTCTCTTACATTCTGCAGCTTGAAACCCGACTTTAATCGCCCCATTGAAATATCCGTTCCTATCTACGAAGCTGGCGCTTTTGCTTTCTACACCACCTACGCCGAGCTACCTGACCTACAACCGACCCTAGATGCTAACCCAAAGCAATCGCTGAAGCAGACTTCGACCTACTACATTGATGTTGCTCCTCGTCTTACTCTGGATGGCCGCGCTCTGCCGCTCCCGGCGCTCTCCGTTTTTTCCATTATTAGCAAATTCATGGGTCGCTATCCCCAGGACTGGGAGGCCCATCTTAGTGGAATCAGTGCAAGGGGCTACAACATGGTTCATTTTACACCTCTGCAAGTTCGCGGTGAATCAAACTCGCCCTACAGTCTCTATGACCAGCTAGGCTGGGACCCGACCTGTTTCCCCAACGGCGAGTCAGACGTGAAGCGCATGATCGACAGCTTGGAGAAGAAGCACTCGCTGCTGAGCTTGACCGATATTGTTCTCAACCACACCGCCAGCAACACACAATGGCTGCAGCAACACCCTGATGCTGGCTACAATCTTTCTACTGCTCCTTGGCTTCAGTCTGCCTACGAGCTCGATACCAAGCTCCTGGAGCTAAGCGACAAGCTCGAAGAGCTCGGACTACCGACGGACCCCAAATCTGGAGATGACGTCTTGAAAATCATGGAAGCTGTAAAGGACAAGGTCCTTGCAGAGTTGCGCCTTTGGGAATACTATGCGCTGGCTGTTGATACCAACGCCGACGCCATTGTGCAAGCTTGGATGGATGGAGAGACCTTTGCCCCTCCTAGAGAAGAGGACCAATCATTCTCCCTTAAAGGACTCGAAGAGCAAAAGATCGGCGACCAAGCTGCATTCATCAAGACATTCGGTCTCCAGGGCCTTGATCGCTTGGGCGAGCGATTTAGGCGCACTGTCGACCCCGCAGTTGGCGCAACTGTCTTATCTTTTGCTCTTGGAAGTTACCAAAACGATGGGCACTCCGCAAGCAAGGGCGGGGCTAGAACGAAAGTGACACAGATTTTGGATACTCTGAATGTCCCGTTCTACGAGGAGTATGATACCGATATAAAGGAGGCCTTGGAGCAGCTGTTTAACCGGATCAAATATGTGCGTCTGGATGACCACGGGCCGAAGCTTGGCCCAATCAACAAAGAAAACCCCTTGATCGAAAGCTACTTTACGCGCCTGCCCAAAACGGAAGCAACTTCCAAGCTCAAGCCTGAGGAAAAGGCCCTGGTCAACAATGGCTGGGTTTGGGGCGGCAATGCGCTGGTCGACCATGCCGGCCCTGAGTCAAAGGTTTACCTTCGCCGCGAGGTTATTGTTTGGGGTGATTGTGTGAAGCTTCGTTATGGCTCCAAGCCAGAGGACAGCCCCTGGCTATGGGAGCACATGACCAAATACGCTCGTCTGCTTGCCAAGTACTTCGTCGGCCTGCGCATCGACAACTGCCATTCAACTCCCATTCACGTCGCCGAGCACATTCTTGACGAGGCCAGGAGAGTGAGGCCAGACTTGTATGTTGTTGCGGAGCTGTTTTCCGGCTCCGAAGAGACAGACTACATCTTCGTCAAGCGTCTTGGTCTCAGTTCCCTCATTCGTGAGGCTATGCAAGCATGGAGCACTGCAGAGTTGAGTCGACTGGTGCACAGACACGGCGGCAGACCTATTGGCAGCTTCGAGGTCGACGAGGTTTCTACCACGGATACAACCAGCGGCAAAAGCAACATGTCACGGGAAATCATCAAACAAATCAGACCTACACCAGTGCATGCCCTTTTCATGGACTGCACACACGATAACGAGACCCCAGCACAGAAACGAGATGCCCGTGATACTCTCTCCAATGCCGCCCTCGTCAGCATGTGCTCAAGCGCCACTGGCAGCGTCATGGGCTACGACGAAATCTACCCCAAGCTCGTAGACCTCGTCAATGAGACTCGCCTCTACATGTCGGAGTCATCACGATCTCCACCGGAGGGCACAACCGGCAATAATGGCATTGGTGGCGTCAAGAAGCTGCTCAACCAGATTCACACTTTGATGGGCAAGGACTCGTACGATGAAACCCACATTCACCATGAAGACCAGTATATCACGGTACACAGAGTTCACCCGGAATCAAGAAAGGGATACTTCCTCATTGCACATACGGCTTTCCCTGGTTATGGGAATGGCCGAGGATCCATTGCTCCGGTTGAGCTCAACGGGACCAAGGTGCAGCACCTGGGCAGCTGGATGCTTGAGGTTGATGCAAGCGAAGACGCCACGACCAAGGCAGCCGGCGATGAAAAATATCTTCGCGGCCTGCCCAGCAAGGTGGTTGGTATCACTGGCGTTGATGTTGAGCAGAAAGGAGATGATGCCATCATTACAGTTCGGGAAAAGTTTCCCCCAGGAAGTATTGCGCTGTTTGAAACGTGGATACCAGCGGCCGAGCATTCAGCCGGTCTCGATACCTACGTCACATCTGGCGCCGATGAGGTCTGGAAGGATCTTAACCTTATTGACCTCAACTTCCTAATGTACCGCTGTGAGGCAGAGGAAAGAGATGCTACTGATGGTGCAGATGGCGTATATGATATCCCTGGCCATGGCAAACTTGTCTACGCCGGTCTTCAAGGCTGGTGGAGCATCCTAAAGGACATCATTCACAACAATGACTTGGCCCATCCCCTTTGCCAGAATCTCCGAGACGGTTCCTGGGCTCTCGATTTCTTTCGAGGAAGAATCGAGCGACAAAGCAAAATCGCCGGCCAAGAGAGACTTGCTGCGCCCGCAAAGTGGCTCAAGGACAGATTCGATGCAATCAAAGCCATCCCCAGCTTTTTGCTGCCTCGCTATTTTGCACTGGTCATGAGAACCGCATATCACGCTAGCTGGAATAAGTCACTTGCACTCATGTCGCCCAGCATCGAAAAGAGCCAATGGTTTCTCCAGAGCCTGGCCATGGTCAGCGTTCAGCAAACTGGACTCGTCAAGTCTGCCTCGCTCTGGCCAGAGAAGAAAGTCCCATCCATTGCCGCTGGTTTACCGCATTTTGCGGTTGAGTGGGCAAGATGCTGGGGACGTGATGTGTTCATCGCTATTCGCGGCCTTTACCTCGGAACTAAGCGCTTTGACGAAGCTAAAGAGCACATCCTTGCCTTTGCTAGCGTTTTGAAGCATGGAATGATTCCTAATCTGCTCAGCAGCGGAGATGCACCACGGTACAACTCCAGAGATTCTATCTGGTTCTTCTTGCAAACCATTCAGGACTATGTGAATCTGGCGCCGGAAGGCCTGGACCTGCTCAAAGTCAAAGTACCACGACGTTTCCTCCCCTACGATGACACCTGGTTCCCAACGAAAGATGCTCGCGCGTATTCCAAGGAGAGCACAATTGAGGAGGTCATCCAAGAGGCTCTTCAGAGACATGCGACTGGCATGAAGTACCGCGAAGCCAATGCCGGACCTCAGATCGACTCGCAAATGAAGGACGAGGGTTTCAACCAAAGCATCCATGTGGACTGGACGACAGGCATCATCTTTGGTGGTAACCAGTCTAACTGCGGCACATGGATGGACAAGATGGGTGAAAGTGAGCGTGCCGGTTCCAAGGGTGTTCCTGGGACGCCTCGCGATGGCGCCGCCATTGAAATTACTGGGCTGCTTTACAGCACTGTCAAGTGGCTGGCTGGTCTACACAAGAATGGCAAGTTCGCTCACGAGGGCGTGAAGAAGTCAGACAATGGACCGGTGTCTTATGCCAAATGGGCTGAGCTGCTCAAGAGCAACTTTGAGCGCTGCTACTACGTTCCTCTCTCTCCAAGCGATGACAGCAAGTACGATGTGAATCCCAAGGTTGTCAACCGCCGTGGAATGTACAAGGATCTGTACAAGTCTGGCAAGGAATATGAAGACTACCAGTTGCGCGCCAACTTCCCCATCGCCATGACGGTTGCGTCAGACCTGTTCGATAAGGACCATGCCCTGCAGGCGCTGTGTCTGGCGGATCGCGTGCTGCGTGGACCAACGGGCATGGCAACGCTGGACCCAAGCGACCTGAACTACCGGCCGTACTACAGGAACAGCGAAGACAGCGACGACTTCGCGACGAGCAAGGGCCGCAACTACCACCAGGGACCGGAATGGCTGTGGCCGACAGGCTTTTTCTTGCGTGCGCTGCTCAAATTTGACCTGGCGCGGCGCCCGACGGCCGAGGGCCGGATCGAGGCGTTCCAGCAGGTGACAAGGCGGCTGGCAGAGTGCAAAAAGATGATTCGGGAGTCGCCCTGGGCGGGCTTGACGGAGCTGACGCAGAAGAATGGAGAGCATTGCCCCGACTCGGTAAGTTTGGCTTTCTTTTGTTAGAGTTGTGTGTTGTGTGTGGTTTTGGCCCTCCCCTCCATCTCACGCAAGGGAGATGGCGGTTTTGGCCTAATTCGCCGCATTGACGACACAACTCGCTGTGGTGGCTATTTCTTGAGCGATGAATCATGATGCTAATAAAAATGTCTTCAATAGAGTCCTACGCAAGCGTGGTCTGCGGGCTGCTTGATTGATTTGTACATGGATGCGCTGGAGGAGGCAGGACAACAGTAATCACTGAGGTAATGGGAAGTCAAGTAGATATGATGGGAGCGAGCATACGACAGCTACACACGACAAAAATCACATAGAGAGCACTTTTTTAATAGATTTATCCGTATTGATTTATGATTGTTATCCAAAAAAACAAGAAACCACGTAAAGGAAAGGTGGAACAGACACCGTCAGTCTGGTCTGGGAAACATGTGCCATGTATCATGTGCGCCGGTGAAAAGCACTGCCCCTTGTGCTCCGAGTCCCAAACAAGATAAAACATTGCAGTGAGTATGTGCAGAGCAGAAGGGGAGGGCCGGGCCGTCAAATACTGTTCATGCTGGTAGTAATCCTAACCTTTCCTCAATCGATTTCTTTCCTTGGGTGCAACGTATGTATATATGTAAACAGCGAATTCAAAACTGAACGAGGACAAGGTCAATGGAAAGAACAAGGACAGCGCCGAAAACTCCACATCTCTTTTGTGTATGGCCCTGATGGCAGGGATAGAAAAAATGTCGCGAGGGAACCGAAAGCGCAGGAAAAACAGGAGAGTGTGACTAGAGTCATGTACAGATCGAATATCGGTGTCAAAGATGTATGTTGAGAGAATTTCGGTCGAGATGAGGGTGGTGGGACGCGAGTAGAGGTAAAAGGATCGAAAAGATGCCAGACAAGGAGTGGTGGTCTGCACCGGCCTCTTTGGGAAAAGCGATGCCAGAGTTGTTTCGCTTCAACGAAAAGTCTCTGTCGGCGGGTGTTGAATGGAGTAGTCGCAGCCCGGCGCTCAGGGTACGACTCGTAATGGCGAGAACAGTACTGTGTTACCCATTGCGCATGTGCAGGAAAACAAAGCGAAAAGCGATGCAAGGGCGTGTCGGGCCAGCAGCGGTGGTAATCACACACCGAAAAAACGCAAGTGATGCAAAAAAAGACAAAACAGACTAGACATTCTCATAAAAAATTGAGGACATTGGGTTCATGTCCTCGAGGTGACAGTCCACTTCTTCTTTTGCTTGGGCTTCTCGGCTGAGTCAAACGACGGATAGGCAGCCTCGGCATTGCTGGAGTAGGTTATGGGAGCACCCGAGTCGGACTTGGGCACAGCAGTGCCCGGGCCCCAGGATGGTCGGGAAGCCGAGCCGGACTGCTTCTGGCCGAGCGAGGTCTGACGATCCTTGCGGCGGAGGTAGCGGCGGCGCCAGATGCAGGCGCCGATCCAGATGCCAGCAATGGCGACAATCAGAACAACGAGCATGATGACCCATTGCCAATGGTTTGAGATCCTGCTAACAGTCAGTACCATTATACTTGGGTAGTCCAGTTGTATCGAGGTTGTGAGACTCACCAGTCGCCGCTTTTCTGGCTGCTGCCACCAGAGGACGAATTTCCTGAGCTTGAGCCCTTTGTAGTGGTGGTCGTCGCCGTGCTAGTCGTTCCACCACCGGCGGTAACGTGGCAGAGGCTGCCGAACCACTTGGCGACCGAGGACTGGCCGCCCTGCTCAGCGGAGCAGACATCGTTGCAGACGGCATCAGTAGCGGTGGAGAGGGCAATGACGTTTTTATTGATGCAGAAGCAGGCCTCATAGTTGGAGACGGGGCCAGAAGGGATGACGGGGGGGACGCAGTTGGCGTTGGCGTCGTAGAGTGCCTTGCAGGAGACGGCACAAGCGGGCAGCTTGTTGCGATCGGCAAAGGGCACGATGGTGGTAACGGGGCCTTGATCAGCTAAGAAATAATTAGCATAAAATTACAGATTTAACAGGCACAAGAGATTTCGGAGGGAACCTACCCATTGTGATTGAGTCGATAGATGTGAATGTGTAGTGGTAAAACGGCGTACACGCGGCGGCTTAGAAAGCCAGTAGAATTTGCGGACCTGACGGTTTCGGGGGTCCAGCAAGTGGCAGCGAACGAATTGGACAGCGCAGCAGGTCGACGGAGGATTCGGAAACGAAGGTATCGCTACTGTGACCGGCTCGAGGTGTCGGAAAATCAGATGACGCAAGAAAAGCGAGTCTGAGGGGTGGACGATATCGCAAAAGATTGTTTGGCAAGCGGGCGTGACGGAGAAGATGATTGCGCGAGTCGGATGTTGTTGTCGGCAGTGTCTCAGATTGACCACTTCACCAGCGGCTAGAGAAAAACGAAGACGCAAAATAAAAAGATACGGGTTCCAGACGCTAGCGACGATTTCGTATCGAGGTTGTAGGTGCGACGAGGGATGAATTATTTGACGAAGACGGATTTTTTTTTCTTTGCCGCTGATTCGATGAACGGTTTTGGCCGGTTAGAGCGTTGGATGTTTGTGAAAAGCGAGCGGTGGCCGTTTAGGCTTTGGGCGCGGTGCGGTATTATTCTTTTCGGGCCGCAGCAGGCTGCAAACAATGGGGACGGGTTGCTCTGTCGCAGAACGCGAGAGGGATCCTGACAGCGGGCGGGCGGGCGAAAAATGGCAGGGCGAAAGAGGCGATTTGTTTGGGTGTGAGAATGTAGGAAGGAGATGAATGAGGAGCAGAGAGGAGAGGGATTGGAATGGAGAAGGCAACTGAAGGAGGATTAGCGGGATGAGGAATCCCAATCCTGGAACGGACGGATCTGGGAGACCTGGCAGTGGCTGTCGTGGCTGTTAGCGGGTTGAGCGGTTCTGGCAGTGCAGGTTTTAGGGCCGCCGGTGGAGATTTTAGTGGTCTTTTTTTGTGGTCTGTCGGCGGGTTCGCCAGCTGGCTTTGGCCAAGACTATAGTACTGATAAAAAGAAGGCGGTTGGACAGCACTAACGTGCGGTACACTAGTCCCGGGGCTGCTTGTTGCCGAGGCGCATGTACCTCTGGTTATTAATACAAATACGGACGCCACACGAGGCGTACCGGCCTTCCTTGGCGTGCGTGTTGTGGCTGCACGTGTGCAAGAATGACAGATACAAGCAATAGATAGAGAATTGAATACTTTGCAACAAGCACAAAGCGGCATCGATTAGATTGTCCAATTTTTGCTATTAAACCGATGATGCGTAAATATAGCATCCCGTCCCGCTCGTACCTGCAGCGCTATGGAGGCCCGGCTGGGGTCGCTGACAGGCTGGCCCCGACCGACATGGGGACACGCAGCGCGCGATCGCAAAAGATCTGCACCGGATTGACGTATTCCTGTCTTGATCCCACCGCCCAGGGTCAACGTTGAACTTTTGTGAGCTTGTCGTAAAAAAAAGACAGACAGCTTGACGAGCAGGGATGCAAAAAGGTAGTTATTGTCGGTGACCGTGGAGGAATGCAGATTTTGGGCTGGACCAAAACAATAAGAAAAAGAGACCCATACTTACGAGAAACACATACGAATACCTACACCAAAGAGTGCAAGAATACGAGAGTCGATACAGGTGACAGGCCACATGCCACAGGCAAATTATTGGGCCAAGCCTCCGCTGCAGCCTGCCTGGGCAGGTGGTTGGTGTAAAGGGGCGTAGCTTGCGTCATGCAGCTCATTTCGCCTAGTTTGCTAACAATAACGTGCATTTTTGAAACAACCTTTACTTTTTCCTTCCTCTCGATACTTTTCTTTTCATCATGTCTTTTTGCTTCTCGGCAGGGGGACTGCGAATCATGGCGCCATGCCCACTGTCGCCAAGTATTTAGCGGCGTACAGCAGGCCAGGGAACCTTCTGTAAAGCTGCTCTTTCAGTGGCCCAGCCCACTCACCATCCCCTCTGTTTAATATCAAAACACGAGCAACATGTCTGCGCTACCAAGGATGATAAAAAAAAAAACGAGGAACCGCTATTGTCAAGTAAAGAGTCTCTCGTGAAGCAACTGGGAACTGTTCATTTTTTTCTTTCTCAAAACTCAGATTTGTCCCGCCGGTCACGATATCTCGTCACTCGACACCGCCGCACCTTCTGACCATGTACACGCTAATAAGCAGAACCCGCGGAGCACTGCCAGCCCACGCCTCGTTGCTAGGTACTCGGTTTCTACTCACTAGTTGAACTGGCGGATCGAATCATGCGCCTTTCCTACGGCCCGAAAACTGAATCACAAAAGCAAATAAAAAGCCATTCGTCGCTTCCCTTTTCCCCTGCAGGCGGCCGCTTTGCTCTGCTGCACCCTGCCCAAACTTCTTCCAAGGCCCGCTGGGCGGACTGGGCTTCTTATCAAGCGCGCCTCTTCTGCGCCAGTTAATTTCCGACGACATGCAGCGTCTCCCCACGAGCTCCATATCTTGCCATGGCAGAGCCAGCTTATTGTTCTGGAAGGCGCCTGGATACATTGAAGTCTAACCTGATCCTCTATCTGTGATCGTCACGTTGCCTTCGCTGTGGCAACATGTATCGCCAAACCGTAAACGCGTCGTGGAGGGTTCAATCCTTGCTGGTACTCTAGTCTTCCGCTTCGTGAGATGCTATCTAGTCGTGCCCGAGACATGGTCAACGGGCCCTGCCGCACGCCTCCCTTCTTTGCGGCGTCGACTAGCACTATATACACTATACACACCTTGTGTGACTCGAGGCCAGCTAATAATAGCACCAGCTTGAACGGCGTCAATTGAAAAACAGAAACATTGAAACGGCTGGTGTCGATTCTCATTTCGCCCTATATAGATATATATCATATTTTGCACTTTATGCGCCAGTGACATTCAGATAATGGTTAAATACTGGGGCAGTCAGGTACAGCTCGTGCCACGCGTCCAACCCAATCACTTGGCGTTTACAATCCACCGCAAAGCCAGGATGCTGGCGGAATGAGTTGCTAATAATATCAAGTCATGTTTGTGTTTAAACCAAACGCCGGGCACCAGGACGCTACACTTTGACTTTTTGTCCGTCGCCCAAGCATACTGGTGACCTGTTGTGCTCTCAAGTCATACCGAGCATCTGGGGTCAAATTTTCATAGCAAACTAAAAGCAAGTACCTTGACCACACATCTTCTCTAAAGAGGCGTCCAAAGAATCACGTCAAGATGCGATGTCGAGTACACTGCAAACATGCCTTCAGGCAGAGCCGGGGTTGTGGGGGTTTCTGCGCCACAGACTGTCCGCATCTAAGAAATGCAGCACGTCTTGACGTAGCCGGTCAGCGATCCAGTCCAGTCTATTTGTATTTACCAATGCAAGTCCAAAAAGTCTCACTCACCATGGCATGTACGCAATGAGCCCTTAGCCCAAGCTGCCAGTTCCTTATGTAAGCACACAGACCGCCCCTCATTGGGCCGCGTCCGCAGTGGCGACGGCTGTGCCTAGTTTTCCGGCCGTCTAGCAAGCTCTAGCTGCCTTACGTCACAAGACTATTTTCTCGTCGCCGTCGTCGCCGTCGTTGTCATCGCCGTCTCCTTGCAGTACTATCATCTTGTCGATCGAGAGATATACAGCCGCAACATCTAAAAATTACCACCTCCTCCGCATCGCTGCTTTAAACGTAGCTTTGCCGTGACCCATCCTGGCCTGTCCGATCCATTCGCCCCGACATGCCACGCCATGCGTAACCACTCCGACGACAAGTGCGACGGGGACTGGTCTCGCTATGTGTCGCCGGGTGCCAATACTAAGGCCCTCCAGGTCCAGCTCGCCCTCTCCCTGACACTCGGCGTCTCAGCCTTCATTACTTTTTGCGTACGTCCTTTCAAACCCGTCGAGGCTTCGTGTTGTCGCTAATCAGAGAACAGCTTCTCCGCCCACGATGGCCAGCCCTATACTCGGCGCGCAAGAGGCGCCTCCATCCCAACATGGATCTCCCTACCCTTCCTAAGACCTTCTTCGGCTGGATTCCGAAACTGTATCGCATCACAGAGGAGCAGATTCTCACCTCGGCCGGCCTCGACGCCTTTGTCTTTCTCTCTTTTTTCAAAATGGCCATTCGAATCTTTTGCATCATGGCCTTCTTTGCCGTTGTCGTGCTTTTGCCCATCAACCACAAGTATCTCAATGAAGGCTTTCTTCCGGGTCAACCTGATGACCGCGACAACCAAACGTTGTACACCTACCGCCCAAATTCGTATGCCTCCGTTCGGCTCCCCTTTGGCGCCTACGGCAAGGGCGACGATGAAGATGGTGGCAAGGATAAGAGTCGAGAGCGCGCCTTTCTTTGGTCTCACGTCGTCTTTGTCTACCTCTTTGTCGCCTTGACCCTCTACGCCATCAATCGGGAGACGTTCCGCATCATCAAGCTACGCCAAGACTATCTAGGATCGCAATCGACTGTTACCGATAGAACGTTCCGAATCTCTGGTGTTCCTGCCGCCCTGCGATCAGAGGTCAAACTCAAATCCGTTATCGAGAAGCTTGGTATTGGGAGTGTCGAAACCGTGTTTCTCTGCCGCGACTGGAAAAAATTGGATGCTCTAGTCGAGGAGCGAACCCGCTTGTTAAATCGACTTGAGACGGCTTGGGCTCGATATCTGGACTCGCAGCACCCCCACGATAGAGAGTTGCCCGCATCAGATGTGCCGCGAGACTCAGAGAACCATCTGGTTACTGACACAGCACGAGAGCATGATGAAGAGTCGGGCGAGAACTGGGGTCTACTCCAAAGCAATCCCGACCAGCCACATCTCCGTCACGGCGTCCGCCCCCAGGTTGTCCTTCGTCATGGCTTTTTGGGATTCCGTCGGCAAAATGTGGATGCCATTGACTACTACGAAGAAAAGCTGCGGAGAATCGATGAAAAGGTGGTTGCTGCGCGCAGGCAGGAATACACTCCATGTGACATGGCTCTCGTCACCATGGACACAGTTGCCGCTTGCCAGATGCTCATCCAGGCCGAGATCGACCCTCGTCCGGGTCAGTTCATGACCAAGGCCACTCCCTCACCGTCGGACATGGTCTGGAAAAACACGTACGCTCCTCGCGGCATCCGTCGCCTCAAAGCCTGGGCCATCACCTTGTTCATCACCATTCTCACTTTGGTCTGGATATTTCCTACTGCTCTCCTAGCCTCCTGGCTCAGCATTTGCACTATCCGCAACGTGATGCCCTCATTTGCCGATTGGCTAGAGGACCATGAAATTATCAAGTCGCTCATTCAAAACGGTGGTCCTACACTCGTCGTCTCCTTGCTCAACATTGCTGTTCCATACGTCTACGACCTGCTCTCCAACCACCAGGGCATGATTTCCCAAGGTGACGTCGAGCTGTCTGTCGTGTCCAAAAACTTCTTCTTCACCTTTTTCAACACCTTTTTCGTGTTTGCCATTTCCAAGACGGGTCTCGACTTTTATTCTTCCTTGCAGGAATTGTTGAAGGACACGAGCAAGATTCCAGCCATCATAGCCGCTGATGTGGAGGACCTTGTCAGTTTCTATACCAGTTTCGTCATGCTGCAAGGTATCGGCCTGATGCCCTTCCGCATTTTGGAAGTAGGCAGCGTCGTGCTCTACCCCATCTACCGATTGTTCGCCAAAACACCGCGTGACTATGCCCAGCTCCAGAAACCGCCCAACTTTCAGTACGGGTTCTACCTGCCGACGTCACTACTCGTCTTCAACCTCTGCTTCATCTACAGCGCGCTGAAGGGTGGCCACATCATTCTCATCTTTGGCATCATCTACTTTGCGCTGGGCTACTTTACGTTCAAGTACATGCTGCTATATGCCATGGACCAGCCGCAGCATGCAACCGGCGGCGCCTGGCGCATCATCTGCAGCCGTCTCGTGATTGGCATCCTGGTTTTTGAAGTCGTCATGGTCGGCCGAATTGCGTCCCTTTCGGCATTCGTCCAATCCGTCTCCATCCTGCCCCTTCTTCCTTTTACTATCTGGTACAGCTATTATTTTACACGACGCTTCGAACCGCTCACCAAGTATATTGCGCTGCGCAACATTCGCGGGGCCGCAAGCGATGACGAAGCCATTCTTGATGATGGCCAGGACGAGCCCCTGCCCAATGGAAACTCGACGCGCCGCCTCTTGCGTCGTGGTAGCACCATGGACGAACTTCGCGAGCAGGGACTGAGCTTTGTCAACCCGAGCCTCGTCAGTCCGCTGCTGGAGGCGTGGATCTATAAAGAGCCGCCGCCGGTACCGGGCAGCGACGGCGAGACATCCTCGCAGGCTGAAGAGTCGTCACGCCCGTCGAGAGGCTCATCGAGGGAACCGAGGTTCGTTTTGCCAAACGCAGATAGTTCATTAGGGATTGGCGACGACAATGTGTGGACGGATTCGAGACAGAGGTAAACGAAGGGCGTGATGGACGGCTGGTATATTGTTAATTTCTTGAGTGATACCATTCCGCACGTATTCTTAGCTTCGGGAGCCAGTGGCTTTTACAAGACTAGACTGCTTATAATTTCCTAATTCATTTACTTTTGATTCGCAAGCACATGCTGAGAATTATACCATATGCGCGTGTTTTGAGCGCGTGGAGCGAATCGCTTCGGTCTTAGGTCCTCGACGTTCAGACACGTGGCGAGCATACACTGAGAATGGACTCTGGCGCAAAGATCTGATGGCAGCTTTGGGAGCCGGACATTACGAGAGAGCTTCTCGTATAAAAAAAAAAGCACGAGTGTAGTACATCTGTCGATCAAGCCGTGCAAGTCACAACAACCGCTCTAATGAGGCACGTCGATTGTAGCATGCTCACAGAAGATGCTCCTATGATGAAGCAAAATGGACGCAGTGGGATGGGTTGAATCATTTCACGGCCAAGCAGAGATGCCATGGTACGGAACAAATCGTTGCACTAGTGGTGGATTTTCCGCGCGCAAACTCCGCGCGTTACACGGATGGCCAATCTGCGAGGGCGGACTGTCCGAAAGAGACGGCCGATTTTGTCCCATTTTATTCCGCGGCCCATCTCGCGAAATTGTCGAAATAGTAGGATTCTGTTATGTGATGAATATGTCATCTCCACCGGCATGCCGCCCCCCCAAACTCTCACCGGACGTGGTCCGCGCGGGCCTTCTCGCGGGTCATCGCGAAAGAGGATAGATCCGCCCGTCACTGCCAGAAGAGAGCTTGATTCCGGTCACGATGTGATGCACAGCCCTAGTTGTCGGTGAACAAGCCCACGTAGGCAGTCTTTGGCTCTAGCATGTGCGCTGGTCTCACAAGTCGGAGACTGGAGGACCGTTTGGACCCCGACGGCGGACTCGTGAACTCCCACCCCATGCAAACTGCAGAGTGCATGAATACGTGTATCGATGCAGGTGATGTGCCGTCTGCCATGCGTGTCACCCGGTAGTTCTTTGTTTCAAAATAAGCGATGCGCTCAAAATATGCAATCGGAACGGCGTCGCACCGGTGCGCATGTGCATAAAACTTGAAGAGTGTGGAGCATAAACTACTGGTAACTAGATGAAAGGCGCAGAAATGGAGGGTAGCATCGTGGCCCTGGCAGGCGGACCAGCTGCGGAGGCAGCCAGTCAACTAAAGTTAGTTGACTATTTTATACATCTTTCGTGGTTTCTGCGTCGCTCGTCCGGCCGAGGGGCTGAGAGCAAGTTTGGGCTTTTTTTTTTTAACGACAATTGTAAAAAGCAGCATTCGTGAGACGGTTTAACCATGTTGGATAATTGACAGCTCGCGGTACACGGAGAGCCTTTATCTAGATCTAAAAAGGGGCTTTTGCGGCTCAGATCCTGTGGCTCTTTTTTCCTTTTTGGCTTCGTACCCGTATTGGCCGTCTCTGCTTTGACTTTTCCCGGGGATCGGGCCGCTGCCGCCTCTCAACCCCCCCAGGGCAACTACGGGGGCGGCTTTATACTGCGCCGAAACGAAGCCGTTTTCCTCGGCCGTGTCATCTGAGTGATGTTTCATTGTTATTCTTTTTTGTAATACCTTTACAGATCTGCAGTGTCCGACCTGCAGCCAGACACATCCAGCAAGCGACTTATACCAGTCGAGAGTTGGCAAGGGGACTTGGCGAGCCGGTAGTTGACATTGACTTTGACAATATCAGCCCATGTTTCCCGGCAAGAGTCCAGTCCGTTCTCCATCGCGCGACGCACGCTTCCCGTTGGACGATTTTCCGTCGGGGGGTGGTTCATGGTTGTTGCACACGCACGACAGGTAAACGATGAAATTTGACGGCGAAAAATCAGGACCAATCCAAACAAGCGGCTCCGTAAAAGGTCCTCTGTCTTGCGCTGCCCTGGCCTATATACGCGTATTTGAATACGTGCACTCCACAATTTCTTGTACGATCTCGTTGTCAGGCGGCTTGATGATGGCGCTGGATGGCTGGATGGCTGGCTGACCCTAGCGCTCTTCTCTGTGTGAAGCATGCCGCTAATTAGATGGAGCAAATTACACCAGGGGTTCTTTTTCTACACTGCAAATCAAAGTTGTGACGAGCGTCATCGTCCGTGATTCGATTGGGCTCTGCCGATACTGCACATGTGTGAAAGTGTGAAAGAAAGGGCCCAACTCCGCCTGTTCAAAGGGCGGGATCGACCAAGTGCCGGCGGTGTGGAACTGGCGTCAAGTCCCTGTGTGTGGCTGAGAGATGCTTGTCCTGCTCTCTTTGTCCCTTTTTTTTTTTTTTTTTTTTTTTTGCTTTTCCGCCCAGCACTTTGAGTCGGAGGAATCATTTTGTCCGATGCATCGTCATCGTGGCGTCTCAGCAATCATCTTGTCGGCTCGTGTCTGGTTGTTTGCCCGATGGCTGGGCTGTGGTACAGAAGTGCGAGGAGGAGGGGGCCAGGGCCACGTAACGTGCAAGTACAGGTTGCAAAAGAACCATGACGTTTCTCAACCTAGCCTGTAGAAAACTGGAATGCGGATGAGCTGAACAGTTTTTCCTCCAAGCTACTTGCCTAGTTCGGGCCGCAGAGTGAGTGGCAATCGCAAGACCACCGGACCCCCTGCGCTACGGATGCTCAGTTAGCGTCGTCGATGGCGTAAAGACTCACTGAAAAGAGTAGCAAAACCTGCATCTCTTCGCTTTCGACGCCAGTGGTGTAGACAAGATGAACTCGAGGTAAGGCTGTCGTTTTGTAAAATTGTGATTTAAACGCCGTTTAGGTGACTGACGAATGTGAGACTCTCATCACCGTCCTGTCTTGCCACAGCCCGCTGTCACGATCAATTTGTTGCGTCCGCCTAGAGCGGGCCAATGCCCATCATCTTCACAACTGCCATCCCAGCTCTGGCTCGGTTCGTCGTCCCCATCTTCGGCCCCTCCCAAGATTTCGGCGCGCGGACATGGAGCGAGTGCGAGGCTAGTCACGGAGCGGAACCTGGAGAAAGGGGGGGTGTCATTTCTGGGACCTAGACTTGCCTCTTTGGAAATGTGCTCGGTCTGTGAAGCCCCCGTCCGACCTTGATCTGTGTCTCGCCTACGTAGCATTTGTCCATGCCCATCAGTCTCTCTATATATATATCAGCGTAGGCCCATCCCGGTCAAACTGGAAACTGCCTGCCAGAGTTGAAGACTTATCGTGTCTTCTTCCTGTCACCCTGAACCCCTGTCTCAACCGTCAGACTACACATCAGCCTATCAGAGCTTCGGTGTTGCAAATTATGATTGCTGGTCTCATGAGCTACCTCGAGGCCCTGCCTCAGGAGGCCGCGCTCAAGCCGGTGCCCATCATCCTCGCCTCCATTATTGCCGCCGTCATCGCCGTAGTCTTTCGCATATCGACCGCCTCCAAGCTGCCGACCCTCAACCCCAAGGGCACATTTGAGATCTCGGATCGCCGAATCAAGGCCAACTTCCAGAAGAATGCCGCCACGCTCCTCCGAGACTGGTTCGCCAAGAACCCCAACAAGCCTGTCGTCATCAACGGCGACATGGGTCCCATGACCATTCTACCTCCGAACATGGCGAATGAAATTCGCAACGACCCTAGACTTGGCTTCATGGAGGTCACCATGGAGGTGCGTATCCGACTCATCACTGCTTTGCATTTCGCTAACATTAGCTCGTAGGCCTTCCACAGCCACCTCCACGGTTTCGAGCCCTTCACCCTCGGCCAGAGCGATCACCTTATTCAAAACATTGTTCGCAAGGATCTGACCAAGCAGCTTGGTGAGCAACACTTGCCGAAACAACATAAACACGCCCTGTCATTAACAGCCCAAACAGCCAAGGTTACCGCCCCTCTTGCAGATGAAACTTCGCTTGCCCTGAGCGAGCTTCTGACTGACAGCCCTGGTATGTTACATGACGCTCCGCGCTCTGTTAAAGTCTTGGCTGACCACATCGCCAGAATGGCACGAGGCCAATGTCCGCCAGACCATCCTCCAGCTCGTCGCCCGCATTTCCTCCCGCGTCTTTCTCGGCGACGAGCTCTGCCGCAACGAGGACTGGCTGCGCGTCACCAAGGAGTACACCGTCGCCTCCTTCAACGCCGCCGAGGAGCTCCGCCAGTGGCCCTACCTCCTGCGCCCCATTGTGAACCGCTTCCTCTCGTCCTGCCGCACCACCCAGGCCATGCTCGTGGAGGCGCATACCGTCATCAAGCCCGTCATCGAGAAGCGCTACGCTGCCCGCGACGCCGCCGCCGCCGCCGGGAAGCCCTATGTCGAGTCCAACGACGCCTTGGACTGGTTCGCTACTGCCGACCCCAAGAGATTTTTCGAGCCCGTCAACTTCCAGCTGGCCCTCTCCCTGGCCGCCATCCACACCACCACCGACCTGCTCTCCGAGACGCTGCTCCGCATCGCCAAGAATCCCGAGATCATCCCGGCGCTGCGCGAGGAGATTGTTTCCGTCTACCGCTCTGACGGCTGGGAGAAGACGGCCCTCTACAAGATGAAGCTTCTGGACAGCACCATCAAGGAGACGCAGCGCATGAAGCCCATTTCTCAGAGTAAGTGCATGCAGTCAAACGGACGTTCCTTGGCAACCGACTAACATTTGGCGCAAAGTTTCCATGGCTCGTCTTGTCAAGGAGAGCTTTACCCTCGAGGACGGCACGCCACTCAAAAAGGGCCAGAAGCTGGGCGTCACCTCGACTCACTTCCGCGACGCCTCCAACCACGAGAATCCCGACACGTGGGACCCGTACCGCTTTGTCCGCATGCGCGACGACCCGGAGAGGCAAAACGCCGCCCACCTCGTCTCGACCACGCCCGAGCACAATGCCTTTGGCCACGGCCAGCACGCCTGCCCCGGCCGCTTCTTCGCCGCCAACGAGATCAAGGTCGCTCTTCTCGGCATCCTCATCAAGTACGACTTTGAGCTACCCGAGAATGTCGAGTCGCAGGTGTATGAGAATGGCCTGTCGCTCGTGTCTGACCCCATGGTCGCGCTGCGCTTCCGCCGTCGCGAAGCCGAAATCGATCTTGACTTGGCGTGATGAGACATAGCGCGAGGTGGAGTTTGTGCTTTACAGTTTGTTTGGGAATGGTGTTTTGTGCTTTTTGCTGGCCCGGCGTGGTCACATTGTCTAGCTTCTAGCATTGTCACTGCATCTACTTAGTCTACCAAATTGGATCTCTTCTCATTGACAACGCTTCTACAATAAAGGAGAGCTCGTTACTGTCAGTAAAGGGTTTTTTTCCGCGGCCCCTAGCATAGTCGCGACATACACGTGGCTGTTAACACTGGGTGACCGTCAAGCCACTCGCTTCAGTAGTGTCGGAGGATCGCGACGAGGCGCACTTAGTGAACGTTTCTTCCGACGCCACAACTGTATCGCGTAGGAATTGCCTCTGATTGAAGATTTAGGCCTATGATCTCGTGCGGATTGAATTTGGTTTTCGGTTCCGGTGCGGGGGAATAGGAACTAGCCGAACGGCAGCAACGAGGAAGTCAGAGGCGAGCTCAGTAGTGTATCTTGCTATCATTTCACTAGAGTAGACAAGCCAGACGTTAAGAATATGTTTGTTTGGTGGTTAAAGCTTAAATATTAGAGCTAATTCAAAATTTATGCATGTATAGGAGGCGCAATTATCGCGCAACCAGGCTGAATACCATTGCCAGGTTAGTTCTATATAGCTCTGCCTCTACAGCTCCTGGTTATCTTCGCCCTGGCTCTCGCCCTCGAGCACGGCGGCGTCAAAATTGCGGATAAAGTCATAGTAAAACGACAGCATCTTCATGTGCTCGTGCATGTCGACGCGCTCATCGATGGTGTGGATTCCGGTGGTCGATCCGGGAGTAGCAGGAGTGAAGCGGTAGATGTTGGGGGTGAGGTCTAGCGGCAATTTGTTAAAACTAATCAAGTCCAATTAGGCTCAAGGGCATTCAACTTACTCTGGTAGTGGCGAGTGTCGGTGTTGCCAGTCATGGTCTCGCCGACAGGGACGACGGTGCCGTCAAACGCGAGGCTGTGCTGGGCAGTACCGGAAAAGGTGTCCCAGACCTTGCCGTGCATCGGCGAGACGTTGGCGGGCTGCGAAGTCTCGGCCGTCTTGATGATGAGCTTGCCCTGCCAGTCGACCTCGTACTTGGCGTCGATCTTGTCGCCCTTGCCGGCCATGGGCGCAGCGGCAGCCTTGCCCGCGTACGCCGCATAGTCCTCGTCGCCCTCAAACGCCGAGACGGAGAGGTTGTACTTTTTGACAATGGGGTCGATGTAGCGGACAATGTTGTGCAGGACCTTGGGGATGCCGTCGTCCAGCGTCACGCGGTAGTTGACGCCGAGGGTTGTCTTCTCCGGCATGGCATTGATCTTTTGGCCGCCGCTGATAAAGTCGACTGCCTGCGAGGTACGCACCATGAAGGACTGCATGAGACCGGAGCCGTCCAGGACCTCGGCGATGCCCTGGACGTCGCCGCTGCGGACACGCTCGGTGACTTCGGGGATCTCGTCGGGGGAGTAGCGCGCCAGGCAGGCCATGTGTGCGTAGACGGGGTTCTCCTTGGTGAGGACAGGCGCGTAGGGGTTCGCCTCGAGCGTCTTGACAATCTCGGCGATGATGCCGATGCCGGTGTGGGGAAAGGGAATCGAGCTGTGGCCGCCGACGACGTGCAGCTCAAACCACACATCGACGTGGCCCTTTTCGGTGATGCTGGGCAGGACGTACTTGACGTCGCCAATGGTCTGGATGCCGAAGCCGCCCTCGTCGATGATGACGGCGAGGCCGTCGTCGCCGTAGCGCTTGGTCAGCTCGGCGGCAATCTTTTGCGCGCCGCGGAAGCCAGAGCACTCCTCGTCGAAGCCGAAGGCGACCAGCACGGTGCGGCGGGGCTTCCACTCGGTGTCGGCGAGCATCGTCTCGAGGGTCGACATGATGGCCGTCAGACTGTTCTTGTCGTCGCTGGAGCCGCGGCCCCAGAGGAACTGGCCGTCGTAGTGGGCGTCGAAGGGAGGATAGGTCCATGTGGACTCGTCGGCGACAGGAACGACATCCTCGTGGGCCATCAGCAGCGTAGGCTTGAGGGACGAGTCGGTTCCCTCGATCGTGTACAGCAGGCCATATGTGTTGATCTTTTCCACCTTGGCGCGCTTGTAACTGCAATTTGTCAGTCTTTGTGGGATATCAGAGGCTTCAGAATGGACTGGCGACTTACATTGTGGGGTACGTCTTCTCAATCACCTTGTGCAGCTCTTTAAAGGGCTCCCAGCGCTTGTCCTTGCCAATCTCGCCTAGATCATCGAAGCAAATGGACGGGACGCGGACAATGGCCTGGTGGCGCTCGACCTGCTTCTTGAGCGCGGCCTTGCCGCTCCAGAGCTTGGAGCTGTGCGGCAGGCCATCCTTGGACGGGTCAATGGCTGGAGGAAGCCGACACTCGGAGGCGATGTCGACGGCGCCGACGGAGCGGGCCGGGGTCTGCGCGACGAGAGCAGAAACGCCCGCCGCACCGACGAGCAAAGCAAGCTTGGAAAAAGCCATGACTTGCAACTTCAATTGACAGGATGAATTGTCACGACAAGGTGTTACAGATTGAGTTCCTGGGGACGGCTTTTTAAAAAGAATTGGTCGACGCGGGGAAAGCTAGGATGTTTGTCTCTGAAGCTCCGTTCAAGGCCGGGTAAGGGACCCGGTGCGACGGTCAGTACCCGGTTTCCAATCCCAATGGGGCAGGCAAAACGGTGCTATCGCCGGCGAGGCTTTGCCTTGCAGCAACCGCCAGAGACTTTGCATTGTCCTGCATCGATCTACTATGGAAGAGGGGGGTATAAGAGCAGATGTGCATGCACACGCAAGGCCCAAAACTCATGTTCAAGCTGCCATCCATGTACGCCTGTACGCAAGTGTCCAAATCCTGCGGTCGCAAATACTTGCTGCAGGCCGGAAACGGAGTCCTCCATTTAATATGGATAGCGTGTGGGACTTCCGGGAGCGCCTCCCATGCTGCCTCCGAATCGGCGGGGTGCAGTACCTATTATTAATATATGTATAACGGCGGGAAGAGCCTCTTTGTATTTGGTGAAATATCCATGCACTGGCTTATGGCACTCTCCGTTGTCCACACAGAGAGGTTCGACTAATGCGCAGCGCTACTGATAGAGTTCAGCCGCCATGGCCCGTTGCAGTCAGACAGTCTTCCGCTGCTGGGCTGGCCGAGTGTGCCGACTCGGCAAATACAACAACTAGTAAGTGAGTATTCTCGAGGCGCAGCAGAACTCGAGATGAAAAAATGCCCTCACAACGTGGCAGAAGGTGCTTATAAAGGCAAGAAAGATTGTCAAAAGCCAATGGCAACGTGGGCACAAGCCGGACGTGTCGGAAGCCAGCATCGCCTGGCATGATATCATAGGCTCGATGTAAGACGAAAAGACTGGGGAAGAGGGCCACAGAGCGCCCATGTCCGCGGAACTCGTCCTTAAATCCGGGGCAGGTTTTGAAGAGCGACTGGTTGCGCAACTCAGATACTGGCACTGTCGTCAATCAAAGCAATAAAAGATTTCACCTGCGATCGTTGCAGCAAGTAAATCCTTGCTCAAGTCCTTGATGCAGTCATCGCGTCAACTGGTGGATCAGTCGGAATATGACCCTGTCGTGGCCATCGGAAACCATCGAAACGGTGGGTTCGGCCGCCGCTAATTAACAAAACAAGTGTGTGCTTGCGGCAGTATCAGTATTCGCAGAAAAATTCTCCGCGGAGGCACTTAGCGCAGAGTATTTGAAATCTTACCAGAACCGCTCTAAGACGAGGACTATGACGACACCACGCGATTGGAGGAAGACAGTCGGAGCCGGACCTCCTGCGAGCGACGCAAGGGACTTCGCGTTTAAATCGGCCCAAAGCAAGCCGCTATGTGCCGATGTTTGAGCCATCTAAATAGCATTGTCCTCTCCAATCCCTAATCCAAGACCTTTGGTCCTTTGTACTGGCACTAGACCCAAGACATGATTTGCACAGTCACCAAACACGCATTAAAGATCACATCAGCCGTATAAAACGCAGCAGTAATCCCAAAGCCCGACGACGAGTAACACGAACCGTCATTATTCGCATCAGGACTACGGTCCAACACTCTCTGCAACATGGAGGCCATCAGCAGAGTCTTCTCCTCGGCCACCAACAAGCCCATACGGACCAAGAAGCTCGACCACTCCAAAGAGCCCTTTCTCAACAGCAATGGCTACGTCGACTTTGCGCCCGACGACCCCGAGAACCCCATGAACTGGACCATGGCCCGCCGCGCCGGCATATCCGTCATCGCCGTGCTGCTCGTCCTCAACGCCACCATGGCCTCGTCCGCGCCCAGCGCCGTCAGCATGTCCCTCAACAAGCACTTTCACGTGTCGTCCGAGGTGTCCGCCCTCACCGTCACGCTCTTCCTGCTGGGGTACTGCTCCGGGCCGCTCCTCTTCGCGCCGCTCAGCGAGTTCTACGGCCGGCGGCTCATCTTCATCATCACCTTTGCCGGCTACGTCGCCTTTAGCTTCCTGACGTCGTGGCCGCCCAACTTTGCCGCGCTGCTCGTCGGCCGCTTCCTCACGGGCACGTTTGCGTCGGCGCCGCTGAGCAACGCGCCCGGCGTGCTCGTCGACCTCTGGAACCCCGTGCACCGCGCCACGGCCTTTGCTTGCTTCTCGACCATGGTCTGGATCGGCCCCGCCGTCGGGCCCGTCGTCGCCGGCTTCCTGCAGCTCACAAAGGGCGACGAGGGCTGGCGCTGGTGCTTCTGGATGCTGCTGTGGCTCGGCGCCTTCACCATGCTGCTCGTCATCACCATCCCCGAGACGTACCCGCCCATTGTCCTGATGCAAAAGGCCAAGCGCGCCCGCGCCAACGGCTTCGACGTCAAGGCGCAGATCGAGGACTCGGATCGCTCTCTGGGAGCGGCATACAAGGTCGCTCTGACGCGCCCTTGGATCATTCTCTTTGACACGATTTCGCTGCTTTGTGCCATCTACCTGGCTGTTGTCTATATGCTGCTTTATATGCTCTTCTCCATCTATCCCATCGTCTTTCAGGAGATGCGTGGATGGAACGCCGGCATTGGCGAGCTGCCGCTTCTTGGCACAGCCATCGGAGCTGCCTGTGGTGGAACGATTGTCGCTGTGGACTCGCACATAAGACAAAAGAAGATTGCCAATGGCAAACTTAAAATGTCTGAAATGACACCCGAAGATCGGTTGCCGCTCGCCATGATTGGTGGCATTGGCTTCTTCATCGGCATGTTCTGGCTTGCATGGTCCGCGAATTACAAGTAAGCTTCTCCCGTCTACTCGATATTTACTGGCCATCTAACACGTCCACAGCTCTGTGCACTGGATCGTCCCTACTATCGGCGGCGGCGTTCTGTCCGCCAACATGTTGCTAGTGTTTGTCTCCTACTTCAACTACCTCGTCGACGTATACCTCATCTATGCCGCCTCCGCCCTCGCGGCCAACACTGTCGTGCGGTCTGCCGGTGGTGCTGCCGCGCCCTTGTTTACACGTCAAATGTTCTCCGCCATGGGCGTTGGTGGTGGCGGTTCCCTAGTCGGCGGCGTAGGGGCCCTTCTGGCCATTATTCCTTTCCTCTTCTATAAATATGGCCCGCAGATTCGTGCGAGAAGCAAGTTCTCGCCGACAGGTGAAAAAGACAAGGCTACGGGGGGTCAGCCGAAAGATCAGAGCGTGCGGTCTGGAAACGGTCACGACGAAGAGAGTGCGCTGGAAACGACTTCAAATGAAGATTCGACTCCAGCAGTGGGCAATGGCGAGCAAGAAAAATAGGTACGCTCTGCTTGTGTGGTGGCAGCTGAATAGCTCTGTATAAGACCTCCTTTGTACCGCTGAACACAAAACTTGGCGAAAATGTAAATTCAATCTTAGAAGTTTATGAAATAGACTATGATATGGTTTTATCAACTTACTCAGCTGCCTGAAATACCTTGAAGCTTGTTGCGCCATGCTTTAATCCCACAAAGAGGCCGCACGACCCAGCAGAACTAAACTATAGAACATATTGAATGGGTGTTTCTCTCGCTGTGTTTGTGCCGGATGCATGTCTACGGTGCACCATTACAAATGGTGCACCGCACATGTCCTCTTGCATGGTTGCATTCGACAGTCACAAGCATGTCCTGGGAGATTGCGAGGTGCGGCGTTCTGATCACACGCGCTCTGAATGTCAAGGCTGTGGCCATTCTTGAAACAAAAGAAAATTAATTCATGGGACATTTTTGAATTTATACAATGTTTGCCTGTAGCAGTTCCCCGCCGTCTAATGCAAGGAAAAGGGAAACGAGATATCGATGCCCATGGTCTTGGGGGGATAATCTTTGTCCTTTTTTCTTCCTTTCCCTCTTGCTATTCTCCCCGAAACAAAAACACCTGTTGCTCTCTAATGCCTTGGCCTCTTCCTTTCGTCCTTCAAAAACTCGACACAAAGAACACCGTCTTTATATTGTTACAACGCAAATTGGCGTGTCGTGTGTATTTCGGCATGTCGTAATAGTTGTTCTTTTTTCAGGTTTCGGATTCTTTAACCAATGACGAGCTTGTCCTCCTCGGGAAATTCGTAGGCGGGAATCTCGAGGTTGAGAGGGGCAGGGCCTCGTCTTATACGGCCGGAGATGTCGTAGTGGGAGCCGTGGCAGGGGCAGAACCAGCCGCCGTAGTCACCAGCCTCGCCAATGGGGACACAACCCAGATGGGTGCAGACACCTGTACTAATGTTAGCTCTCAAGAATCTGGAGGGTCGGGTCAGATCCGACGTACCCAGCATGACGAGCCACTCGGGCTTCTGGACGCGGTCGTCATCGGACTGGGGGTCACGGAGGGAGGAAACCTCGACCTTGTTGGCCTCGGCAATCTCGTCGGCGGTACGGTGGCGAATGAAGACGGGCTTACCACGCCACTTGATAATGACCTGCGAAGGAAGAGTCCGTTAGCTTTCACATGGGAGTCGAGCGGCGGAACTAGTTGAAGAGGCTTACGTTCTTGCCCTCGGGGATGGTGTTGAGGTCGACCTCGGCCTTGGCCATGGCCAAAACGTCGGCAGAGGCGGACATGTTGACAAGGAACTCTATCATGACAGCCAGCGTCAGCAACTCGCATTTCAATTGAAGCCCCCAATGGGTCGCGTTTGGGGCGCATGGGACAGCCATTGGCGGTTAATTGGATCAAGTATCGCTTGGAAATCGATCGTTGTGTATCCCAAACACGTCATTCTCCTCTCGGGCTGATGGAATTTCTTACCTTGAACAGTGCTCTTGGCGCCGGCGGCAGTCAGGGCGCCGATGGCACCGACCATGAAGTAGGAAAAGACCTTGTTGCTGTTCTCGGACTTGGCGGACATGTACTTTCCAAAGTCGGGGATCTGGGAGCCCTTGGTCTCGCCCTTGAAGGGGCTGCTGTAGCTGGGGGCGCCGTCGGAGCGCATGGCGGTGCTGCTCAGGGCGCGCACAGCGGGCACGGCGGGCTTGGCCGCGGCGCGCAGGCACAGGCGAGAAGCAGTCGAAAGAGCAGCCATTGTGCGATTGGAAAAGAGACCGGCGGGGTTTCGCAAATCGGGGACGACCGAGGGAGAGGGTGGTGGGAGTCGAAGGATTCGGTTGTGAGGTCTTTTTCCTTGCTGGGTGGTGATGGTGACCTTTGCCGAAAGTTTTGGGACGGGTCCTTGACTGGGCTGCCTGAGGCGCCAATTCTTTTCGCAGCGTAATGTGTGCAAAGCTGGGAAATTGGGCGACGCTGATTGGCTGGTGGGGCTGCTACCCGGACTCTCCCGCAGAACTGGCCTGACGCCTCCCAGCAGCGGCCGAGCTGGCTGGCACGCTGGGAATTCGGCTGCGCCTGTCAGCAAGCTTCACCCTCCAGGCAGCTCTCTGCTAACCTAGACCAGCTGCTTTCTCAACAAGCGACAATTGCAGTCCGCGCACAAGTCATCTAGCGCATTTCGTCCAAGAACAAGTTTCGCTCTGCTGCACAGGACTTTTTCCCATTTTTTTTCACAGTACTACCTGTGACTTGCTGTTCGATTGTGAAGCTCGCCTACGTCGTGGCATAGTGGCAAATGACGGCCAAGCATGCAAATGTTCATGCCTAGCGACGTGACCAACTGACTTTCATAGGAGCAGTTACCTTTTGGGAAAACAGAAAAATTTCCAGCAATGCAGAAAACCACGGTCAAGATATACGCATTGATCTTGCACTCAAAGCAAACGCACAAAAAAGCTGACACGTTCGCCATTTCGTCTCGCCCACGAAGCTCGTGTTGGGAGGTCGACATCTCCCGATAGCCTGCAAAAAAAGATTCTTGCATTTCATAAGGTCTATGGTTAGACCGAATCTAGAAGAGCGCTTAAATGCGAGGCAGCTACTGCAATCGTCGTGGCTTTCAAGCTTTCCCGACAACAGTGTGACTGTGGCCTGCACCAGCCATTTGAGGAACAGACAAACAACAGGACGTATGCGCTCAATTTATTCTTGGAGAATTCTGACACCGAAAAATGATGCTACAGTGACTTACTCTTTGCCCGCCAAGCTGTGCTCCATCACATCCGCAATGTCAGCATCCCACGAGCTTCCCCCCTCCTCGCCTAAAACATCCTCCCAGACATCGTCAATATCTCTTTCGGTAAAGGAGGTGTTGTCAGATGAAGCGTCATCAACGTCATCGAGCATCGCACTCTCTGCCGTATCCCCATCCGTACCAAGCTCAACGCCCTGGGGCAACTCCATCTCGATCTCGGTCCCTTCAACCTTTTCAATGTCTATATAACCAAGTTAATAACGCTTTGCATACTTCCACTGCAGAATTTATGTGCACGCACCATATACTGGCTCATCACCAAGGAAGCCAATAGGAATCTGATCTCTCTTGCCTGTTGTCTTGAAGCTCAAGCGGCATCTGTTGGGGGAAACACTGTTAGCTTTCATCGAGGACGTGAGCATCGTCTTCAGCCATCACTTACGAAAACGCGACAATGACATCAATGAGACCGCCCCATTTCTTCCGCGTCTGCACACCATCCCAGCAATACCCATTGACACTGTTGCTGCGGAACCGGTTCTGCCCATTTGTGCTGACGGCACAAATGACATTGTCCATGGACTTGAGAGCCTTGTTCCTTGGTGTATACGATTTACCAGCAAATAAATTGCCAGACATGCTCCGCAGACCAGGAAATGTTGGCGAGGTGGCAGAGGCAGTCTTGGGATATGCCAACTGCACTGTAAAGTTGCGCTTATGGTACCAACTTTGGCGTTTCTGATCTTGCTGTGCTCGGAAAACCACTATTAGAGATCTAGATCTACTGTGAGCTGGGGAAAATGAACTTACAGCAGCGCTGATACCTGCAGAGTGCGCCTGCAGGTTCGTCTTTGCGTACTGGGCTACCCGCTGCTTCTTGCCCCAGCCGGCTTGCACCCAGCCATCCTCGCCGGGGCCCCAATTCTTCCATTCAGCCTTTGTAGCATCAGACTCTGGCTTTTTTCTGTGGCGGATCTGTCAGAAACTCTTGTCCAAAGTATCATGCCGACTACGCTTACCTGTTGTTGTAGTACACTATGTTGGTGTCCAGTCCACTAAGAAGTTCTGGAGAAAACCATTAGAAATCTGCCCAGAAAAGGCCAAGGGACAATGAAACTCACTGTTGCAAAGACCTTGTTGATCATTCTGCCAACTTGGCACGCATGTTCTTGCTGTGCCAGTTGCCACGCTTGGGTAGAGACCATAAAAGTCAGAGCCACCCTCCTCAGACGAAGCGAATGGAAACTCGTCACAGTTTGTGAGAGCGCGACCAAGCTTTGGATCACCCCAAGCGGCGCGACGGCGCGCTGAATTGTCACCCTCGCAGAATCCGAGACGGGTGAGAGTCTTGGTGGGACAGCTTTGGCCACGACGGCGATTGGCTCGCTCCTTTTTGGAGTCCCAGGTCAGGGTCCAGCTGCTCTTGGTGCCTCTGCTATTTGGCTGACCGTTGCGGTTGTTGAGGAACTTTTGCACCGAGTTGCAGATGCCCGGCATCGTTGTGCTCTTGCCCCGAGGCTTCTGCTTCAGCAGCGTATAGTCGGAAAAGTATGAGACACAGTTGTAGTATAGCTTGGGCAGCTTCTCAGGGCATTCGCCCTTTGACGCGGCTGCGCGCTTGGCAATGCCGACTTCTGGGGCCGCAGACTCGCTCTTGTTCAGGGCGGCCATGTCCACACTGCTGAGAACTTCCGGGTCTGGCGGTATAGTGGCGGCAGTGCAGCCATTGAGTCCGCCGGTCACGCAAGTAAAGTCTCCAAACTTGAAAGATCCCTCTTCCGTCTTCCCGTCATCGGCTGCAGCCGCTGCCATGGACGCGTCTTGCCCACCGCGGTAGGTGCCGTTAGCGGACATGTTGGCCCCCATTTGAAAGAGCCCCGGGCCGTCGAACTTGGGCAGATCCCTGCGAACAGAGCCAAACTCGGATGCAGGCAGCTCAAAAAGCGGCCGGGGTAGTGGCCCGCCTGGCGAGCTGTGCAGCTGTCGCTTCCGAGACGTGTCAGAGGAAGAAACCTCCACAGGTCCGTAGATGTCTATAACTTGCTCCTCAAACGGGTAGTAATTGTCCGTTTTCCATGTGCCGATCAGTATGGCTTCGACAATGGCTGAGAAGCCCACCCTATAATAGAATTTGACTCCGTACTTGTACGACCAGCCCTTATCTAATTGAGCCTTGGCGTTGGCGTAGAACCACAGCGTGGTGTTGACGAACGCAGCGACATGCGCATCGACCAAAGTTTTCTGCTTGAAGTCAGCATCCACACATTGACTGCAACACGAGTAAGTTATGACACTTACTTTGAACTTGCCAATTCCACCGCCGAGTTTAAGACCTAGGTTCACCTCTGGCGTGACCAAAACGCCGAACCCGACAGAGGCCTCGACTTCGGCTTCAAAGACCGGCGATAGACCCTCCTCGTCGCCGTCATTCTTTTCAAGATCGCTAGAGGCCTTGCTGCGTGTCTCGTCATCATTCGGCATGTACAGCTCGATCGGCTTAAAAGTATACCGAGCGCCGACCCGCATGGAGCCCGCGACCGTCACTTCGCCCTTGATCTGGCCCCAAATGTCCAAAGACGGACCAATGGACGCGATGCCTTTGATGGCTAGGCCGGGGTATGTCAGCGTGTCGATGATCTTCTTGCGGTCGGACGTGTACCCGAGATGCGCCTCGCCGGCCACCGTGATGCCGGCTTCCATGTATGGGTGGGCGCCAACGTACGCGTACGTGTCGATGATCTTGGGCGGGACAATGGTTCCCGAGAAGTAGTACGCATACTGCGTGCGCATGTCAAAGTCAAAGTCGGCCGTGACGTCGAGACCCGCCTGGAAGCTAATGCCTGCATCGCTTTCGCACTCGAGCCGGCCGCTGTAGAGCGTCAGGACGGAGCTCCAGCCCATGGGCAAGAAGCCCTTTTCATCTTTGACAATACTGTTGAGCTTTTTGAGCCATTCCTTAAAGGCTCCGTACCATCGACGTTCCATGGCATGGGTAGAAACATCGTGCGCCTCTGGTGTAAAGGATCTGCGACTCTGGATATGCTCGTCGAGGCCTGCCTCTTCGAGGTCGCGTTTCTTAGCTTGATCGACACGCGCTTTCCACTCATCAAAGCCCATGTGCTTGGAATAGTCGCGCTTGCTTCGCTTCTTGCTCTTTCCGGTCGGCTCATCCGTGACATCGTCCCAGTAATCCATCAAGTTAGTAAAGTCGACGCGCATGTTGACTTGCTCGTCTTCGGCTCTCTTGATGGCACCGAAGTTGTAGTCGAACTTGAGTTCGTATACGCCATTTCGGTTTGCGTCAATGGTCCGCTTGCGATGAACCCAGGATGGCAGCTGAGGCAGATCAACGCGCTCCATCGACACGATGCGAGCAAATGGACCTTCGCCAACGTGGTCTGGAAGCCGGATAATTGTATCCTCAGCGCCCTTGTAGAAGGTGCGCCGACATTCTCTGGAGTCTGGCGCATGGTTGCAGTAGACGTGAATGGTTTCCGGCGCGTCCTCAAAAACATTGTCCAGGATGGTTCGATTAGTGGTGAGGAGCGAACGCTTCTCATGAGCATCCGGTTCTTTTTCGCTCACCACAGTAAAATCCTTGCCGAAATTGTCATTGAGCGAGCCGTCTGGCCCGTTCAGCATTATGAAGCCATACGGATCACTGCCAGGGTTCTCGTACTGGTTGTCTGGTGTCGTATCTTGGTTGTTGTTGCCAAAGTCATCGGCAAACTCCCACACATTTTCCGAGCCATCTTCTTTATGGGGGTCCGACCATAGGAATGATGGATCAACAGGCAGCTTCTTCTTCAATGGATTTGGTGGGTTGCAACAGAGCCCGTACTCGGGCTCCACGTTGTTCATCTGCGGATAAGCTGAACAGTCAATAGAGTCCTTATTGATCCAATCAATGGAAGTATGAGGAATCAGAGCTTTCGTGACCTTGATGTCGTAGTAAGGACACTCCTTATTGTTGCAGGTGAAGAAGTCTGCGTAAGAATCTGAGTACTGTTTGTCGCCTCCATCGGGAGGATCCAGAAGCCGGATGTCATTAGACCAAAAACAGTTCTCCAGGGGATCTGAAGAGAAAAACAGCAAAAGTTAGACGGGCAGGAGGTATCAAATGTGGTGTCACCTACCCTTTTTTGGACAGCAATACGATCGCAGCGGCTGCTTGTGTTGATCGGTAGGCTTGCAATTTGCTGTTTTCGAAAGAAAAGAGATTAGGCTGAAATTGCTTCTTAGTTCTCAATGAAAAAACTCACATCCGTCATCTTCATCCAGCCTCCAAGCTACGACTTTGCCTGAACTGCCACAATTTTCGTTCCAGTCGCCGCAGTCAGACCACCAGCAGTCGTCGAAGAAGTCAGTCGAATCGCAGCACAACTGATAGCAACAGTCAGCTTCAAGTCAAAACTATTCCCTGGCGGTAATTTGCCTTACCGAGCGACGACCTTGGTAGCAACTACCCGTTCCCTTGTAGTCGATGTAACTGTCGGTCGCAAGTTGGAACTGTTTCTTGCCGCAAAAGCCGGAACAGCCAATCTCTGAACGTTCTGGAGCACCGATCCATTCGCAGTTTTTCGGCATCTGGTCTTCGGGGCAGCAAATGTAATGAAACTTGCCCTCTTTGCATGTTTCTAAAGCTTCATGTTTGTCGCTGCGGATTCTCCGTGGTGCATGCGCCATTTCGACGGGCTTGTATCCAGTGAAGCATGTTGCGCCAGAGGTCGTGTCCCGCGCACTCGATGCACATTTCGTGCTGATGTAGCAATTTTGACCGGTGTATGGCGCAAGCTGCTTCACAAGCTCACCCTTCTCCTTGTCTGTCAAACTAGCGTCGCCGTGCGCTTTGGACATGTTTTCGTCACCGAACAGGCCAGACATGGCGTCAAAATTGGAATTGTCCAAGTCGACAGACCAGATCATTAGTCCTTTCAGGCAGCGTGACGACTGATATTCTTTTTTGTCCTTGAAGCTCTCCGCATCATCAAACGATATCCACTGGTTCGACCCATAGATCATGTACTTGACCGTAGAATCCTCGTCGTATGTGACTGTGGTACCCAATTCATTTTTGCGACTTTGGATTTCTACGACAAAGGTCAGTCATGTATTTTCAGGTACAGAAAATCCTCTTTAAGTCTTCACATACCAGAGTAGGAGAGAATGCCAGCGGTATCGGTACATGAGCCAGGAAGACTTGGGCCATCGAATTCGCAGTTGGGAGGAGTATGACAGTTGGGATCCTTGATATGAAAACCCCGACCATAGAAACCGTAGCCCATGACGACTTTGTCGTGATTGATTTTGTTTCGCCACAGCAGATCTAGGCCGTCTTCGATCTCGCTGATGTTCGTGTGACCTTTGAGGTATGGACCAGTGAAGCGAATCCCTTCATCCCATACACCGTGGATGTCATAAGTCATCATGTTAAACCAGTCAACATATTCTTCGAGTTGCTTAATATCGAAGCCGCGCATGTACCAATAGCTGGATGGTAAAGTGAGGGTAATTTGCCAACCAGGATCAACACTGTCGAACATGTCCCTCATTTGAGACATGAATGTCACAAAGTTTGGCATGTCGTCGGGGTTTCCGCCTAAAAGCGTGCTTAGCTATTTTCTTTTCAGGACAATTTGCGGGCTGGACATGAGAAGCCATACCTCTATCATCAGCGACCGGGTACTCCCAGTCAATGTCCACACCATCGAGTGCATACTTTTGCATGTACTTGATGAGCGACGAAATGAACTTTCGTTGAGAATTATATGTGGCAACCATATCGGAAAAGCGATGCTCGGTGGGCGGATCATTGAAGACCCAGCCGCCAATGGCAATATTGACACGCAGGCCAGCGTAAATCTTTTTGAGTCGAGAGACACGAGCGACGGTCTCACCGATTGTGTCCGTCATTTCCAGATCCGAGCTGATGCCTTCAAAAGCAACATTTATGTGCGTTAAAACACCCGCTGGGATATTCTCCGGCTGTACGGCGTCGCATTTTCGTTTCGCACCCTCGGCATTGTAGTATGCGATCCTGACCTGGGACTTCATGGCGTCATCGGTCGCATCGCACTTTGGTCGTCTAATTTTAGACCGGAAAAGTCAGTGGACAAGCCAGAATAACGAAGTTGAGAAGAAACGTACTCAACCGCAGGACAGCCACCCTTGTTCTGGCATTTGTCGCAAAATTTGGGCTGCGTGCCGCAGTACCCAAATTGACTAGCAGCCCGTGGGTTAGTCAAGAGTTTGTTCAACTAATGTATGCTCTACTTGCCTGCAGCAAACCCCAAGCGGGCAGTCAAATTGATCCTTTGGGGCATACTTGCCACATTCGGCGACGGCATCGCAAGTGCCTTGACATCTAGAGACGACTTTTGTTAGGATACATATGGATCATCTTGATTCAGGCTCAACATACCCTTCACCACAAAATTCCGGACCAAAGCCGCAATTGCCTGAAGTTTTAATAGATTAGCAGTGATATTGAATATTTTATCTCGTAACTGTAGGTATACCTGAAGGCCCACAGCAACCCGAGTGACACTGTTTTAACTTGCTGCAAGTGCTGTCCTGCTGAGCCACTACAGCAGAGAAAAGCCCAAACGCTAGGATAAATACCAGCAAAGGTATATTCCTGTACATTTTTGCGTGTATACACTCCGATTGGAGTATATACAGGTGGATCAGATACAATAACAAGAAGGAGAAGAAGAGCAAAGGCCCAAGCACTATTCCAACGCAGTTGGTTCAATGCAAGATCAATTCTAGCAGAATAAGTAAACACGATCTTGGGGACGTTCTAGAGTGATTCATATAGTATACAGACGAATTTGGACCTAAATCTTTACGCATATATGGACATCTCATAGCCAGCAAGTATCACACAAAAAGCATCTTCAGCGCGCGGAAACTTTCACGGCTTGGCGAGCCCACACGTCGCTCGGGCATTGCGAAAATCGCGAAACACCGAGATTACCTTCTAATTACGTGCCCAGTGGCCTCAATATAATTTTTATTGATCTTCATGATGCGTATGGGTGCTGCCATAACTGTACACAAGAGTCGACGTGCAGTCTCCAAGTTGCCCAGGTAGGCAATGGGCCGTCGGCTTGTTAGTGCAGCGTGGCGTCGTAGGATGGACTTGGCAAACGGAAATACCATCTTCTCAGGGACAATATAGTTCTGACCGGGCCACTACCCTTGCTCAATGGGGCTGCACGAGGCCTCAGCCGTGAATGGCGCTCGATGAAGATCCTCTGAGCGAGCACAGTGCGGGACACTAAAAAGGTACTTACAGGGTTTGAGCCGCGGCTGAGCCTTGGCTGCACAGCGACTGTAAGCTGCATATCGGCGGTGTCTATTTATGGAGATATCGCCGGAGATATTGCAGAACGAAATTAAGTCTCCGAAGAGGTTGTGTGGTACAGCTAGTCGGTTAGGAAACTATATCGAGGACGCTGTTGTGGAATAGGACTAAAGGACTGGGCCGCATGTAAGAGACCCCGACGAGAGTTCCAATTTGTCTGGCCATCCTGTACCTCACGCCGCAAAAGGACTTTGAGATTTCGAGTCCATTAAATTTCACTTCGTGATGTTTTATTCAATGACGCGTTCACTCGCTGCTGCAGTGGTTCTATTTGCGGCTGCTGTTCCAGTGCATTCACTGCAGCTGTGGAAGACTCCTGGCGAGATTCCCAGTACCGTTCCGCCACCTTGCCGCATCGCTCTCATAGGGGACATCAAGTGCAGCCCACGGCTGATTCGAGGCAGCGAGATACAGGCACCTGGCGCGCTTGACCCAGCGTTTCTGACTGAGTACTGCAAGAAAGAATGCGGCGAATCACTTGACGTGAGCTACACGATAATGTTGACACAGCATTTATAATAACGGCCAGCAACAGAGTTATGCAAAGAAAGTCAATGGCAGCTGCGGCTGGAAGGCTTACGATTGGGGTGATGGGTTTGATCGCTCCGGCAACTCAATCGCACAGACTCTCGTCTGGAATCATGAGGTTGCCTGCCTCAAAGATCAAAAGACTGGCAATTTTTGTGTTCCGATTATTGCCGGACACAAGGCCAAAAAGTGCGATGATTGTACACTGCGATATCTTTCCTCTTTTGTTGACGTGGAAATGGCACCTGATCTCATAAGCGAGACGCAGTTCAAGGATTTGCTCAAGGAGTGCTCAGCTGATCCATCCAGCTATCCCATCGCAACGAGAACTCTGGGTGAACCGAACGGACCAAAGTAAGTTGATTTATTGGCACTTGGACGCTTTTAATTCGCTTCTTTTGTGACTACTTCTCATGCGAACAAGGGAGACAACCGCGCCAGCGCCGCACCAGAGGCAATGTCTGGGCAAAAATTACACAGTCACCGCGTCCGACACCTGCAAATCAATTGCTGCGAGCAACAACATAGCAATCGATCGTTTTCTTTCCGAAAACAATCTTGATGCCAAATGCGAGACACTCAAGACTGGCGACAAGGTGTGCATCGGGTCTAGCTGCAAGCTCCAGGAGGTGAGAAGACCTGTTTTACTGGTGCGCTTTACGTTCTAACAAGAGGATCGAAGGTCAAAGCAAACCAAACCTGTAATGATATCCTGCGCGATCAAAAGTTCACCATCGTGGAGCTTCATGCCTGGAACCCAATCCTTTACTCCGACTGTGGAAATTTGGACTCTCTCGTCGGCCACCCCATCTGCATTTCGTGAGTCTCGAGAGCCTCAACTCACAACAATAGTTCTAATGAATGCATGTTTCAGCCCCCCTGGAACAGATCACTACGACGTAAATGGAACTGTAACCTGGACTACCGGCCCAACCCGACCACCTACTGGCACATGGGCTCCGCTGCCCACGACAGGTCGACCAGCCGGCAACGAATCGATTCCAGTCGTCATCACAGACGCTCCCACCCAGACAGCTTCCGGTAACGCAACCGCAACTTCCGAGTGGGACCAGATCGTGACAAATTGCCCGGTCTCCGACGATGTTCTTGAAGCTGGCTTTGACTGGGAGATGCTCTCAGATGAGTGCTCGGAGATGCTCGAGCCGTACTGCACCCAGCCTCTGCCGGGAACAACCTACCCAGCAAGCACTGCATTTCCAAGTAGCTGTCTTCCAAGTGTTATCTTAGGCCTCGGGAATGGAACTGCTGCGGCGGCAACGGCGGGCAATGCGACGTTGCCGAAGAGGCGTTTTTGAGCTATTCGCTGGTCGCGCTGGTCCGGCTTTACAACATCCCCAAGAAGCAGCAATTAATAGTACCTGGACATTCGATACTTTATGTTTTAAAGTGGTAATGGAATTATATTGTGTAACTAGCTATTACCCGGACGTCGTGTGCGGCTCGGCACGGCCCATTAGTTTGAACCATACTCAGATTCTGTTTCCCATTCAGCATCAGAACCTTCTTCTGCGGCCTTATGCATAGATTTTGAGGGCCTCTTGATCTTTGCTTTGGATTTGGACCTCTTCTTAGCTTCGGAACGAGAAGCTTTGAATTCGTCGAGACACTTTTCTTCCACAGCCTCAGCCATGGAGTATCCGTCCGAGAACATGGCTGTCATTCCCACCAACTCTTCAGGTTCAAGCTTGCTCACCAGTAGAAGTTGCCCAGAACCATCAAACCATAGCACATTCACAAAACTTTGCAAAACGCTCTCCTTGTCTGCCACGTATATCAACGTCTCCATGCGGTCAGAGAGCGCCGCCAAGTTCTCAGACTCGGCTGGCCCTGTACTTCCGCCCCGGCGCCCGACGGAAAGTGCGCTGTTGTGATCAAACAAACCCGGCAGACGCTCAATAATGCGTTCACGAAGTGCCTTGATGTCCCCATTGATGTTGTATACGTTCTCGTCGCTTAATACCATTTCCACATCAACGCCATCGCCGCCCACTTCGCACCGCCATTCCAGCTCACAATACTTCTGGTGAAGCGACTCTTCATAGCATGTCGGTATCCAGATCGGATCTCCAGGGCTGCCGAGCTGACTCAAATTTCTTTCTCTTATGCTCTGGAAAGGTTTGAGTACTCGCTCAATGTTCGAGGCTATGAGAAGCGACTGCTCGCCACCATCGGGCCCGTCTCGTCTAACTTTCATTGCCTTGTCTTTGTACGGCTATTGGGACAAAAAGTCAGGCGAAGATTCAGAATGGAAATTCTTTGCATAAGATTAGGCGTACCTGACGAGCGTTTACGGAGCTACCAAGGTATTCCTTCACAAGCCCACGCCACTGGGCCTCATCTGCCACGCCAGACAGTTCATAATTCCAGTGGTCCTGTAACACATGTTAGGCGCCTGCGATGATATTGTGTTCGCTAGCCAAAAGTATTCTGGTGAACTGACCAGAGCATAGTGATCGAATGCTATTGCGCCCCACGCAGCAACTGCTATTAAATCCTCGCCCAACGATTCTGATCGCATTGTCCTAGGCTGTTTATGAGTTGCGTGTTTGAGATGAAGGCCACTTCCCGCTGTGAACGAGCGAGCGAGCGGCGAACCCCCTCTGGCCCCTCAAGTACAGCAACAGGCAGACAGGGCCAGGGCCTTTCCTCTTAGTGTGGTGGAGACTGCAGCTTGCAGGCTTGGCGGCGTCGGAGACTTTATAAAGAATAATTGTGACATGACCCATAAAGAACAGGGAGTCGAACAATAAGGAACGGAGCTGAACGCCCTGTGGTGGCGCCATCCGGCGTATACTAAACATGGTAATGACCAGAACGAGAATATGTGTTTGGGCTGCGCTGATTGCAAGTCTGTACCACTATTTTCAGACAAGAAAGAAAAGAGAAAACATTGCTGTCGCTAAGCTTGCTTCATTGCCAATTCGATTCGGCCAGCATCGCCACTCTTTTGCACCATGTCCCAGAATAGTCCTTGGTTTGCCATCAGCTGCACAGGGGGGCCAAACTCTGCCACCTCGCCGTCGCTCATGACAAGAACATTATCGAAGTCGGCTACTGTTAGAAGCCTGTGGGCGACGACAAGAATTGTTGCGTCGTTGAATTCATCCCGAATAACTTGCTGCATCGCTGCATCTACTGCACCATCTACAGCGCTGGTGGCCTCGTCCAATATAAGGATAGGGCACTTGCGAAGCAGCGCTCGCGCCATGCAGACTAGTTGTCGCTGGCCATAGGAAAGATTTTTCCCTCCAGCCTGAATTTCCATATCAAGATTTGTGAATTTCCCACTCTTATTGTCTTCACCTGTAGAAGCCACGAGATGCACTCGGACGAGCGCTGCAACCAATGATTCGTCGCTTTTGCTGCCATCCGGATCGACATTCGATCGAA
The DNA here is from genome assembly GCF_028009165.1 of Akanthomyces muscarius. NCBI lineage: Eukaryota > Fungi > Ascomycota > Sordariomycetes > Hypocreales > Cordycipitaceae > Akanthomyces > Akanthomyces muscarius. The sequence goes on along the minus strand of NC_079245.1, from coordinate 3,691,914 downwards.
GAGTTCCTGAGAAGAGGAACGGGTCTTGAGGTATGAGACTTAGTACCTTTCTAAGTCGTTCCAGCTTTATTGCTGCGATATCGAGGCCATCGATGGAGATTGTACCCGAAGTTGGCTTGATGAAGCGAAGAAGTGCATTTGTCAAGCTCGTCTTTCCAGCTCCGGTACGGCCAACGATACCCAGGCGTTGGCACGGTTTCACGGAGAAGCTCACATTATTGAGTGCCGGTCGCGACGAGTTATCATAGCTTAAAATCAAGTCCCGCACCTCAATACTTGCAGATTCCGGCCAGCACGCTCCTGGCTCGTCTCCCTCTTGGCTCTCTGTCTCGACAGAGGCGAGGCTGGCGATTCTGCCAATGGTCCGATTCAGCATGTTTTGGACGTTGAAGCTACCGGTCGCGCCGCTCAGAGCACTTTGGAGCTGAAGTGCGAGGCTGATAATCAACCCTGTCTTTGCTGCATCCGTACCCTGGTACACGAGCGCGGCCGCTACCGCAGTAACAAACACCGCGCCTAAGGATCCAAGTCGAACAGCAAGCCATTGTTGCCCGAGGATGAGGTGTAAGCCCAGTTTAGCCCCCCGGTCGAGAAGACCATTCATCTGTTCAATGTATAGACTCGTCCTATTGAAAGCTCTGATAGTCGCCAAGCCGCTCGCAACCGATGTAACGTGCTCCAGAATCGGTCGAAGTGACTGGTCAATGAGTCCAAGGAGCTGGCGAGAAATTTCAAGTTGCTGCGTGGCGACTTTTGCATACACAAATATTATGGCAATGCTTAAAAATATCGACTGGGGAGCATACAAAAAGCTGACGAGTGTTAGTCTGCGTCTAAACTCTTGTCGGAAGTTCCTTACCTGGTAATCAAGATGAAGACCAAATGAATGACGCTTCCTAACAGATTGTGAATTGTTTGAGTTGTTTTGTTGTCCATGGAGTACATATCATTCTCGAGAGTCTGGATCATTTCTCCTAGCGGCATGCTATCGATCCACGAGAGCGGCGCAAAGAGAACACTGCTGAAGAGCCTCTGGAAGAGCGAATGCGAAGCACGCAGACTCATGCTTTGCAGTATGAGCGATCTGAGTTCCACGACAATGGTGGAGCTCAAGGAGAGTGCCAAATATATTCCGATATTGGCAGCGATAGCAGAATCTACTTCGTTCAAGTCTGCTCGTGCTGTCCATCGTGTTAGCCACCAAGAGCCACTATTAGCGACCGCGCGAGCTAGAAGAGTGACCAATATTCCGGTAGCCAGTGGACGAAAACCCCCACTGGCCCATATATAAGCCAAAAAGACATCTTTTCCGCTCAACGCAGCCAATTTACCTCGCTTCAAACTAGGAGTTTCTGCCGATGCAGGTATTTCGTCAAGGTTTGCCACGGATTTCTCTTTCTCTCCGTGTTGGCCGACCTTCCGGGTGTCACCGGAGCTGGGATCTAGAATCTTTCCGACGGCTGTACCATTTCCCACAGTAACATGGTACTTGGCGGCCAGGAGACACACGTCCGGACTATGAGTGACCAGTATGACAGTGCGCCCTCGCGCCAAGCCACCAGTCAACGCCTGCTCGCAAATGTGCTTTGCAACGTGCGTGTCAACAGCGCTCAGCACATCGTCGAGTATAATAGTTTCCGCATTTGAGTAAAAGGCTCGAGCGAGAGCCACCCGCCATTTTTGCCCACCGCTTAAGAGTGCTCCGTTCAGGCCTGCAACAGTCTGGTCGCCCATTGGCAGGACGGCGAGGTCCTTGTCCAAAGCGCATGCCTGCAACACCTTTCTGTAGCGATCCGCGTTGTAATGCGACCCAAATAAAATATTGTCAAGTACAGTACAGTTGTCAACCCACGGTGGCTGCGAGACTATAGCAGTGCTTCCTGGTGCCACATCGGCTTGCCCGTCGCTAAACACAAGCTGTGTAGCTGGTCGCAAAAGACTTCCCGTGCTAAGGTCGGCCTCGTCGAGGAGCCCAGCCATCAACAGACTTTTGCCTGAGCCGGTACTGCCTGTTACTATGCTGAGCTCGGCTCGAGGGAAACTCAGATTGAGATCGCGCAACGTAAAGCTCGAGGACTTGTATAAATCGCCAGTGGGTCGGTCCCAGTGGAGGTCAGCGTTTTTCAGCTGCAGGGCGTCAGAAGGCTCTGCCGAAACCTCTCTTTCCGGTTCTTGTAAATAACGTTGAAGGCGCTCATAACTTGACCAGGAGACGCGGGCCTCAGTAAGGCGCGAGGGTAGCTCCTTGAATGCTGCGTGGAGGCTGCTGAACAGATTGAGAGAAAGAAACGCAACAGAGGAGCCGAGATTCCCAGTCTCGTATGCATGTGTAGACAGAGATAAAGATGCCAATAGAACAGGGCTTAGATTCAAGACCAGACTCAGCATAGCCATTGCAACACCAGCATTCCACATTTGCTCCAGCTCTGACTCCCTCGCAGACGTCAATCTCTTCTGCCACATCTGCTCCACAGACGACAGACGAATGTGGCGAAGACTTTGCAGGGCTTCTGAAATGAGATTTGACACGACAGAGTGGGCTTTAGTTCTTTTTGATCTCGCTTCTCGATGCTTTTTCGATAGCACTGTCGAAAAGGGTGTGAGTAGCAGGGACGCTACACTGCCCACTAAGACGCTCTTCATGCCTAGAAGCCGCGCTAGGTAACTGACGTCTAAAACCAGCTTGAATGCAACCATAAGAAAATGGTGAGTATGAGCGCAAGCATTCGCAGTTTCCATGCTAACTCTGTAAATTAGCTTTGGTCCTGTGTAACGCGTCGGTGTTCATACCAATCGTTGGTGATGGCTTCTGTTAAGGATAGCTTCTCCCGTGGAGCGGAATCGCCCCCCTTTGCGACCTTTGGGGAAGAACTTTCACTACCCAGCTTCCTTCGGGTCGTCTTTTCAAGAACAAAAGTTTTCAGCAAACCTTCAATCGGGATCTGCAGTCTCATCTGAGTGACCCAGACCAGCCAGCTTTTTGAGAAAGCCTCCACGAGTAACCCGAGCCCGAGACCTAGCACCCACGCCCATGCAACGAAGAATTCGGGCTGCACCTCTAGGGCCTGGAGTAACTTGAAAAGCGCGAAGCGACTGCCAAACTGAGATGATGCAGTGACAAAGACGAGCATCCATTGTCGCAGAATTGTTGGCCAGAAGGCTAGTATCAGCTGTTGCCAAAAGTCGCCGCTTCCTCTACCACTCTCGAAGATTTGCTTCACTGTCCGAATTCGCGATAGATGCCCAACTTCTGGTAGGTCGCTCAATTTCATGCTGGCGGGCGCAATTGCTCCAGCCTGATGAAACGGCCCCCAAGCAAAGGTCAGTCTATCCAGAAGTGAGACAGAAAATTGGCGATCGAGCATTTTGTCGTGATGCATAACTGATGGGCGCCTGGCGATCGATAAGCTCGCCACCAGAATAACTAGCAGCAAACAGATTTCAGCGTAGTTCGACAGAAACTTGTGTCCCGTTTCAAGCTTGAGCTCGCACAAGACCGACGGCAAGCTGAAAGCCGCCGAGCAAGCTAGCCTTATCCCATGAGTGTATCGCTCAACGAATCCAGATGCAATCGTAAGAACAAGCGCCTGCATCGATAGGAGAGCCTAACTTTTATGAGTCTATGCCGCCATCTGTCTACTGTGAGATAGATTATACATACCCAATTGAGAACCGAAACCCATCCCATGTCGCTATGCGGGGCCAAGCTGCTCTGCAAAGAGAAAAAGCCATGCGTGGCGATCGATATTCCTGCGACAGTCGCGCCGCTTACGATTAGCCTTGGGACCACAGCCCTGCAGAACGCCTGCGAGCTTTTTGTTGCTTCGCCATCTTCATCGCTATAGATTTCCTGTGAGCTTCCTGCAAGTAGCGTGCGCAAAGATCGTATCAGAGTAAAAAATGACAAAACGGATACTGCTGCCGTTCCAGCGATCAGTGCCAAGTCGACTGCTTCGTGTCCCGATAGGTGGTATGTTCGTGACCGGATACTCGCCATGGTAAAACACAGCGAAACGCTAGCAATGCAGGCCTTTGTCGTCCTTTGTCGGCCAGGACCAAAACTACGTTTATCAATAATACCTCGACCCTGACGACCAGGCTCGCGTATGAGTCAAACTTCGTAGCTCAAGCCACATGCAATAGAATTGGATCATGGAGCACACAACCTGTTGCTACTGGTTGAATTCGACCGATCTAATCCCCTGCCAGCGCATTCCAGGACCAACAAGGCTACCCTGCACACTAAAAAAAAGTTCCCCCGCCGCTGGAGCTGCTAGCATCCCAAAAAGGGAAGAAATAGAAAGGCGGAGAGCAAAATGTACAGTAATTGCAAAGAAGGAGCGTGGTATATTTGGGTGGAAAATGGAGCACGACCACAACAACATCAATTAGCGTGTCGTAGAACTACATCAGGCGATCTGAGTCACCGTCGTATAAGCCGCGGGGAACCGCCGCCGCATCAGCGGGTCATGTTGTCGAATTTGGGGAAAAGACACGCCCGCAAGTCAGGGACTTTTGTCACATCCCTTGTGAGAGCCAAGGGTAAGCACGATGGCATCGCCCAGATTTCTATCCGCAGGTAAGTAGTTTGGTAGTGAGCGTAGCGGCTGAATTTTCAGCCTCTAAAGAAAGCTAAACTATGCTTGCTTAAAGTAGATATATTTTTCAAATCAAATATATATAACTAAACTGGATTGAAAAGTATTGTACAGTAATAATAATGATACCATAATTTATAATGATTACTATTCAAGTAAAATAAATACGTGCGACGTTTAGACGAGCTCCTCAGAGTCCGGCAGCTCGACCACATTCAATGTCTGGTGGAGAGTCGGCCAACACAGCTGGGCCTGAGACGGGCGGCCTTGTACATGTATAGAGCTATTAAGACCTCTACCAGAAGAATTTTGATCCATTGGCATGCCCTGGTAGCTGTATTGATTCAGGCTCGTGTATGAAATGGCACTGCACCAAGGCCTAGGCGTGGCAATCTGGGTCAACGCAGTAGGTCGATTGACGTACAACTCTTCTTGTCGTAGTGGATGTGGTCGTTGCGCTTCTGCTTTATGATGATCTAGCGACACTGTCGCTTTACTTTGCCCAGCCGCTGCTCCCTTACTCATTGGTGTATCTGAAAAACATTCAGGACCACACGGATTGGCCATGTAAAGTGGTTGCTGAAGAATTGGCCAACGTAGCTGGACCTGAGATGAAGGGTCTTGGACACACTTCAAGCTATCCGGACAGTCGCAGGACGCACCATGGTCCAAGGCCGTGTTCTGGTAATGACCGTTACTCATGTCGGGGTATGAAATGACTGGATACCAAGGCCAAAATGTAGTAGTCAAGATAGAAGAAGTCTTGACCACGCCTGATTCGGGTATTCCCGTGTCTGGGATGTCGTTGCTGCCACCAAGATGTACTTTATTATCGTGCGTAAGTAGGTTGCTATCGAGGTAGACTTTTTGGCGGTGGTACTCGACGGCACAATTGAGCTCCTTTTTGTGCACACGACGGTGACGGGCCAGGGAAGAAGACTAGTGGGTAGATTAGCTTCGCAAACTGTAGCATATTGAGGCACTCTGGGACAGCTGGCACACACATCAGAGAACCTTTTGCCGCAACCGATCTGCTCACATTGATAAGGCTTCTCCCCAGTGTGGGTTCGTATGTGCACAATCAAGGCACTCTTCTGAACGAAGCTCTTGCCACAATCAGGAATACTGCAATGGAAAGAGCGCTCATTGGTGTGTATCTTATAATGCCGCTGGAAATCTGCCTTGCGCTTGAATACCTGTAGTTTCGGCCGCCAGTTAGCATGAGTGTCGGAGGGTAGAGGGCTGCGTTACTAAGGAGCAATAGACCTTTCCGCAGTCCTCCCACTCGCATACGGAAGAGTGAGTACCGGATTTACTCTTTAGAGTCCCGTTGAAGTCCATTGACGGTTTGAGTAGAGAGTAAGCCCTGCACACATAGGGTTAGTACTCGGTATATACAGTAGATGTATACAACTGTTTAAATCCAAGTGAACCTCTGTTATAGACTACGTTCTCGAACTTCTGATTCTGATTAGGCCGTGGGGCTCAGATGGTCCGTTGCATTCTACCGTTGGCGCTAGCTGATTTGTGCGCCACGAGTCTGTGCCGATAAAGACCTCGTGCTCTTTTTAGAGTACAGCTACTAGCAGCTTCGACCAACTAATTATATAGCAGGGCTCTGTTAATGTAACTTGAACAAGGTACTGAAGCTTTTGAGATCTGCCGAAGGCTAGCTATATCTGATTATGTTGCGAAACACATGGCTCCCACTGTCTTACTTTCGGAGTCAGTCATTCATTCTTCCAACGATTTCACATACGAGGATCCACATGGTGCGTCTGTAGATAAGAGAAGCTATAATGCATTGAGTCAAAGCCATGGAAAATCCGCTATTCACCTCGGTGCCGTTGCGGCCGGAGAGGCTTTCATATCCTAGTTTGCATCAAGAGGGCCCTGGTTGCAAGGATGCACGCATAGTCAATCAATCTTCCAGGTATACACTACTGCAATAAGCCTATACGCGGAATTTACCGTAATTACTTGCCTTGAAAACTGTCTTCGGCTAGAAAAGAATGTCTCTTGCGTTCTTAGCCACGGTAACCTCTAGAATGCAAGATACTGTAGCTGTCCAACTGCTTGTGCAGGGTAGAGTACTAGACAAGATTATCATAGATTTCCCGCGTGGTAAATGTTTTGCATAATGATTGATCGCTGACAGCGGGGTCGCGCAGTCATTGACCGGGGTAAGACGCCAACCTCACATGTTACACCTTACGGCCATGATGGTCCGCTACCGAGGTTTGGTTTCTGCAGGCAGTACTGTATGAAATGTGCTCTTGTTCATCATGGTGGGTTTGGCTTGATGTCATGGTACCCACGCTTTGTCGGCATCGAGGCGAGCACCGTATCTGCACACCACGGTACAAGACATGCTATTTTCTTCTGTAAACATCATAAATTTCATAAACTTCATTCTTTACAATTACTAGTTAATGCATACTAGCTAGCCTATTATACATATCAGTATATAAACGTGAGCTTCACTAGCACTTCTAGTGCTTAGGGTGAGTATAATTCTGACTTCAGATTCTCATTAAGTTGGACAATGAGAAAGCTCTGCACAATACTATTCCCTGTCACTAGTGCACAATGCCTACACAGTTTAATTAACCCTGTGTTATGTTTATTTATCATATCCAGTGAGAAATCTTCTGGCTCTCTGAATATAAGCGACGGTTGAAAAGACACCCATAGGTGGGAAAATTAGGCTGTGGCTCGTATGCCCGCATGCCGAATCAATGTGCTCCCCTGGTGACATTCTCTGCCGCTAGCGTTACCAGGGTTGTGCGGCAACGATGGTGGCAAAACCCTGACGCTGAGCGAGAAGAGAAAACTAAAAGTCCAAGAGGCTGAAGTTGACGCGTAATGGACCCAAAAAAAGTTCAATGTAGACTTCACCCTTATATCCATTTCGTTACACCAACTATTGTCGGATCGTTATTCAATTTCCAAGCATAATAATACGTGAATCTCCACGGCCCTCCATTCCCCACCGAGCTTCTTCTCAGTTGCCAGGCTCTTAAGCCCTAGTGGCCTTGTTCATTTATACATTTATAGATGCTGAGGCTCCAAGCTACCACTATCTACCGACTTTTCTCGCAGCTAACATGGGCCAAGCTAAGCCACTACTAGCACCAACGAATAGGTATCAGACTGCCACCCGAATACGCCTCGGCGACCGGGTGGCGATCTCTCTGCTCTTAGTTCACTGATTCAACCCAACAGCCCTTGACCAGCGGCAATTGCCCGAGCTGCCGATACTACCTTATCCAGCATGTGGAGCTTTCTCCAATGAGAGTAGCCATTTCTGTGCTGGTTGAGGCCATGCTACTGGAGGCCGTGATAGTCTGGCATGCTATATTATACAAATAGCCGTTTAAAAGCCACATTGCTGATCCCCATGCGCGTTTACTGGAATATTTTCTCTGCTCCGCCGACAAGGAGGTAGCCCGCGGCCGGGGCGGACGCCCGGGACAGGCCTTGTTTTCACCGTGTATGTGCTGCGGGGACTTGTTTCAGCCAGTGGTTACACTGTAGTTAGGGAGGCTCGGGCCGGACCGAGCACAAAATACGGTTAGTAAAGGAGTGGCAGGGATGTTTAAGAGAAATTTGTGTCATGACGCAATTTCCATACTCTAAGCTAGTATGTGAAAACTGGTGAACCGATATACTTCCTACTGTCGATGTATAGGACTGGAAACGCGGCGATTTATTTGGGATGATTGCTTGAAAGACTGCATCAACTACTAAAGGAGACGGCTAGTAAGCTCATAAGGCTGATTACTATGTCTAGTGATCTTGGTACTCTTAGTTACAATACCGTTTCTGCGCATTGACCTCGACACTGATCTGCGAGGTAACATGCTAGTGAGCCGTGTGTAATTGCCGGCCGCACGTGCATTCTGTGGTTCACGCATTCCAGGAGGTTGAAGCATCTCGTCCCGAATATTCAGCTACCACTCGGCGTTTTATGTGTAGTAAAAATAGCAGATACGTGGGTCCAGCCAATTTAATACTTGCATCTCGTTTAAGCCTGTGTCAGGCCATTGTGCACGTACTCAACCCGCATTCCCCATTTGATCGAGCCGCCGTTGAGCTTACCGTGGCACCAGTACAGCTAGTGACAAGAATCCTACTGGGAACAACATGTTGACCATGAAGGATGCAGGACCACTAGCCTAGGCGATACTGGGTAGCATTGCGTAAGACAACTTTGACTGAAGGTGAGCGCCGGTCTTCGGCGGGCACCATCTTAGTTCCATGTTGCACTGAATGCGCCAGTGATCGGAGGGATCTGCACTATTTCCTGAGGCTCCCCGCGGCTATGACAGGTGGAACAATAATGCACAAGTAGCATAATGTAGTCGGCTGTCACTACACATGCCTGAAACGTTACATTGCGAAGAACACACCGAGATATCACGATAAGGCTATAGATCCAATCCCTGCTCGTAGGGCGCTATATAGACTTATTCGGCTAAGTATCATGAGTTTACAAATATACTTGCTTTATTCCTCTTTTAAATCTTTCTACAACGACCTATTCTATCAAATTGATGCTTATATAACGATTCTCGATCAAGCGGCAAACCCCGAGCCATACTTAGCTCAAAACCCATGCAGTGACTGGAAGAAGGGGTTGGAACTTTGTGATTAATGAGGTTGAGTACCAAGCGGATTCACTGGTAAAGAAGTTGTTCCAAAACAGAGTGGCTCAGCAAATATATCGTAAGTAACAATGGCACCCGGGCGAGATACTACACAACTATACTGACAAAATGTTGAGGCGCTTCTATGAAGCAAAGACTCAAGGATCTATACATCATTTACCGGCAAGAGCGGAAAAAGCACTTATTTTCGAAAGAACAAAACTCTGTTGTCATGGCCTATCACAATAACAGTCCGCTGTCTGAAGACCCCGGCTCTTACTGGGAAACCATGTCGAAACTTCTCAGTGGTACAAACGGTGCTTCATGGGATGCAGCGTTTGCTAATAGACAATACGAGCAAGCTCCGAGGATGAGCCTTGTGCCTTCTACTATATCTTCAGCCGAATGGCAACATCGTCACCTGTATTCCACCGTTAGTGCTACATCCAGAAATAATCGAGGCAATTATTTCACTAGTTGCACCGCTTATAGAGCCCTATATGAATCTGCTGATGTACAGTCCTCAGAAGTTGGAGAGAGCCCCTTGGATATACAGTACATCGAAACCTGTCGTTCATCTCTCGATACTGCAAAGGATCTAAGTATTGGATTAAACAAGCGCGGGAATGTGTCACTCGTTACCTTCCCCATCGACCCTAGACCCAGGGCAGACAATTCAACTCAAAGAAGTTGTTCCTCGAATTATATACTTGGTCCCGAGGCTTGGGCGGGCACACCCCTTTTGCCTAGATTCGTCATGGCTGCGGAGGCACCCGGTGAAGGCGTGTGCTACTTCTACGATGACGGAAGCCACTGCCAGACGACGATCGAAGGCAAAGAAGTCAATGCGTGGTTGGGAGTCACCAAGGCTGGTAAGCCTCGAAGAAGACTTGCCATAGCCTGCAAAGGATGCCGAGAGAGAAAGATCAAATGCGATCCTGGCGTCCCACGCTGCAAGCAGTGCGACAAATTCGGTCGCGTCTGCAAGTTTGAGAATGTGTTAGTAATCTGTTTTGCATTAATCAACTCCAAAAAAACTGACTCCAGAATCCTAGCCGATCCGGGAGAGTGCCTAGTGGACGACCCTATTCAGTACCAGCTTCTGCGTTGGCGCCATGGCTCACGACTGTCTAGGATGGCCATTGATCCATTGTCGGTTCTAACTATGCCATTTGAAACAGAGTACAGTTTTGTTTTCACAGGGCAGAGGGCTAATTTACAGAGAGGACAGCTTGGAGCGAGCATTATGGGACTACGCAGTTTATATCGCTTTCGGAGAAAAGCGAGGAACTACAGATATAAGCTAAATGACTCAAACAAATCAAACTGTACCAGGTCGGGTTGTTTTCTTCGAATTGTTGCAGATCTAAAACCAAATTGCAGATGATTTATTTATCTGCAAGTCTGGGCGCAGCGGCGGGAGACAATAAAGCGCGACAGTGTCGACCCTGCGAATAGAATGACAAATCTCTCTGCTCTCAACCATCCCCACATGACTTTTGTGTTTGAGGGAAAGGACATTTGCTTCTTTTCATGGCTTTATGTAAGGGACTGATGCAAAAATAGCAAGCATAGCATAGCACTGCATGCAGTGGCTGAGTTGATACGAAAATACGAGCCTCCATCGGCTACTCCTCTCATCTGGGGTAAAGTATCCAATTGATCAGAGCGTTCCAACTATGATCTCGAGAAATCTTCGAATCGGACCAAGTCTTGGTGGACCAGACCAAAATCAACGCAGGGAACTATCCAGATCACTCGTTCGCAACACGGCAGGTTGCTTTGGGCCTTTGATGGGATGCTAGACGACTAAACTCCAACTTTTATAGAGGGAGGGACGGCGCGCCGGTAACAGTGTACCCCTGTCACCGTCATGGGGCAAAACGGCAAAGTTGTCATTTAACACGTACAGACAAATGGCGAAGTGGTTATGTTGAAGTTGATTGCTATCTCATCCTAGATCAAACTCCCTTTTCTAAGCTTCATTACTAGCTCACCCTAGACCAGACTAACCCTTTGTCTCCGAGAACTGTCTCAACCAGCATAAAATGGGCCCATTGTTGTCGCTAACGGTGGCGCACATGCTGGAAAGGGACCAGCCAAAGGCTTAGGCATTGACGCAATTGCCAGCAGAAAAGTTATCCTGGGCGTCGTCGAAGATGTCGGCGAAGCCCTGGGCCAGTCCCTTGGCAATGCCCTGGTAAGCCTCAGGAACTTTGGAGACGGTGGCGTTGATGAGGCCATTGCCCTTGTCATTGATGGCGCTGATCTGAGTGCCAATAGCCTGGCAGAAGCCGTTCTTCTGCACAATATCCTTCTTGCCCTTGAGGTCGACGAGAAGGGTCTGCGCGTGCTTCATGAGCCCTTCGACAGGAGCAAGAAGACCAAGGGCATCGAATAGGGCAAGACCGGCACTGGCTTGGACAGTAGTGGTACCTGAGCCAATGGTACCCACGAGCTTGTTGGAAGCGGCAAGCACGGGAGCAGCGTCCGTGTTCAAGCCCTTGACAGCCGTGTCAAGACCGTCAATACTGGTCTGGACGCTGTTCAGGACGTCGGTGATGCTCGCCAGACTGCGCTCGATGACGAGGGGCTTGGCGCTGGCAGTAGCAGCGGCAGCAAAAAGGACAACAGAGGCAGTGAAACGCATTTTGACGAAGGTGGGTTATGATGAAATATAAAGCGGTATAGATCTTCAAGAGAGCAGACTGAATAGAAATTCTTTGTTAAGTGGATTGAGTGATGGTGTCTTTTATTTTGGTTGAGGCTGCTCCCACCAACCCTTTATATGCCTTCTTCTTCTTCCACAAATCCTGCATATGCTATCATGTCTCTATCATGCGATGCTTGAGTAGCCCACGCTCTTGCCGCGGCTGAGGAAGAGAGATGCATTCATCATGCTCACGGGACATATGTTCTACTCGATACCTCGCCATGACTTACAAGCTCATGCTCCCGTATCCAAAACTGCCGGCATATTTGGGTCTCGTGTCTCTCAAACAAGCCGAACTCCCACCCCGGGGGCGTAGTATGCATCCGCTGTCTGTGCATCCGCCGTCTGCGCATTTGCCGTCTGTGCGTCTTCTGTCGCTACGCTAGTTCGCTGCGTGTTTAGCTAAAACAGGTGCGTCATAAATCTACCTGTCTGTCTGGATCTGTCCAAGCCCTATACGAAATGTCCCAGGTTAGAAGCTATATAGAACTAGGGCTAAGGCTCTCGTTGCGCCGTCACGACGGGCCAGACCGCAACCGCGCAGTCGCGACCTCCCTGCCAACTGCTGTCCACTCTATCGACAATAGGGATGGTGCGCTCACGATAGCGCAGAAGAAAAGTAGGAACCTTCTCGTCCCAATTCTTTGATTCTTCTTAGAGATCAAATCTATATTAATTCTTCACTCTTAACTTCTATATATCGTCAAAATCCCCGTGGTGGAGCTGTCTCTCGTGGCTTGATGTGAAGGAACTTGTTGGCCGCTACCGCCTGTATTTCCAGTGCCTCATTTACCTGTATCAGGTCCTGTAGATAGCTTATTGTCTCAAATAGAACTGTAGACTTGGGCCATGTTCTTCCCACGAGCCCTGGAATGAGCTCTACAAGGTCGCTAAAACCTTGGTTGATCAATGAACGGCGCTTCTTCTCGTAGCGAATGTGGTTGCTACGCTTCTGCTCTATGGTGACCCTCTTGCGCTGTCGTATGATTTTGCTATATGTAGACTGTATCCCCTTCTGGGTAACTGTATAATGCTCAGCGTTCGATGGTTTCTTCCTGTCGCACTCTTCTGCCTCAGACGGCTTGATCGTGGCCGAAGCCGTGGCAGAATAGGGCGGGCTTTTTTTGGGAGCGGGAACGGGCACGGAACTGGCTATTTTGTCCATGTCGTCTTTTTTGTCCCATTCCCCAAAGTCGGACCTAGTCTCCAGTCCGAGTAGTTTCCCTTGACCGACAGCGACTCTACCCAGGGGAAACCTCAACGCCAAATTAGACATAGAATCAGTTCCCCAGTGAAGCGCTTCCTTGGCAAATGTTTGAGACGAGACCTCTTCTGGCGGATGTAACCAGTCTGCGAAGCAGTTGCTGTTCAGAAATGTTTCCGCATTCTGTAGCATGTCATTCCTAAAGCTGAACAATGACTGGTGACGTGCTTCCGACGAGGGACACCATGATACATGCTCTTCTTCTTTGATCGTACTGATATCGTCTTTGCCACAATGATTTCGAGGCTGCGCTCTAGCATGTGTCTTTACACATCCTGCCGGCCTTGGTGCCGCGGCCAAGCAAGGCGCCCATTGTTGTGGTTCTTCGGCAAACGATGGCTGGCAAGGGAAGAAGGGCACCCAATTCTGTGGCTCCAGAGCAAAGGGTGGCTGAATGGGGAAGAAGGGTACCCAATTCTCTGACTCCTCAGCAAAGGATGGCTGGGTATGGAAGAAAGGTAGCCAATTCCGTGGCTCTTCAGTGAAGGGTGGCTCGGCAGGAAAATTATCTTTGTTGTGGCTCATAGCAGGATGATCCAGCGTGTAATTCACCCGGATTCACTGAAAACCCTATTCTTTGCTTATTTTTTTCTGGTTAACGTTAAATGACACAAAGTTTGAAGATTAAGTACTGACTGATATTGAACCTGGAGCGATCGCATTCAGTAGCTGCGATGGACACGCTGAGGTATAGGCGGTCACTGTATTCGACGCTAAAGGCGTATGTACATCAATGATAGATAGAGATGCAAGATATGGCTGGGTAGAATACAAGACTGAAAGGAAGATATATATCTAGCCCACCTTGTCTAATCCGACACCCTGCGCATGCTGCTGCGACCTCTTAGTCGGTCTTGCTATAGGTCATGATTCATGCGGCTGCTCCCGCCCAGCATGCGACAGGTTTTATTGGCAAGGTTCCAGACAATATATGGCAGGGTAGCGTTGCAAAACTAGAAAGATCAACGCAACAGTTGAGTACATTGACTTAACGGCCGCTTCTAAATTAGCCGAAGTGAGTTTGGCACAGAAAGCCCGCGACTCATCCCGTGGCACCACTTTACTCTCCCTATTCATATCCCACATTTGCCAAGTCATTTAGATATAGATGCAGTTCATTGATTGGCGGTTGTTGAACATTGCAAATCATGTAGTGCTATCACTGGAGAGCGGCCTTGGTTGGTTTTTTGTCGTGCGACGGTAGATTTTGGTAGAAACTGACGTGACCTAGTAATTGCAAGCTCCAGCGCAACATACTTTGGCCCAGCATCTTTGAGAGTAGGCGAATCGATTCGCAGTGGCATGTAGTCTGGTTAATTTACCGCGCAGCCGAAACCGGAAGTGATCGCGATGATGAAACGGTTGCAGCCAAGGTCAGGCCGCTGCGAGAACCTTAGTGCAGCGCACCAGCGTAACAAGATTCAGCCGGTGCTAAAACCCAACAGCTGCGAAAACCCCCGGAAAAAGACTGGAAGTCTCCGAGCGAAACAATTTGGTGCCGTCCTCTCTCGAGTATATGCACCGTCGGCGGCTGCTCGGCGGATACACCAGCTGGTCGCGTCATCCTAGTATTGTATCTTGCCCTCGACAAGGAAAATTCTTTTTGTTTCGTGTGCTTCTTAAGACCACCACCGTACGCTGTGTTATGCTGTGCCACCATGTTTCTCAGAGGCAGCATAGACTCGGGTTGGTAATTGCGGGGTGCGAATGCAAACAGAGACGGAGGGGGCGAACGTAGCTGGTAGCCTTGCTGCCGTTAAACGAGGAAGGCAGACAGCGGACTGTAAGTGCTGAGCGTACGGCTCAGATGACGCCGCTGGGAAGCAGGCTGCGAGACACTCGGAAACTAAATTTCTTGTAACTACTGGAAGCACCTCGGGAAGAGTCAGCCGACAGCAAAGTGTTCTAAAATGACCCGCGCACCATTTAACCACTTCTGTTTGCTATCAAGCGCTCGACCCGCACGTTAGCTCCGCGGCGCGCGATGCAGCGCCGAAGTGTGAATAGAGATTGGCCGTAAATTGGAGAATTTGAGACACTGAGAATCTGTATTTGGGCTAGCGATGGCCATAGAAAATCTAGATAAATGATTGTGTACTCTGATACAGCTCCATACCCGCCCACGGCCGCGCAGCATCTTTGCTGTAGCTAATTCCAAGCCAAATGCTACCAGTTCCAACGACCGATGGACCAGTAGCGGCCGCGCCTTCGGGTCTCTTCCGTGCAAATTAGAGTCGAAAGCGATAAAATAGTCATGCTGCATTCAATTGAGCGTGGAAGTTGCGGCTTTACGGCTCAGCCGCAGACGTAGGAGTCGTCCTGGGCCGTCCATACCAGGAGTGGCCACCTTCTGTGTGAATAGAATGCACGGGCCAACCGTGATACCAAGAGTGGCCGCCTTCTTCTTGAGCAGGTTCAGGCTGAGCGGCTGCTCCGGAGTCTCTGCTTTTGCCATCTTGCGCGATAGGGACGGGGGTGGGCAGGCTCGGCGCGATATACCAAGAGTGGCCGCGAGGCATATGGGAGTCTGAGGCTGCCCGATACTGCGTATCCGGAGTATCAGTAGGCTGCGGATACCAGTTATCACCAACGCTGTGACCAGATTCCGACCCAGGCAGAGGATTAGCCTGACCCAGCCGGGCAAGCGCGGCAGCGTGGACAATAAAAGCCTGGAAACGCATGATAGATGGTGGCTGGCAGATGAAATCAAGTCTGAAGTAGTGATAGATTGTGGATTATCAAGGTCAAGAGAGTATAAAAGGTGAGAAGCTGTTGGGCTCAAAGAAAGTGTTCGCTTGGACGGTCAACGGGATATATATATATACACATATGCACTCCCACACCCTCTCAAAAGATGTCCATACGTAGGCATAACAAGATTATGGGCCCCCTCGTGCCGGAGATTTTTTGAAGCTATACGTACGCCTACACGTAGTTACAACATGAGTATAGGCTGCCACATTCCGGAAAATTCTTTGGCAGTTTTGAGGTTACACGATGCGAGCGGCCAGTCGGCTGCAGCTGCGCCTTCGCTACGCCAGCCTTATACAGCCTGATGCAGCCTAAGCGAGAATAATAGAGTCATTCGCTTGACCAATGCACCTGATTGGAGCTTGCGCATAGTAAAGGTCCGATCCTACGTAATAGATGGAAGGGTAGTATCGCCCAGTCCCCCATCGCGTCTGTCCCTCGCTACTCTGCATTCTCCCTCCTACTATTTGCTCCAATACAGCCGCACGAAAAAGTTAAATGAGGTCTTCTAGAATAAAAAGCGTACTGGGCACATCGGTATGCATATATTGATCTTTTTGCGACATCTTTTTCTCTAAATACTGACCGAATAGGCTGCCGTCTCGCTGCAGTCATACACTAAATTAGCCAGCGACGATCTCCCTTCCGCAGAGCACAAGCCATTCGGCAAAAAGGCGGAGTGCTACCGCCCAGATAATCTTTCAAGAATTTGGCGAAAAGTGGCCATAGTTAATATTGCTCTCTTGGCCATATCTCTGGGCTGTCTTGCCCTATCAGCGCATCTGGTCTTGACGACGCAGGCAATTGACGGCAGCCGCATTCTGCGAGAAAAGACATTCTATTGTGAGTCTTTCGAACTTTTACCTCTAACAAGGACAAGGTATTAAATAATGAGTACTGATGTCGACGTGTAGCGCCGCCTCTCGACTCACTTACACCGACCTGGGGAGTTTCGGAGGTAGTCACGAAACACCTTAGCTCGAACGGATCGGTACTCCGGCAGGACCCGAGCCCGCACGTGGATACCGCATGGCATAGATTTGCAGATATGGGTGTCATTGGCCTGACTGAGGAACAAGTCATCAAGCTTGGCAAGGACACTGCCGTGACAGTCAAGGCGCCGCCCAGCTGGGGCGTGGGTAATGCAACCTATCTTGCACAAATTGACGCAGTGCACCTCGCGCACTGCCTCAATTCTATGCGCCAAAGTTTGCATTATAATTTCGACTACTACCACCCCAACGGTATCCCAAATGTCTACGCGGCCCATTTAATGCACTGCCAAGAGGCACTGGCCAAGTGGCTCATGTGCCAGCCGAGCATGGATTTGTTCACTTTCAACTGGGTTGAAGGCCACGAGGGACCCTTTCCAGACTTTGACATGACGCGGAAATGCTGGAACTATGACCAACTGCTCGAGTGGCAGGACGAGCACAGAGTGCAGACAATCAACACTGCTGAGTGGAGCGCTATGGTCGCACCAAAAGGCACCAAGCGAAGGCCATCTCCGATTTTGTTCAAGGAGTCTCTGAGCCGCACAGCTTTCAACGGGAAGGGAAGCTAGATGGATAAATATGCAGATTGACTAGTATAGAACGGGACGTCCATTAAGAAACTTGGATAGAGGAGGGTTCAAACTGTGTCGCAGCGAGTCAGTGTCAGATAGTATGCATTCTGTACTTGAGGCAATTAGATCATGTAGAAATCAGGCAATTGTACCCGCGCGGTGTCAGCACCGTCTTTCAGCTGAAAATGTGTAAATGGCATCCTAGCATATTACTTTCTTGGCATTCGACATGGCCGCAGACTACATGAGCAACTATCATTTAAACGAGACTGCAGCCCGCCTTGAGCGAGGGAATCGACAAGCGAGACGCCAAAAAGAGCAGAGGCCGATGCTTTCAATATGGTCCCCTGCATAGACAGTGTAGATAGCTGATTCGCACTGTACGTGGGTACTTGCCTCCCTTCGTCAACGCACCTCGATCCAACACACTTGCGCCAATCCCCTGTGCTACAGCGCCGCGAAGGATGAATCTCTATATTGAAACAGTGGCCCCGACTCAATTTATGCGAAATTTCCGGAAACATTGATTGCTAGAGGATTACGGATGGCTTGGCATATTCCCAGCTCATCACCGGGCGACGCTCAATTGGACCGCCTAGGAGGGATCGTCATCGAATAGTTTCCATTTGGATATATCCAACGACGAACTTCACTCGGAAGAGTCCGCATCGAGTCTATTTCCGGCCGCGTTTCCATTTTTCGTTATGCTCCTATGCTCGCGATTGCTTGCCTAAAGCCACAATGTCTAGAGTTGGCCGCTATCCGCTATCCGCTGTAGGTATATACTTGCCCCCTCTGATCCTCAAACGGATACGTCCCGTTTCGCATTTCTGTAGTCGGTAAACAATTCTGCAAGCCTGTTGTGAAAATGCGCATCGGAAGCATTGCCCTCGCTCTGTCCGCCGTCTCTGCCGCGGCAGCGTATGACCACCCCAGCAAGGTCCGCCGTGGTGAGAAGCCCGACGGCAAAGTCGCACCTGGCACCACGGACCAGTGCACGTACTACTTTACCACCTCATCCCAAGATGACACCTGCAGCTTCATTGAGGGCTACTGGGGCATCAGTCACGCCAACTTTGTGGCCTGGGTAAGAACCGCTTCACGCCACGTGCAGGCCCGGCTGCGCGCGCGCCGACTTACATCAAACATGTTGCCAACTTTGTTATTGTGTACAGAATCCCGCCGTCAAGGATGACTGCTCCGGCATCGAGGTTGGCTATTCCTACTGCGTCGACGTCAACAACGGCGGCACCATCACGTCGCCGCCCACGTCGACGCTTCCGCCCGCGCCGTCGCCCACGCTCGACGGCATCGACAAGGACTGCGACAAGTACCACCTCATCGTCAAGGGCGACACCTGCGACAGCGTGACCGCAAAGTACGGCATCAGCATGGATCAGTTCACCGCGTGGAACAAGGCCGTGGACAAGGACTGCGCCGGCTTCTGGGCCGCGTACTACTGCTGCGTGCACGTCGCCGGCGCCGGCACCACGTCGCCCGGCGCGACACCCACCAGCGATCCAGTGCCCACGCCGCACCAAACCGGCATCACCAAGGACTGCGACAAGTTCTACAAGGTGGTCAAGGGCGACTCGTGCGACAGCGTGACGGGCAAGTTTGGCATCTCCAAGGACCAGCTCATCAAGTGGAATTCGGCCATTGACAAGGACTGCAACGGCTTCTGGGCAGAGTACTACATTTGCGTGCACGCGGCCGGCGCCAGCACCACCTCCCCGGGCACGACGCCCACCAAAGACCCGGTGCCCACCCCGCACCAGACGGGCATCACCAAGGACTGCAACAAGTACTACCAGGTCGCCAAGGGCGATACGTGCGACAGCGTCACGGAGAAGTTCGGCATAAGCAAGGCTCTCCTGGTCAAGTGGAACACGGCCATTGACAAGGACTGCAACGGCTTCTGGGCCGGCTACTACATCTGCGTTAAGACCAAGGGCTTCACGCCGACCTCGACGCCCAGCAAGCCGACATCGACCGGCCCGACGGCGCCGGGTCCCACGCAGACGGGCATCACCAAGGACTGCCGCGACTGGTACATTGCCAAGTCGGGCGACTACTGCGACAAGATTGTCCAGGGCTACTCCAACTTTGACAAGAACACCTTCATCAAGTGGAACCCCGCTGTCGGCAAGGACTGCTCCGGCATATGGGTCAAGTACGCCTACTGCGTCGGTAAGTTCGGCCTAGACACACTCATCTCCTTGCAGCAAGAGTAAGCATCATCTGACCGCATTCACTACTAGGCACCAAGAGCAAGCCTGCCAAGCCCGTCAAGCCCCCGACAGAGTGCAAGACGCCGCACCCCACGCCCACGCAGCCGGGCGCCATCTGCAAATGCAAAAAATGGCATCTCATGAAAGACGGCGACAACTGCTGGTCGCTCGCCCAAAAGTACGGGGTCAAGGAGAGTAGCATCAAGAAGTGGAATGTCGGCACCGACTGTAAGCTCTGGGCCAAGTATAACGTCTGTGTCGGTGCATAGTCCTGCTGAAAGTGCTGAGCGCGGTTCTGGAGGTCTAGATATGCAATTCAGTTGCTCTCCGTATCGATTAAATTTATATCTATTGTGCCAGTTGCCTTCTGGAGTACGCTCCCAAGTATGTTACAAAAACGAAATGTGCATGCCTTTTCTGCTTGGCATGACTCTGCACAGAATTAATGCATCCGACGCAATTCCTCAATCAGGTTCCGCACATCCTCCACGCTGGGGCCGAGATCTTTGCAGAGCTCAGCCTGCGTTGCCTCGTTCAAGTCAAGAAACCTCTCCACCATTTCGCCGTCCACAAACCGGAACGGGCCATCCGCTTCTCGAGTCTGGTTGCGAAAGGATCGCCAAGCGTGGAAGTTGATGCCTCCCGCCGTTTTGACGTGCTGCTCTATATTTGTCTGGAGCGTAATGAGTAGGTCTTGATATTGTGGCGCAATGTCGCCGTAGAGATATAGCGTGCCCTCAATCTACAAGTAAAAGAATTCATGGTTAGCGTCGGAATGCGGCAGTCAATACGAGCAACTTACAGAGGCAAGAAACGCCTTTGGTGATACGGCAGCATTGTCCGTCGGCGCCACATTCAGCTTTCGCATCTTGTTGATCTGTTCGCCAAGGTGTATCTCGCTCGTTATTTCGAGACGGCCGCGGTCTTGCTCCGTTGGCGCATCCGAATTCCGCGCCAGCACAATAATGTTACCCTGCGCATCTGCCTCCAGCCATCGCTCATCATCCAGATGGCAAACTGAAGTCGCCCACGCTGATTGGAAATGCCTAGCCTTCTCCTCTAGTTTGGCGGGTTCTCCATGTTTTGGTGGCGTGAACTCCACCAAAGATAATGACTGCATCAGATCAGCAACGCCAATCATGTTCCCAGATACATCAATTGCCAGTGGAAAGGTCGCTGGGCGGTAAGCCGCAAGCTTCTGCAGAGAGCCCTCGGTGCTGGTTTCTTCCGTATAGCTGTAGACAACAACTGTCTTGGAAAGACCAGCAACAATGTACTCATCTATGACACTCAAGCAGCGGCACGCGCCTTTCAGATTGTGCGATACGATAGTGTATAGCTGGCGTTCCTCGTCTACTCCCAAGACCAGTATCCGACCACGTGTCTCCCCGGCTTCACCGACTTCTTCACCAGTGACAAAGCTTGTGCCCACAATGAAACGCTCCACTAGAGCACCAGTGTGGTCGGGAAGCTCAGCGCGGATGACGCTTTCAACCATTTCCAGTGTGCTAGAGGCATTGAGTTGGAGTGGAGCGCCAAGTTCTTGGAATATGATTTCGTCAACGAGCTTCACTGAGCATGTGATGACTTCTTCGTTATGTACGAGCTCTTTCTTGACGCAGCCGAGAGCAAATGCCTTTACACCTGGGGCGTAAGCGACACGTCGAACTGTCTCAAATACTGGTAGTGACTTGACGTGCGTGAGGCGCTCTTTATCGACATGGCATAAACGAACGTGTTTATCAGTCGAGAGCAGTATAGAGTCGGGGAATGCCTCGGAATCGAAGGGAACGACATAGGTGGCATCGTCCGCGGTTGTGGCAGAGTATACGATGCGCCCCTCAGAGCTGTAGATGAGGCTGGCGTGCTCTGTAGTGGCAAAGACGCTACTGGTGCCATCGCCCTCAGGCAGAATATGTAGACGAGCAGGACTACTCCCCAGCGTGACACTCTTTTTACCTGACAGAGCGAGATCCTCAACAGAGACGTTAAAGTTGACAACAGTTCCGTCTTCCAAAGCAACCAAAAGTGTGGGGCCTGATGCGCTGCGGGGATGGAGCTGGACCAGCGATATGTCGCGAGGTACTGAAGCGGCATCACTAGTCTGCTGAAGGGTTTCACCATGCTTGGCGCTGAGTGTCAAGAGATCCACGATTGTAATCTTGCCAGAGTTCCACCACCCAACGACGCCATAGTCTTTCAGATCCGGCGAGGCATGTAAACATGAGATTTGGTCAGACTGGCTCGAGTCATTGGTCCCCTGGTAGCGCTGTGTGCAAGCTGCCAAGTCTTTGTCAACATTCAACGACACAAGTATGGTTCCGTCAACGCAAAGCAGCACCCATTTCCCGTTGCATGAGGCAGCTGTGATTTCTCCACCACTTTCTGTCGCCCATGACGATATCCTCATGCCATTTTCAAGGTCAAAGACCGCGGCCTCTGATGTTGTGACTTGGAGCAGGTGCCCATTAGGCAAGTTGGTCGCGACCAATGTCTCAGCTTCTAAATTCATGCCAGCGAATTCATAGACTTCCTCGATATCACCATCTGCGTCGAATCTAAAGACGCGGGTCTCCATGACGAAAGAAGCAACAAGCGTGTCGACCTTCTTGGAGCCGTGCGACTTTATTGTGAACAGTCCTTTTGTGTTTTGGATTTCATCCAGAATGCCATAATCTTCCAGCCCAACACCACTTCTGATGCTGCGTAAGGACCCGTCCCTGTATGCACCGCAGCCCGCGACAATTCTGGCTTGCCCCGACGAAAATACGTTGCCCTGCTGGTTGTCACCTTCTCTATTTCCCATATCCATGATTGCAAAATCCAAAATCGGTCCGTTGTTGGAAAGAAGCTTTATCGGATACATGGTACGAGAGGCGAGATCGATCTGCAAGAGCTGAGAGTCGCCGTGGTGGGAGGCCACGAAAAGCATGCCGTCGCCCATGTAAACAAGATTTGATGCCCGGGAGGTCAAGTCCTTGGAGTCCGGAAACCTGAGAGACTCAACAGTCATGCCCGTAACAACAACCCCGGTTGGCTCTGCGTAGGTTTCCAGAGTCATCAAGTCTAGTCGTCCGTAGTCGTCGGCGAGGAAATAGTGGGTTTCATCGTACATGGCCCATGCGACGTATATCTTCGGTTCGTCGAGCGCAGATGACACGCTCGAATATGTCAAGCTATCAAAATACGTCAACAAGGTCTCGCCCACGACCAGTAGACCGCCCAAATGTGCCCTCGTGCCTTCAGTCTTTCGCACATGGTATCGTTTTTCCTCGGCGACCGGCACAGGAATCAACATGGATGCGTACGGGTCGGCGATGACTTGATCAAGCTCTCGATCCTTGTGCGGGTCGAACTTCGACACATCGCTGCCTTTGTCGTCTTTTGTCAGTCTGTAAACGGCGACACGAGCTTCCTCCTGGTCAAGCTGGGTCTTGTAGAGAAATGCGATGCGAGGATGGCCTGTACGACTATGGATGAACGCGCTGTCCTTCATCCACAGCTCCGTGAGGCGGATCTGGTCCATTTGTTCGAGCTTGTCAGATGCACCGCGCCTACTAGGCAAGCGGAACACGTTGAGCACGCCCTCCCACATGTGCATCACCATGTATTTCGCCGTGGGATCCACCAGGCACTTGTTCTGACTTTGCGATTCGCGCATGTACGGCTCGGCAATGTCGTGAATAGCCTCATAGTTGAGCTCCATTTCGTTCTTTTCCGGATTCCAGGAGACGTTGAAGTATTGCAGTCGTTCGGTACCGACGAAGAGGAGATCGGTGACGGCATCTTTCGGTCGCAAGCGCTGCAGCATGCATATCGTGCCATGCACGACTTTGGTGTGCAGACACGTCATGCCCTCTTGCGTGACGCGCCATATCTCGAGTCGATTCGCTTTGCTAATAAAAGAGCTGATTAGCAATCAAGCCGGGGATAAACTGCCAGTGCAGGGCCCGATGACGCCGGCACCAGAAAGATGGGCAGACGTACGCGACAATCAAGTCATCATGGTCCGGGGAGCTGAATTGGAGTCGGATCGCATGGCGGATGCTGGTCGGCAGATGCACTGGCGCCACATAAGCCATGATGAAAGGTGGATGGCACGAGTGCGTTGCAGGAGGCAAGTTATGCTCCCTCGAAGAGCTTCGAGAAGAGCTGCATGCCGAGAGAAGTGCGTCACTAGCAGCCTCTGGTGCAACTTTAGCGTTCGGCGTTGGCCCGCGCTGCCTGCTGCTGCCGCTGGTGGGGTGCCGGAGTTTAGAGCCGTCGATGCAAAATATCCCAGACAAACTCCGAGAGTGACGGCGATGTACGAATTAAAGATTCGTTTATTTGAGACCTCTGTATGAAAAGAAGATTGCGTTTACTCAAACTGTAGCCTAGAAATCATCATGTGGTTTTGCAAGTGGTTTTGACGCTGCAGATCGGTGCCCCATCACTGCCTCCAGCGATAATGGTGCGTCGTCCTCACAAGGGCATATCGGCGGCCGTTCATTCGCCACTCAAGCATTCACATCTCATGAAATATACCGACAGCCTTCTCAAGGTGGCTATGAAATGAACAATACTCAAGAATCTGCCTTGAAATATGCACAGAGACATGGCCTGTTCCATAGTCATAGGCATGGCACGTTTTCGCCACAAAGCTGTTTGGCCAGCATCCAAAATTGTCTCGACGATCCAGTCACAGAATCATTCAAAGATGCTGCTCCGAGTGAAAATATAGATTTTCCCAGAAATTCGATAGAATTCGACGAGGAGCGCTTGACTGAGGATGTACAGGGTGAGCCAGGATCTATCCGACAAACAAGGTCGCCGTTTTCCTATCGATCAGGCTCCCTGCATGACTTGCTACTCGAATTACCAGAAATGGGACCGAGCTCGCCGATTGTTTTTAAGCATCTTTCAGACATCCTTGGGTTTATTCCAAGTAATTGGCTTGCTACCCAATATCTCCCTCTCATATCGGTGGACCAGAAAACAGACGAAGGTCTAGACTTTCCACGCCACATCAACCGGCTGCATCAAGCACTCCAGTACAAGGTAGACAGCGAGCAGGTTGAGAATCTGAAAAGCCGGCATAATATATGTGACGATGAAGTCAAAACGAATCAGGAGGTAGAGTAGCACTTTTGGCTCGTGGTGCGAGCTACTCTGACTCTGCGCAGGTATTTTGTATGCGCGAAAATACATTGACACCACCTCAATCACCAAGAAGCAGCCGTGCCCGTACACCGAACACTTTTTTCATGAAGAAGGCTACTTTGCTAAGCGCTACGGAGCCACCGCTTGGGGAAATAGAACAGCAGCCCAACTCAAAATCCTGTGATAATGACAAAGTTGGATCACAAGCGCTCCATCTAGTGCCTGAAGCTGCGACAGGATCAGCTTTCACAGCTGGTGACAACGTGAAGACCCTAGTTGCGGGCAATGGTATCAAAGACGCCAGCGACGGAATAAGAACACATCCGCTTGAGCTCGATGGGCGCAGCAGTCCGAGCAACTCCTTCTTCGACGACGCTTTCTTCGTCAACGACGAGCAGAAGGACGATGAGGACATCGAAATGCAGAGCATAGCTTTAATCCTGGATCGGATCGACAACCTTCTGATACCCCTGCCCATTCTATCGACGTCTGGTCCAAACCACATCACACCAGATGAGCTGTCCATGCTCAGTACGCTCAATTGGGAGTACCAAAGGCAGCTCCCACCACTAAATATTGACGCAACCATGGAGGCAGCGCTTTCATGGACACCTCTTCCTCCTCGCCGGGGTGGTCAGTTTGGTGAAGAAGCTCTTGAAGAGCCAAGCAAGCACCCAACGACAAATGCACTGGAAACTACCCCTATGCTCATCGGCATCATTGGAAACATCGAAGATGTTGAAGTAGAGGAGTGCGCAGAAACCAAGGAGGCTACGAAGCCCCAACCGCCCTTGAAGAACTCGCTCGATTCCTTGGTAAGACTCCGGCTGCAGAGAAGGGCGTCCGAGCGAGCGCCACCGTCATCGTCTCACACTCTGCCGCCGCAACCCAAGACTCCCACGCCCATCCTCCCGAGTGCAAACGACCCGGGCGCCACGTCGAAGCTAGTCTCAGCATTCATGACCCTTCGAGGCGTCAAGAAGCGGCGAGCCGCACCTCGCAGTTGACCTCGCTAGGCAAGACGTAAGATAATAGATTGCGTGTTTTGAAATGTGTATCCACTCTATGGTCATGTATCCAACTGTCTAGGTGCCAAAGTATAAAGGGCGGCTGCAAAGCAGACCAGACATCTGGAGCCAAGTTTTCCCGTGTATATAACAATAAAATGAAAAGAAAAAAAAGAAAAAAAGAAGAAAATGCAAAACTTACGTTTCCGTTGTGTCCGGTTCAGCACAGCTCCCACAGAGGCCGTGGCATCCTGGAGATGGCTGCCACTGGCGCCATGTGATGAGCCTGCTTCAGCCCAACATACACCACCTTGTGCGACGAGCCGCTCACCAGGACGGACCTCGACGCCAGGCCGTAGTAGTCGGAGATGGAGTGCGTCAGCCAGCGCTTAAACGACGCGCTGCTCTCGTCGTCCCCAAACGAGTCAAACACGACGCCCTCGTCCACCGTCTCCCTCTGCACCTCCCTGCGCGCCGCGCGCCGCTTGCCGGCCGCCTTCTTCTTCTCGCGCAGCTCGCGCATCGCATCCAAGCGGCCCGCAAACACAATCTCCTCTTCATCCGAGTCCAGCTCATCATCGTCCTCCTGCTCCTCAGCCGGCCGCTCCGCGCCGCCGCCCATGGTGCGCGCGTGGATAAACTGCCGCACCGGCTCCTCGAGCGCGCGCACCCAGCCCTTGACGACGGGCGACCGCTTGGCCGACTCGCGCAGGTCGCGCGAGACCTCGCCGACGCCCAGCCCCGTAGCACTGCCGCTAAGGAGCTGCTGCTTCTTGCGGGTGGCCTGCAGGCGCCGCGTCTTGTCGCCGACGCGCTCGCGCACGCCGCGGTCCCAAAACTGCGCCAGCTGGTACGGCACGTCGTGGATGGGGTGCGTGGGCTGGACCTGCCAGTCGGTCGGCTGCGGCGGCTGCGCATTGGGGACGCCAATGAGACGGTCTGTCGGATGTTAGCGAGACCAGAGGTGTCTTCATACTTTGGGTCGCACAGCCATGTGCACTCTTTTGCGTCAAGGGCCCTTACCATTTTCCCAGCGGCGGCGCTGACGGCTGCCTTCCTTGCCTTTGAGGAGCGCCTCGCGGCGCGCCATGCTATCGCGTCGCGAGGGGGGCCGCCGGGGCGGCGTCACGGCCTCTTCGGTATCGAATTTGACGGCTCGGCCATCTGCCGTCACTGTGCGCGTTTTCGGAAGTACATGTTCGTCAATCGGGATGGATAGTGGCGTGCCAGTGCCGCGGGCGATCGGCGAGACGCTGAGCGATTGAAGTGCCGATATCGTCCACGCATCAATGTCGATGCCGGTGCTGTGCACCGAAGGTGATTGCGCAGCGTGCTGCGGGGGAGCCGGACTGCCGATGGCCATGGTTGAGCGAGTAGGTATGTATGGAGGGGTCCGAGTACTGGGCCGGTTCGATCGGTTGCAGGAGGTCTCGGAAGAGATGCAGCGTCACAATTGTAACGATGCGCTATGCCGGCTCAGCACGAGCTCTTTGTTTCACTCAATCAATGTGTGGGCTGCGAAATGATGAGGGATTGAAAATGATAACGACCGAGAGGGCTTAAACCTGGGGAACTGGCTTTATGACTCCATTGTCGTGACATGCGTGCATGCCAGGGCGCTAGATGTCCTCGAGTGAGTTGTGCGGCCAATCAGCATGCTAGCGCAAGGCATGAGGAGCGATTTAGTGGATCGCACTTCAAGATGCGTCACAGCCCAGCAGGGTTCATGAGCGCTACCTGCGAACACTTTAATGACAGAGGACCTCGTATCTAGAAATGGTGTTTATCAATTTGCGAACAAAGACTGACGCGTTCCTTCTCCGCGAATATTCCAGCATGTCGCTGGAGACGAGGGCTACCCAGAGGAACTGCATCCAGCCAATGCAAGGATTTGGTGTTCGAGGATCGGCTTCGGGAAGCATGTAGAGTTAACGCTGAAAGTAGCATTACTTCTAAGCTAAAGTAAACTAACAATGAAAAGGAATCCGTGATGCGCCATATGCATACAACAAACTAATGGTGATTCGACGACTTGTAGCTCTTGTGCGGATTGCCGATGCCGCCGGGTTTCAGCAGAGGCTGGCTCTCTCGTGCAATCGCTCGCTCTTCGCGATCCTGGATATGCTCCAAATCTTCCTCGGTTTCCGCGTAGCGTTCTGGGTGCCCAGTAAAAGGTCCCGGCAGACCGCGCTCCCAGCCTTCAGAGTATGTGCGGTTGGCAATGGGTCTTTGCTGATTAGATTGGTCAACAGGCGAGTCGGGTTCGTTGATGAGAGGCGCGCCTTCCGGCTCGGCAGCACGCTCGCGACGCCGAGCAAGCTCGTAGTAAACACACATGAAGAGCACAGATCCCTGCATGGCGGCCGTAAGCAGGTAAATAGCCCATGTACTCCAGCCCTCCAAGCCCAGTCGCATGTACAGGCTACCAGCAAACAAGAGTCCACCCGGTGTCTGTATACACATCATTGGGATACTGAGGCTGCCGGCATGCTTGAGATGGTATGTCGTCCAGATTTGCGGTACGTATTGCACGGCAGCTAGTGCAGCGGCCAACACGCCGAGAAGGTGGGCCCAAAAGTTTAGGTGCTGGGGCAGGGCAATTGCAAAGACGCCAGTGATGATGATGGTGATGAGTCCGTGCAAGAAAGCAAGCAGTCCGACGGCCGCAGCGGTTTGCCACTTTGGTGATTCACCAGCAAGTTCGTCCTGCGGAACCGCAGCGTCCTCGTAGCGGAAGAAGATGAGGAAAAGTACGAGACTAGACACATGTCAGCGATCCAATGGGCCAGCCTCGGTTTGGGCAGGTCCATACATGAGAGTGAAGCAAAGCCACTGCCCACCAAGCTGGGCGATTCCAAGCATGCCAGCTGCGCATTCGAGGCTCTCGATTTCTTTGCAGCAGCTCATGGCCGCACGTGAGGGCGGGACAGTTAATATGTTTGCAAATCCGGCAGTCGCCGATGTGGTTCCGAGAAGCACAAAGTATGGCGAAATGCCCTCTGCTGTTCCTCGTGATATGATTCGATAGTGCTGTGGTAGATAGGAGACGAGAAGCCCGACGAGGATCAAACTATATTCAGGGACATGTTAGCAGTCTGCGGCGAAGGGGGCACGGCGTACAGAGGCATGACGCACATAGAAATGACCACCTCGAGGTATCTAGGGGTCCTGAAAGCGTCGCACCGCGAGGCGGCGTCGTTGAAGAAGTCCATGATAGCAGCAAAGGCGCCACAACGCCCTGATGTGCAAGATAGAGGTGGTGGGAGACAGGTTCGGCGGATGAGCTCTGTGTTGCAATCTGGATCCGGGCCGCCCGTCACCCGGCGGCGATGGACTCGGCGGCTGGCGGCAGCGTTTCCGAGTTGGCGAAGAGGCGGAAGTGGATAGACGAGTGTGTGTATCGCGAGCGCAGGTGTTGAAATATCTGCCGCGACGAGTGCGTGATTGAGATGCTGGAGGTATGGACAGAGGCCGAGAGCAGTGGAGCTGAAAGGCTGCTGCGGATGGGTGACGGGTGACGGGTGACGGGTGATGAGCTTGTCGCGGCACAAGAGAAGCTACGCTGCGGCAGCGACAGCAGGCAGCCTTGTTGGGTGTGGGTGGAGGATCCAATTGCCAATCATGCAAGTGGCAGTGTGGCAGGCAGTGCGGCCGGAGGAAAGGCGGGCCTTGGTTGCTTGGCGGCCAGGCCGGGCTGGCTGGGCTGAGCCGGCCACTGAAGGCTGACGCTGCCACAGGCTGGCAACTGGCTGGCGGAACTTGGGCCAGCGCGCATGGGCTATCAGGCACAAATGACGTATTCTCAGGCGGGCTGCTGCCTCCTTCCAGCGGGCACAGTCACTGTAA
This sequence comes from Akanthomyces muscarius, assembly GCF_028009165.1. Taxonomy (NCBI): domain Eukaryota; kingdom Fungi; phylum Ascomycota; class Sordariomycetes; order Hypocreales; family Cordycipitaceae; genus Akanthomyces; species Akanthomyces muscarius. The sequence goes on along the minus strand of NC_079245.1, from coordinate 3,662,146 downwards.
GGTAGGTACCTACAGGGCTTTGAGGGCCAGCAGGACGCCGTTCTGGCTGCAACGTCACTCAGCAGCCGCTAAAACCAGTGGAATTACAGTGCTGTCCAGTGACGGCAATACCCCACCGCCCAGACAAGAACTGTGGGCTTTATTGGAGTCGACTGGTTCAAAGTCAAACCTGCAAATCTGCAAACAGCCTCTGACGATCTGCTTGGTTACCGAACCCCATTCCGACTGGTGCTCCAAGGGCCATGCATTGATGCTTATTGTGAGAAGCCTTGGCTAGGTAGCATGGCATATATCTCGGCGAACCATAATACAGATTGAAACGGAACAGCACCTACTGGATAATTATGAACTCGGCCACGCAACCACAAGATGTTGCCCAGCCGCAGACGCAGAGTGCTTCTGGCTCCTCTGCTGCCTTGATTGCACAGTGTGCTGCCAATTCCGACCAAACAGAAGCCAACAGGTTCTTCTATTCTTCAGCCCAATGGACAGCCGATGGCACATCTCTGCTGGTCAGCGCATCTGATAGCAAAGTCGCAACTTTTATCCTGCCGTCCGACCTTTTGGAGGCCGATCCCATCCAGCCTCTGCAGCCGCAGGCCAGTATTCAGCTGCCGGAGCCCTCCCAGTGCATCGCTCCGGCTCCCTATTTCTCTCTATCTCATCCAGCTACGCAAACCTTTCTCGTCGGCAGTCGTGATCACCCGCTGCATCTTTACCATGCCTTTCCCACGGAAGCAGAGAAGCCTGCGCCACTATGCATGTACAAGCTCATGAGACATGAGACGGAAACATACATCACACCATCTTCCATGCTCTGGCCATCTCCGGGGACCCATTTCTTCTGTGGCTCGGCAAACCGCATAGACTACTTTGATGCCTCTCGCCCTGGCTCCGGTGGCCCTGTTCACACTATCCACACCATACCATCAAAGAGGCATCTCTTGAAAGGTGGCGGCGTGGGAATGAAGGGCACAGTATCAGCCCTCTCCGACTCTCCTCCCGGTGCTCCTGGTGCTGGTGTTATAGCCGCTGGAACATGGACACGCTGGATGGGCTTGTACGACATGTATCGCGTGGACAAGGCCGTCGCCAACTGGAACATTGCGGATGCCGATACACAAGAGTTCGGCAGAAATTTTGGTGGCCAAGGTATCGTACAAACGAGCTGGAGCCCTTGCGGGAGATATCTCGTCATCAACGAAAGGCACGCGTCGGGCCTCCTTGTCTATGATATCCGCGGCAACGGAAAGCTTCTCAGTGTTTTAAATGGGCGCAACTGTGAGACGCAGCAGCGACTGACATGCGACACATTTGGAAGTTCAAATGACGGCCCCGGTTTCGAGCTCTGGGCTGGCACAGAATCAGGGTCAGTCAAGGTCTGGGATGAAGTTGGTCTGCATTACGGCGTTGTTGACCCAAAATGGGACTGGGATGCGAGCGACACACCAATAGGCAGCACCATCGTTCACCCGAGTGGCTCTGTAGTTGCTACTTGTGCTGGAGCTTGGCGACACCCTTCAGATGGCGATATTGACAGCACACAGGGCGGCTCGAATGGCGGCAAGGTCAAGACGAAAATACTCGGTGGGTCAGCCATCAAGTTATGGTCGATTACTAGCCAGCAAGATTCGTGATAGGACAAAAGCATTCGTCTCGAGATCCCAGTAGAGAAGGATTACTCTTTCGATCAGCAGTAGCCAGCATCCGGCGTTCTCGATCCCCAAACACTGGCTCGCAACACGCCACTCAACGAGTGATGCGACGAATTGGAGCATTTATTAGTACAAGGATCTACAGCTGCACGTGCCAAGACAGCAACGCTAAAATGAAACTGTAACGAGATGTTGCATCTGAGATTGGGCGCAATCTCCCCGTATTTTGCCGTCCTGCGCCCAATGGAAAGGGGGACTTTGCAAGGACAGAAGCGTCACCGGAATCTCACATCTGTTGCAGCCTTGAAAATAGAGTCCACACGACAGACTCGACATCGCTCGCTGGCATGACGGCGCGGTTTCCAGCAGCATGGCCGAAGCAAATTCAAAAGGAGGAATTTTTGTTCTGGGGTTTTTGGTTCCATCGCAGCAAATGAGTAGGGCGAGAAATGTTGGCTCAATGCAACGCCCAACCGTTCGTCGCCCTGTGCCTGCGCTGAGTCCACAAGAGGCCAAGTTCGCTTTTGCAGCCGAAAGTTTGTGTGAAAAAGACCAATGTATCGTATTGTCACCCTTGCCGCATGGTCCGGGGAAAGTCTGGGTCCTGCAGGCAATAATCATACCAGCATGGGACCTCAGAGGGATGTAATCAAATCATGTCTCAGGGCCCCAACGGCGCCGTTGCTGAGGACGACTGTCGTTCGTTCCGGATAGTTTCCATTCGGCTGCGTTGCCGGCTGCCACACTTTTTTCTGCTCCCAATTCCTTCACTCGCTTTGTCAAGAAATCGAGTCTTTCGGACAGCTGGAGGAAATGAAAGTTTCAACAGCCAATGTCGCCGCCGTGGTGATGGCGGTGAGAGCAGTCGTCAGCTACCCCGGCATCAAAGACACCATCGGCCAAATCAGTAGCCAAGCTGCCGCGTCGCCCTCTTCAGAGCCAGAGCTCATCGGGGACCTCGTGCACCTCTCCGAGCACAGCCTCACGCCGACCGGCCGCGCCATCAAGCACATCCTCCTCGGCCAGCTCAGCCCGCAGAGCCTCGTGTCCACCTACGACGCTGTCCCCATGAAAGACTCCCCTGCCTGCGCCGCCGACACGTGCTGTATATGGAAGCACATTGCCGACGAACTGAGTGCCGCCATGGTCGGCACCGCGAGTCGTTGCAACAAGCTCGCGCGCGGCGCCGTTCGGCTCGGGTTCCACGACGCCGGCGGATGGTCGCGCAAAACAGGATTGGGCGGCGGCGCTGACGGCTCGATCCTCCTGGCCAAGGAGTGCGAGGAGCGCCGCGAGAACGGCGGACTCGAGGTCATTTGCGCACAGATGCGCGTTTGGTGGGCCAAGTACAAGTCCTACGGCATCAGTCTGGCCGACCTCATCCAAATGGGTGCCACCGTCGGCACCGTCGTCTGTCCGCAAGGGCCCCGGATCCGATCCTTTGTCGGCCGCCAAGACAATGCGACGCCAGCACCTCATGGCAATCTCCCCTCGGCGTTTGCGTCCGCCGACAGTCTCCTTCGCATGTTTGCCGACAAGACGATTTCCGCGCAAGACCTCGTGGCGCTCCTCGGCGCGCACACGGCCAGCCAGCAGACCACCATCGACCGCAACAGGACCGGCGCGCCACAGGACACGACCCCCGGCGTCTGGGACACGGTGTACTTTCGGGAAACAATAGCCGAAAGGTGCCCGCAGCAGATTGTGCGTTTTGTCAGCGACAGGAATCTCGCGACGGATCCACGCACGAATGCGTACTTTGGCATGTACGCGGGGAAGCTCACAGGACAGATGCGGTGGAACGAGGACTATGCGCGCGCGTACGTGCGGCTGTCGCTGCTCGGCGTGTACAATATCAATGATCTGACTGAGTGCACAAAGGTTCTGCCGGGTTTTACAGGGTGGAGATTTGAAAACCCGGACGAGGAGCAGATGGTGAGATATGCCAACGGTGAGCTGGGGGGGAATGCAGACGCAGCACTAGAGGCGGGGGATTTGATACCAGGATAAATGTTACTTTCAAGCGATTGTAGTTTTTAACAGCCTGTGGTCCCCTTTTTCTGTTCTCGGTTGGCGAGGCGTTTCTCTTTATCAATACTTGACGTACCAAATACAGGCAATGGCAGATCCGAGGGTGTGAAGAGGTCGGCAGCTTTGAGTTACAGTGAAAGGGAACAAAAAGAAGAAGAAAAAGTTAAAATAAGAGAAATGATGCAGATCAAGAAACACCACTCGTCAAATATAGCAATGGAACAAGATGCAGATATCCTAAACATCCCTCTTTGCTATGAGAGCGGCGCGTTTTCTTGACGTCCACTTGGTCGTGTAAGTGAGTGGGTGAGTGTGAGTGATAACTAGTGTGAGTGGGTGGAGCGGATCTCGCAGGGCGGACAAATCGGAAAGATCGGCGGTGTCTTGTTCGGGCCAGTCTCAGCACAGGCATATCCCAAGGTTGCAGTGAGGGTTCGCATTCATAGCTTTTACTTATTAAAGAAGCAGTTTTAGGCGAGCCACGCGCGGGATCCCAGAGCAAATGTTGGCAGACAATAGACATTAAGGACTACGCTAAGCTCCTAGCTACCTAAGCTATTACATAAAAAGGGGGCAATCATGAAGAGGTCCGTCGCCAACATCGACGCATGCCGACTCTACATCTCATGACTCTCGTCAGACGGGCCTCGCATGTCGCTGTTACCCCGCCGCACTACTTGCGGAATTCCGATATACAGATAGTGGGGGAAAAAAGTAAAGTAAAAAGAGAAAGAGAAATAGAGTGTATCATGTGTTGTTGGTCAGTGTAGAAAAAGTTGGCAGTGAAAGAGACAAAGAAGAAGAAAGAGAGGAATGAAGAAGACGAGGGTGATGAAAGATAAGAAGAGAAGAAGGGAAGAAGAAAATAAGAGAAGAAGAGGAGAAAACCATCGTCAGTCAAAGCGTGTCCATGCCCTGCCCCCAAGCTCCATCCCAATGTGAATCTCACTTGCTGATTTTCCTTGGTGCACCATTATTTTCCTCCCCAAGACGGTATATACACAACTTTTGCCTCAACTGTCCGTTGCTCACGATCGAGTGAGGTTTCGGGTGCGGCCACCGCCAGTCTGCTGCCAGAATGGACGCTCACCACCGCGGCGAGGCATGCTGCCAGTGTCGACAGGAGAGAAGTTTTCAATATTATTGGTAGGCGAAAGGGCGCTGTCTTGCGTCAGAGGAGTCCGGTCGGTATCGGTGACGGTGTTGGCGCCACCAATGATGCCGCCCTTGGCTGTGGGAGGAATAGGCCATGATTCCATGTCCTCGTGGTGTCCAGGCCCTGGCGGTCTAGGCGCAGGACGAGTGTCATTCATGTCATCATCGCCTTCGTAGTCGTTTTCGGGGCTGGCGAGCGGGCGGCTGGAGAGGGTCAGTAAACGCAGTCATGTTGCGATGATCTGAATAACTTGCCTGATAAATTTGGGCTCCTCTTCGGCCTCGGGGGCTTTAGGGTTCTTGTTTCGGCGCCAGAGGAAGATGCCTAGGGCCAGCAGGAGCACGAGAGCCGCGAGACCTCCAACGACACCGCCGACAATGGCGCTGGTGTGGTTGGATCCTCCATCGTCCTTGGTCGGGTCAGCCACGGTGGGTTTACTATTGCGGCCCGAGGTGCTACTAGGGCTTGTGCCATCACTGCTAGTCACCGAGGCCAGAGTCGTAGTAGGGCGCAGAGAAACGGAAACGCTGGTGTAGGCCACGGCAGCCTCGCCCGAAGCCGTGAGAGCTACCGTGGTAGCCATGTCGGAGGCGGAGCCGCAACCGTACTGGAAGAATCCGCCCTCAAAAGTATTTTTATAACAAACATCGCCAACACCACACGTAAAAATGTGAGGGTCAACGACGCCGCGGCCCGGGTTGTTCTCGTCGACGCAGGCAGTGAAGATGCCTTTAGTACAGTCACCCCCGTCCGGACAGCAGCCGACGGCTTTGTGCTCGGCATCCACGACGCAGTGTGAGCCGGCCAGACAGGTCGCGGGCAGGTCGGGGTTGCCTCCTATGTAACCGCAGACGGTGTTGAAATCCCGACGGACGAGCTGTGGGGGAATGGTTGGCATCGCGGTCGGCTCCATGGGCCAGGACAGAATATCCATGGTGCCGGTCGGTCGCATCGTCTGGCGCGGCAGGGCGTGTCCCGAGGCGGAGGCGAAGACGGCAGAGGAAACAAGTATGGAAGTCGCAATAGCACTTGCAGGCCGGCGTGAAGATGATTGTCGCAGCGCCATGATGGCTTATATCTTATGTCGCGTGAAGCGACTGACTGCTGACACTTGGTCGATCTGTGCCTCGCAGATGGAGAGAGAAAATCGGCGTTTGTTTGTTTTGTTGACGGGTTTGTGCGTGCGTGCGTTGTTGTGAGATCCGGCGAGCGATACAAGTGGCAGCCGACAGCCAACGTTGCAGGGCCTGAAAATCGTGCACGAGGGGCAGCTCGCCAATGATGCAAGAATAACGTCTTTTCTGCACAAAAAAAAGCCAATGGAAACAAGAAGTGAAAATGAGTGATAAACAGCGGTATACTACAGAGCCATCGGGGTGGTTGGCCGGGGAGGAATCCAAGGGAAGAAGGAAGGGATGGGCAGTCGGGCTGGGGGAAGAGAGGGAAGAGGAGGGAGGAAGAGGGTGGGTGGTGATGAAGCAAACGGGCAGCCACCCGGGTAGGCAAGCACAACGAGGGCTCTCTACTGAGTGTCTGGGCACCTGGGCAAGCAGTGCTGGTGATGAGGCAGGTCTTGGATGAAAAGGCAAACGATACGAGACAAGAGAGAGAGGCGGTATACAATTGGCGAGGGTCACGGAGGGCAGCGGCTTAGACAAACAGACAATGGAGGGAGAATTGGGTCCCATCTGGATCAAAACCGAGACAAAGGGCACGCCATGCGGGAGGGGAAACGCCAAGAGAGGTGATGAGCCACGGTTCGGGAGAGCAGGGGAGAGATGACCTTGGATAGCTAAAGTGCAAGCAAGCCTTTGCTTTTGACCAAAAAGCACGAAGCTGGCCAAGAAGCGTGTTCTGGCGGAAATGGGAGGACGGTATACCAGCGTTTGCTTGGCAGAAGGGGTTTATCAGAGTGTCAAACAGCTAAAAACTGGAAACGCCGGTGCCGTTATACCGTGACACTAGCATTCTAGCCTCGAATCCGTCGATCACAAGTTAAATCATTGCCAGACATTTTATCACCGGCTTCAGACGAGCTGCACACTGTGCGGGGATGGCACTGTAGCGCTTGGTCTTGGCTGCTGTGACGGCGGCCGGCCACAGTGCCAGCTGCGGGTGTGCAGCACGTTGTCTAGGTGCTGCAAGGGGCAAGACAACAATAGCACGCCACGTACGCAAGACCACAGGGCGAAAAAAGCAATTTATACGGGCTAGGTGCAAAAAGGCTGGCCGACTGCGCGCACGAGGTGATTTTTTTTTCTTCCTTTCTTGATTGCTTCTTCTATTGTGGGTTGCGGGCAGTGCCACACGGTCAGAGGCGGGGGGGGGACAGCTGGGGAGGCAAAGACGACATCCTTCAATCCTTGTCAACCTTTTGCTACGGGGGCTGAAAAAAGAATCCACCGAGAGACAGAAGCTTCATAGCATTGATAAAGAAACCATCCATTACGAGTCTTGGTCGCGATAATGAAAGTCAGATGTGTGAGGTAGTGCCTGGCAAAACCGATGGATCGTCCGTCTGGTGGTAACTAGGTACCCAGTACTACCTACCAGGTAGGCCTCTCCCAAAAGGGGCGATTCCACCTCGACGGCGCTGCGCACAGGGCATTTAGCCCGCCCAAGCCCACTGTAACTTGGCCCCGCTGTGCCTGTAGGTAGTTACCAGTAAACGTGGCCCGCGCTGCGATCGGATCGGCTCCACAAGCCGGCACATCTATCAGTACGGTCTGGTCCTGGTCCTGGTCCTTGTCTGTCAAGTTTCCAACATGACCCAACCATCTGGTAACGCTGATTACCGTCCCATACAGAAGGTGAGCAGTAGTATAATCTTGTGATTGAACCTGCCCTATTGCGCCCGAGCCAAACAATCCGAGTCGTGCTCACGTTTATGTTCTTGACATCGACTTGTTCCCCGGCCAAGCTCATGTCTCTACAACTACCACCTACACCCTCTCATGCACCGCGCCTAGCTCCCAGCTATTCGCACTTGTCCGACCACCACGACCGCCCCCCACACCGTAGCCGTCCGAGTCCTCCGCCAACCTCGCCGCGTCACCATCCACAAACGATGACTTGCTTCCAGCCTTGCGCGCCTCCTTTTGCCTCTTCTTCTCCTCCTTGGCCCGCTGCCGCGCCGCCTTCTTCTCCCGGCGCGTCACCCGCGGAAACTCGCCGTCCGGGCCCCGCAGCACCAGCCCGGGATGCACCAGGTTCAGCAGCGCCAGCGCCAGCAGCATTGGCATGGCGTCGAGCACCAGCGGGTACGTCTCGTCAGTGATGAGCTTGTTGCTTGCGTTGATGCCTGGCCCAAACTCCAGCAGTCGAAAAATGATGCGGACCTGAGAGTTTGAGCATTTTGATTAGCAGCTGAATGAAGCCATCCGGGAGACGTTGTGGCTGCCCTCCTCGTAGGACAACGGGATGGTAAGAGGCACATCCTGACTCACCATGATCAGCACGAGAACTGCCAGCATGCTCCAGATCAGAAATCGCAAGCGGCCCATGCTCTGTCCCCGCGAGACCTGCCGCATCCGTCGCCAGAACCAGGCCGTCATGGTCCCGAAGATGACGACGAAGCCGAGCTGCAGGCCGATGCCCGCCGTGTACACCTTCATCCCGATGCGCGTCAGCCCGGCGTCGTCGTTGTTGGACAGGAGCACGCCGCCGCCTAGCTGCACCAGGAAGCAGACAATGTCGAGCCAGACAAACACCACCGTCAGCTTGACGGCGCGGACCCCCCATATCTTCTTGTCGGGGAGGCCAAAGTAGACCATGCGAGCGACCGTCATGTAGGCAAATGCGTTGATCCCTACGGTGAGAAGGAAACCCTGTCAGCGGTGTCTGTGAAGGCAAAATGTCTGCTCGCTTACACAAAGGGGCCAGCAGAAAGAGGAGCTGTCCCCAGAGAGCGTACTGCAGCTCTTGCTGGTGATGGGCTCCAATCGCACGCAGGCTGAATGCTGCCGTCTCCCAGGCGGCGCCCATAATGACCACCCAGCAAAATCGCTACGTCATGTTAGGTTTCTCCCGTTGCGGAATCCATCTGCCCGTCGTGCTGCACTGCTGGTCGTACCTTTTTATAATGAATCGCCTGCACAATGTGCGCCACAAAACTCGCCCCAAATAGCGCTGCAAAGGCAAGATTCGCCTCGAAGCTCGGATTGTCATTGTAGTTGGAATTGCATGCATCAAACGGCACATGGCCGTATTTGCCAGGGACAGCCGTGGTGCAGCTTGGCGAGGCAGTGCTGCTCGTCGTTGGTGTTGGTGTGTCTGTCGTCGAGGTAGCCATGTTCCAAGCCCTTGTTGTCAACGTAAAATCGTTCTCTAGACTTGGAAATAGCGTTTTCTGCCATCATATTATATACATGGAGCCTTTTTTTTCTTTGTCACGGAACTTTCCCCAGTGATAGACAAAGTTGCTATATTTACTGTCCTTGTCCACTCGGCTTATACGTGTGCCACCTCGTCTGGGGTCGGACCGGACAAGCTACGACAACGGCGGGCAGAATATAGGGCTGCGGTCGCATTGACTCGGAAGATGGCAAGCGTGCACGTCACTTCAGCCTCCGTCTGTGGCTGTAAGCTGGCCTGCCCATGCTCCATCCAGCCCTATTCAGCAACTCCCGATGAGGCTGCTGTGGGGGGTTCGGCCAGCCGGTACGCGTCACCTGTCAGCGTCGTCGGATTCGCTCACCAGCTTTGCGACGCGATTTCTGCGCCGTGAAATCGACAAAATACTGCAAACCCGTGGTCAAATAATTCTTGCTTAACTCGGCTGCTGCCCACTTCTACTACACTTTTGCCATGTGGTCATAAGCACCATGTGTGCCTACTTACCCTAGATCTATGTTTGAAGTCGCAACAAGTTGCCATTTCAGCTCGCATCGATCTATTGATGTAAAGAAATATGTTGACCATCTTTTTGTTGTATTCTCCAAAAAAAAACTATCAGCATTACAATTAGAAGTTGGCACTGAAAAGAATTACCTCTTCGTCTTCGCGTACCACCATAGTGGTCGATGCACTGCTGTAAACGCCTTACAGTCCAACCGTTTCACACTGTCGGCCTGACTGGGCATCCCTCGTCACACCGCACTTGAATAATCCTGCAACATGTTTCTCAGCGCGTAGCAAGGTCGGGCTTTTCCCGCCAATATTCTGCAGCTTTTTCTCTCTTTTACGAGACGATACGTCGCCTCATTACTGTGCGTCGCGGACTCGACACGGCGCAGAACGGGCTTTCTTGAGCTATGACGCAACACCGGTTCTACTTTTCCCACCGCGATCGCGGCAGCCAGCATGACCTCGACTCTGCACGCCAAGCGCCCGCCGACATGACGCGCGACGAGAGCGTCGACACGGCCCCCTACGACTGTCCCCTGCCAGACATTGCCGACGACGAGGATTTCCGCTCCGTCATCAAGAAGCTCTCCCCGTACGTGGGCATCCACTTGCTCCTTTTGCTTCCGGCCGGGACCATCCTTGAGCGCCCCTCATAATCGATGCCTCATCGCTAACCAGTCGATCCTGTTCTTCACCCCATGTAGATATTTCCGTTCCGTGATTGAGCTCCCCAGCACTTTCGAGCAGCTCCGCACGACGGCCGCGGGCGCCCCCCTGCGCGACCTCGCCAACCATCTCGGCGCGACGTGCCAGAACCCGCTCATCGTGAATGCCCTGCTGTAAGCCCGCTTCCTTTGCGCCCACGCCGTGTGAGAAGCGCGCCCTCTGCCGTCTTTCCCCTGCTCACGCCATGTCCACGCGGAAAACTCAGCGCACTAAAATGGCACTACGACACCGATCGGCATGATCAGACTCTGAGCGACGCCCGCGCCTCGGCGTGCGAGATTGTCGCCTGGCGCTTCCTCGCGCGGCTCTCCGACGCCGACGCCCTGCGCTTCTGCCTGTATGAGATTCCCGATCCGCACGCCTCGCGCCGTCCACGCAGCCCCGACGAGGAATCCCAGCAGCAGCGGCGGCACGCCTCCGAGTCGTCTCCCCTGCTGCTGCACCGCGCCAAGACGAAACCGGACGGCGACTACGGCCTCAATCTTCGCCTCGCCGCCCAGGCAGGGACCTCGTCCCGCCGCTCACTGCTTCTGGGCTCCGTCTCGTCTGCCGCCACCGTCACTGACGATGACGACGACGAAGCAGCGACCTCGGACGAGGCTGGCGACACGGATCCCGCCGTCGCGTTCCGCACGCTCAACGCGCTCGAGATCGCCGTCGTCGCCAACGCCAAGCGCTTCCTCGGGCGCAGCGTCGTGCAGCGCATCGTGACGGGCATCTGGCACGGCGAAATCATCTTCTGGGACTCGCTGTCGGTGCACGCCACCAAGACGCCGCGCCTCTACGACCCGCACAAGACGGACCTGTACTCGCGCCTGCGCGTGCCCAAGTACCTCAAGACCTTTGAGGCCCTCTTCTTCCTCGTCTTCCTGTACCTGTACTACACGGTGCTGATACGGCGCGTGTCGGACCGCGTCACGGCCACCGAGGCCGTGCTCTGGGTGTGGATCGCGGCGTTTTGCTACGACGAGTTTAGCGAGTGGCTCGATGCCGGGTCCGTCTTTTACGTGACGGACATCTGGAACGTGTGCGACTTGATCATGATGCTGCTTGGATGCGTCTTTGCGGTACTAAGTATGCCCTCTACTCACATCTTGTGTATTGTGTTGTTATGCTGACAGATGTAGGAATCACCGGCGTTATACAGCAAAGCACGTCCATCAACAACACTGCCTTTGACATTCTCGCTCTCGAGGCCCTTTTTCTCGTCCCCCGGATGTGCTCTCTCCTCTCCCTCAATCCCTCATGGGGCATCCTCATTCCCTGCCTAAAAGAAATGACCATTGACTTTGTCAAGTTCATGGTCATCATCCTCATCATCTACTGCGGCTTCCTCACCACCTTTTCGCTCCTCGGCCGCGACCACTTCACCCTTGTCCAGATGGCCGGCGTCCTGGGCAAAATCTTCTTCGGCTCCAGCTACGTCGGCCTCGAGATCATGCACGACATTGACCCCGTCTTTGGCCCGCCGCTCATGATTGTCTTCATCACAATGTCCACTTTCCTCCTCATGGGCTCGCTCGCCGGTCTGCTCGCCAACAGCTTCGCGCGCGTCATGGACCAGGCGCACGTCGAGTACGTCTACGTCTACAGCGTCTACGTCCTCGAGGCCTCGACCAGCAACCGCCTCACCCACTTCTACCCGCCCTTCAACCTGCTCGCGCTGCTCGTGTTTCGCCCCTGGCGGCTGGTGCTGCGCAGCGACGACACCTTTCGGGGTGGCCGCATCTGGCTGCTCAAGGCGACGCACACGCCGATTGTTGCCGTCATTCGGCTCTACGAGATGCTGACGAGGCGGAGCACGGTCGAGGGGCTGCCGCAGCTGCCGGGGGGCTCTATATTGCACCCGGTCGAGGGATTCGGCCGCGCAGAGTCCAGACGCGACACGGGGAGAGCGGAGAGGGGACGAAAACGCACGAAGCGACGGCGGACTGTGCTGCATTCGCAGGAGAGGACTGCGGTGGAGCACGGGTCGGGAGAGGCGAAGCGTGTCGCACTCGAGGCACAGGTTGGGGAGTTGAACAGGAAGCTGGATAAGTTGACTGATATTGTTATCGAGATGAAACGAAACGAAGAATCACGGCTTGGCGGGCGCTGAGATAGACAAAAAAAGCGCAACTTTTGTTCGTTTCATCGTGATACGAAAAGTGAGCGCCGTGGCAACCTACTATAACCTAATAGCCTCATTTCAAATTTCAAAGTGTCGTTAGTGTGTTTTCTAACATGCCCCCTCCAATGTACCCTGCCCAATAGTCATTTCTGACTATCTTGAACTGGATAGCTCGCGCGATTCTCTCGAGCAATGCGAGCAGCGTTGCTTTTGACAAATTGCTGCAACCGCTCGTATGCTTGCTCATCTTCAAGTCTGTCGATCTGTAATGGCATGTGATTGAGACGAATGCGGACTTGGCCATGACGATGGCTGAAGATGACATACGCGAACTTTTTTCGCTTGGGATCAGCCTCGAGCCTGTGCTGCATTATGCCGGCGTTGATCACCTCTGTCTTGACATCAGGACCGCCGAGAGCATATCTGGACAACAAGTAGATACTGTGGCAATCGTATTCGACAGCAACGTTGGTAAGGACAGGCGCCTGCCAAGAATACATCTGATCAAATAAATGTCCCCATGGTTTCTCTGTGGACGGCCGATGGCGTCTATGAAAGGGTATAGGTAGGTACCTATTAAGCTGACACCAGCCTCGCCGCCGCCAGCTCCGACTTTGAAGTTGTTTTTCCAATGTTGGACAGAGTTTCTGGTTATAAAACAACCATAAAACCAGATTAGCCAACTTTGCCGTTGTCGATTAAGTCGATGTGCAATAGTTGATTCTTGGTGCCGGTGGGTATCCCGACACGAAAACGATCAGGATGCTGTTGACGGCCTCAATTTGTATTGATTGACGGACTATGGAGGTAGAAGAGACTATCAAGGTTCTTTGGGCAGCTGTCACACCAAACTATTCACTGGCGCTCGCCCCATTATCCGCCGGCTCTTCATTGAATGGTAACCTGGTGAGCAGCATGAGGCTCCAACTTTGGTACTGTGACCATGAGAATGCCATCTTCCATTACAGCACTGACATTGTCGTGCTCGACACGACCCGGAAACGTGAATATGCGAGAAAAATCGCCCGTGCGCCGCTCCGTAAGCCACTTCTTGGGCTCATCGGCCAGCCTCTCGTTCTCTACTTCCGCCGTGGCTTCTTCTCCCTTCCCATTCCTGCGCTGCTGGTCGAAATCGGTCCCGTCGCCGCCGGCCCCCGTCGACTGAGGGCTGCTGCCAGTGTCACTCTGCTTCCGCTCGCCGTGGATATGTATCGTCTGCGGCTCAGGAAACTCGATTTTGACGTCTTCCTTCTTTATTCCTGGAAATTCTCCATACAGCTGATACGCCTCTTTGGTCTCGTCAATGTCAAACTTGGGCTGCCATCCAACCGCGGCGTGTCCACTCGCGCGACGCAGGTAATTGTCGAAATCTTCGTAGATATGGTACAGAGGCAGAAACGGGCGGTCGATTCGGTGAAGACCCGGATTATTAAATGCCATTTTGAATTCCTGAAAAGGGGTTTGCTTTTGTTGTTGGGGGGTAGACTGGGAAGATGCGGCTCTGAAACGGGGCATGTGATGCGGTTGCTTGACTCTTTGAGCTTATTCATGTTGCAATGAAACGTAACGGATCTCACTGTGCTTTATACCGGCATATTAGATGTACAGTGTTGACTGGTAGGTAAAACATGGTGCTTTCTCGTCCGTATGACGCACACCACGCCACACCTCATGACACCACAACGCTGCATCCAGGCAATCACGCCACCAGTTGACTTTAATACAGAGGAAATTAATTGACATGGTGCGAGTGAAATATTCTCGATGCAGCCAATCCAATGCAATGGACGCTCCAGAGAGCGATTGGGTGGCGCCGCATGACTTTTTATCTTTTGTCTCTACGCTTGCGACCTCATATTTCCTCACAATTTGCTGTGGGACGGAAATAATGTCTGCGGTCAACTTTTTTGCCATTTTCGGAACTCAATATTTTTCTTTCGACGCGCCACGGTTATACAACCTTAATCAGGCAGCAAATAAAAAAATAAAAAAAAAACCTGTATCGGCCTCGCGCGCTCCATCATCTAATGTTAACAGCTTTGTTGCTTGGCTATGCCTAACTTCAGAAACGACTGATCAAAGCCAAGCCCTAAGCACTAAATTATATTACGTGATTACTAGTTCAACCTGCTGGTGAAGAAAGAAGAAGCAAAAAGGATTGTATCAAGGCTTAGCCCCTTACTGCATACCAGTACTTCCACACGTATATCTTGCAATAGTCTATTCTGCTAGCTCCTTCTTTGCCTCCTTGCTTAGCGCAATGGCTCCCAATCCTTCAGCAACAAGTTTGAGTATATTGTGATCAGAGTGACCCATTGCTTGCCGTCCAACACTGTATGCCCCAAGGGCCTCTGCTACAAAATCGGTGTAACCTCCCTTGTGGTGATGTTTCTTGTGGTCATTTCCCTTGTGGTGTCCATCGGACCCGTGAACAGAGGCTGCCCCGTCTGCACCTGCTCCATCATGGTGTGAGAGATGATTGTCTTTGGCAGTAGCATGGCTCTCGTCTCTCCTAAGCATCTCATATGCGCCAATGGCAATCGCACCAGCTATTGCAGCTTTCACGTAGTGGTTTTGTGCGCCGTGTTGTTGGTGCTCGCGGTCGTCGCGAATGCCACGCATGATTTGATCTGCCATCTCCACGGCACCGATTGCACCGATTGCTGTGTCGACTCTTGGCATTCCTGACATGGTTTTTGGTGTGGCGGGGTGACTTTTTTGACGGCGCCAAATTTGTGTTTCTGCCCCGTGGTGCGAATCCTGGAGAGATTCACGACCTATAT
Source organism: Akanthomyces muscarius (assembly GCF_028009165.1). NCBI lineage: Eukaryota > Fungi > Ascomycota > Sordariomycetes > Hypocreales > Cordycipitaceae > Akanthomyces > Akanthomyces muscarius. The sequence goes on along the minus strand of NC_079245.1, from coordinate 3,646,840 downwards.
GGTCGCTCTCCGGTCGGCCAAATATGCTGACGCCTCAGCCGTCCTCGCTTCGCGATACCCGTCTCGTATCAGCCAAGCTGGGCCATTGAATATATGTTCTTCTCATCACGCCACAGATTGCTTTTGGCGCTTGTTTTGTGGCTTATTGTGCTCACATTTGTGCCAATTTCTTGCCAGTAAAGGAACATCTCATTGTACTTAGACACACTAGTAGATAGCGAGACGTATCATATCACGCCACGTATTGAGTCGATGGCAACCTGAACAAAGCGTCTAAGTAAGAACTAGGCAGTCAGCATGAGACATACAGGCATGGCTCATTAGACACCACTTACACGCCATCTATACATTGTTGTAGTCACAACTACAAGTGGGATGAAGAGCTCAAATGTTCAGAACGGACTACTGTTCCCCAGAAGAAGAAAATAGACACCCACGGCATATTATAATTTTAAGTTGCAACTTTAATACCCGGCTAGGTTTCCGAAGGCAATGCATGTAATTTTGGTGGGTCGTACAAAATGCGTACTACTATGAGTTTAATTTACTTTAATTGAACTTCAGCCTAGTCAACCCAAGCAGGATAAGGCGCCGCTTCCCCGGTCCGGGGAATGAGATATCTCCGGACGACTGATGAAAAGAGGCAGCCAAGGGCACGTGCGTAGGGTAGCAAACAGCTAACCACAATGATATCGCAGAGATCTGTCCATTTAAATGACATGATAGATGGTTTAACATCCGAGTGGCGTGATGCGCGACCGCACAGCGTGCGAATGAATGGCGTGGTGCATCATTGGCATGGCAGTATCGCCACCACAATTTGCGCGAAGAAGCAGCGTTAGCGTTGATTGTACGAAAGCCTGGAAGAGCGGCGCGGCCACGAGTGGCTTCAGGCGGCATAATACCTCTTCGGCCGCAATGCTATCGCTGCGAACCTGGCGTGGCCATGAAAAAGAGTCTGATTACATGCATCTCCATCCTTCTTGCGCGCTGGAATGCCCCCCCCCCCAAAAGTAGTACACAAGAACAGCAGTTCAAATGTCAGAATTCTGTCTTCCCCATACACCCCAGTTTGCAGTGCTCCTTTCCCCATGCTCTCATTCCCATATTTGCATCGATACCACGCCAGCTCAGAACTTCGTACTTAACCACCAGTGTCTTCCACAACCAGCTGGCAAGTAACCAGCACTGTATGGCTACCGAAATCCCGCAGCAACACACCGCCGTTCTTGTCAAAGAATAATACGCGAAGCCTTGTGCGCTCACCTACACAGGCGTTGCATTGCCGACAACCAAGTCTGAGATTTGAATCTTCTATCGGGCATTTCAACCTGGTGTCGCCTACTAAGCACCGGCACTTTCGGACAAAACATTTACTATATTTCTCTCTTTTTTAGTCCCCTGGAAAGATTTAAATACGATTGACATATCTGAGACGCACTATCTATGCCCCTTTCTCGGTACAAAGACCGACAGAAAGGGTAGGGCATTCTCTGTGACGCCGACCAGATTCGCCGAACCTCTCTTTTTCCATTGTGGGTGATTGAGTTTGACGGCTTTCATATTCCTTTGATATCCTTTCAAATTGCTTCGCTCCGCCCCACACAACAGATTTGTCCTAAATGGCCTCGGATATGTTTCGACTTTTAGCTAGCAGCTTGCCGCAATTTGCGAAAGGCGGGTGCTCGGGAAACATGGCACATTACGATGCTCGCTACGGCACGCATGCTTCAGCTAGCAACAACTTCGTTTCTGGCAGTCCAAATCAACTCGACTCGGAGGAGCAGGGTACTGTCAAGTCCCACAACCTCATTGATACCCTCAAGAAACACTGCAAGCCGTCGTATCCGTTTAACCGCTCGTCCAGCTCTCCAATAGGCGAGTTACAGTCGACCTCATGCAGCGTCGCCGCTATCGACTATAACATCGAGACTCCACCCATCGTCTTCCACGGCACGCACAGGGATAGCGCCGGCGCACTGATTTCTGGCCAGCTGTTCCTCGACATAAGCGATGACTTCGTTGAGATTGATAGCTTGAAAGCTACTATCCAGGCTCATACAGTCTACACGCGCCCTTACCAAAGCCACTGCCACGAGCGCCAGCATCATGATGTTGAGATTCAGGCCTGGGTTCTCCTAGGGTACACCACAAGATTGAGCCGGGGTCGACACACGTTTCCATTTTCCGGCTTCCTCGACGGCAAGCTGCCCGCTAGCAAGGATACACCAGTAATGTCCATTTCCTACGAGTTTATGGCCATGGCGCAAGTTTCGCACAGCACTGCCCTCGCCCGGCCCCCCACGCAGCTCAAAATCGAACGCAATCTTCTCGTCAGGCGCTCCATTCCTGAGCCAATCTTTCCCCGTCAAACGGTCCGCAGATTCCCGTCTTTGAACATTGCCGTCTACGCCAAGTACAATTCGGTAATAAACCCTACTGGCAGCAATAGCCTGACACTCACGATCGACGGCGTTGTGGCGCATGAGGAAAATGCCGAGACGATGGACCTGTGGAAGCTAAAGAAAGTGGCATGGAGGCTTGAGGAAACCATCAAGACCATTGCACCCATTTGCGACAAGCACATGGCCGCCGCCAACAAGGTCGGCTGTGGTAATGGCTTGCAGGGCATCACCCGCAGCGAGGTCCGCGTCATTGGCGAGAAGCAGCTGTACAAGCAAGGGGTGGAAGTTGGATTATTCCAGCGCCTGCTGTTCTGTCATAGATGTTGAATACTTCGTCCGCCCAGCGCACTCCCACCTCTACAAGTCGAGGTACACGTGCGACGCCAAGACGGACGACGGCATGCAGGTCTCGCATTCACTCTTTCTCGAGCTCACCGTCTCCAGGGGCTACAGCGCTTGCCTTATGCTCCGTATGCACTTTGGTATCATCCTCACCGAGTGCTCGGGCACGAGTATCAGCTGGGACAATGAGCCGCTACCTCTGTATGAAGATGTGCCGCCTAGGCCACCTTCGTACATCTGTGAATGGTCGGTCGAATATCAAGATCGTAGACCTTTGTCTGCAGGCCATGATATCGAGCAGGCAAACAGTACTGATCTGCCTACAAACCCCCCAGTGAGTGGCAGTGGTGATTTCTACAGTATAATTGCGACGTACTTTTAGTATAGCTTTATTCCCAATTCACTTCTGAAGGTGCATCTGACGCAATCATTGTGACGTGTCTCGCCAAGTTTGGGCGTTAGCTGCAGAAGGGACTTTACTTGTGGTAATGCTCGCAAGGCTTTACTACGCTGGCGTAAAGAACTCATCGTTGCGCCGGTCCATCGACTTGGAAACCTGGCAACACGCACCACTTCATTAGCTAATAATCAAGTTGCATAGTTTTGGTTGAGCACTCAAGCATGGCATGTTTAAAGCTTTATTGGGGGGCGTGGCTGACTGAACAGTGGTGGACAGTTCTGAACACGCCACTGCAAACCTGCAAAACAGACCACCCAGGGTTTAGTGGCTCTCTGCCAAATCAGCGGGCATTACAGGAGCGCGATATCGGCTCGTCTCTAAGGGCTTAATGGTGCTATTTCTCTCTTCTAAACAAGGAGCTGGTATATCTTACGAGGGCACACAGTATATATTCACTTGCTACGCAGTGCTCAGCTCACCTTCCAAATCAGACAGTCTTCAGTACTTGAACAATTTCCCTGCACAGGTTAGTTGTCGCACGCCTGAGTCTCTTCAGTAGTGGAAGGCATTCGTTAATCCCCCACAGAATTGAAAGGAAAGATGGATAACACTGTTGGGTCAGCTTCCAGCAAGGCTACCAAAGCCTCAATGTCCCCGTCTTTCAATACGCCCATCACCACGGAACACAGAGAGTGCTGTACTCTGTCCATGAGTTTCTCTTCACCCGGGGAGCCGGCCCGAACGATGTCGCCTCATTACTGCGTGGAAGATTTTAAACACCGTATAGTAGCAGCCTCCTTAACGAAGGAGGGCGAGAAGTTGGGTTTCACTGAAGTCGCACGCGATGTTAACGGAATGCGACGAAACTGTGGCTGAGCCAAGGAGGCTTGAGGTCACAGTATATTTACAGAATAACCCTCATGTTCGTGAAGGTTTGGCGATTTGTAATGCTTTTTTTTGGTATTTAGAAATCAAACTGTAGTTAAAACAATAGTACTCATAGTCCAGAGCAGCCGCGGTCAGGCTTCCTTGCAGTTCGTCTCAAAGGCGTGAATTTGTCAGTTTGCCAACCTGAGCCACATATCCTCAGTTCGGTTCGCCACGGCTCATGAGACTAATTTCTCTCACACGTTCTAGTCTTGTCGTCAAATCTGGGTCAAGTTCGCCTCTTTGGCGGTCGGGATATGGTGGCGTGGCGTAAGCATTAGTGTGAGTGATGTGATGGATACCACAATAAATGTACCACAGCAGCGACTACCAGCGTATCATGTGTTTTTAGTTTGGTGTCTGTACAAATAAAATAGAGATGGGTTGCAAAACGGGAATCTCACCAACGCGGCGATGCGCCAAGTCAGCTTTAGAGCCAATCCATTGACTTGACACTTCATGACGCCAGCCAACGCATCAGTCCACGATCACCCCCCGCGATCACCCCACGATCACACCACTACCAGCCGTGGCCCGATGCGGGCGTGATGCTTAATTGGGCGCAGCACCAATATTTATGTTGATAAAATCCAGCCCCATATCAGCTGTATGCTTCCATGAGAATAGAGGTCCAAGTTCTATTAAATTCAGCCAAAGCATCATCTTCAACCTGTCCCCAGAGACAACCATTCAATCATAACCTTTGCTAAATACATACCATGGCTCTCTTCACTCCAAGTCCATACCATTTTGACGCTCGCCAAAGTACTTGGACCCAGATCACCATTGGCGTCGGAATCTCGGGCATCCTGCTGCATGGCAGCCCAAATTCGACATTTGCGACATCGGAGACGCCTATGAGCTCTTCGGTGAGCTTCCTGGCATGAAGAAAGAGGATCTCAACATTGAGCTTACGGAGTCGCGGACGTTGCTCATATCCGGCAAAGTCGGGGCATCATTCGCCTCGAGCACTGGAGGCGAGCCAAAAACCTCGCAAGACAAGCACGACTCTTCTGGAGACACGAGAGATGACGCAAAAGAACACGACGAGAACAAGAAGCCCAATTACTGGCTTCAGGAACGCCATACTGGCGAATTCTCGCGAGTCTTTAACTTTCCAGCAGGGCTTGAGAAGCCCCAGCTTTCGGCCACTATGGAACGTGGCGTGCTACGCATGATTCTCCCAAAGTCCAGCGGCCATGAGAGCTACAAGTACCTATTTACTAATTGGACTTGACGCAGTCATGCGACCACAATTTCCGCGTGGAGGAATGGGCCGCAAGGGACGCTACTAGTTAGGCACACAGTACAGTCAGGATAAATACGGCGATTTACATGACCTGGTAGTAACTTGTTATTAAAGGGGTGTATTTAAATGCAGAACTATGCCTTGGTCAAGTATGGCGTTCTTATAACTATGCCACGATAAAGGAATCCAACGCGGATACATTTAACTTTCAGGCGATAACTCGGACGTAAAGCCGTCGTTACCCATCGATCATGTATATTCCACAAACGGCACCAGGGACAACATTATTTTATTTTGTTCTTTTATTATAATGTCATTATTTTGCCTTGTGTTTACATGATTTTTATCCATTATTTTATATCATTATTAGAGATTAAAGTTACTTATAAAGAGAGAGTCAATTTATAATACTCTACTATACATAACTAGTGGATCGAGGCGCAGCGGCTCTCGCCAGAAAACGCCGTGAATAAACCCGCCCGCACCCGAGTTACCTAATGGCAAACGGCCCAGCCTGGCCGCCCACCGCTCCGACTTCGGGACTTTTTTTTCTTACAGCTCGATGTAGGACAGAGCAGCTCCATAGCTATCACGCCCTTCTTCTCATTCTTCTCGACGACAACGACGACGACGACCCCAGCTTTGCATTGCCAATCCCAATCGAACCAGCGGACCTTTTTTTCTCCTTCTTTCTCTTTCTTCTCCCTCGTATCGTCCCACCGAAAATCCCTCGCTGCCGTCATTAAGCTTCCTACCCGACAAAACACCATCCACCGGGGATGCGACGCAATTCACTCGTCGAGCTTCGTCCTATACTCCCATACCGCCTCCGACACTCCCGCCATCCTACATTGGTATAATATCCGCTATATCTGGCTGAAACACAAAATAAAAGACGGAATTGCAAAGCCATGGCTCCGTCCGTGGATGCCGCGACGCCATCGCCACCATCCTCCACCACAATCACAACCACACCTCCCACACAAACGAGCTCGAAAGCACGCCAATGGAACACCAAAAACCTCGGCATGCGTCTCGGCGCCGACGCCATCAGTGCTGCATGCGCCGCCGGCTTAATATCCCCTCTAATAGCCTTCATTGACAAGTAAACCCCCCTTCCCTCCGACCAACCTCCCAATCTCCCATCTCTAACCAATGTCTCCTCCAGATCCATCATGGAAAATGCCTCCGGCTCGAGCCCGTCCATCCTCGCCTCCCTCCGCCGCTCCTTCACCTCCCTCCTGCGCCACCCCCTCCGCACCCTCGCCTCCAAGCCCGTCGGCCTCGTCTTCCTGCTCTACGGCGGCACCTACCTGACCGCCAACACGCTCGACACCGCCTCCTCGACGCTCTCCGCCTCGCCTGCCCGCACCACCACCTCCGGCCCCTCCAAATTCGCCGCCTCGTCGCTCGCCAACGTCTCGCTCTGCGTGTACAAGGACCAGGCCTTTGTCAAGCTGTTCCGCGCGCCCGGCGCCTCCGCCCCGCGACCCGTCCCGCTCCCCTGCTTTGCCATCTTTGCGCTGCGCGACTGCCTGACCATCTTTGCGTCGTTCAACATCCCCGCGCGCCTGGCGCCGCACCTCGACGCCTACACGGCGCAGAGCATGCGCGTCTCCGGGCTCACGGCCGCGCAGTTCCTCGCCCCCGCCGCCGTGCAGCTCTTCTCGACGCCGCTGCACCTGCTCGGCCTGGACCTGTACAACCGCCCGTCGACGGCGGCTGCGAGGATGACGTGGGGAGATCGCTGGCGCGCGATTCGTGGCGGATGGCTCCCCTCGTGCGCGGCGCGCATCGGACGCATCGTCCCAGCGTTTGGCGTCGGCGGCGTCGTCAACTACAAAGTCCGGCAGGGCTTCATGGCAAAGTTGGAATGATCAAAATGCCACTCTGTGCCCTTTTCGTTTCATTTTCCTTCTTTTCACTATTGTTTCATAATAACGGTCACCTATGATATACTGCCTTTTGCACATCCATTACTGCATTATAGATCCACGGGGTTCACGCTGGAAATCGGTTTAGAGGGGATATCTTACTTGGGAGTCATGCATTTTTGTATCTTCATTAGTGTTCACTATTTCGCCAGCTCTGGAAGTAATGTACTGCGTGGCAAGCACTTGTCCTACCAACGTACTTTCAACTTGCTCAACAATTGGATTTGGACATATTGATTCAATCGCCGCAAGGTAGATACAGTGAAAATTCCATCCTCGCATATTCCTCCTCGCCATCTTGATTTTTTTCTTCTCCAACATCCCTTTTCTTACTCTCAACCTCACATGTTGCGACAAGCGATAGCATCACATTGTCCTAGATCATTTAATTCATTCCCTCTTCTCCGTCCCGTTAAAAAAACCATGACAGCTTTACATCATTGTTCCCGTCCCTGCTCAGGTATAAACTGCTACCAAAAAAAGTAAAATCAATCAACCCCAACCTGAACGCCGCAGCAAAAAAAGAAAAAAGCCAGCATTGCAGGACGAGTATGTGAGCCGCCTCTGCAACGATAAAAGAAGGATCCGCAGCGATTGCTCTGCTGACAAGGACAAAAAAAGAGTATAAATGCTGAAAAGAAGAAAAAGAGTCGTGCATCCTCTGTAAGACCGCTTTCGCTCGTACATGGGCTGTCACCATTATGTCGAAGAGCTCCCACTCATGACTCATGGAGATTGCCGCGGATGAGCAAGACGTCAGCAAAAGCTACACCAATGTCAAGATTGCGCGTGCATCTTCAGCCTAGATACTAAAGAAGTAAAGAATTTGTACCCAAGAAAAGAAAAGAAAAATGGCAAAGATCGACGGAGCGTATATGACTGTTGGTGATTTTCGGAGCAGCCTAGTTGCGCATTACCTCGGCGCGTAGAAGCAGCTTGTCCGACTTACCCAGAACTGAGTCGAGGTCGTAAGCGCTGATCAAGTTGCTGGGCTGTTTCGTCTGCTCGTTAAGAGAAAACAATTGCAACTCGTCTCGGTCGGACACGTCCAGACGGGTCGCAATAACGCCTTGAAGCTTCTTGAACTGGGCATCCTTGTCCGAGCGAGTATCGACACGAGGCACGCGCAGGGCAATGAGATCGTCGCCGTGGTACATCTTGACCTTGATCAGTTGCTGCTGTTGACCAGCTGTGTAGAGTTAGTTTTATGTCCAATGCTGCAGCAGAGTTGAAGTTTTGCATCTTACCTGGTCCTGATCCACTGGCTTGGCGTGGGCCAGAAGGCAGTCCACCATAGCCACCACCGTTCAGATTGCTTCTGGACCCGTTTCTCGAGTCGCCATTTGTAGGTGATCCTGACTGGTGCGACTCTTGCGAATCCCTATATTCCTGGCCGTTGGTGTTGCCGTCCATCTCATAGTCACCCTCTCGAGGGGCAAAGAATTGCTTGACTAGGGTGCAGCGCGAAATATAGGCGGGCTGGCCCAGCAAGTTCTTTACGTATGCGTCTAGGTTGTGCAGGCGACCTTCCGTGATGGCATCGGTGACATAGCTGACAGGTCCGGGCATGTACGGCAGTGATCGTTTTTGCGATCCTGTGTTGCCAGCTTCCGTGGGAAATTCCGTAAGCAGTGCAATCTGAAAGTCGTAAAAGTCTTCGTAGTATCGTGAAAGCTCCCAGTGTCGGCCGTCCTCCAGCATGGCTTCGATAACAAACCAGTACTTGTCCTCGGCAAAGCAGTAACGGGGGATTCGAGCCTGGATCGGGGCGTAGAGATCGGATGTCGAGTTGCTGACATGGCGAGCGGCCTGTTGGGTTGACTGGGCCCGAGAATGTCCACCGGCTTGGCTCTCGGCCTGCTGCTGCAGACTGAGGCGCTCCATACCTTGTTCCATCTGCTGCTGGCCAGCCTCGAATTTCCCGAGGGTGATGCTGCTATTCTTGTACTCAGCGGCCATCTTCTTCCATTCCTCGACCCGAGGCACGCCGGCCTGCTTGATGGCGTCGCCAGGGTTGGCAATGGCTCTGTCGGTGGCCATGTCTCTAATTTCGATAAACGAGACGGGAATGAGACCGGGGCCGCCTAGTCTGCCGATGGGCTTGGCAACGAACCACTCCGGGTTAGACTGTGCGATTACGATGATGGCCTCGCCAGCCTTGGCGTTCAGTTCGTCTGCTCGCTCGGCCACAAAGTCGTACATGACAATGCCGTAGACCATGGCGCCGCCCTTGCCGCCAGATTTGGAGAGGCGTTGGCTAGGGATGGCGCTAGAAGTCGGGGAGGCGTCGCTGTATCCAGAGTCGTGATCAGGGGTCTTGTTGGCTGTAGGTGGGCGAATGCCGGTGCCTTCGGATTGCGCGCTGTCTCGCTCGGTTCGGCCAAGAGCCTGGAAGAAGGCGACAGGCACCAGGCCACGCGCATCTGGCAGAGCCGGGTTGCATGCTTCGTACCAGTCGGGGTCTTCTTCGCGGCCGATAACGTGGAAGAAGTCGCCTCGGGAGAAGCTCAGCTCCTGCGAGGTGCGGGCAGTGTAGTCGTAAAGCGCTCGGATGACCTGGTGCAGAAGTATGCTTGTTAGCATGTGATTTACGTGTTTCGACCGTCGTCAGTGGACGCAGAGGTCCTGTCGTGGTAGCCGTTGGTAGGCAAACGAACCTTTTTCGGAGGGACAATTGCGACAGCCGACTTTGGCGTGACAGGGGCAGTCTGGGACTTGTCCTTGTCGCCTTTGATGGATCGTCGAAGAGCCTGTTTAGAGAGAATCGAGCAGATTAGCAAACGCTCGCGTTGAATGCATGCCATAAAGGGTTGGTGGGGAAAACATGGTGTTGCGGTCGCGCCGAGGTCATCTTCAGCACAGCGTGGAATGATCAAAGCACTCGAGCTCTGCGGTCTTGTCGCTTCAGCTGTCTGGAAGAGCATTCTGCTGCGCTGCAGCCAGCAACTCGAAGCTAATGACGCGATCGCAACGGCTCGGACGGGGACTCAGCGCGAGGGGCTGCGGGATTGGCGAGGGCAGGCAAACGCACCTTCATTCTTGCGACAGTATAAAGCGATCGATGGTCGCTCTGCAGCAAAGACTACAAGGAGACGGAGTCGAGATGGATGGCCTGCGCAGAGGCAACGCGATCACCGGGTCGTAGACGGGTGACGCTTGTAGTAGGGGCTTGTCGGTATCGATAGACCGTTTCGTTTTATTCGCTGTCAAGGTTTCTGGCGAGAATTGCCCCCTCAATGGTAAGGAAAAAACAGGCGTCGCACTAGCTAAATCTGAAGAGGGGGATGGATTGCTTGGTGTGAAGAGGAAACAAAGAGGGTGGCGGCAAGCGCCGTGGTAGGCCGACAAGTAGCGCACAAGTTTCTTTCAGAGCGGCACTAGTGGGTCAAAGGAAGCTGGGCTAGATGGTTGGGTGGTTGTGAAGCAAAGGGAAAAAAAATAGACAAGGCAGGAGAGGGTGATGCATAGGTAGGTAAGGCGGCTACGAGGAGAGAGGCCAGAGGCTGGGACGGGAAAAGGAGGGGTACAAAGAGCTTGCAGAAGGGTGATTATGTACCTATGTAGGTACAACATTGTCATGAGCAAGGCACTTTTACTCAGAGCCGCACTCTCAGTCAATATACAGCAGTGAATACAGCAGTCAACAAGGTACGTACCGTAAGGTAATGAGGTAGGAAAGGTAAGGTACCTAGCACCTCGGCGGTCGCTTGGGTGAGATGAGCGACAAAGGCACAAGCTTTCCGGGGGGCCACGGCGGGGGTGACAGTGCGTTGCCTTTCTACAGCATCCACTAGAGCCACTGAAAGCCGCCACCGGCATGCCAAGGCCCACGGTACAGTAGGTACCTTGCCAGTACCTGGCCTGCCTGCCCCTCGGGCCTCCAACCATCACCCAGTTGTCCTGGTATTAATGCAAGGCGACGTCTGTGCCGTCCCTTGCGTTGGGCTTGCAGACACAGATCGGGTGCTTTGTGTCTTGGTACCAAACTGATTAACGTTACCAGCTCGTCCCTTCGGGTGTGGCTTTTCCGCCTCGTACGCTGGCGGCAATTAATTAATTGCGAGCACGGCGCAGTCACTCTGCATCCGCGGTATACACCACCACCATCCATCCAACACAGGGAGCAACTCATTGCTCATCTCCCCGTACCCATGCTCCATTTGATTCGTCACCTGTCAAACATAATAAACTCGTCTTATGTAGGCCAAGTATGCGCCGTAGTTTTCATCTCGTTGCGACTGTTCAGTGCTGCCTAAAGACGCTCCCAGCCAGCTGTCCCGCGACCCTCGCTTACAGCGCCACCTGCATGCCTACCTCTCTAACAAACAACAATGGGTGAGGCCTCTTCATCTCTTCTCCTCACTTCTCCTCGGCATTGACATGACGTCTGTTATACCCACCTATCAGAAAAACAACAATACCTTCAACAGGCACGGAAGCGTGGGGTCGCGTGGCCATTGAAACCAGCACCGCCCACTGGAATGCGGCCCCCTGGGCTTGAGCCGGCCATTGTTAGTATCCAGTGCATAAACGGCACATCTTTGTTTAATAATAACCACGGCGCCACGCATTGTTATACCCCTCCAGCTCCGCGCGGAAATTAGAAAAAAAGAACTATCTCTTTTTACCTTTTTAATATTCTTGGTGCGCCACGAACCCAGTTCCATCCGTACCTGCAGCCCTTTTCATGCTGGCTACATGCGGTTCGACAGCCGCACCTACATGGCGTGATGCCCTCGCACCACGCCGAGTGGGAGGCACAACATCTGTTCAGCACTGGAAAAGATACGAACAATGACTCCAATGAAAAATCATCTCCACGGCACACGAAGCTTACACCTGATGGTTCGGCTGCTTGTTCGGTCGTTTGCTTGGCTGCTGTCTCTGCCTGTGTTTCCTCCGCCCGTCGCACCGCACCAAGGAAGTCCCGATGGAAGACGCATGGATGCTTGCTGATCCTCCAAGCGAGTGTATCACGAAAAAAGAAAAAAAAAAGTAAACGTGGCTACCATGTTCAAGACGTTACTCATGACCCTACACAGGCGGGGCTGTGCCAGCCGAGTTATTGGCTCCATGTAAAGACTGAAACGTCTGCAGGGCTTCCCTGGTAGATGCATAAACACGCACGCTTCGCGGGCCAGGCATGGATAGATATGCAAACGAATACTCAACACATTCCAAATGCAACGCATGATGATTCAAAAAACGTGGGAAACGTCTTCACAAGCTATCAAAGGGGAGCTACCAAACGGGCTAGGCGTCTATCCAATAACTGCAGAAACAGCCGTCGAAACTCGCTTGCGGCTTCAGGGAAGTAAATGAGAAAAGAAAGTGACTCCCTCCCCATCAGTGCAAGCGCCAAAAATGCTAAACCGGAGATGAATCTCCCTTGTTGCTTCTGTATGTACTTGGTTGCATCTTCACTTGTCCTGGCGCTTCCAGCTCCACGTGAAACAAGCTCTGCTATCCCGCTAAATGCCGAACCATGGTCGCTCGCTAGGTATGGTGAGATAACAAAAAAATCGGTTCCGCGTTGGCACTTAGTATTTGCCTCTACGGGCGCGGAACAGAATTCATGTCGTAGGAAAAAATGTGCCAGAAAAGAAGCCCTTCGTTACTGAATAATGTCCAGAGGCTCGTCGTTCGAACAGATTGGGGTACGTGATGGGGGAGTGGACGGAATATCGCAAAAATAATATATCATGAGGTCACGTTCAGATCTGACCCTTGATGTCAACACTTCTGAAGGCTGTCGCGCGGGATGTCTCAAAGAGGTTGCCCGCTTTGCCTGTCAAAAATACGATATTGTCGGAGCGATCTTCAAGCAAATCTTGGCCTTGTTGGTCAATGATGAACTGGGCTGCATCCGCATCCGACTCGAAGCCAAGCTCTTCAGTGACGAATCGGAGCTTGACATCGGGTTTGTACCTGTGTGATTATTAGCGGTCGGCCGTGTGCTGTAGTATCAGGATGCAACGTACGCTCTGCACATATTACATAGCGCTGCTAGGCGTTCTCTGACCACAAACATATCCATAAGATATGCTCCCATGTTGGGTGTGTCGAGGTATAGCTGGAAGAATTTGTGATAGTTTCCCAACGCCAATGCCGATCGCACGTTCAAAGCGTGCTTAATCGGCATTTCCTCCTTTTCTGCTGCTGTTAGATCTGCCATCGTGTCGTTCAATCCTGTCCGGTTGGCTGTATGAATGAAATATAAAATACGATACGCTTTGAATTCCACGGCGTTCCCTTTCAGGCCCAGCTCGTACAGAGAACGCAGCTGGGTCTGGCACTGATTATACTCACCAATATCCCCCTTCTCAAGCGCGATTCTGGCGTGAATCTCGTACACCGAAACCGTAAAGTCGTTTCTTATGCGCTGTACAGTCAAATCTTGTCGCATCGATTTAAACTGGTCGCACACATAAGAATAGTTGCCCTCCTTCCTCCACTTCCTCTTCAGCAAATCCAAGGTTTGGCGTAAAATGTGCTCCGGACGAACGTTGGAGGGAATAGGCGGGGCAGTCAAGCGTAGATATCTCTTTTCTAACACTTCGCTGGTGCCCACAATAGGCCCTGACGACAGAGTGCTCTCCGTCGGCGTAATGTTCGCGGCTTTGTACTCGGTCTCAAAGCGTCGCTTGCGCTTGCTCGCGTCCTTCTGGAACTTACTGGACTTTGCACTGTCGTCCAAGTCGCCTCGCTTTTCGTACGGATACGATGTTCGAGCTTCCAATGAACTACGGTCCTTAGCCGTGTTCCACGGCGCTTTCGTAACGCCTTCGATTGTCGACTCGGTAGACTTTCGCTTTCTCGTGTTGTCTATGCTGTATAATGGGTTTCCTAGTTTCGCCGCGCGATCGGCCTTGATAAGCACTTGCGGCAGTGGCATCTTATCCCAGTCGAGGGTGTGCAGTGAGCCATTGTCCTTGGCCACTCCGATAGTATCCTTCAGCTTCGCCTCTATCTCGGCCCGAGTAACATAGGCATCGTCGTTGGTGGGAAGGAATGATCGCTGGACATAATTTCTAACGGATTCCGGCCATTCAGTCTTCGCCTTGGGCTGAGCCTCCGGAGCTGCTGCTGCGGGTGGTGACATTCCGGGGGGTGCAGCGGGAGGCACGGCCTGGTATCCGGGAGGTGGAGGAGGGATATATTGCGCGAATCCTTGTCGAACCTGAACGGGAATGAATGCAGGATCTGCTGTCACGTTAGTCGCTAAAAAGGCTCAAGTTGCACAACCCCGGGGTACGTACTGGGATGATAGGCGTGAGGTGCAGGTGCAGACTGGGCGCTGGGCGCAGTTTGCGTGGCGGGCCAGCCAGATACCATCTCGGGTACGGAAGCTGAATTAGATGTTAGTTCACGGGGCAGCGTCGATGATAATAAGATCCGGCGCAGAGTTTTTTTTGAGAAATGAAAGCAGCGTCGCAGTGTTCACCGGTTTGAAGGAGACCTTGACTTTAGATTTGCCTGGAAACGAAATGGCGCCGGTGCGTCTCTTGAAGTTTTGTGTCCCGTGACTGCGGCGGTAGAACCACGGGTAACACAGCAGCGACGCTTGACGCGCAACAAGACAGCAGCAGCTGTAGATGACGATTTTGATGATTTAAATCAACGACAAAAATATCAATTTTATGCTCAAATAACAGCGCGGACTTCTTTTATATTTTGAAGTGAATTCTGGTTCGTTCTGGCAATTGCCTACGAGCCCCACGGCACTTGGCTTCCCTCAAACTTTGGCGGCGATCTTCGCCCGCTTTTGCCCTCACCTTGACATCACCAGCCGCGGAGATATGATATGACGGATGTTCTTAAAACACATAGACTTGACGACAGCGCTAAGGCCCTCCTATCTACCAGATGAGGTGCTGCTGTTTGTGCAAGATAATGTCGGCCTATATGAGGGGTAAGTGCCACTTGCCTGCGCGGGCTCAACGTGAGACGCTAATGTTCTGAAGCAAGTTTAAATTGCCAAACCAGCAAAATGGGCAGGTGTACTTGACTACACATCGAATATGTTATGTCGATAAAAATGAGCCGCGCTTGAACTCTGCAGCTTTGGAACTGAAGGATGTGGACAGATATGAGTTCTATGCGGGGTTCCTCAAGTCGTCAGCCAAGATCACTTTGATACCCAAGCCGCTTCGCAGGTCAGGACTGCAAAGTCGTTCTACAACTGTCGCGCCGAACTCGAGGCATTCAACACCAACGCCCAACAGTGAAGGCGGCTATCGGCCACCAACCGAGTCGCAAAATGTCACAGCTGCGACCTGGGTCTGCAAAATATGCAGCTTCTCCAATCCAGTGCCTGCCAACTTTGACGCGACGACAGCAAATGCACATACGCCTCTACCGCCATGCCTTGCTTGTGGTATCAAACCAACCCTGCAGCATGTGCTGAAAGCTGCCATTTCAAATGCATCCAAGCGGTCGGTAGCACCACCACAAGCCCCGCCGCCGGCGTCTGAGCGAACAACGGATGCTGGCCATCCTACGAATGAGTATTTCGGTCAGAGTACGATGCGCCGATCAAATGAGCCTCTTCAGTGCCCGAGATGTACTTTTTCCAATCATCCGTCATTGATGTCGTGCGAGATGTGCGGTGCGTCACTCGTGTCCAAGTCAGGTCCCGTTTTCGCGACGACACCTGCGCTTAACAATGACCGAACCGAGTCCCCGGGGCCAATGCTTGACAAAAAGGCCGCAAGCGGGCCTATAAGCTTGGAGGCTCTTGATGGGGTGAAGATATCATTTCGCGGCGGCGGAGAGAAGATCTTTTACGAGCGATTGAAGGGGTCCATGACGCAACGGAAGTGGCTATTGCACAATGCTCCCCCTCCACCAAAAGGACGCCCTCGAGACGGCAGCCTCTCTGGCGCAGAAGCCGACACAGGCGTGAGCGAGCGCAGAACAAAGACGGCGGGCATCGCTGGTCTTGAGCAGCTCGGTCTGAGCCGGCACAAGAATAACGAGTTACTCATTGGTAGTGCCTTTGAGGATCTTGAGGCGCTCATGGCGTCTGCAAAAGAGGTCATTGCGCTTGCTGAGAAGTTTTCCTTGCAGAAAGGTTCTGGGAATGGCAGCTTCTCGGCGGAAGAGAACGCAATTCTTGCCGAGTCAGCGAGCCAACTTGGCCTTGTTACGACAAAGGACATGGTCGGGGGTAGCGGCGGCTCGGAATCGCTCTATCTCTCCGAGCTGGCGCGCAACTTGGCTGAATTCCTCACTGACGACACGCGGAGTGTGCTTAAAAAGGCAGGCGGTATCTTGACTCTGGTCGATCTATGGGCCATGTTCAACAGAGCACGTGGGGGCGTTGAGCTCGTCAGCCCGCTGGATTTTGAAAAGGCGGCTCGGTTATGGGAGAGCTTAAAAATGCCAGTTCGGCTCCGCACCTTTCGAAGCGGCGTCATGGTCGTGCAGGGACGGGATCGCACTGACGAAACCACCATCAAGACACTGCTCTCGTGGCTCCAGGATCTGCACGAATTTCCACCAGAGCGTGACGTGCTCTGGGACTGGCGAGCGTTTGGTCGCGGCGTGACGGCGCAAGAAGCCGCGGAACGGTTCGGCTGGAGTCTGGGCGTTGCCGAGGAGGAGCTGCTCATGGCCGAAGAGCACGGCGCTGTGTGTAGAGAAGAGGGTCTGGAGGGGCTCAAGTTTTGGAAGAATTACATTGGTTCGGAGCCCATTGATGATAGCGAGGCGGAAGATCCCATTATTGCGAGGCTCCGAAGCGCTGCATTGATATAAGACGATCGCAGAGACATGCATTATTAAGACTACAACAAAGCAAGTTCATCAGTATTATTGTTTGTCATGCTTATCGTAACTATATAAGTACCCCTTTGTAAACTCATGAACGCCAGCCAGTATTGTTGCCACAATATTTCTCCATGCTTCACAGATAAATCATAATGTACATAACCCTTCGCAGAGTATACGACAGGGAAGAAGCGAAGCGAAGGATAGCAACGCTGCGAAGAAAGGTGAAGAAGAAAGCATATTTATACCACAACATGTGTTGACATGTGCTCAACAGCCTCCTTGATGGTTCTCAGCATACGCTGGTTGATACAGAATGGACAGCGTAGAGGCCCTTCGTGAGACTCCATTGGCTGATTGGAGTGGATTGGCGTTAATGTCAGCTCTGGGGGGATCTCCTGTGACGGTGTCTCGTATCTGTGGTCCTGAGGTCTATCCGTAACCATATGGGCTGCCTGCAGACTTGCGTGCTCGGCTCGTTCGCGTTCTTCCCGAACGGCGGCAGCTTGCTCCTCCGCGGCCTGCTCTTCCTCTTGCAGCTGACGGAGCGCATTTTGCAGCACGACCTCGGGGTCGTCGTCTGCATACATGTGTTGTTGCTCTGGCTGTGGAGGAGGTAGCTCGTCCTCGGGTTGCGGCATGTGCATCTCTGGCGGGGGTTGCTCAGCCGCTATGCGGCGCATAATCTCGTCGCGAACGAGCGCGCAGGTGTTGAGGGACGCTTCTACGCCCACCACGCGGAGGACTTGTTCGCGGATCGCGGCAGGGCTCGTGTCGTGGGCGATGGCCATGAATCGCGGCACGCAGTCGGACAAATATTCAATGTCGTCGGCGGGGCTCATGCTCGCATCGGCGTGCCGTCGCTGGCGGCGTATGAGGAGTCCGTATCTCTTCTTGAACCTGTGGATCCAGCCAGGTGAAAACTCGGGTGCCGGTTCTTCGCGGTAGCGGGGTAGCTGGCTAAAGATGGACTTTGCCTTTTCGCCGAGCTCGTCGTTTGTTGGTTGGCGCCCAGAGGCCTGTACCTGCTGGTACCATAGTAGCACAAGCTTTTCCACGTCGGGCCAGTTGCCAAACCGCAACCGCGACCCGGACAGCTGCGGGTGCTCTCCATCTAGCCTGGAGTACTTGGGCGACAGAGAATGGGAGACGGTGGACTGGCTGATCATCTGCCCATATTGGTCAAAGAACCAGTCGATGCACGCCCTGTGGGACGGGCGCATGGTCTGACTGCTGGCCCATCTTCGCAGCGCACGACGCTGGTCAAGCGTCAACGAATGGCGTTCCTTGGAGCCGCTTGGTGTCAACGAAATGTCGTGAGCTGGGTCAGGGACCAGAGCTGGGTCGGTGGTGTCTTCGGACATGGTCCAGCTACAAGCTATGCCAAGGTGGGTATGGGAAGCTGCGGTTGTTGCAATCGTTGTATCCGAAGCGTAGCTCATAGTAGGATTTTCTACTAAGGCGGTGATGCCTTTGTCGGGCTCACCAGTTTGGGTGTCCGCACGTGATCTTGGTTGAACCGTTTGCCGCTTGTGCTTGCTAAGTGCAAAATTACTCGGGCGCAGGCTACTACAGAATTGCACTACGGGCCTTTGCGCTAAGAGGGGCGACGAAATACGGCCTAATTGAAAATGCATAAATACAAATGTCTGATTAATGGCTCCTAGATTGGGGCCGCGCGAAATCAACATTACAAGAGCGGCAGGTGCATGGAACAAGGAGCAAATCGAAAGTTAAAGGTGTTGATTGGGCCTGCAGCTGTGGCGTAATGTTTGCCTTTCACCCAAGCCTACCACGTCCAACAGCCATAGCCCGTCACGCGGTTGAGCGTCTAGCGGTCTCGTTTTCGTATTTCACATAATTATTACAAGAAATCATTCTAGAGTGATATTTTGTGATAAATAACCAACAGATGCTCTGCTATTCGCAGATCGTGTTAGTTTCAGGTGCCAAGATCTGGTGGTTCATCCTGAGCGCAACCTGGTCCAACAAGCGAGACCGCATAAGAGCCTGCTGAGGAGATAGACCGAGGCCGGACGATATGAAAGCTAAGCATCTACAGTGACTTAGTTATCTGTCCCCTAGCCCGTAAGCAAATCCCATGGCGGCTGGCTGTGAATCGCAGATCTCTGTGCAACATGATCCGGTTAAGCTGCGAAAAGAATTCTAGGCCAAGATGGGACTTTCCAAAATACGCCGAACAGTAATCCTGCCTCGAGAACAATCTTGTTGGTCCGTAAACTGGCGACCACGGAATTTCCACCTTCGTCGAAAATGAGAACCTTGAATTCCGGTTCGGTCCTATAGTTAATCACACGCTTAAAAATCACAACAGAACCGTCACAGTTGCGCCAGATCGACAAGGAAAATCCGCGCATAAATTGAAGCGCCGAAATGCTGTCTTGCTCAATGGTTGGATCAAGCATGGCTGGAAGTGCCAGCTCTATATATACATCGCGTCGTACAATGTCCCACCCAATTCCTCAGTAGAACTTAGTTCTTCTTCTCAGCCTGCTCAATGAACTTCCTATAAGGCGCGTTAGCATACGAAACTCGGTCGTGAGCCCGTCGATGGGGAAATATCGCACTTGATAAAGTCGGCCTCGTCGGAGCTGCCAGCGTTGATCGGGGGAGCAGCGGTCGAGGCGGCAGGGGTCTTGGGGCCCGACGCGACGTAGTAGATACCGCCAGCAAAGGTGGCGAGCCAGCCCATGGCGAGCTACGGCATTGCATTAGTATTCGTGTCGCTATCGCGGGAGCCAGGTGCTTGAGCTAAATTGCTCCCCAGGGGGGGCCGCTGGACGTACGTAGTGGCTGCCGACTTGACGGCCAGCAATAGTGTATGTGGCGACCATTGTGAATATACTTTCGGAGACGAATTGATGGGATTAAAGTACGAAGCGAGTCAATTGAACGATGCTGGGCGTTGAGGTTGCTGGTGGAGAGGTCAGAATTTGGGGAGTTCCGTACGCCTGGAAGCACTGGCCCGTAACGCGGCTATACCTCGGCGCCCCAATCATCGAGCTTCCGAGCACCACTATGTGTCGACGATGCACCCGGCAACTCCAAAGCTTAATTACTGCATCATCTCAGGCTATTTATCGAATATTCTCTGTCTGGGCCATTCGCTGTTTTATACTTTACTCTCGGTCTGTTTAAGAAATACCGCCCAAAATGCCTTGGTGGGGTAAATCGGAAACGCCCAAGGACGAGCAGCCTTCCAGCGCCAACTCCAGCACCGAGGTAGACAAGCTCCCGCCTAGAGAGAAGCTGCCCGCCAATCTGCAAAAGATTGTCGACAAGGCCAATGCAGACAATAGCAACTTTTTTGACGATGTGAAAGAGGGAAAGTAAGTAATTTTTACCGACGTCGTTCAGCGAAGGGCTCAGTTACTGACCTTGCGCCCAGCGGCCCGGATTCTACGGAAACCAACCTACGATATGCTGCCTACGCCACTCGCCTTCGAACGATTATGCTCTCTGCGCATCGATACGTCGCATACACATCTGACATCGGCGAGTCGTTTCGTCCTGTAGCACACCCCAAGGTGGTGCGCGCCGCCTACGGTATTTCGTGGCTGTACCTCATTGGTGATGTCAGTCACGAAGGTTACCGCGCATACGTCCACAACCAGAGAATTCTCAACCCTCAAATGGAGCTCACTCCCCATCAGCAAAAGATTACGGGTCTTCCCGCGACGGTTACTGAGCAGCTGACACCGGGTGTCGTTCCACCACTCGAGGACTACAAGACGGTCATGGTGCAACGAGGTATTTTCCAAGCCCTTGCTAGTATGGGACTGCCGGCCTTTACTATCCACAGTGTTGTCCGTTATTCTGGACGGGCACTGAAGGACGCCAAAAACGCGACCATACGCACTTGGGCGCCCATCGGACTGGGTCTAGCTGTCGTTCCCTTCCTACCGTCCATGTTTGACGAGCCCGTAGAGAAGGCTGTTGAATATGTGTTTCACAAGGGCTTTGAGGCTGTCGGGGGCAAGCAAGCAGTGGGCAATGCACCTGTGACAGGAAGAGAGGCCGAACTTGGAAAGGTCAAGAAGGAATAAGCTCCATGGTGTGTTACCCGGGAGGAGTTACGATTTCTATTCATTCTATGTTTCTCTGAATTACAGCGCTCAACTCTTTAATTGGTATATTATATTGTAGAAAACTTAAGCAGTATTTTTATTTTCAGTTTTCCGGACCGTTCCGCGGTTGTATCGCACTGCCGCGCAGTTTAAAGCTGGCTGCAGTAAATGGGTTGAACTTCAGCGACGGTAGCTTTGGGCATTCGGAGTTCAGCCCCAGCCCCTTTCAGCTCCCGAATTAAATGGCAAATCTTCTGTGATCAGCTGCCACCTTGAACTAACAACTGGTTTTTTTTTTCAATAATAAAGAAGTAACATGTTGCTTGTCGCCTCACGTGGCCGTTGCTGGCTTGGCGCAGCGTTGTTCCACTCTGAAGCGCATCGCCACACTCACTCACTGGGCGGCGCTTCTAGACGATTCGCCGCACGTTGGTCAGCACCACATCGCAATCCCTTCTGCCTACGCGCGCAACGGCCACAGGGACCTGCGGGTGTGGCAAATCATATCACAGTATCTTTATATAAGGCATAATTGATCTACATTCCGGCAAGATGACGTCTCCCGGCCCCGACGCACCTGAAGAAAGCTACGTCATGAGAGACAGAACCGACGCCACGTTAGTCGGCAAGCACTGCCAATATGAGTACTGCAACCAGCTCGACTTCCTCCCTTTTTACTGCCAGTCGTGCAGCAAGACATTTTGTCTGGACCACCGCACAGAGACGGCGCACAAATGCGGCAACGCGGGTGCTTGGGCCGAACGCCGGCGGCAAGCCCAACTGAGCAAATCGTCGATAGGCGGCGCCGGCGGCAAAACCCTGAGGGATAAGACGTACGAAAAGCCATGCGCATCTCCAGAATGCAAAACCATGGTTGGGACGTCCTTGACGCCAGGAGTTCACTGCCAGACTTGCAAACGTGATTACTGCCTCAAGCATCGCCTCGGAGAGGATCACGATTGCAAGAACTTGACACCGCTCGGCTCGCGGCTTGTGCCAGTCGACGACATCACCAAGAAGACGAAATCTGCTCTTGACAAGCTAAGAGCCTGGGGGAGCGCCAAGAAGGAGCAGGCTGGCAGAGCTCTGCCGAAGCCTAAGCCGAGTTCCACCGCAGCGAGACTGGTCGCCGTCAACACACTGAAGAAGTCTGCCAAGGGAGATGACAAGATCCCTTCCGATAAGCGAGTCTATTTGTATGTGGAGGCCGAGGCCGAAACTGCAAAGGCGAAGTTTCCCAAGGGCGCATTTTTCTTCTCCAAAGACTGGGTGGTCGGCAGAGTCCTGGATGCGGCCGCAAAACAGCTGCAGGTGCAGAACATCAACAACCAAAGCTCGGATGAACGGGACAAGCTCCGGGTGTTTCACGTAGAAGGTGGAAGGGTGCTGGAGTTCAACGAAAAGGTCGGAGCATCATTGCAAAGCGGAAACACCGTTGTACTTTTGAGGGGAGTTGGGCCGGCTCCGGATCTCATTGAGGCCTAGCATACTGCATAGCGAGGTGTTGTTTGGGCAAGATTGAGGGTTCAGGTCATTGTAATTTCGTTATTGAATAGTGCTCTGTGATAGCAGACTACAAAGTAGCTAATCAGTCCCATTGCGCTTCACTTCCTCCTCCAGAACTGCACGTAGTTCCTCGTACATGGGCCCGAGCCTCTGCAGAATAGTGACTGCGGCTTCGTCACGCTTCTGGGTCAAGGGATATTGCAGAGCCCCAATAGTCCGTGCAATGCTGTCCATAATCGTAGCTGACTTAGTGTAACCCACACGCGATAGACAGGTCGCAGCATCGATACTTCGTCGTGCCCCGACTTGCACGGCAAAGTAAACCAGATGGGCGCGCATTCCATCGGTCAATCCGACTTCAATCCTGTCGCATAGCCATTTTGCTGCAGCTTCATTAGCAGCTGACCCCGAAGGCATGCTATCAACGCCGGTAGCCTGAAGGCTGATGTGCTTGAGGGCGTTGGGGATGGAGCGTAGAATGACGTCTTCCTCATCCAGGGCCTCAATCTGCCTGAACTCAGTTCTCATGGTGTATGATTTGCCGTAACCAAGCGAATCAGTCTTCCAGGCCGCCATGAACTCATGAAGCGGCAGAGTTGCGTATGGATGACCATGAGGGTCGTGCATCTCAATAGTGTCGTTGTCGATGCCAAGTACCACGACGTAATGGTCAGCACCAATCGCACCGTGAGCATTCGGCTGATGCTTCAGCAGACCCATTTCAACAGGGCCAACAAACACTGGACCGTTTTGCACAGCTGTCATGAGGGAGCGTAAGGCATCATCCTCATCTTTGCCAACAACTTCAGTGCAGCGCCAGCCCATTGCCTGCAGAGCATCATCAAAGCTCTTGAGAGGATCCCAGCCATATGGATCGAAGAAAATGAGAGGATTTCTGGGGACATTAATTATCTCCATGCCAAAAGCAGACGAGGTAGCAAACTCAATGACGGCCGTAGAAGGAGCTTTGGCTCCAAGAACAGTAGCGAACGAATTGGCATAGCAGTAGGGGCCACTGCCGACGTAAGGGGTAGACCTCATGCCTTCGGGATAAATGCTGGATTTCATTTCTTGCAAGTTGGTTCTAAATGTGTTTGAACAGCGCGAGGATGATGCTACATGGGGAACTCGACCGCTTATATGGTGTCAGTGGCCTCGCAGTGTTGTACAGTAGAACGCTGCCCAGAATCTGCCATTATTTTACCTAACCTAATCAGGTTTGTTTTTATATTAAAATTGCACAATAACAGTTAGGAAGCAATTGCTATTGCTCAGCTCCCCCGCACGCGGTGCTGAACGTGGCCAGTAGGGAATTTGGGGCGGAGCTACAGCGGCCATGGGGTGGCAAGTTGTTCTCTGGTTAACGCCCAGGCTGCTAGGGCCGGCGGTGGTGCGTGAGCGGCCGATTGCAGCCCAAGCTTGCGGCTGACATGTAGGAGAGCACTCGCAAAAGAGCAGAAAAGTTTGACCGTTGCAATCACTTCTACCATGTGCCATTTTTTAAAGTCTAGACATGTCAAGTACTGCCTCTGTTAAACGTCGATAATATCGCCCGTGTAAATGACGTCACGTGTGTTGGCGCCGATTCGCGTTTTCATAGTAGGGTGAATCCATCTGAACCGCTCACTCACAAGTTGCAAAATGCATTATGCCAACCTTTTCCTTTCAAAATGGTTTCATGAGGCAATACCTCTATCCATGGCATAATTATGCCACCACACGTACCGCGCAAGCGCTTGCGCAGCGCGTCGCCTGATGCAAAACCGCGGAACAAGCGAAAGCCTACTCTCTACGATGATCTTGATGCATCAACCGCATCGAGTTCGGCACAAGCGGCGTCTGTGTTCTTGGCAAACAACACAGATGATGATAGTAGCTCTCTGTCGTCTCTTTCTGACGATGAATTCGAAGACGTGCCCGCTGCGAAGCGTGCGCCCCCTGATGCTGGGAATGATGACGATGACGACGATGACGATGCCGAATTTGAGGATGTGGTGGCCCCGAAAATGCCGGCAGATCAACTGCCACATGTGACAGAGGATCTCGAATTGACTCTCATCCGAGATGACAGAATCTCATTGACGAATCCGTTCGGAGAGAAAAGAGGACCGACAAAGAGAGAAAGACTGGTCCGTAACGCAACACATCGCCTTCACGTTCTATGCCTCCTTTGGCATAATGCTGTCCGAAATTCCTGGCTTTGTGACTCAGAGCTTCAAGCAATCATGCTTTCGCATTTGCCGCCGAAAATGTGGGATGAGGTCGACAGATGGAAGGAGAAAAGCGGTCTCGTGCAGCCCACGACCGGCAAATCCAAGGGCAAACGCAAAGGGCGCATTGCTGCGAAAGCAAGAGACTGGGACAAGAATGCCGAAAAACTCGAAGAAGGGGTTCCCGACATGAGCAACGGGGATCCTTTGTTCAGGCTCGGCCAGGCTTTGATGTCTTGGTGGAAGCAACGATATCGCACCACTGCGCCAGGTCTGCGAAAATGGGGATATATGGCACTGGAACGCCTTGATAGGCTCCACAAGGCATATGCAAATGAAGAGCAAGACGCTAATAGATTCGGGGAAAGGCTGGAGAGTATCGACGATCTTCGACAATGCGCTTCTCGATGCGAAGGGAGCCGGGATGTTGGCGCATATCTCTTTGTGGCGCTTCTCAGGGGACTGGGCCTGGAAAGTCGCTTGGTTGCAAACTTGCAGTGCCTTGGCTACTCATGGACTAAGCTGGAAGATGCAGAATCCGAGCGCAAGGATGGCGACCTGCGGCCCCCTGCAGCAGACCTTACACCCAAGAAACAGGCCAAGTCGAAAAACCATGGCAGTGAAAAGACTAACGATAAGAAGAAAAAGCCCAGAAAGTCAACACAGGAACAGTCTCCAAAGGATGCCGAATTGGAACTCGAATACCAGGACTCCGATGATGAATCTGTAGTGGATATGCAGGTGACGCCTGTCAAATCGAAGAGCCCACAACAAGCCAAGATTGACGCAGATCTTCCATATGCAAACTACTGGACCGAAGTACTGTCTCCAGTAACGGGTAATTTCCTGTCCATCGAGCCAGTAGTAAAAGGAGTAGTTGCTACCAATCGCGAGCTCGTGGAGTCTCTTGAGCCTCGAGGTGCCAAGGCCGACAATGCGCGTCAAATCATAGCATATGTGGTTGCTTACTCTCCTGATGGTACAGCCAAGGATGTGACCGTCAGGTATCTGAAGCGACACATTTTCCCAGGACGCACCAAGGGCACAAGATATCCGATTGAGAAAGTCCCTATTTACAACAAGCATGGGAAGGTCCGTAAACATGAACACTACGACTGGTTCAAGTCAGCCATGACAGGTTACAGGCGCGGTGACAAGAAGCGGCCTATCACCGATCTGGACGAGCTCGAGGACGATACGGATTTGAAACCGGCTAAGCCGGAGATAAAACCCGTACATGAAGGTGAAGAGACCCTGCAATACTACAAGCAGTCGAAAGAATTCGCGCTTGAGAGACATCTGAAGCGAGAAGAGGCTTTGCGGGCAGGCGCCAAAGCAGTCAAAAAATTCCAAAATAAGGGCAAGGGCAAGACAGAGGAAGAGGATGTGTATTTGAGGTCCGATGTCTTGAACGTCAAGAGTGCAGAAACCTGGCACAAGCAGGGAAGGGCCCCTCTGGATGGGGAAGAGCCTCTTAAGCGAGTGCCATATCGCGCTGCAACCACCAATCGCAGACGTGAACTCCTGGAGGCAGAGGCAGCAACAGGACAAAAAGTCCTCCAGGGCCTATACAGTTACGACCAGACCGACTGGATCATACCGGAGCCCATCAAAGATGGTGTCATTCCCAGGAATGAATACGGGTAGGTGACTTTGACATGATAAATGAAGGGACTGACTGACCAGAAACCAGAAACATTGACTTATTTGCCGAGCACATGTGCCCAGAGGGTGCTGTTCATGTGCCTTTCAAAGGAACTGTCCGAGTATGCAAGAAACTAGGAATCAACTACGCCGAAGCCGTGGTGGGTTTCGAATTTGGACACCGCATGGCAGTACCAGTAATTCAAGGCGTCGTCATTGCAGAAGAAAACCACGACATGGTAATGGAGCAGCTTCAGCAAGATGAGGCCGAACGAGCGCGGAAAGAAGACGAGAAGCGGCGAAAAGCTGCGTTGGGGCAATGGCGCAAGTTTATCATGGGCATGCGCATCGTCCAGAGAATTCGCCAAGAATACGGCGAGATTGACGACAAAATGTCCGTCTTTGGCCACAGCAGCAAGACAGGTCCCGCCGGCGCACCAGAGCCTCCCGTGATGGACAACGATGAGAACATGGCAGGGGGCTTCTTGCCGGAGGGCTATGAGGAAGAAGACGAGGGAGAGGGTGGCGACGGCGGCAAGCCAAGTACATCGCACTTTTTTCCTACTGTTGACGAAAATGAAGCAGACGATGACGGTGATCTGGTCTTGGAGCATGAGGGCTAAATGGAGGCGAATTTTACCGAGACCTACTTTGTAACAACATATGTATAGCAGGGAAGACCCCAGAAGGCCGAAGGCAAGGACACCGCCACGGGCTGTAGAAAGGCGTTGGGTGGCGCAGCATAGAGTAACTGGGCAGACGACTGGTCGACTCATGAGCATACTGGGGGACCAGACGGCGAAGAACGAAGACATGTATAAGAGCCCCTATCTAGTAGAAGAAGAAAATGTAGATTTCAGTCTGACTTGAAAGCGCTAAATGATATGCATCAACTGATGCGTTGGAGATAAATCGAAGGCAAGGTGGAGTGGTCTACCAGCTACCGCGAGCGACCGAATTTCTCGTGCCACTTGCCAACATTTTTTGTATTTGGGTTGCGGTCCATGATGATCATTTTGTTTATGCGCTCTAGCTCGACCGTCTCTTTGATCGTGGCGATGGCGGCGACGCCTTGTTGAGCCGAGGCCGCGTCCGGCGCGCAGGGTTTGATGAGAAACATGCCGTTGGAGGTGTTCTTCTGTCTGATGTTGTAGGTGTGCTCCGGGCTCCGCAGAGTGGCCATGTCATCGGCGCCGGGCTCCAGGTAGAGCCTGTCCCCATTGGTTGTTAGTTCCAGCTTGCGCTCTGTCGTGGTGGCTTCAGGTGTCTTGAGGAGCAACATACACTGGCGGGCTGGGGCCTTCGAGCAGCGCCTCGATCTCGGGAGGGAGCTCGATGAGGCGGAAACCTGAGCTGTCAGGGACGCTGTAGAAAGGCAGACCGTCGTTTTGGCTCGACATGGTGACGTTGCGGATGGTGTGTGAGTGGAAAGACTTGAGGCAGCGCTATGAGATGACAGCTCTGTAGGTGGGGGTGGCGATGTGTGACCGACTGAAAGGGCATATACATTTCCTAGAAATCTCAGAAATCCAATCAGCTGACAAAAACCATACTGACCGAAGAACAAGTCAAAATCACTACTCGCAAACAATTGGATAAAGGTTTAGCTGCATATCACGCCGATATTGCAGCGCAACCGGGCCTGTCGAGGTGCCGCCCCACAGGTTGGTTGGTGAAGCGCGTAAAGTGGTAAAGTGGCACTAATTATTGAGTCGAAGCAACCGCGTCCCATCGCGTCTTCCACAACGCCAAAACTCCCTGCCCTCGACGGATCCAGCGAGCGATGCCACTACCACGACAACTGCCATCGTAAGAGCCACACCCCGGGAACCATGGCGCAAGAAACGGCTGCCACGGGTGGAAACAAACGATCGCGAGACGAAACCGACACGCTGTCGCCGCCCAACGCCGACCTCGAGCTGAAGCGCCGGAAATTCGAGGACGCCGCAGCCCCCGACGGCCCCAGCCCGGGCAATCGTCTGGCCAGTATCGCGTCTGCCCTGTCGGGGGTCTTTGGATACAACCGATCGACTCCTGATCCCAGCCAGGAAAACATTCCTCCTGGTGATGAAGAGAGCAAGCCTTCAAGACCACTACCACCACCACCACCACAAGCTCCAGTCACGGCAGCGCCGCCGCCGCCGCCGCCCGTGAATGCTGCTCCGGTAGTCCCCATGTCGACGCAGACCCGCGTCGCGGCCGTTCCTCCATCCCGCATCGAGATCCGAATTCCCACCTCAAGGCCCGCGATAAAGTTAAAGGCGCTGAAAGGAACGAAGTGGGACACGGGCGAGGACAAGCCGTCGCCGCGGGGGAAGGCGGCTGCGAGCAAGCCGCCGCCCGCGAGAAAACCTGCGGCCAAGCCAAGGGGCCGAAAGAAGGCAGCGGCTGCTGCTGCGCCAGCTCCTGTAGCTGGACCCGCGCCAGCGCCTGTTAGGAGCCTCGAGAATAGTGCCGATGTGCCTCAAGCTGCAACGAATGGCACTGCAACGAGCGGCATAGCGAATGGCACAGCGGCGACTGACATCGCAATGAACGACATCGCAACAAATGGCACTGCAACGGATGGCCCCGAGCCCGAGCTGGCTGTTGTTAGAGATGCCTCAATTCCGGCAGCAATCGACACACCCACGAAGAATCGACTATTCTCTCCCGTTGCTGCTAATGTGCCAAAGAGCATTCTCACTCCTACTAAGAAAAGAGGTCCGCGGCCGAGCAAAAACGTCAAATTTGATGGCAATGGCCTGTTCGATCACATCCCACGAAGTACTAGCGCCAGAAAGCCTGGAAGACCAAAAAAGCTCGATGCACCTGTTGATGAAATTACTTGCGGCATCTGCGCAAAACCTCATTCAAAACCCCCAAACGAAATTATACTATGCGACAACTGCGACTTTGCAGTACATCAGGAATGTTACGGAATACCAGAGATTCCGGAGGGTGATTGGCTATGCAAGTCATGTACACAGGAGGATGTACTGAAACTTCCCAAAGCTGAACCGGGACTTACTCCTGTACCAGCTCCCCTGACTGTCGAGGTTCCTGAAATTCCAAATCTGGATCGCCATCTAGGCGCCATGCAACGCGTGCTGCTGGATCGCTGCGCCGGTCGCCGCCGCATACGCATGTTTGGCCAAGTTGAAGCGAGCGAAAAGGTTCGGCAGCTCGTCGAGCAGACAGTACTTGCAGGAGAAGGCAACTCCATGCTGCTTATTGGACCAAGAGGAAGCGGCAAGACTACGGTATGCTTCATCATCCGCCGGAGACCTGATATACTCTTTCTAACATATTGTAGCTCGTTGAAAACACGATTGCAGATCTATCGCAGGAACATCGACAACATTTCCATGTTGTTCGCCTCAACGGCTTCATACACACTGACGACAAACTTGCTCTCAGAGAAGTTTGGCGACAACTAGGCAAAGAGATGCGAGTCGAAGACGACCTTCTCAACAGAGTACGTATTGTTGCTACTATTCCATGACCGTTGCTGACATGGTACAGTCGAATTATGCCGATACGATGGCATCATTACTTGCGCTACTCTCTCATCCATCTGAGATTTTGGGCCAAGATGCAGGTGTTACCTCGCAAGCCGTGGTGTTTGTCATTGATGAGTTTGACATGTTTGCAACTCATCCCCGCCAAACGCTTCTATATAACCTATTCGATATTGCGCAATCTCGCAAAGCCCCAATTGCTGTGGTAGGGTGCACCACACGCATGGATGTGGTCGAGATGTTGGAGAAGCGCGTCAAGAGTCGATTTAGTCACAGATACGTATATCTCTCCCTTGCCAAGACACTACCGGCGTACTGGCAAGTCTGTCGGCAGGGACTGATGCTGGGCGAAGCCGATGGAGGAAAAGAGGGACTTAATGTTAGCCTGGAAGGCTATACAGACTTTCAGAAATACTGGAACCACAAGATCGAGGTATGCAGACCCGGCTTGAGGTCGAGCGTTGGCTAATTCCATCATTGCAGGACCTCTACAAGCACCGCCAATTCCAAGACTTACTACAGTACCATTATTACACCACGAAATCAGCGTCGGCATTCTTCTCCGAGTGGATTTTACCACTTTCATATCTGTCGCCGAAGGACTTGACTCTGCGCGTGCCTACAGTTGAGTCGGAGCTGACCTCGTTGGCACCTCCCGACTCTCGCATGCAGCTGCTGAGCAGCTTATCGGAGCTTGATTTGAGTCTGCTCATTGCTGCGGCAAGACTCGATATCGTGGCACATACTGATACGGTCAACTTCGCCATGGCCTACGACGAATACAGCTCGCTTGTGGGCAAACAGCGCGTACAGTCTGCGTCTTCTGGCCTCCTAGCTGTTGGTGGCAATGTCCGCGTCTGGAGCCGCGGTGTTGCGAGTACTGCTTGGGAACGACTGGTTGGGCTTGGCCTGCTCGTTCCATCGGGCATGGGGGGCGGACGAACACTGGGCAGTGGAGGCTTAGACGGACGTATGTGGAAGGTGGATGTGTCGCTGGAGGAGATTCCAGCTGGAGTGAAGCTCAGCGCCGTCATGGCCAAATGGTGTCGCGAGATCTAGACGCGGCAAGTGGGCTGGTACGGGATGGTATTCGGTGGAGTTGGAAATGGAGAGCACTTGTTTATGGGTTGTATATTATATGATAAAAGCTCATGCTAGAGGCATATGTAGGCGTTTTTCCTTTAGGTGGCAATTTTTGCATTGAAATATTCCATGCCACTTGCCACTCTTCCGTCCGTAGTTTCAGCTCTGCTGCGACTTGCCAGTCAATGCTTTGAAGCCACTTCTAAGTTGCTAGCAGGGGTGTGAACTGGCTGATCAGAATACTATGATACTTTTAGGCAGATATTCAACAAAACAGTGTATACAGGAGCAGTGCAATATGCGATGGGCATCCTAACGCAAATCAGAAGGTGAATATATGAGGTTGACTGCCGTGTAGGGCGTGAGACACCTCTTGCATACCCCCAAATGTGGCGCTACAAGTGCGGCTCGGCAAAAGCCTTGGAATAAACGAGCCAAGACTTTTTACAAACAATAACGTCAAGAGCGCACGAGCCATGTGAGCGCGTTGCTTCAAAGGGGTCAAGCATACTGTGGCTACTGTCGGCCTACGGACCTTGGTAGTTGTCGGTCGGCCCCGAACGCTCAATCTGGGTTAAAATGCAAAAAAGGGGAACAAGTAAGATGCTAGTTCGATCGCCCAAGCCTTAAAAAAGAGCCGCCGAGGAAGCGCCCTTCCTTGCCCTTGTTACATTTGGCAGCTAGTTTGTGCTGTTGACTCTACTTCTGTCACCGAGGACGGCCAAGAAATTTCTTCGGTCAGCGAATAGCAGGGCGCCGGATGACGATTTCCTACTCTCCGAGCAGGGAGGCGCAAGTGGTATTTTGTGGCCGTGGCTCCCCGGACTTGGTCCAGATATCCTGGGAGATGCCACATGGCGCTGTAACGTAGCTCGAACGACTAGCTTGTGCCTCACCGGGAATGACACCTTGTAGAGAAGTTGAATAATCATCAGAGGTGTTCACTTTTGTTTCAAGGGTAAGGAATCGTTTTGGGCCATTTGCATATATGCATCAGACGCGATCTGATCTTACGTGGTAGCACAGATGATGCTTGCCGATTGACGCCAATTGTTGTTTTCTTACAAAGGTAAGCAAGGCCCCGATTTCGGTGTCGCCGTTGAAAAGGTAATCGACGGCCAGAGCGAATCAGAAGAAGTACAATCAGCAGAGTGATCAGCTAGTTGGCATACCAGTAAGCATTACAGCGCCCAACTATGCAGCCTATGAACAATAGCGCAAACTGCTCCAGCAGCAAGCAATTGGCCTAATTACATTTGCGAGGCATTCTCAATTCTTTTCTTCGATGCATCTATCCATCATTGCATATTTACTGGTTACAACCCCCAGGCAAAAGGCCCAAGCCCGTTGGCACGCCCCGGCGTTGCGCCATGAACTTGTTTCATATTTTTAGAGGCGTGCATCTGTGTGGCCTCTCTTTTCCCATTCTTATCTGGATCCGGACATTGGATTGAAGAAAGACTTGGGGCAAAAGATCCGAACAAAACGGCAGGGATCTTCCATAGGCAGCGCCACGCTCCCTTTGTGCCCTCCGTTAGACAGACTGTACAGAATAGGCCATCACCCCCGCGCCGTGGCACACTTGGTCGGCGCAATGGTTAGCCCGTCAACGCTTTCTGTAGAAAGCCCCTCGCCGCCGCCACAGCGTGGTGAGGCTTGCTGGTGAGGCTGGCTCAATGGACTGATTCGCCTCCTTTACTTCCTCATGAAGCCAACCGAGGAGAGGTCCGTGTGCTCTTTGCTCAACTTTGCTCTGGCCAGTGCGCTTGTTGAGATATCCCTGTCGAGTCTAGATCAAGGGCTCGTGCTAACAGTAAACTCAAAAACTTAATTTTTTTTCAACCGTTCTGCCCATGTAAAAAGTAAAAATTCGCGGTTGCATCTTTGTTGCTACTGTTACTACAGGTTTGCGGAGAAAGTGAGGAGAGAGTTTGGTGCTAGTCAGTGATTGCCCCTCGCATTGCCGTGTCGCCCGGTAGAGCACAAGAGAAATTGCATTGTTCGATCGATGAGATACGGCGCGCCCCACGATCGTCCGTCAAAGCAGGTTGTCCAACGTCGGGCGCAAGGGCACAGATGGCCGACACAGAGCCTTTCTGAAGTAAATGGTGGCTCTGCTTTGAATGGAGACTACTGCAGTGCTACGGTGGAACACTAAAAAAACAATTGTCAACGAACATGCCGGTGAACGAGCAGGTATGGGGTGTGTCCTGAAGCCGCCAGGCACCTTGATCTCGGTACGACGCTAGCACATGATGGGATCTTTTGTAGTGCAGAATTCCGGGAAGCCACACGGACGTGTGCGCCAGTAGCAAGGCCAATTGGAATAGGGGTGATGATGTTGCAACCCCAAAGCGGCACTGTTATTATTACTCGATTGCCATTCAGGGGCGGGCTGCAGGAAATCAACCAGGCAACGTATACGAAAAATGACTCGATCGCCGCGACATTTTGTCTGATGGGATTTCAGGGGGCTTTAGTCCACATTAGACTCTCTGCCAGCTGCATCAGAATGCACGTTGAGGACTCGCAAACGATAGCAACTCACCAAGCTCCTCTTCATGTCTACTCTCGATCTTTCGTTGGCATGTGAAATCTGCGCTGGTAGTGCCCGAGATCTTAGGATTGAACGTTGCATTCAGGCATGTGAGATGACTTAGCTCGGTGCTTCTTTAGTTTCACAAATTAGATCCAGCGCAATGGCCGAGAATGGCAACCCTGACGTGACGGTGCAAGCGCATGCATAAAAAAGGTCGCCCTAGGAGGCGGGATTGAGATTGCGTCAATTTGGGGTGAAGGCATGGAATTTAAGAAATGAAGTCTGACGCAGATGAAGAGGGCATAAAATCCGTTTTACTCCGACTACGCTGTCTATTATTGCTCATACATACGCAAACTAGTGCGGAGGCCGCGGCACGGTAGCCGGCCTATAAATAGCTGTGCGTCGATATTTAGACAGCATAATAATAGCCATTGCCGAGTAAAATGCAGACTGACGCAGAAGAGGGGCAAATGAAAAAGAAAGACAAAAAGAAAAAACAATCCATCGTGTGTACATGTGTCATTTCTAGCCGCTCGCCGGCATTGATCCTTTGATCTTGGCAACCCTGGCTTTTGCGCGTATAGCTGCAAGCTGCAGGTCGATGGATGCTGGCCGATGCAGTCAGCACGAAAAAAGCCCAGGCTCAAGATCCACTGGGCACACGAGTGAATTACAGCAGGGAAACTTTGTGAACGTTGCTCATGAATCATACACCGTCATATTGATCGCCATATAGAAAGAAGAAGAAAACGCAGTTGTAAAGATGACAAGATGGTTACAGTCACCTGTTAACCGCGGTGGAGCCTTCACGCAGCGGTGAAGGGCATAAACGGAGGTCATGACACGATCACTCGGGCGTGTAGCCGCGATGTTTCAGAGTAGCTACTCAGAGCAAAGGCATATGGATGCCCATCTACAGCCCGCGAAGAAACATATATGAGAAAAAAAAAGAGAAGAGCAAGAAAAGAAGCAAGGTCTGGCATGCCACATGAGCTGCAAGACAAGGATTGCGCCCAGCCCTTGGCTGCATCTTCAACGGGTGTGGCGTCTTTGCAACGGCTCAACTGCATATTCGAGGTATCACATAGCTGCATCAGCCCAATACGCCAGGTTATTATGGAGCAAGCGAGCAGTCACCCAAAATCCGTCCCAAATGGCGGTGTTGCCCTCATGGCCATGTGCGTGGCCTGCAGGCGGCTTGGTATGCACTCTACGACCGGCGGGGGCAGGATGTGGTGTAGAATGGGCAGCAAGCAACGTCATAGTCAGCTCAGGCGTGGAGAACGGAATATATACATCTACCAATACAGCTGCTGTTACCTTTGGGGCACATGCCTCGGTTTTTTTGCTGCATGGACTTATTGAATGGTGTTGCCGGGAACAAAGGCGACTAGTTGTCTCCGAGTCCAAGCACTTTTTTTCTTTTCTTTTGCCGACTACCGAGACTAGAGAACTTTGAGTTGATGGACTTCAAATGCCGAGATGCTGTCAGGCAGGAAGTGGCGAACCCCTCCCCGTGGCGTTGCAAGTATACGAGCAGAGATGCAATGAGATCGACAATGACATGCCAAAAAAATTCACCGCAACTTGCGACGCGCTGTGCGGACATTTCATCTCATTCTGTTACACCCCTCCTCATCTTTTGCCGTTTCCGGTCGACGGTTGTCGGTGCGGTATTGAGAAACGTGGCTGACAGGGGTGGTATAAAAACGCATCAGATGATCAAGGCCGGTTTTACATTGGCCTCATATATACACTTCTTTCCTTCTCCAGAACAAGGACCCTCGGCAGAAAGAGGGTCCCCTTTTTCCACGGCCGCACCGTTTCTTGGCGAACCAAGTTTGTACGCCTATTCATTTATTTACTCCCCACAGACACTACCTGTCAAATTGTCGGAATAACGCAGAATCTGCTCAACGGTTGGCTCATAGCCGAGCCTGTGGCGGCGCCACACATACACTCCTTGTCCCCTGATAATAAACGGGTTTCGTTTCCTTTCTCTGGCGCCCATTGCCTCGCCACAAGCTCATGAGATTGATTAAACAGAAAAAAACATGCAGACAAGGATGTGGTGAGAAAGTAGAAATGCTAGCATGGTGCAGCGCCGATGCACCATGACTGCATATTCGCATATCGGGCACTTGGGGGCTGCCTCGAGGTAACTAATAGCAACTTAAATACCGGCCTAAATCTGGATCCCCGGTGGGAGGGGCGTGCGAGCGAGAAGCGCTGGATGATCAACAGTAGAGTTACATGGCCGGCGATGGTCTCATTTCGAAGCCATCGTGATGCTGGGCTTCTTTTGAGAACCGTGGTCCAACGGGCAGTCGGTGTGTAGTAAACAAACGAGGTGGCCCTCTTAAAAGCCAGTTTCGTTGCATTGCGAAAGGGACAAAAACAACGGCAGTGGACCACCAACTCGCCGTCGGGCTGAGAGTCGAGCCCTGGCGACGCGCCACATGGGCAGACGAACATGGTTCCGCGTCCAGAAGAACGAAAGAAGAAGAAGGAAAATGATTGGACAAAGTGCTGGTACAAAAAAAAAACGGCGTGTAATTTCACACGAGTCAATCAACTGCCTTGATTTTTTTTTTCGTTCCGAGAGTGGCTCGTCGCCCAGGCTCGGAAAACAGTGCAATTATTACCCTTGTTCTCGTCTGATGGCGTTGCTTTTCTTGGCTCTGCACAAGCCCTTACCCATGCAGAAAAAGGGCTTGGATAGAAGAAGAGACGGAAACGCTTGGATGGTTCGTCTGTACTCTGTAGCAGTAGCCATGGAGATTGCCCATAAGCAGCCCTACATGCCCAACTCTGACTTGAAATGCCAATGAATGTCTCGCCGATCTGCACCAAATCAGACGAAGAAAGAGCAAAAAGCGAGCGAATTTTGTCAATGGCATTTGCGGAAATAACACCCCATTGGTCACGAGCTCATAAACTCCGGTTTATTTCTCTCCCTTCCTTTCCTTTCCTAGAAAGGGCTCCTCTTTGCTCCTCCACAGCCGTGGGTGTTATTTTATGTGATGCGGTGTGTTCAAATACATGGCGCCTTCAGAAGGGGGGGGCGTGAGATTTCCCACGACGGCCTCCTCAGCCCCGTCGCGTGGGAAGTGCAGATTAGACCCAGGGAAAGAGAGAGGAGGATTTCGGTGGCTTGCACATGGCAAAGTACCAGGTACAAAGGAGGCGGCCGTGGAAAAAGAGGGTGTGCTTATTTATTAGCGTGGGGGGGGGGGGGTTTGATGCAAGATGTGAGCGCTCTTTTGAGCGAGGATGCAAGCCGCAGGCTCCAACTCGCGCCATTTCGCCAATGAGGTACGTTGAGGGATGACGTACTATACAATTGCGTCTAGTTTGTCTTTCCGTCTCCTGTCGCCCGATG
This sequence comes from Akanthomyces muscarius, assembly GCF_028009165.1. Lineage (NCBI taxonomy): Eukaryota > Fungi > Ascomycota > Sordariomycetes > Hypocreales > Cordycipitaceae > Akanthomyces > Akanthomyces muscarius. The sequence continues at coordinate 3,609,857 of NC_079245.1, read as the reverse complement.
CGAAAGCTTGTAGGGCCACGTAGGGCTGTTGTTTAGTTACCTGCGGGCGACAGCCTGACCGAGCCAGTTGTCCAGCAAGGCTCCGTGGCTTCTCTTGCAGAGCGTGAGTCCAAGCCCAAGTCCACATATCTGCTCCAGGACAGCTTTTTCCTCTCCATCGTCGGCTATGATGAAAACGCCCCGCACATGCCGGCTACAAGCATCCCCGAAATCCTGTCAACGCCTTCTTTTGCCTTGAGAGCGCTGCGTGGGCACGACAAGCCTGCCCGCCTGCATGCCTGCCGGCAGCGGCTTTGATAGCCCAGCGCCCCGCGTGGGGGGGCTTTTAATCACTTTCGAACGTTGGTGCATATGTGCAACGCAATGTGCATGGCCCAATTTGCGGGCTGTGGTGGTGGCGCTGCCCGCGTGCGCAGAAAAATGTCGTGTTTTCTCGCGGTGCGACATGTTGCAGAGAAGACGCCACCACGCACGCCTTTCCGCCTGGCCAAGCACCTTGCCTCCTATGTCGGTGGAAACGAGGTGCATGAAAGCGCTTCTCTTCTCATACCATTCCCCGCATACCTTGATAGGACACAGGCAAAAAACGGAAATTGTGCTCCATACGCCCGTGGCTATTGAAGCCACCTGTGCTTCTAGAAGCCCAACAGGTGCTGTTGTGGCTTCATTGTAAAATTCGATTCCGTTTTTTCTCTCGGCTATGAGATAGTAGCCGGGATTTGTTCCGCGATCTTGCCGTTTCCAAAGGCCAACTCGACTACCAGTACCAACAAGCACCCATATTGTTGCTGCTGTCGTACAAGTGAAAGCTCCGGCCGAGTTGCAGCCCTGGTTGAGCTGTCCTTGGTATCCCTGGCCTCCGCACTCTGTAGTAACATCGCGGGTGGCCCAAGTAAACTCTAAAAGCGAGTGCTGGTGGTGGCCCCTGAAGCACAGAGCCTCATGATTGGTGGGCAAATTCTCGAAGCAAGAGGCGGCGCCAGTGTGAAATAGGACAGGCGTTGTTCTACGCTAGGAACAAGCCCCAAAGCTCAACGAAAACTCCCGTCTTGTGCCCGGCATTTGCACAAGGCGTGATTCAACTATTGCTTTCGTCTGGTGGCAAGATAGATGCGCCGGAAACAAGGGGTTCAAGTCCGTTTCTGGTAGTATTGGATCATTCACCACCATTTCCTATAATGTATATCAAATTCTTCTTTCTGGTCAATGACATCGGCCAACGTGTGTGCTTGGCGGCACCATGGGCCGTATTGCCGACACGGCTAAAGCTAAACCCGTCTCTCTCCCGCCTGTGCGCCTCTCTTGTGCTTTTCGGAGGGAAAGCTCCCGAGTCATTGATAGTTTGAGAATGGAGTTGCGAGTTTGGATTCTCAGAAAATGTCTTGGCTAAGCGAGTCTGATTTTGTCAAATGAGGTAATTGCGAGAGAAGCCAGCATGTCCACGTTTGTTTCGCGCTCTTCCACCATTCCGACTTTTCAGCGCACCACTTTCTAGCTGATCAAAGCGTCGAATGTTCTTGGCATCTGGGGCGGGGGGAAGTGCGCTCTACTGGTCGAGCAATACCGGCGACGGGGGTGAAACTCTGCAATTGCAAATAGAGTGGGAATAAGACAACAATAGGGCTTGAGCGTTGCTCGACGCCGACCCGCTTGCATGGAATAATAAAATAAAAAAAGGACGAAGTATGCAACTGCGCTGGGGGCCGAAACGGTCACTAAGGAGAATAGCCACATGGCAATGGAGCGGTGGCAGGGGGTTTGACTCGCGCGCGTGTGGAAAGGGCGGCTTCTTTGGGATGGGCTACTGCACTGCACATACGAACCCTTTTTGGAGCTGTCATTCTCGCTTACAAGCAACATCAGCGTGGTACATGTGTGATTTGCCGATTGACCCGTGCTCAACGCTCGCAAGCGGCAAAAAGCGACCGTTCTGCCCAGAATGGCACAGACACTGAACGTGTCAAGACTTGTACCTCTTTTTCTCTCGTCGTACCGCAGACGCGTCGAACCCAGCGAGCGTCGGGCGCAGGGATGAGACGAATGGGGGCGCGAGATACAGCTGCGCAACGTGTTGACTTTTGTCCGTTTTTGTACGACTCATTTGTTGTTCCTGGACCGTATGGGCTGACCATGCGGCTGGTGTAATGGGATAATGTTGGCCGCAGCCGGTCATCTTGATACAGCCAAACCTAAAAAACCCAGTGTGGATGCTTCTTTCAAAGTCAGCCGCCACCCGATATACTGGCACATTGGTACACGGCAATGTTCATTGAGTACTATCCAGGGATCTGATCCCGGCTTCGGCAGTTTCTCCCATGTGGCGGTGGAGAATGCGTGCTTTATATAGGACTGGTTAGAAATGGAAACCCCGACAAACAGGACATCAGGACCTCTCTATCAATCAGTTCCCGCCGGTCTGCATATCGGACTTCAGGGTCCTGATTGCCGGCCAAATTGCACGTTGGGGTGTAACGACGCACAAAGGCTTTCATTTTGCATTGCACGATTGCCAGGAGCATAGGGTACCGAACCACTGTCGAAACCAGAAATGCCACAAACATAATTGGATGCAGCAGACGCATGTTTTAAGAGCCGTCTTTTTACAGCGTGTGTCGAAAGATGAAACTGGCCCGCCCCCGGCCTTTTTTTTATGCTCGGTGTTTGTGGCACAAAGCAGGGAATGAGGCAACTAAGCTTTCTGCGCGCGCAAAGCTGAATTCACTGACCAATGAAGTGCAACGAGGAACGCTGAAGCATGGCATGATGTGCGTGCAGCGTAGGTGCCGAGAGCATCGCGCCATGGGCGGCTGGGTTCGACGGATCCCTCGGAGCGTTGGCCACGGCATCGCGCGTTCCCGAACCGGTCTATCCATGGGTCGAATGCAAGCTGATGGCAGACTGCGATTGATGAGTGGCGCGAGGCGTGGGTAAGGGCCATGAACCTCGGGCGGTGCTGCAGCGAGGCCGATGTGATGGGGTGGCAGTTGTACCAACTACCGGGAACTACCAGTCGGTCAACCAACCAGTGATGAACTAATTTAAAAAAAAAAAAAAAAAAAAAGATTCTTTACAAAATACGGATGTTAACGTCGATTTATCGTATCACCCGTTATCTGATCTATCATTTATTTTCTTCTCGTAAATTTTTTTTTTATAAATCTATCAGGGCTGTGTACTGTGGTCGCGTCGCATCACTGTCCATCACAAGAGCCAAGCTTTTTACGACCCCGGCATTTAGCAGTTCTATCAATAGCAGCTCGCGCCCAGCCAAAAGCCACCGCTTTGCCCGTAATAGCTTGGGCTTTCCTTCATGCGTGGCCTGTCCTCGTGCTGGGCAGGACGCGTGGCTGGCTTTGGGCTGGGGGGGGCTTTGCTCAAGGAGCAAAAACCCACGTGGCAGATGCCGTCAGTGAGTGGGGCCAGTCCAGCCACGGGGCGGGCAGGATGAGCCAGAAGGGCAAGCCGGCATTGCCAAGAGGCCAACGTGGTTGCTGGGGAAAGCATTCAGTTCGTCTAATTGGCTCTGTTGCAATTTTAAACTTTTTTTTGAGCGTCAACAATCTGTTGGTATCCTCTCGATTTCTTTATTTATTCTGCCATTAAGAAAAGAGGCGACGCCCAAGAGGGGAATAGGCAGACCCACTCCAAATCTTCACACCCCTCTACCCCTTTAAAGTCATTCAGCCCTTCTCCACTGCTGACGAGCCCGGATAGATGCATATGCAAGATGTACTTGCCCTCCCTATTTCTGTCCATGTCCAGGGCTGGCTGGCTGGCTGGCTGGCTGGCTGGCACATGGATTGGCCCGGCCGAGTCGGACACCGCCAGATGTTGTTCCGGCGCTGTTGATCGGCAACCCTCTCTCTCAGTCAGCACTACGGATACGCAACATCTGGCCTAATAAACAGCACTGGGGAGTAGCTAGTTGACAAGGCAGGGCTGATGCAAGCCGGGCCTTGGTGGCGGTCAATTCAACTTGGCCTGCGGCAGATTTACTCTGCCAAGGAAGAGTAAACACACTGGTTGGCTGTTCGTGTCCTTGATTCCTCCTTCTAGCGCCTATATTCTGTCTCTTGCTCTCATCAGCAAAGTCTCGGCAGCTACGGAGCTGTATTTGTCAGTGCACGAAGAGCATGTCCCCCTGTGCATTGCCGAGAAGCAATTCACTCTGCTCCGTGCCCCCAACGATATTGAAGCCTTGTTGTCTCTTCCCCAAATTGACGATTCTCGCTCGGTTGCTCGTGGCTGGACAGGCCACTCCCGTGCATCTCGCTACCACCGCCGTCCGTCATGCACCCCCCATGCTGCCACAATGGACGGAACGTCCATAACCGTTCTTGGCTTTCTTGCGACTGGGGACGCGCCCTCTCTGGTTCTAGTCTAGTGCCAAAAAGCCGCCGCAGCCAGAGGGGGGAGTGTGCAGCTTCGGTTACACAGCAGCTGAGCACAATCTCCTTTTCGCCCATCGGGCCCAGGACTCTCTTTCTCTCTCAATTACCCGGCTTCCGGGAAATCCCCAAGATGTGCAAAAAATTATGCAGCCCCCCTTCTGCGATGCATCAAGCCCCGACATTTGACACAAGGCAACAAGCGCGGAACAATGTCGCCTCATTGGAGTGGCAAGACAATTTAAATGAATTCATTGTGAAGGACTATAAAGTGCGTCTGCGACTTGACTCATGCAGTCACCTCGTTGCTCTCTGCGCCAAAATCGGCGTGAGTCGGAGCAGGCTGGCCTCGGCCGAGAATCGCAAACCGGTGCAAGATCGCCACGTGGTTTGCTGAGATGTTCCAGCGCAGGGCCCTCACTCTGACGCACACGCACATGGCTGTCCTCCTACGGACGCTCCTCTCCCCGGGGACACACTGCGGCCGCTGCTGATTGCAGAAGTAGCTGCATGTCTACTGCATGCCATCACCGCAACAATCCTTTTTTTTTTCTGTCCTACACTTGACACAACATGATATCACATACGGCCCGCCGAATGTCACTCGTCTTCTCCGCTGCGGTTTTCGCTTTATTGCAAGGGCTACCGGTAGCTGCAGATGCTGACCGTTTCCCCGCCATTCGTTCTCTCATCCTGCGTTATGTTTTATAGCAAGGGTACGGCATCTCCACTAGGAAGGTCCCTGGTTTTATCCCCGATGGCAAGGAGAGGGCTTGCCCAGGAGGTTGCCTCGCTCGGATTTATTAATAATCGGCGTTAACAGGGCTTTCCATCTTCGCCCATCTAGCTCAATCCAAGCCACGGTTTGGAAAAATTAACGTGTCGTGCAGGGAACACGCCTTGACACACCACGGGCTGCGGGCTTACTGTGGCTTGCTGCTGAACCCATGTCAGCCATGCCTCTTTGTGCGTTGCTGAAAGCCGGTTCTTTGAATTGTTTGCTTCGAAAGAGCGGCGTGGGAAGCGGAGCCCCCGTTGACGTTGACCCGCACGCTTGCTTGCCTTGCCGAGTTTGGCAGACATGTCTCAGTTCAGCATGTCACTCGCTCTGACATGCAACGCAACGAAACGCATCCATCCGCCGGCTCCTTTGAACAAAGAAGATCTTCCATGAGCTCGCCGGCTGGCAGGCCTCCACATCCCAGCGCTGCCCAGTTTCCCGGCCACGGGCCGGCAAAGGGGGAGTTCCGCATCAGGCATGGCGTCCCAAGGCTGTCGTATGAACCGGACGCCCGCTAGACCGCAAGGCGAACGATTGCGCCGCCTGTCAGTCTTCAAGGCGACGCCCAACCTCCTGTGACATGTGTCTCTGGCTTATCTGGACAACACAAGGACTTCAAAGTGTTGATTTTTTTTTTGTTGTATTTACATGCACTAGCCGTTGAAGCGGTGAATGGCTTCGGGCCCCCCGGCCACTCTTGTACCGAGGGAGCGGCGTCGTTGCCAAACCGGCTTCGAGGTTCGCGCACGAGCCTTTACAGGGCACCATTGCGTGCAACGGCCCAACAAAAGATATCATATATCTCTTCTTTACGACAACGCCCTTGTATTCCAATGAAACGGTTTGCAGCCATCGTCAATTTTCGGCTCCTACGCTCGGCACCTTGACAGTTGCCGGTTTTCGTTGCCGACGACTTATTTTGGCGATCTGCTTTGTTACAAGATGCAGCACATGTCCAATTCCCCCTCCTTTCCCACGCCACCCACGGTATGTTGATATCCCGAGTGCGTGACAACGAGCAAGCCGCGTTACCCAAAACAGGTTTGAATCATAGATTGCGGCTTTCAGGAGGGTTGCATGTCCATGCGTCCGCACTAGCCAAGGCTACCCAGACCGTCGGGCTCTTTGCGAGATGACACATCCCGAGAGCCCCGATTCCTGCCTTGTGTCGTCGATTTTGCTGCATCCCCGCTAGCGTTTTGGCCCCCCCTCTTCCCTTGCTTGCGCTCGTGGGAGGTGGTATTCTCCCGCAACCCGGAGCCTTGGCCAAGCAAACCAAACAAGCTGCTCGATGACCTCGTATTAACCCTAGTTAGCGTAGCTGCTAGTTATGCCGGCTTCTCACAGGTGCGCCAGTGAGCAATTTCACGATACCCTGGTCTGGAAACCCTAGCCTTGCCACGTCAAAGACGAGGTGCTGCCATGTTTCGAGGCTGCACGCCAAGGATCGACAAGCCTTTTTTTAGTCGTCAAGACGCCTTGCGACATGGTGCAGGTGCATTGCATGTTGGCTGCCGACAACGCGGATTTGGACCCGGCATTGGTGGCATGTTTTGGCAAAAAACGTCAGTATTTCTCCGCGTATCGCATTTTTAGGGTTGCATGCTTTGCAAGGGGTGTGTGCGTATACCTCAGCCTCGTCAATTGCATACATGTTGCAGAAAAAGATGCCCTCTTTACACGCCTCTGCATGTCTTGGTCTGAAATGATTCATTCTTATGTCCGGTTTTAAATGCTTGCGAGCTCTCTCCGTTTTGACCTCTTCTATTCATCTGTGTCGCTGTGGAGGGGGGAGCGCAGTGGCCGTGTTGCACTGCAAGCCGCTTAGCCTTGTTAGCAGCGACTGTCCCACGTCCGTAACGTCCGTCTCTTACTTGGCGTCTTGCTTGGTCAAGGTATAGTGTACTTGGTTGTCTTTGCCTGAACTCATTCATCAAAGATGGGCTTTTCTTTTTCCTTTTTAGCTCTCGGCAGTGCTGTTGTAGGAAGCTAGGCTTATCGCATGTCTCACAGTGGCGCCATGATTCCGCTGTAGGAAGGCGGCGGGGAAGACAATTTGCGGGGTGTCAAATTTACCTGCGTCTCTCGGGACGGGGCCATTGCTTGTGTGGATATTGCCGAAACATTCGGAGTAATCCAATCCTGGTTGAAGAGCCAGGCCAAAAAAAAAAAAAAAATTGAATTGGAGCACAAATACTCCGTGGACGCACAAGATCTAAGACAGTAGTTGCGCCTCTTCGGGCTCAATAGTTTCAAGACATGGGGACCCGCTCCGCCTGGAAAATTGACGGAAAACGGCCGCGGAGGCTAATCAGACAGGAAAGCTTCTTTTTTGTGCGGACGTGCGGGCGGGCGGCGCGGGCGTGCGTGACAAAGGCCCAATGACAGGTCACGATGTTATTTGTCAAGACTCCGCTCCGTGGTGGCATGGAAGAGGGTTGTACCGGTGGCTGATGTGGGAGCAGAAGAGAATATTGTCCTTTCGAGGTTCCTGGGTACGTGCTCTGCAGCTAGCTAGCTAGCTAACTAGCTAGTCTCTACGGTGGCGCTCTTCATTGTTTTCTTGTTGGTGTCTCGTTCGAGATGAAGCGTCCCGGACAGTGTCGGGGGTCCTTTTCGGGATTCCGCAATGGACCGGTGTGGCTTGAACTAAAAAGTCGTTCTGGGCCGCGGCATCTGCTTTTTGCACTACTGCTATGCACCGTTCACCCGTCCAACGTACTGGCAATTGCCGCTGCGATGAGGCAGGAAAGGGAACCCGTTGTGCTGGTATAGACCGGTTGAGCGTCCGAGCGGCCAATCATGGATGCCACGCGGGAATCTCCGGCGATATATTGAGCTCACTTACACCAGGCATGCCAACCACTCGGTAAACCCCTCCCAATCGATAGAGTCTGCCACCAAAGTACTAGTTTTATTTCTTCTCACGTGGCCCACTCGGCACCTGTCGTGGTCCAATACCGGCAGGGCCGTGCCACAGATTGCATCTCGGCATGCGGCGGGTATTGCCTCGCGGCCGCTGGAGCATAGGGGGTTGCGTTGTTAGCCCAACTTAACTAGTGGGTTTTATTACATCAATGCGCGCATGCTATTGAGTCGCAAAATATTGCATTCGATAGCGTCTGTTTTGTAGCTCGTTGCATGAATCGTTGATTCAGGTCGTCCATGGTTGGAAACGGCCCCTGCGACACCAACTCACTACTTGGTATCGTTGCATTCGTGGGAAGGACGCTTCTTTTTGCTCTGAAGCTGAGCCGCCCGTCATTCACGTCGTCTTACGCATCTACATACTCTGTACCAGTACTCGCGATCCAAATCGCCATGCTCGCTGGTGGGAGCCCTGTGAGCGCTGCTTCATGGTTGTCGAGGACATGGTCCGTCGAAGTGATGTGCGACGCGCCTCCTTTTGCCTCTAGATGTGCAGAATCCCGTGTAGCCGAGAAGGATTGATATGCACCGGTCATGCAGGCTTATGCTTCCGCGGCGGCGCCTCATCTTTCAGAAATTGTGGAAAAGTCTGGCCATGATTGTCGCAGCAGCGGGTTACAGTGGCCCCTCGTCCTCGCTCCAGAAAATACTGTACATCACCACCGCTCCTCAGAGAGAAGGATAGAAAGGCGCAATGCACGAGAGAGAGCTGTTTTTGCATCAACATGGTCTCCTTTTTGCCGTCTTTCCGCGCGCAACACCTCGTGCAGTACTTGTAATGGAGGCGTTTCCGCCCACTTTGACCCGCTCGGCCTCGCTACGCCTTGTCTCTTGAGGCGTTTGTCGTGACTCGAAAAAAGAAGAAGAAAAAAGAACTTTTTAATCATGACGATGAAATATTCGTACAACTTGTCCACTTGTTCGCAGCTGGGCTGAAACGGCCCCAGTCTCCCACACACCGTTGAAGGCAGCCTCGACATATGGCGCCCCGTCCCGCTGGTTGGCGCAGGCGCACAAGCTCAGGGTCGCTCCGTCGTCTCGGCCAATCCAACGGGGCAGCACCGGCCTGCATGCTTCTGAACCCCCGCAGCCACATGGCCATGCTTGCTTGCCTTTTGCTTGGCATGAAGAAGAAATCTCATTCCGTCTGCCCGGGCGGCTAGAGGTCAGGCAAAGGAATAAAATCATGTAAAAAAAAAAAAAAAAAAAATAAAAGGAGGCTGGAAGGAATCGAAAGGTGCTTGTAAGCTCAAGTTGTCATGTTTGCTCTTGTTAGCCGGTGGTCGCTTGCTGGTAGTTACGTTGCGCGTATTTCGTGAGCTTGCAAAAAACGCACTGTCCGCTTGGCCCACGAATCGCACCTTGATGTGCTGCTTGTGTGCCTGGGCTGGGCTGCTGGCATGGGTGAATGTCTGTGTGGTGCAGCAGTCCTGCAGCAAACGTCGCAGGGACAGGCACACAACACACACAGACACACACAGGCACGCTATGCCACGACAAGAAAAAATCTGACTCTATTTTTTATTTTTATTTCAATTCTTTTTCATTTTCGTTGTTCTATTTTCATCTTTGCAACTACCGGACGGTTCCTCCCACATTCCTTTCCCGGGGCCTTGGAAGCGAGGTAAGAGCTGCGTTTCGCGGAACCATCTCTCGACACCCCCTTGCTGCTCTATCTGGATATTTTCCCCGCGCCGGCTCTGACTAACTAGGTTGGTAGCACCGTAGGACAGGACCTGAGGGGGGGCGTCGTTGCAAGCCACATACATGTATTACGGGATTGGGTTTGTGCTTGTGTGTGTGTCTGGTGCTTTTCTTAGTCCTTTGTTTCCCTCTTCCACTGCCGTAGTTGAACGTGGTTTAAATATGCAGCCAGCCCTGTCTGTCTGTACTTTCTTTTTCCTTTGACCTTGGCCGCCCCCCCTTGAAGATCTAATCTCCCACCCAATCTCGACCTACTCCAAACAACACAAGGCCCCTCGCCAGAGGCTTTGCAGCTGTCTCTTATTTTCGTGGCCCCTGCCGAACAAAAGCGACAGATTTCTTTCGCATCGAAATTGTGCACGCAGCTGTGTGGTGGTAGTGAGCACTACTGGACCGCAACGACTGCCGCGTGGACATCAATTGCTTAGAAGAACGGCGGCAACAGAGGTGCATGAACATACCCGCACGGTTATAAGAAGCAACATTGCACTTTTTATTCTTTTTATTTTTCAAGTCCCAACCAGCCGTTTGAGGTCCCGACTTTGGGTTCGAGCCAACCTCAAGTCCACAAAGCTCCACGGCGCACCGCCAGCATACTTTCCAACAAGTCAAGCTATACCGAGTTTTACAATTGGGCAAATATACCCCGGATACCGGTTCGTGCGTCTCAGAATCGACCCGGTCTAGCAACCGTTTACGGCTTGCTGCTCCGAACGGCGTTTGGAAAAGAAAGACGGGCACCGCAAGGCGCAGCATTGCGCTCTTTTAGGACAAAGGCGGCAATTACACCGGACCAAAGCCGCGCACCCAGGTTTCGGGGAGGATTCGACTGTTTTCTCGGCCGTGGCTGGTGCGGCGCGACGCCTCCATCACATCCTTGCCCATTGAGTCTCTTCGACTGTTCTTACTCAGTACAGTCTTGTTGATATAAGCCCCCCCCCCCCCTGGTGCATTGCTCCTTTGCTCCTTTCGGTACCTGGTTCAGGGGAAAATACGAAGCAGGACGAGCTTGAACGAATCCTGGTCGGTCAGAGTTGCAGCAACGGTCAACAGTCTCGGTGAGCATACACCATGGGCCATTTTGGTCCAACACTTCCCACACCCCTTCCCCCTTCTCAATTACGTCGTCGTCTCAGTCCGGTGCGGGTTGCAGGGTCGTCGCGTGGGCGTCTGACTCTGGCGTGCAGATGAGTGAGATGCGACGGGGAAGAAGGTGACCGGCGATGCCGCCGCCCCGGCCCTGGTCTTACACATTGTCCAAAATGCCAACAATGAAAGAAGATTAAATTCGAGGCCTTGCTAACATTGTGATGCATGAATAGGGAACATTGAGGCACTCTTTTTCTTTTTTTTCTCCTTTTTTTTGGTCGTCCTCAAATCCGAGCCATTGGTTCAAAGTCCAAAGTACAACGGCTAAGAGAGGGCCCCCCATCCACATCCTAGAGACAGGATTTGCTGCGGCTTTCGGCTCCACGACTTGCAAAAGGACTTCACGGCTTCAATTGCAAGAACTGCCAAGCAGCAACCACGAACAACGGTGCCCCACCTGATTCACGGCGTCGCCGAGAAAGGAGATCGAAAGTAAGGAACCTTGGCCTAGCCAATATCAGAAGAGGTACGTGAATAAAACCAGGGACCTTGGTACCCTGTTTATTTTCTTTGTCAGAGCCGAAGTCCGACATGCATGATTATTTCCCTCTTTTTTTTTCTTTTTGTTAAATCTCCGCGTCCCTCTTTTTTTCCTTTTTTTTTGGCCCTTGGCTGGCTGGATTTTCTTCCTGGGTGCTTCTAGAATGTTGGGGGCCCAAACAGGGGCTACCTACCCAACGACAAGGTCAGCGCGGCCGCCGGGAGATCAGTGCAGCGGTTTCAAATTGCGCGGCTGGCTCTTTTTTCTCTCGGTCTGGGTCAGTGCCCAGGAGAAAGCGGAGAGTTACCAATAGAAATGAAGTGAGATGAGTGTCAACTGCGGCAAGTGTCGTTTTTATTTTATTGCCATGGATTGATGAGACGATGCGAGGTTTGCACCGAGTGGTGCGTGAGCTTCAAGTGAGAGCCAGGTGCTTCAGCGGGGTATTGGCGGGCTGTTGAGCGCTGTGGTTTAGCAGTCGCTTCAGCACGCTGGCGCAGTGTGTCGGCGGTGTGCAGGCAGCAGAGCAGCCCGGAAGCCCAGCCGCAGACTGCAGTGACAGCTCGTGTGTTCCGTACCAGTACTCTGCTGCCTACCTAGACCGGGGTAAATTGCTTCCAGGACCCTGCACGTATTTGAGCACCAGTAATCCTGGGCAACCAAAACTGCCATGCTGGTCGGGATTACGGTATTGTCTGCACTGGTACGGACTACTCCGTACAGGTGAGGTACCTGCTCACTGTGCTTGGCGGGCGCTGGGACAAGGCAGGCTAGTGCGATACCACCATCCCTGGTGCCACGCGCCGATCGAGCGACCAAAAAAGAACAAGGCAGGCCAAGGCCACTCGCACCCCCGCCATGTGGTCGTTTGGCGTGTGTCGCAGATACCTGTGACGTGGGCGATTGCCCACAGAAGGGGCAATGTACATACCAGCACCTAGGAACCTGTCTCCTGCAGCTCACCATCGGTGTGCGGTCGCTGAGCGCCAGGTGAGCAAAGCCTCAGTCTTTGCCCTTTTCCAACAAAGCCAAGGCGCGCCGTTTCTCTTCTACCGACAGTCAACATACCCTTCAGGCACACAAGCGGCCCAATGAAAAAGAGAAATTGACATTCGATGGGAAATAAACATCAGGAGCCCCTGCACAGATGGAAAAAAGGTAGATTCTTGACCGCAAATAGCTGTGGTGGAGCCATTTGCATTCCACGCTACCAAGAATGGTCTGAGGTCTGCAGCAGCCTGTCCGAGGTCGAGGTACCAGCAACAGTCAGCACCACCTGCGCTGGACACATGGCAGCTGCGGAGGGGCACATGGGTACATCCCGCAAACGGCGATGGGACGGACAGGCAGCAGCCAAATCTCGACGGTTGGGAATGGGACGGACAGAGAGAAGAAGGAAGGCTTCGACGTTCGAGACCAAGTCCGTCTCGCACTGGATACCCTTTTCCCTCTTATCCTTTTCCCTCCCATGGCCTCATCTCGCTGGTTGTTGATCGCCTGTTTCTGATCACTGGTGTATCTATCTGCCTGGAGCACCGGGCCGGTCGTGGTTAGCCGTGGCTGGTGGCTGCTCGCGTGGCCAGCACACGCACGAGTCTGGCACGTTTTCTTGGGGAGGGAGGGGTCCGGCGGTGTGGCACACGACTAGAGTTGCGCCACACCTACTCTCTGCGCACGCACACACACACACACACACACACCAACCCAGCCGGTCGGCTCTCCGATCATGCAGGCGAAGCAGGAACCGCACCACGCTGTGACTTGTCACTTGTTCAGCATGGAATCCAACATTGGGAAAAAGAAAGCAACTGTCGATTGAACCAGATTGCGCTGCATGATCCGGGGCAACCCCTACCAGCAGCAACCGCCGGGCTTTTTTTTTTGGTCTCTCTTGCGCGCTGACTGACGGGCCATCGTTTAATGAATGGGCTTCGCCACCACCACCGCCGTCGCCCGCATCGCCCGATGCCAGGCACAGAGCCCGCCTGGCTGCTCTGAGCGCTGGGCTGTTCGCCGTGCCCGCTGTATCGAGCCGTGCTACCTACCTACAGGTGGTCGGCTCTGTGGGCAGAACATTTGACAGCACCGCGTGCCGCAAAAAGCAATATGCAATCTACTTCGGCAGCTTCCACCGCACGGGCTTTCAGGAACCAGAGGGAAACCTCTCTCTTTTTTTTTTTTTTTTTTTTTTTCTTAGTCCTTTGCCCATCTGCCCCGTCTGCTTTTTTTGCTTCATTTTAATTTGCCCGACCAGCGCGCAAACGTCCCCCCCTGCCACAAGCACCGAGTCAGAAGAAGCGGGGGGCGTGAGCGAGCGCTGGAAAAGGACCAAGTGGTGGGCGTGTGCGCTTGGCTTGCTTTCCCTCGTGGCTTTGGCAGAACTGTCGCAGTGCCATATTTCTGCAATGGCGCCCCGCTGGATGCATATTTCGTCTTTGGGCATCTCGTACGCCCCTCCTCTCCCCCCTTCACGGCAGACGGACCCCCCTGTCACAGATACAAAGTGGTGCCCGGCATATTTGACACACCCCTTCCCATCTCCTCGTCCACTTATTGCTTCTACGCTGGGGAGGGGGGGGGGGGGGGGGGGGGGGGCGCTCGTACCTCGTACCTCTGAGCATCGCCTGCGCTGCAGAAAACCTGAGTCGGCCGGTGTCGCCAGAGTGGGCTCACCATGCTTGTTCCAGCGCGCGCCCCCAGAAGCGGGCAAGATTGAAAGAAGGGAAAAAGAAGAGAGAGAAAGAAATCCGCCATGGGTGTCCCACATGTATCCTCTACCTCTTTTATTTTTTATTTCCCTTCGCTCTTTCGCACTCTCTGTTTGTCGTCACACGCCCTCTCATTCTCTCTCCCACTCAACGCAACCCCCCTAGCCAAAAGCCTATCTCTCACACTCCCCCCCCCCGCTCTCCTCTTCAATCCACTTCACTCACGCTCCAACTTGCACTACCGTCTCATTCGTCTTTTTTTATTTCTCCCGCCGACCTGCCACTCTACCCATCTTTTCCCCGAAAAGACCCAGGCCGCTAGTTTTCTTTTTCCCTTTTCCTTCTAATACGTTTCTTCTCTTCTTCTTTTCCATCTTGGCCATTCCTTTGCATTGCCCTCTCCGTGTGCCTCTCACTCCTCCCGCCCACACCCGCACCATCGATCAAAAAGGAAACAAACGCCACTTTGGTCTTGAACCGTTTCTTTGCTGACGCCTTCTCCGTCTTGTCCATTCGTCAGATGGCAGCTCTGTCGAACCACAGCATTGCCGACTCGATAATATCCCAAAAACCCACAACCACGAACAACATTTCGTCGGCGTCCCGCAGCGAAAGCAGCCATCACCGGCAGCACACCATCTCGTCGGCAGCCACCCCGCGGTCTTCGGTCGACCACCGTCCCACGGATCAGCTCCTCCACCTCGGCCACGCCTCCCGTCGCTCGCACCACGCCGCGTCTGCGTCCACGAGCTCTCTGCCCCGAATCGCCTCCCAGCGCTCCTCCGGCGGCATACTCTCACGCGCCAAGGACCGTACCCAGAGTGCATTCGCCAGCATCTCTGAGCCGGTCCTCCGCCCCCGCCCGTCGAACCCGGGTCTTGCCAGGTTCACCCACGGCGAATCGCTCGCTCCCGCAAACAGAGGCCCTGCCGCTGCCACCACTGCTTCGCCGCCTTCCAAGAACCCCTCCTCCGACTCCCTCTCCTCCGGCGAGTACACCGTGGCCGGCCGTAACCCGCCCTCGCAGGCCTACGTCAACACCGACGCCTCTCACCCCCTCCCAATCAGACAGACTCGCGGCGAGCCCAAGATGCACCAAACTTCTTCGCGCTTGCTGCGCATGACCGATGACGATCGGCCTTACACAAGGGTATGAACTTTTCTTCTCACTAAGCTGGTGTCTTTTTAATTGCTGCTGCCCGAGCTGCCGATACGAGATGTGGCAGGCTACATGCCATGCTACGCCATCAATGGCATAACGCTCCATGCCGCTGCAATTGACTTACACCCTACCCTTTTCCACCCTCTACTCCCATCAGTGCTAACATTACGCCGCAGGACTTCAAGGACCTCTTCTCTACCTTGGTCGTCAGCCTCCTTCCCCTCTCTGCTCACCGAGTACGACTAAGCAAGGTTGAATACACCTTCCTTTCCGAGGATGCCATCAACAACCTTGGCTCCCTGAAATTCTCACAGTCCAACCGCATGCCCGATCCCAAGGACGCTTCACGGATCGTCACCACCACCACAACCACCACATTTTCCATGGCCAAGGACATGGCCCGATCCATCTGCCAGCGATTTGTCGAGGCGCGCTTCATCGAGTCCGCCGATGGCAAGTATCAGCAGGTATACAGCATGAAGGGCGGTGTATGGCAGCTGACCTCCAAGGGCATCGCCATTCTCGACAGGTTCTGCTCCAGAAATGGCATTCAGCAAAAACAGGTCACCGAGCTGTCCAACACGAGCAACACTCAATTGGTTATTCTCGAGCGCGACCTGCAAACCGACAAGCTCATCAACGACTGGGGCACCATTGAGGTCATCTTCCGCAGGTTCATGGGCGCCGAGGGCCGCAACGTCAAGTCGAGCGTCACGGCCGCCGACTCGGACTCGCTGCACGACTACAAGGACGGTCTCACTGGTGTCAAGATGGCTGCTGAGCGCAAGATCAACGGCAGGACCTTCCACAACACCTTCACCGGCCGCGCCGCTACCGACTGGCTGATGGACTGTTCCACCATTATCGACCGGCGTGAAACGGCCGAGGTTGCCGGCCTGTTTGTCGAATACGGCCTTGTTGAAGCACTCTCCCAAGACCGCGCCTACCTCTCCCAGAACCCAGGTTCCGCCGCTTTCCAACCCACCAAGCACGCCATCTACCAGGTGACGCAACGAGGCAAGGACATTCTCTCCGGCAGCGGCTCCCGAGGCCGTGCGTCCGAGAGCGAGGCTGGCACCGGGTCGCAGCGCAACGGCATCACCCGAGACTCCAACACGCAACGCCTGGACAAGATCCTCAACGACCCCGCCCTGCGTCTGTTGTTCCGCGAGAACCTGCGCGACACTCACTGTGAGGAGAACCTGTCCTTTTACAAGGACGTGGATGAGTTTGTAGCCACCTGCAAGATTGGCATCCGCGCCGCCAAGAAGTCGCCCAACGCCAACTCGATGGATAGCATCAAGGAGATTATGGCGCAAGCGTACGGCATCTACAACGCTTTTCTGGCACCCGGGTCGCCCTGCGAGCTCAACATAGACCACCAGCTTCGCAACAACCTCGCGACGCGCATGACCAAGGCCGTGGGCCAGGATGTCGCCATGATCGAGACGCTCGAGGAGGTGACGGCGCTTTTTGAGGATGCTCAGAATGCCGTCTTCAAGCTCATGGCCAGTGACTCGGTGCCCAAGTTTCTGCGAAATGCCAAGTACGAGCAGCAACTGAGGAATTTCGATGCCGACCTTGGCCGCGGGCCCGAGCGGAGCCAGAGCCGGTCGAATCGGGACTAATTGGATCGTGGCCGAACAATCCAGCCCTTGTTCCGAGTCTAACAACCCACGTCAAGGGCGGCGATTACCTCGACACGATAAGTCTCGCGACAATCTCGGGCCGCGCACGCCAACGCGCCTCCAAGGGTCACACATCAACCTAACACATTCAACTCCACCACCCTCCCACGAAGCCAACGCCACTATTACTTGTCTATTATTTGGTCACATATTCGGTTTCGTTGTTTTCAAGTCGCGACTTTTTTTTTGCACACTGGGCGGCATCGTTTGATACCAAGACTAGATTCCACCACACAATTTTGTGTTGCATTTACTGGTGTTTTTGCATTTGCTGCGCTATTATTACATTTCGATACTTTTTCTCCATATATTTTACATGCCACTTTGGCTTTTTGGTGCGATTTTTCGAGTGCGACTGGGGAGATTTCGGATCCACTCGGACATTGCCCTCGAGTATGCAGATACCGCTAGGGATGGATGAAGATTTTCCGCGCCAGGGATGACTCGGCTCGACCTGGGCAGGACGGACAGGGACTTGGGCGCTACCCGGGAGCGGTCATCGGAGGAGCGAATTGCAGAAATAACTCGGGAATAGCATGAGAAGCGTGTCGAAATTGCCGAAACGAAGCCACCACAGAAGAGCTTTCTCTTGACACCAGGGTACTCTTGCTGAAAGAAGATTTGGTACAACGAGAAAGTTGTGGATGGCGTTTTGTACTCTCTTCTACAGAGTTTGGTTATTTGTTATACTTGTTCACGCATAGAAAGGAAAGCGCCAGCTGAAACAAGGGAGGAAATATTGGTTTGGGACATGAGGGAAAGACATGGCACGCATCACTAGGTGCATAACATGAAATACATTTTCAATATTGATTCTACCGCTTGCACAGTGATGACACTCTACTGAAGAAACAAATCGAAACAAGAAGCTGAGTAATGCGATTGTTGTGAGCTTGTGACGCTAGAGCTGGCTCAGCTATTGTATCTGTCGTCGTCTAGCCAGCACCTGCGACAAGGTCTCAGAGCGACGGGAGGCGACTGAAACAGAAATGAATGCTGCAAAGATACGGAAGACGCAGGAAGGAAAAGCTTGGCCTTGACGAAGAGCAAAAAAACTGGGCCGTTGGTTTAGTGATGCTAAAACAGGAAAGTAAAGAAGGCGAGATGAGGATGGACTTTGAGTATTCTTGTCTGGCTAGACGGACTTTACGTGCTGGAGGACCAGACGAGGCTGCACTTTGGGTTTGTCGTGAGACGCGACGCGAAAACGCCAAATTCTGTTTCCTCTATCCAATTATTTTCCGAATCCAAAATGAGGGCCTGGGATTTTTCTTTCCTTGAATTGAATGTGTGAGATTCCCATGCAATTGGTCAAGACCCCGCCGTGGGTATGTTGGCCTGGACAATGGAGCTCGCTAGCACGGGGCCGCAAGACTCACAACTTGCGTGACTCTTGTTTTTTTTTCGCGCAACAGACAAGGCGGAAGAGGAAAACTTTCACCTTCTCGCAAAAGCTGGGCATAACTAGGTGACAGCACAGCGTCGCGCAGGCGGCGAACATGGGCCACATCTGGCGAGTGTGGTAATCTGCGGCCGGAATGCAGATCCGGCGCCAACGGGGCCAAAGTGGAAGAGGGAGAGCCCGCCTGGCGCGCTTGCATTCCAGCTCCTGCCGGGGCCCGGGCCTCTCTGCACCGCGGTTATGGTGGTGCCAGAGGCAAGATGCAGCGAGAAAGCTAGAGACGGACGGGTGCCCCTGTACTGCTGTCTGCTGAGCATAGATGTGCCAGTCAAGATTGAGAAACATGGATGGTTCTGCTCCAATCAGAGTGGAGATGCCGTCACGATGCCCATCTCCGGGCTGCTGCCACTCGCAGTGTTGTTGTTGTTGTGAGGGCTTCGGAATGGAGAATTCCCCGCCCAGCCTCTTGTTTTCTTTCGGCCCGGGTGGGCTGACCCAAGCCCGTCCATTTCTTGTCCCCTTGCCTAGCTGCTCAGGACATCCCATTGCACACACACTGTCGGCCTGCGGCTGTATGGGGCCAGCGCTCCGAGAAACGCGGGCCTGTGTTGTTCATTTCTTGTTGTTGATTTTTTGGGCGCATCCCAATAGGGGAAGCCCCATCTGCAGCAGCTCATCAAAGCAGGAGAATGAAAGAATCCGGCGCCCCATTTCGACATATAAAGCCAGCGGTGTGTTTCCCTCTCTCCTCGACTTTTTCTTCTCCCTCCTCATCACACTCACTCACTCACACTCACTCCAGTCTTTCGCTCAACAACCAACCCTCAATATCTTTTACTAGTTTTTATTCTTTTTCAAGAAACAAAAAAACAAGACCCACTCACAAATCAAAATGTTCTCCAAGGTCGTTGCTCTCACTCTCGCTGGCGCCGTCGCCGTCCAGGCCGGCCACCTCGCCGGCAACGGCACCATGACCACCGTCACCGAGGTCGTCGACGTCTACACCACGTACTGCCCGGAGCCCACCCACCTGACCATGAACAACAAGACGTACACGGTCACCGAGGCCTGCACCTTTACCATTACCGACTGCCCCTGCACCGTCACCAAGGCTGTAAGCACCGCCATCTGAACAACCAACACCTCGAGTATCTGCAGAATAGCTAATGTCTTTTCAGGTTCCTACCAACGGTGGTCACAACGGTAACAACGGAAACAATGGCAACAACGGAAACAATGGCAACAACGGTAACAACGGTGGCAATGGCAACAAGGGTGGCAACGGCGGCAACGGCAACAACGGTGGCAACGGTAACAACGGTGGCAATGGCAACAACGGCAACGGCGGCAAGACCCCTGCCCCTACCACCGGCCCCGTCACCACCGGCACCCCCGGCGGCAACCAGTGCCCCGGCGGCAAGGACTGCCCTCCTCCCGTCGTCGGCGCTGCCGGCCAGAACACGGCCGCCTACGGCATGGCCCTCGCCGGTGCCATTGCCGCCGCCGCCGTCGCTCTGTAAATGGATTCCCTTTTTTCTCCGTCTTTCGAAAAAGAGCCCAGTTTGGGGGTATTCATATAGGAACATGGTGTTTTTTGTCACTTCAGCCTTGGACACTGGGTCCGTTAATGTAATATACATATCTTCTATTTTTACAAACTCAAAGCTTGTACCGTTTTTCGATGCCATGTCCTCTATTCGTCTATATCTCTGCCGTGATTTCAACAGCGATCAAGCTGTCGAAGAACGAGTTGATGAGTGCCTGGGCCGGGATGGGAGTTTTTCGATCAAGACAGTGCTCATTACCCGGGATATAATCATGCGGACTCTGATACTTTTCTTGCTTGCTTTCCGCCTCCTTCTACTATGCACGAAGAAGCAGCATGTACAAAATCCGACATCTCTTCTTTTCCTCACAGGGCTTTCTTGTCCTCGCTTCGCACATCACAATTGACCTTTGGCTTGACTGGACGCCTCTCGAACACGAAATGCATGTCTATTCCAACGCTCATAAAAAAGATGCAATCAAACGTTACATTGCTCAAAACCGAATGATCCGCATTTGGGTGGCTGGCTATGGCAGCTCGGCTGCATCGCGACCTACACCCGCTTCAAGGTACTGCGGCTGTGCTTTGTTTTGCTGCTGCTGATATCCGCCGTAGCTATTGCCGATCCCACCACCGACATGCATGCCATGCAACGACGTCCGGCCATCCTGCGACGCGTGACCCTGCTCCTCTTCCCTGTGGCTGTAGTATCGCTGACTGTTTGCATTCCTCGGGCATTCCACGGCCTGCGTTGCAGTCGCCGCCGCAGCGCGACGGTCCGCCTCGGCCTCCCTTTGCACGTAGTAGCTGCTGGCCCTGTGCTTCTTCTTGTGCTCTCTCTCCACGCCCCGCCGGGCCTCCTCCTCGTCCCGCTCGATGCCCAGGAGCAGCCGCTCCCTGTCGGTCTTTTCCTGCGCCTCGCGCGCGCCGCGCCGCGTCAGGCTCTCGACGAGCCGCTTGTGCGACTCCTTGAGCGTCCTCTTGACAAACGCGGCCAGGACGACGCTGCACCGCAGCTCCGTGTCCTCGCGCAGGTACAGCCCCGAGGGCGGCGCGCCGATGCCCAGCTCGGCGCGCTCGCGCGGCTCGCCGGGCGCGCTGCCCCCGACGGACCACCGCGTGCGCAGGTCCACGCCCATGGGCGCGTAGCAGTGCGTCTGCAGCCCGACGTCCGCCAGGTCCAGGAACGCGCACCGGTAGCTGACGGAGCCGCTGGCGAGCCCGCCGGGCAGGTAGGCGATCCTGTCGGTGACGAGGTACCACACGCAGGCGCGCTCGTCGGCCGGCGCGCTCGACGGCGGCGGGATGCGCTGCCGGTCCGTCACGAGCGGGTTCAGGTCGACCATGGCCGGGTGGTCCTGCAGAAAGGCGACGGCGGCCTGGCGCGTCATGCCCGCCGGCAGAGGGGTGACGGTCGTGAAGCTCGACTTTTTCAACATGGTTTTGTGTCGGCCGCGTCGGTCGGTGTAAATGGGTGCCGTAGGAGCGTTCCGTGGACGCCGTGCTCAGCTCGTCTTCCCTGTGCGATTCAGTGTACAATGTAAGCAACTGAAATTGCGTAGTCACATTAACATAGTCGTGCGCACTCTAGTCTGACCGCATTGCGCCGCCAATGGCCTGGATTGTGTCGGATCGTTCAGGCTAGTAACTACCGTGCGGATCCAGAGGCGTGATGTCACTCCGCAAAGAGGATGACGCCGTTGGGGTTTCAGTGCAGCGAAAAAGTCAAATGTGTACAGTGCAAAAGCCAAGAGGCAAGACGACTGCCCGTCAGTGGACATTGACTTTCTTTATTACATGACAGACTGCATTCTGCCCTCCCATTGTCTCCGAGCCTGGTCGTTCCCTGATCCCTGCCATCTCGAGCGGCCCCGGAAGCCTCACCATCCGAAACGTCAGCCCGAAACAACGCACCACAAATGTCACATCTACCGCAAAGAGAATAGCCATGTCCACTTTCAGAAGCTGCCTAAAGTATTTATTGTAGCCTCAACGCGTGAAATATCAGAAAGAACTATTCTCGCCGCTCACATTCATCATTCTTCTCCCAAGAGATGTGCAATGCAGGGTAGGTTGCCCATCCCTCATGCAAGGTCCCTGCGCAGGAATGAAATAAGGCTGCGCCGCCAGGCAGAGCCCCAAGGACCCAGCCAAGTGCCGGCATCTGCGTGCCCAAGGCTCTCTGAGCCCATCTGGCGTCGGCACTAGCTAGGGCGATCATGTTGCTATTTTAGGTGCGCAACTGCGCCTCCCTTCACCAAGCCTGTGACGCGCCACTGGTAACTCGTGACGGGCTCACTATCAACTAAATACATGTCTCATGACTTTTGCAGAGCTGAGCGTGCCGCAAGCAAGCGCGATTGAGCTTCCCGTTCTCAGTGCGCTGCTCTCGTGGGCTCTACACGACCTGCAAGCACGTCAAGATCTTCACAGTAGGCAGTTCAACGAGTTAGAGGCACACTTGCGCTAGGCGGTGGCGCTTCCAATTGTCGCCATGGATGTGCAATATCACATTCAGTTAACAAACTAGCTTGGAAAAAACACTATACAGACAGTCTCCAAACAGATCAAATCAAGATAAATCGGACTGGGAGACTAATCGATGTCGTACAGCTCCATCTCGTCCGCCTGAGACATGGCATCATCATACAACGACTCCAACTCTGCCTCTCGGAATGGCTCCTCCTCTTGGGCTGGTTGCGCCATCGCCTCTATTTCCACAAGCTCTGCTGAAGCCAAACCGTACAACGCATCGAAATAGTTCTCCTCTTCAGAGTCCTCCGCAGCGGCTTCACCTGGCCGCACCGCCGCTACCGCAGGATCGCCGCCGCTGTGGGCTTCGTGACTACCTCGCTCACCGTCACCGTCATTACCATCATCTCCGTCAGAGTTACTGCCCCCGTTTCCGTGCCCGTGCTCATCTGCGCTCGAGGTTCCCTCTTCCCCATCAGTGCTTCCTTCACTGCCGGACGAGATAGCAACGGTGAAAGGAGAGTCAAAGTCCGCAATCGAGTCATCTTCAACGTCTTGAACGCTATTCGCAGCATCGTTTCCGATCCAGTCTGCATCGGCATCATTTGCCTCCGGGGCAAGAATGGAAGCCAGGTCCTCGGAATCGCTTTCATCACCATCAAAAGGCTTCGGGTCTCTGAGTCTGCTTTGCATCCATACCGTAAAAGCCCGAGGCGGGCTATGCCTCTTCGGCCCGTTCACAGCCCTCATGACCCTCTCATGTCTTTGCAGGGCGTCTTGTCTTCTGCGCAACCCCGACTCATACCTAATTGGCGGCTGATGCGCCTCAGACGGCTGACGCGGCTGGCTGACATCGCCACCTTTGTTAAAGGAGAGAGGAAAGGTCTGCCAATAATTTTGGAGACCACGAACTCTCTTCTTTTTTCTGTTCAACCATCTTTCAGGCACAAGCATATATTCGATAATATAATGAGAAAGTTCGCGAGGAATCCGGTTTTCAAGGCATATTTTTTCATAGTCAATCGCTTCCTTCCACCAGTCGAGGCTTTGGGGCGGCACAAAACGCGTCGAGCACACGACATAATGGGGATCCACAAGATGAATATGCATAAACTGCAAGCTGCCAGGCTTGTAAGGTTCTTCCAACGTGGGCGATTCAAACTTGTGCTGAAGTGTATTAGGGTATGTGACCATCCTGCCCTCCGGTAGTCTAACGGTGCCAAGCTCCTGGAAAACGGGCGTTCGTTCTCTGTCTTCAGGCTGGGGAGAGCCTGATGCAGCTGCACCACTAATAGGAGGTGCAGAAGAGGAACCGGCGACCACTTCTTGGTTTGAATCTCGGCACTCGTTTAGTCTGTCCTCCCATATGTTGCGCCTCGTCTCGGTCCTGAATGAGATGCCACCAGAGACAGAGGCGATGTTCTCTCGACGTAAGCATATAAGTGTTGTAGCAACAATCCTTTCATTTCGATTGCCGTTAAGATTCCAGCTAAGATGCCTAAGAGATGTAATTAGAATATGAAAACTAGCACATCCTTAGCTGACGCTAACTTACTGTATGCTATCTGTTGAAACAGAGCCATCTGAGTCAAGCTTAATAGTCGAAATCTCCACATAGATCTGCAACCCTCGATCTTTAAAGCCGTCGCGTAGAGAAACTTTGTCGTATATTTTTCTCGAACTGATGTATTGACCATCGAGGGCCATGACCGGATTCCACCTGCGTTCGTGCCAGTCATCTGGAGCAGCATTACTTTCCCGGTCGTTCGCCCAGGCTGAGTATTCGCGAAAGCCGACTGAACACGAACATAAGGCGCAAGTACCAGCAGAACAAGCGGCGCATCTATAGAGCCTAGGCATAATGCGCGAGACGCCTCGGGCCAGACTTTTATACAGCAGTATCTCATTCCAATCGTCGATCAAGTCGGACACTAGATGCTCGACTGCACTGTAAACAGCCTTATGTTTGATTGGATGTAGATTGTTGATAGGGGAAATGATGCTGACACTGCCGTTTTTCTCTGAAAATTTGACATCTGTTGCCAGCCATTGCGACTTCCCCGAGTAGTACTCAGGATCGCCATTATTTAAACGATCAGACCCCCAGTTTGAGCGAGGACAAAGGTCTCCAATCGTCATGGAATCTAAGAAGTTGTCCAGCGTGATGGGCCGACCATCAATTCGTATAGGTGAAAGTTCGAAGACAAATGGCAGCATCCAAGGTGAAAGCTCGAGCAACAGCGTGTCAAGTTTGAGCTTCTCCAAGAAATCACCCCTCACCAAGCGATCAGACTTGCAGATGCGAGATGCAGAATCCAGGACGAACACGGAGCGGCGACTTTTGTACTCGGAAGCCTTCTTCCGAAGCTCAAAAACACACCATTCCCAAAGATTACTGCTCTCTGGAAAGTGCTTTGTAAACGCTTCCTCCCTCCACTCCCGGCAAGCAGAAAAATCATCAACCTCAATTTGCCAGTCCTCTCGATCGGTAAAATCGTTGATGAGTCGCATGATAGTTATTTCTGGGTGACTCAGTCGATCTTGTCTCCATAAATTGAAGCCATGAGAGAAATGGAGATATACACGGCGCTCAAAGTTGACGCTTGTGTTGATCCCTGGGATCTGAGGTGGCATGGAATCATCGTCCCGCCCAACCCAACCCCCAGCGTGACGAACTGTGCGGCGGCGTTTCGCGTCTTTTCTTTCCACTAAAAAGAAGAAGCGCACAAGTTAGCGAAGATGCAGAGTCGTTCAGGCGATAGTTGAGACAGACATCTGCCGTGCTGGAAAGTAACCGTTGCGTTGACTGCCCAGCTAGTCATATTGCCTGCCCGCCAAGGAGACAGGGCCAGGGACTTCAGGAAGGAATCAGGGCGCAGAACACACAACTAAAAATGCAAACGCTTCACAGAAAAGCGTGCTAATGTGAGCGCGAAAGAGACGAACCCCAAAAAAGACGGACAATACTAAAGCTTCACTTCATAAGCTGGTTTCTCAGGCGGTTTCTTTGGTTGGTTCAGTAGAGGCCAGCAGTGTGACAGCGCACCAGACTGAGCTACCTAGTCGCTAATTATGTATTACTTGAGCTACTCGCGCTGCACAGCCGGGAGCTTAAATAATGACACTCACCAACTTGTACAACTTCTCGACCGCAGAGAACTCTAGCTTGACTATCACACTATCTAGGTAAATTGGAGTATTTGGCATCCATTTATTACTCGCATGCTTTTGAGTAGCATCGGCTTTATATGAGCACAGCTACCCGAAAAGTACAGCAAACCAGGGCGCGCGAAGCACAGGGGCTCCCTAGACGTTCGGGGGCATACTGCAGAGCTGGAGCGGCTACGTGGGGCAGAAGCATGAGCGTTTCAAACGGGAGGCCCAACTAGATGCGCATCGATGCTTGGCTCGCAATCGCCAAGTTAACAGCAGAAGAGCGAAGAGGGAAACAGTGGGATTAGCGCTGCTATACCAAACAGTTGCGCCTCAGGCATCCACCTAAACATAGCAGGAATTGTTATCAGCGCTCTGCATCTAAGCTATGGCCTTTTGCATGAGACTATGTAATGTAATGTCAGAGGGGCTACTTTCAGGCGATGTTATCAAGGCCGAGGCTACTTGCGGCGGTTGGTGGACAGCGAATCGTGGCGTCAAATACTAGAGCGCATTAGGAAGGACGTTCCTGTGAATCCTTCGACAGCCATTTGGTCTGGGCCAACGGCATTAAAGGTTGCAGCACATGCTAGACCTTTAGCTGAGCAGGTCTGGCACACTAGTAGCCCGTGACCGGCCCGACTGCGATGCTTTCTTCAAAGGGGCTTGGAACTCTTGATTGCCCAAGGTGCTGCGACCATATTTGAGCTGCCTCTCAGGCTTCCAATACAATCAGAAAAGTGGCCGTAGACAAGGGGTCTGCTTAATTTTGCTTCTTGGGAGCGGTTATCTGACGGGTCGAATTTCGATCAGCCCCGGAACGGTCGATGCGACTTCCGTGCGCTGGGTAAGAACATGGCGTGCATCCTTCGCCCCCCCCCGCACGCGCGCAAAAGGGACTTTTGTCTAGCGTCCGAAAGAATCACCCCATCCTGGGCGGCTCCCGCCGCGATATTGGTGCCCACCTGCTCTGACGCGCCCAATGCAAAGCAGCAGTCAACGGCACCCAGTTGGCGGCTTACGGGTCAGTATATCTGAATGAATCGAGCGTAAAAAGGTAAGAAAACAAGCAAGATGGACGGTATGGCACGTAGGGTTTGCCTGTTTGCTGGCTTACTGGTAGAAACCAGATCTGCCAGGCTGCCAACGCTGGCGGAATATCCATAGACCCCCTTCCGCCCATTTCTGTAGTGCAACATCAACGAGGCTGCGGTCCACTGTCCTACATTGAATGGCGTCTGGTGGCGCTGCCATTTATCTATATCAAGCTAGTGTTATGGCGCTGCGACCTGATGCGATCCACCGGCGATGCTACCAACAAGAAGAATGTGCTCGCGTCGGTCACACGGCGATATTGCCAGAAACGGCCCATTGCAACCTCGCGGGGGCTTTGTGCGCCCAAAGCCGATTCATTGAGTGTCATGTGTGTGTAAGCCTGCTTTTGCATCGACGAGATAGGTGCGATGCGGCGCTGAAGTGGCAAGGAAGTGAGCATGTCTTGCCGTGTTCCGCCTTTATGGCCTTCAAGTATCGCAGGATACCGCTGCCTCCAGCCATTCTGGGTAGCCGCCCTACCCTTCGACCTGCAGCAATCCAGAACAAGCTACGGATTTTTAAGATACGAGTTATGTACTCGCTAGCAAAGATAGCTACCAGTTGCCGCCCATGGTCACACCACCACCACCTTCCAACGACCCCCGCTTATGGGTAATCTTCAAAGGCCCATTCGCTAGCGAGAAGCCCGAGATTTAAACCTGGGCGATAGCCCGGTCTACGGACAGGGTTACATCCAAAGT
The DNA here is from genome assembly GCF_028009165.1 of Akanthomyces muscarius. Lineage (NCBI taxonomy): Eukaryota > Fungi > Ascomycota > Sordariomycetes > Hypocreales > Cordycipitaceae > Akanthomyces > Akanthomyces muscarius. The sequence continues at coordinate 3,582,499 of NC_079245.1, read as the reverse complement.
CTCCGTCGTTTAACTGGCAATTGGTACTTTGGACGTAGGACAACTTCTTGTACTGTGGCGCGCCGCTCTTCTCTCTTCCCCTCTTCATTCAACCACCCACCTCAAACAGCTTGCTGCACAACTGCGATTCACTGTTCTTCAGCACCATGTCTGCAACCCAGATTCTACTTGTGGCCGTCGTCGCCTTACTTGCACCTGCTTCTGCCAGCCCGCGTAAGTCTCCCCGTACCCGCTCGGAAGCGGCACAACAAATCTGACTGGGCAACAGAATACCATGGAGGCGGTGATGCTTCTGCTATCGACACTACCGAGGCTGCTGTGTAATCGCGGGGCTATCCTCAGCAATACACTTGAAGTCCTCTAGTGTATCTTATCTTCTGCTGTCTTTCCCGCGACATAGATTTAGCTACTAGAGCGTTGAAATTGAAGAAAGTCGACATTCTCCCAGTAATTCACAAGCGAAACCAGGTGAAAAGAAATGCTGCAGTGCAGAGTCTTGCAGCTTTCGACCAGCTTTCGCTGAGAGGAGGGCAATAAATTGGCCAGCTATGCGGCACAGTCGGCCCTAGCTCGAGTGACCGCAGTAGCGTCGTATTATGCGCAGCTCAGCTTGTAAATACATGCATCTCAAAAAAGGCCAGTTTGAACCAACCAAGGAAATTGACCAAGGGGTACTCTCGGGAACCTTTGAGCAATCGGCCGCGGGCCTAAGCCCGCCCCCAGCCCACCACTATCCCCCGCATATAGCCTGACATTTCTGCCACCACCGATCTCCTCCCGTGTCTGAGCCAACCAACTGTTCCTGGTCATTCTTCGTTTCCAGATCTTTCGTTCCGGCTGCCTTTGCAGCGTGCCCAAAGGATGTTCTCGCTCGCAGACAACGTGTTCTGGCCGCATGGCTTTCCCATCTTCGACTTCAGCTTGGTCTTCGAGGAGAGTATCCTCCAGATCCTACCATCGAGCTCGTTCATCTTGTTTGGCCCTGCCATTATTCTGCATTACCGTCAGACCAATGCCCGTATTCGTCAGAACAAATTGCTATGGACAAAAGTGGTATGTCGAATGCTCACAGTCCGTTTTGGCTGAACAGTTAGGAACTAATAGCACTGTCCGCAGGGTGTCACCTTTGTCCTGTGTGTTTTGGAGCTTGTCAGCGTGGTATTGCGCTGTCTATCGACGACTCGTACGGATACAACGGACGCGGCTGCAGTGCTCGAACTTGTTGCCGCTGTGACTATCGCTGCTGTGGTGTATGTTGAGCACCGACATGCGATCAGAACCTCGACACTGCTCGGCCTCTATCTTGCGATAGGCACTCTCATAGACGGGACCAAGAGTCGCTCATACTTCAAGCGCGATCTGACTACCTCTGGGGCTGTTGCGGCAGCTACTTGCGCCGTGCGACTTGCCTTGGTAATCCTCGAGGAAATACCGAAAACGAACCTCATCATTGACCCCAAGCTTCGCACTCTATCTGAGGGCGAAGCTACTAGTGGGTTTTTTAGTAGACTGTTTTTCCTTTTCCTTCAGCCAATGATGCGCACTGGATATCGAGGCGTACTTGCCATGGACGACATGAGCAACCTCGGTATTGAGTTCGCTGCGAGGAACCTCTTCTACAGTCTATCAGGCTACTGGCCAACTTCAAGAAGAACGTCGAAGAACTCTCTGTTTCTTTCCTGCTGCTATATGTTCAAATGGTCCATTCTCCTCATTGCCATTCCTCGGCTACTTCTCACCGGCTGCATGTTCGCCCAACCGTTCGTCATGTCTGACGTGATTAGCTCCATCCAAAGGCCAGATGACGACGAGAAAGGCGGCCTTGTTGGAGCGACGGTGTTGTCATTCGGAGGAGCTGCAATATTTCGGGTAACTACTACGCATTTAAAAAATCGCCTGGTCACTCGAGCGCGTGGCGCTTTGATGTCTCAAGTCTATGATAAGTCATTTCGTCTGAAGACTTCTGAAGCAAAAAAGCAAGCGGGAATAACTCTGATGAGTGCCGATTTCGAGAACATCGCCGCCGGCATCCCCAATTGCATCGAAATTCCATTTGCAATTATCGAATCGGGCCTCGGGATGTATTTCCTAGCCCGCTTCATTCACCAGTCCTGCCTGGTCCTGTTTGCTCCGCTCATCATAACCCTCGCCATGGGTTACATCTTTGGAAAATACTCCTCGTCAGCTATGATGTACTGGAATGAACACATTCAAGTGAGAGTGGCAAAAACTTCACAAGTCCTCGCGCAGCTTCCAGCAATCAAATGCCTTGGCCTTGGCCCCAAAATTGCGCAATTCGTTCAAGATCTCCGAGTTGTTGAGACCATTGCATCAAGGAGATTCCGCCGCGTCCACGCGCTATCAACCGGAGCGGCTGTTGTGGTTGATAGAATGACGCCTGTACTTGTCGTCGTGACCGGGGTATACACCGGTATGTTTGGAGATACGATCGATGCGGAAATCCTTTATCCTACCCTGGGTATCGTGACGCTGGTGCAATCGCCACTCGCAAGTCTCTTAAGAATTTACCCATCGGCCATGTCGATGCTGGGGTGCTTTGAGAGATTTCAGAAATTCCTATGTCAAGATGAACATCAAGACATGCGTACAATCTATCGCACATGCCCTAACACATCGCAAGAAAATGAAAAGGAATCATCTTCTGGAATACGAGTTACCCCAGAGAGCTCCGGTGCGCAGACGACATTCCCTGTGTTCTGCTTTGAGAAGGCCACTCTTGCTCCCCGTGGATCAGACGAGGCAGTTCTCTCAAATGTAGACTTCTCTATCGAGAATGGGACCGTCACGTCGATGTTCGGCCCTACAGGTTCTGGAAAGACGACCTTTGCTGAGAGCATGCTGGGCGAAGCGGAAGTTCTCGAAGGGAAAATCTACGTCGATGGAACAGTTGGGGCTATAGCTGTCTGCGGTCAAGAGGCATACCTACCAAACGACACGGTTCGTGCCTGCATCGTTGGTGCCTGCAAGTATGAGCCCGCTTGGTTCAATACGGTCATCACATACTGTAAGCTGCTTGAGGACCTCAAGCGACTGCCGAACGGCGAGCACTATGTCATTGGCAGCGGTGGCATTGCTCTGAGTGGCGGACAGCGCCAACGGATTGGAATTGCCCGAGCTGTGTACGCGCGAACTGAGGCGATCATCTTCGATGATGTATTCAGTGCTCTCGATAAGCGAACAGCTATTGAGATCCTGTCTAACCTCTGCGGTAGAGGGGGCCTCCTTCGGCAGCTGAATTGTACAGTGGTGCTCTCTAGCTACTTACCAGAGTGCATCGATGTTGCCGACAACCTTCTCCTCTTTGACGGCAATGGGAATATCTCGTTCGAGAAGTGTCAATCTAATGGCAAAGTGCAGAAGCAGGTCGCTTGCCTTATCCGCCAAGGCTTTCTGGGAGAAGAAGAGGACCTTCCGGTCGAGGAAGCGCCCACCCTGAACCAGCTTAAGCATGAACCAGGCCCACCAAATGCTGGTGTTCAACGTGAGAATGACTCGCGCCGAAAGGGCAGCAAGAGTCTATATCTTCTCTGGATCGATACAATTGGGCGCGTATCAATGTTCGTTTTCACTCTTTTGCTCTTCTTGATGGCACTGGCCGAGTCTTTCTCGCCCATTTATTTGAGGCTTTGGATCGACTTTGCCCCAGGGAACAGGAAGTTCCTTATCGGATACGCCTTGATATCTGCGAGCGCCGGTGTGCTCTCGAGTCTCTGTTTGTACAGCATGTTCATCAAATTAGCACCGCGTGCTTCTATTGGGCTACATGAGCGACTCACAAGTGTGGTAACACGAGCTACGCTGGGGTTTTTAAGCTCTACTGACTCGGGATCTCTCTTGAATCGATACAGTGAAGACATGGAAGGATTATCCAAGCGTGTACCGGCCAAGGTGTACTCAGTGCTTTACTTTTCATTCGCTGTGCTGATAAACATTGGAGCCATCCTCGCGGGCGCAACATACATGTCAGCGATCTTGCCTGTGGTCTTTGGCTTCCTTTTCTTCATACAGAGGTACTACCTTCGCACGTCTCGCCAGCTTCGACTTCTCGAGATTGAAGCCAAAGCGCCCCTGGTCAGATCCCTGCGTGACATTGGCACCGGCATTGTCTATATACGCGCATTTCGCACGCAAGAACATGACTTTGCGCGTTGCTTGTACATCCTGGACCAATCGCAAAAGCCATATTACTTCCTTCTGGCTTCGCAAGCATTCCTTTCGCTTATGCTAGACCTTGTTGTCGCATTAATGGCACTCACACTGTCAGTCCTTGCACTCTATGTAAAGGACTCAACCTCGGCGAATGCTGCAGGTCTTGCATTCCTGAACCTCATCACTCTCGGTACTGGTTTCAACATGGTCATCAATGCTTGGACTGCGATGGAAATTTCGGTTGGCTCTCTAGCGAGGTTGCGAAACTTTATGAGAGATACCCCCACGGAGAAGAAGGTAGGAGAGACGAACCTGCCAGAAAACTGGCCTTCCCGGGGCGAGGTCATTTTCCAAGATGTTGTCGCTCGCTACAAAGTAGATGACGGTAGCCAAGAGCCCGACGTTCTTCGACAAATAGAACTCTTCATTGAGCCCGGAAAGAAGATTGGCGTCATGGGACGCACTGGCAGCGGCAAGTCTTCTCTCCTGTACGCAATCCTTGGGTTCTTGGAGTACGACGGCACTATTAGCATCGACGGCATCGACGTCAAAACTGCTGATCCTGATGAGCTTCGCTCCCGCATTATAACCATTACTCAAGAGTTGGTCGAACTGGACGGGACAGTTCGAGATAACCTGCTTCCATACGACAAGTCTTGGGGCGAGACAAAGCCGGCCAAGCTGGACGTGGACCAGCAGGCAGAAGCCGAGAGGAGAGACCAAATTGTCCGAGAGACTCTAATAAGGCTGCGGATTTGGGACCGACTTCCTCGCAAAGGTGGCCTGGATGCCGTGCTGGAGGAGGTCGGATACTCGTACGGAGAGAAACAATTGCTATGTATCGCAAGAGCAGTCGTGCGCAGGCGCTTGACAGGCAGCAAGCTCGTGCTGGTCGATGAGGCGACGGCAAATGTGGACACCTGGCGAGATCAAATCGTGCGGGAAATGATGGTGGAGTATTTTCGAGGTTGTACGATCATTGTGGTCGCGCATCGTGAAGAAACTATCGCCGACACCAATCGCACACTGCACATGGCGGGTGGCCAGATTGAGCATGTGGACGACTGGGATAACTACCAAGGCTAGTTGGATTTGCAACTGTCATTCTTTTTTCTATCATGCACATATTTCTTCATTACTACTTATCTATGGGTCGTCATTTTTGCTTTCTCATTGTCTACTCTGTTCATGGCTAGTGGGCGACCAGCCAATTACTACTACACCGTCGCGTTGTCTTGTTTTGCTTTTATGGTTGCTGCATAACATTTACTGTATTTACTACTGCTTTATGGCGCTTTTTGGTTAGCTAGTTACTGCTATGATTACCTATAATTTTTCTTAAGACAAAAGCCATCCGAGAACTGCCGCCAGACTATCGGCTGAGTAGTGAAATGATACAACATTTTAGGCGTGATACGCAAGCTGCATCACATTTTTTATGCGCGTATTTGTGCTTCAGATGCAGATTCACCATGTGTCGATTGCTAGAGTTACACCATTCCTAAGTAGAAAGCAATAATAACATGTCCCAAACGCCGTCGCTGAGGTTCTGGGTCGACCCGATGCGAAACCCCATACCATTTTTCTTTGCATTTTACAATAGACCTCCCTATGCGCTCTATATCGCCGTCGGCGCAGCGTCCTTTTTCCAGCCCTTGGAGCGCATGTTCAGCTCAACCGTCTTCCAGATGGACTCGACGGCCTCCTTGTCGCGGAAGCGCGAGGCGTCGAAGCCGACGCCGCGCCAGCGGTCAATGTTGGCCGACAGCACGCGGTGGCCCCAGTCACGGACGTTATCCGGGGCCTGGTCGCCGCGCCAGCCGACATAGATGCCCTGGACGTGCTTGAAGAGCTCGTTGGGGCTGCTCCACTTGTAGTTTTTGAACTGCCACGTCTGGCCGGTAGTGAAGACGGCGACGACGCGGGGCCAGTACTCGGGCTTGAACTGCTCGGGGCCCTCGACAAGGATGAAGCGCATCGGGCGGTTGGGGTCGACGGCGCGGATGACGCGCTGCACGTGCAGCATGCTGACGGTCGAGGCGCCGGCGTCGGGCGGCACGAACTTGCCGTCCTCGAGGAACGAGCGCGCGTTGGACAAGCGCAGCAGCGACGACGCCGAAGGCGACAGCAAGATGATGGGGTCCGGCCTCCTAGACGGGCCCTTTTGGTTGAGCGACAGGGACGTGTTGGCCACCAGGTTCGCGGTCGACTGGGACTTGCGCTGGATAAAGGGCGCGGCAAGCTTGCGCACGTGTGAAAAGTCCTATACATGACAATCTGTGTTAGTTTATGAGCTCGGAGCATTGCTGCTTAACCCATTGGGACAGCAGCCGGTTTGGAGCAGGGGGAAAGCCTACCGTGGGCTTGATACCCCTCAGAACAGTATTGCGATCTCCCATGCGTCGCTCCCCGTCGTAGATGCTCGCCAATCGCGGATCCAAAGTTCCCTTGCCAGCGCGTGCCTGCACCGCCGCCGACGCACCCTTTGTCACGGGCGCCGCCGCCGCCACCGCGGCCTGGTCGTCCGCAAGCGGCTTTATGTATTCCGACTCCTCGCTCGCGCCCTCGAGCCAGGTGATGAGATCGAGGCGCTCGATGAAGCCCAGGTTCTGGACGTTGGCGGCGGCGCCGAGCTCGCCGTTGAGCGCGGCCGCGGCGGCATTGTACTCGGGGATGGCCAGCTCGCGGTTCAGCCAGGCAAAGTAGATGGAACGCAGGTCGACGGGGTTGTCGCTGGAGATGAAGCGCGTCGCGGCGTCCATGGGCAGCACCACGACCGCCTGGTCGTCGGCCGTCGGGATCAGCAGGTGGCTGGCCTGCGCGAGGCCGACCTCGGGCGAGCCCGCGTCGGCGGACGCGCTGGGCGTAATGGCATGGCCGGCGGCGATGGCCTGTCGCAGCCGCAGCAGCGGGTCTTGCTCGTTGGCCGCCATTTCTCGTCGGGGGTGGTGGAAAAGGGGTCGGTTGGGCGTTTGAAGAGAGAGCTTCGAGCTTTCTTGAGCGGCGCGAGTGAAGCTGGTTGGCAGAGGCCAAATTTGTGGCGCAGGCGTACAAATCCGGTTTAGCGCTTCATCACTGTGCACAATACAGACTGGGAGGTACCAAAAAGACAGAATTGCGAGGATGAAATGCAACTTTAGAACTGAATGCTACTGCTTGAAAATTACTTGGCTCGGTTTAGTTTCAATTCTGGCTTTAATCGCAGCTCGCTACGATGACTGTGGCTGTAACGTGGGAGGATGGATTTGATCATTGGGGACAATCTCACTTACACCGAGGTGCCCCGTGGCGGAAGAGCAAGCCTGGGATGGGGCAGAAGCGTGCATCTACTTACAGAAAGAGGCTGGTGAGTCGATTTTTTCTGTGCTATTTTTTTATATCTATTTTGGAGGGGGGACTTTCGGTTCTTCCCCAACTCTTTGCCTCATTTCGTATGCTGGCATTTCAGTGCCTTCTAGAGCACTACGATAATTCGTGTCAACAGTGGTGCTTGTCTGGTGCTAAGATTACAATAACTTTTAGCAATTTCGTATCATGTAGGACCTTTTTTGAACAGTTTTACTGAAACTGAAACTCACTAGAGCACTCATACTAAAGAGAAGTGTACATTGTCTCTAGCTTGTATCAACCAAGCGATCCTTCTATCTTTCCAAGACGGCGCGTAGCCGCATCGCGGTGAAAATGAGCACAGCATGCCCACACTCATTTAAGCTGGCAGGCGGTAATTTGGCCCTCCAAATGCGGTTTCGGCTGGATAGTGGCAATGGACGAGTTCGTCACGGAATCCTCCGGCTTCGCACTCACAGCACGCTTGCTGTTGCCGCTCATCTGCACCGTCGCGCTATTGGCAAAGCGTCTGGTGCAGCTCCCGCCCGACTTAATAAAGGCGCCAAAGTACCATTCATACGCCATATACTGATTTTGTATCGTCGGCCACCAGTCCGTAATGCTGCCGAAGCCGCCGGCGAGGTTGGCGTCGGCCACGCCGCACTTGCCCACCTCGGCAAAGTCCTCCATCCAGTTGGCGCGGCCGTACTCGCTGGGCGTGTGCGAGTCGCGGTAGTAGGCGTCGCTCCAGATGCGTGAACTGCTGAAGGTGTCGCCGTAGCCCGACAGCGCGTACCAGTCCATGCTATGCGACACCTCGTGCAGGAGGAGCGGCATGTCGATTCTAGAAAAGAAGCGAACGTCGCCGCTGGGGGTTGCCTGAGCATCCCACTTGGAAAGATAGGAAGGCAAGCCGACCAAGTGTCTGGGAAGGAAGAGTAGATGAAATGTTAGTTGAAAGGTGTTCCATGTACGGCTGAATCCTCTGCAGCCGCGAAGACTTACCTTACAAACTGGCGCATGCCGACTGGCGTGCGGCCAAACATTTCAAGCATGTTGCCTTCGTCGGCTGCCGAGTCCTTGTGCCGACAAAAAATCCAGGCCCTGTCACAGTCGGCATAGTGAGCACTGAACACGGTAAAGTCATTTGGGTCCAGACCAAACTCATTCGCCATGTCCTTGCATGATTGCGGCAGCCAGCCGTGAACCCAGTAGTCACGGCTGTAACTGCCGGCAAAGCCGAGTTGGTGCTCAAGATGAGCCGCCATCTTCCCATAGTTGAACTGATCATCCGGGATACCAGCGTGAGGCAAAAGATCAGCCAAGGCGGGGATGGCCATGGCGAGCGAGGCGGCAAAGACATCGAACTTCATGGTGATACTTTTTTGGCGTTTGAGCAGAGTGATTAAATACTGAAAGAAGATTTGAAGAAGAACTCTGATGAGCTCGACGGTTTCTACGAGTTTTTCCCCTTTTATATATACGGCACTCTACAACAGCAGTCCACAGAAGGCTCAATACAAATATTGCGCCTATATAAGCAGGCCGAATAACTCGCGCTTTTATGATCTAGGAACGATAGAGCCCCACGGTTATCATATAGTACTGCCTCTAGTAATAGAAGCATCACCCAATATTGACTATACAAACAACTCTAAATACCCCACAACATTCTGACATATTTAGTGACTCTTTTTTACAGTAAGCTTCAGTTAACATTGGATCCCACTTCACCTCTCAAAGGGGAAGAATCTCCGAGATCATGACCCGACTATGAGCCAGCCTTGTGATCTAATAAACAGTGTTGCTACCGGGAGGCTCTTGAATGATTCAGCAACGGCCACCGGTAAGAAAAAGTGACCACGCCAGCATCTTTCTTTCTTTTTTTTTTTTGGCAAATGTCAACACAGACGATGAGATAAAATTGGCTAGCTTCTCACAAAGGCTAAACAGGCGAGGGGACTGAAATACGGCAGTCTTCTACCAACATCGACATAACGGTCAATTTGAATGATTGAAGGACAGTCGTCACTTTTCGACCAACATCAAGATGCACGCCGAAACGGCATCGGCCAATTCCCTCAAAAGGTATAAATGGGCTTTGCTTGTCGGAACGCTAATGCAGTCTCGGCTGGCCTTGGGCGATCCTTCGCGGAATACGTGCGCAGCCGTAAGCTCAGGGTTACAGTCAACGAGTCGAGCGCGTATGACATGATTGACTTGACAATTCTTCTTTGTTTTCCTCCAAGTCTCAACTGACATCTATCTTTCTTCTCCCCTTATAGCGATGCGCTACCGACAGCTCTTTGCAGCGGCGCAGCCGATCCTTGCGGTCGGGGCCGTCATTCATATCCAGCCGGCGGCCCGGGACATTGACAACACGCAGCGGTTTGGCGAGAACCCGATCCGCAGCTTCCACACCGAGTACCTCGGGGCGCAGCTGTCGGCCAACAGCTGCAACGAGCGCGACCTCGGCTTCGCCGGCCACATCCAGGGCAAGTGGTTCGGCGTCTACGGCGACAACATCGGCTGCGCGCCGGGCGTCCACGACCCGGACCAGGGCGACCACGTCACCCACAACTTTGTCCGCGACTCGGTCGCCGCGCTGACGGACAACCCGCTGCTCGTCATCGACCAGAACCTCGACGGCAGGGGCTACCCGCAGCAGTTCACGCCGTGGATCTCATGGTGGGGAGAGACGGCGGAGACGGGCTTTGGCGGCACGAGCGTGGTGGAAACGGACTGGGACTCGGCGACGGGAGCCATCTACTACCTGATTGTAAGAAAAAGGTCGCACCATCATCCTTCTTGTTATCGGCACCTACTACAAGGACACGCGATGTAGGGTGCGCTTTTGCTGACGCCGAAGGGACCTGACACAGAACGAGCATGAGGACTATGCTCACGCGGGAATCGGCAAGGTTCAGATCCAGAATGGCTCGCTCCGCATGATTGAGCGTCTCGGCGCCAACGGCTGGTGGTGGGACACCAACAAGACGGCCAAATGGGGCGATACGTGTGCGTACCGCGACGAGCGCGGCGAGTACATCTACCTCCTCGGCAACCCGCCCCAGACCCAGAAAGGCGCCGCGGCGCAGTACATCTACCAGGCGCGCGTCAAGGCCACCGAGGCCTTTGACCTGAGCCGGTACGAGTACTGGTGGGGTCGTCAGCGAGGCTGGCGATCGGAGCTCCTCGACACCTTCAACGCCGAGACGGCCGTCATGTGGGGAGCCGGGCAGGGCTCCATGGTCTACAGCAACTTTCACAACTGCTACTTTTACGTCCACACATACTGTACGTAACACGCGAGGCATTGTGACCCTAACCCCCCACCCTCGCATTGCGCAAAGGCAACTGACTCTGCTTCTGGATCTAGTCACCGGCAAGGTCCTCATCAGGACTGCTCCCAGCCCCGAGGGACCATGGAGTGCAGATGTAGAGGTGTATAGCACCACCCCGTTCAAGGATTACATTTACGCCGGGGTCGCGTACCCGTACCTAGACATTGGCTCCAAGACTCTGACAATGGCTTACACAAACCATAACCACATCGAGGTTATAAAGACGACATTCTATTAGAGAGAAAGAGTCGCGATCGAGCTAGAGCCAAAGCTAGAATCTATCGGAATGGCCGTTCGCTCGTCGCAGAGGAGCAGCCTACAAGACAGCAATAGACAGCCTACTACTTTCAATGAGGTTCAACATATATATACTCTTGTCATTCGATATTCTATCGTTATGTATACTGCAATGCAGTCTTGCTATCCGATGTTCTGTCGTTATGTATACTGCAAATGTATAAAAGACAAGGCCCGTGCGAATACTCCTTTCTCTGCCGAGAAGACATATCAAGAAAACCACGGCCGGCCTTCTGCCAGCGGACCAACCGACCCTCAACAAAGAAAAAAATGACGATGAAAAAAACCCAAACAATAGTCGCTCAAACCTTGCCGTGTGTAGAATGACCTATAAAACGCCAACCCCATATAGTCTATCTCGAAACCTTTTTTCATTTCTTGAAAAACCCACCAGTGCCTAAATACCGAGGACGAGCTTCATTCTCTCATATGTATAGAAGCTCACAGCCGCCAAGGGAATAACCTTGACGTATCCAATCGTCAGACCGACAAAAAACCCCCGGAAGCCGCGCTCCTTCCAAATCATGTTTGCGGTCTCACCAATACGCAACCGACGACCGTCGCCCACGGCACCGCCGACCTGCATTCGCCGGCGAATGACCTCGAGCGGATACGAGGCCGTTTGCGAAATCAAGCCAGCCGCGCCGCCAGCGCACAGCTCCGCCCAGGACCGCAGAGCCGCGGGCTTGCCAGGCGGGTGGTTTGCCTTTTTCGGCAACGTCGTGTACTCGGCTACCATGGGGTGTCGCAGCATATCGGTGGCGGTGTCGTGCGTCAGGAAGGACATGCCGGCGTAGGGCAGCATGCCGAGCATGGTCGGGGTGAAGCCGCGGTAAAAGTTGACCAGTCCCTTGCGCGGCGTTACCGCGTCGACAACCTTGGCAGTCTCGTGGACGACCTCGCCGACGGGACTTGGCGCCCCCGCGCTCGGTAGCCGCGCCGTAGCCGTCTTGTTGACGGGCTGCTCGTTGTATATTTGCCGGCAGATGGAGATGAGGGGTGATCGGCCCTGCGATTTCGTCTCAAAGGCCAGGCGCACGCGGATGACCTCGAGCGGATATGTGAAGAAGACGGAGGTGACGCCGGCGAGGCTGCCGCTGACGAGCCGGCGCAGTGGCGTCTCGTAGGTCTTATCGGGAATCATGACGGCTCGTATTTGCTCATAGGCCAGAAACTTGATGCCTGCATATGGGAAGATTCGAAGAAGCGTGGCCGAGTGGCCGCGGAAGAGGCCGCGACTGCCCTCGTGGCCGTAGATATCTCGCATGGCCGACAAGACGCCAAAGGACGAGCCGGTGTACTTGGCAAACTGCGGGTTGCTGGCCTGGAAGAGAATCTTCACTCGATCGAGCGGCGCGACCAATGTTTTTGCCTAAATGGGACATGTTAGGGACGAAGACTTGCAGACAACTGTATTCAGCAGCAATCAAAGCGCGCAGCCGACTGTTGCTTGCCGGCTGCTTTGGCTGTTTGTAGGGGCTTATTCGGCTTACGGTGCAGCCGGCGACTCCTCCAGCGACGCCGGATCGCCAGGCATAGTCAAACGAAAAGGCTTTTGACTTCGGCATGACTTTGTTCTCGTCGTCGGTCGGACAGAGGGCGGGCTCCGTCTTGGCCTGCTTCGCGGCGGCGACGCCATGCTGTGCTTTGGTCTGGGCGGCTTGGGCCATGGACGAGAGGTCCGCCGCGTAGGTCTGCGGCATCGCCAGAGGGACAGGCGGGACGGGGAAAAACGCGGCGGGTAGCGTAGAGGAACGGTAAAACCTGCAGTGTTATGAAATGAACATGCCGGTTGCAATGCAGGAGTAAGGAGGGAAAAAAGGCGGCCTCGCAGGCGGGGGAATTCAAAGTGTCGTGTGTGTCTTTGTCAAGGCAAGATTGCTCTGGGCAGTGCGTCGGGTGCCACTCGGACAGGGAATTTGGCTTTTGGAGTCGACGTGGGGAGCAAATAGCAGTCGCCATTTTGGCGATTACCTCTGCTCGGCTCCCCGGAAATTGGTGCGTCATTCGCCCGGCAGCGCTGGAGAGACCCAGATTCCAGCGGTCACGCCCACTGCAAGCCCTTGTGCTCTGCAGCGCTTGTTACCTAGTGGCCGCAGACGGCCTTTACGGGCGCTGTTCTAGTGGGGTTTCCCTGGGCCAGCCGCTAACCCGCCACCCGAAGCCGACAATTACCGAGAAATATTCGTGGGTGACTTTTTTCTTTCTCTGGGGCGAGTCGGCGTTATGCCGAGCGGACGGGCTAGTTAATAGCCCATTCAACTGCCAACTACTGGTACAACGCCGCACTCACACCGTATCATATCGGCATCCTCTCCGACTTCCATGCACGCCATGTAAGCCGCAGACTCATTGTTATTATTATACACCGGCCTCTTCTCTTCATGCAGCACCAGCAGCGGCCGCCCTCCAAAGCCGCCTCTGCCCAGCTGCTGCCTTCTTCCGTCCTCTACCGCAGCCCCGACAGCGCCACTGTCATATTGGATATTCCCAGATCCCTCGAGGAGAGCCAGGTGCTGCCCGGTGAGGAACACTCTGCCCAATGCCGGATTTACTCGTCCGTAGCCCCGACAGCTCCTTTCGAGCTACCGGAGCCAGCGCATGGCCTTGAGCCCGATGCGACTGCTTCGCCAGCGTCGCAGATTGCTACCTTGATGACGGCGGAGAGTCTTCGAAGCGTACTAGAGGTTCTCTCGCAGGATTATACAGGCGCATATTGCCTGCCGCGTCAGATAGCTCCAGAGTCGTCACCATCATCATCGCCGTCATTGCAGACCGAGGAGGACTCTGAACCATGCAACCCACCCGACGCCAACCATCTGCATGGCTCCATTTACAACACAGCGCAAGCTTTTCTGCAGCGCGCGCCTAAGTTTAATCTCATCGTCCTGGATCCTCCCTGGCCTAACCGCTCTGCCAGGCGCAAAACGACGGCGGCGGCCGGCTACAAAACGGCCAGCTCGCTCTCCTCCATCCGCGCGCTCCTCTGCGCCATCCCTGTCCGCGCCCACCTCCACGACGACGGCCTGGTCGCCGTCTGGATCACCAATAAACCTCGCATCGTAGATCTGCTCACCGCGCCAGGCGGCGTCTTTGAGGAGTGGGGGCTGGAGTTCGTAGCGGAATGGACGTGGCTCAAGGTCACGGCCGACGGGCGTCCCTTGTTCCCGCTCGCCGCGGCCTGGCGCAGGCCCTGGGAGAAGCTCCTCGTAGCGAAGCGCAAGGGTCAGGCCGCGCCGCGCAGGCTGGCGCCCAAAACTATTGTTGCCGTGCCTGATCTTCATTCGCGCAAGCCCAACCTCAGAGGCCTGTTTGGAGACATTCTCGGTCCGGGCTACAGCGGCCTCGAGGTGTTTGCGCGTGGTCTGACGGCCGGATGGTGGAGCTGGGGAGACGAAGTGCTCAAATTTCAGCAGCCGCAGCATTGGCACACGAAGCAGTCTCCGTAGTCTAGTATTGGATACATTTCTTTTATATCATATACAAGGCGGCCGTGTTGGTCCGCCACTATGCAGCTACAGATATGCGCATCGCACATGCGCTAAAAGTACAATACCAGCTCTCTCGCTGTTTCTTATACAAGAGAGCTTCCATACATGGTTCTCGTCCCCGAATCCCCCGACCAAGGCTCTTATTGCGCAGGCTTCGGCTCCGTTCTGCCCTGTTTCGCATCCTTGGCCATGGCAATCTCCTCTGCAGCGGTCGCCGTCTTCGCGTTACTAGGCGTGCTGCCCGCCGCCTCCTGCACAATCGCGTCCCACTTGGAGTCGAGCTGCACCTGGTTCGACCACTTCTTTTTGCCCGTCAGCAGGTCCTTTGCTAGGTTGGCCAGCTCCTTGCGCTCCTTGGACTTGGGCTGGCGGCTCGCCATCGGGATGATCTTGTTTGCGGCGTTGTACTGGTCCTCGCGGCGCTGCTCCGCCGACTTCTCGCGCATCTCAAACAGCTCGTGGTTCCAGGGCTCGCGGTTTTCGGGCAACGCCGGCCACTGGAACGGCTGCGCGAGCTCGACCGTCATGATCTTGAGCGCCTGCGGCCGGTACGTCGAGCCCGCGCGGTTCGGGCGCTCCGCCAGCGGCCGCCCCTTGACGTACGACCGCACCGTCTTGACCTCGACGTTGTAGAGGTTCCACAGGTAGTCGCGGAGATCGAATTTCGTAAATGTGAGGGGCACCTGGAAGCAGGCTTCGTTCGCGGGGAGATGCTCTTTGTGTAGCATGGTGATGATGTGCGTTGGCCTGCCAAGGTTCGTCTTGTTAGCTGTGCTCGTCTCCTGCAACTTTTTTTTGTTGTCCCATGTCGCTCCAGGGACCGGATTGGGCATGCATACAGATAGACCTGCTTCTGACCAAGCCTAAAGGATGGTAATTGGCGCGCGGCCGCCGCCTTGACTGCTTCGGCCATGACGAATCGTTTATATGTGTGACGCTGCGTGATGCTCAAGACCTCCTACGCTGGCGTCGCGACGAAATTGTCCCCCAAAAAGTTCCATCGCCCAATCAAGTTGTGGCTAGGGCGGATTGTTACTAAGCAGGGCCGTGGCGCATGCTCAGGCCAAGGGTCAGGCGCGGAGGGCCGGCTGTACTCCGTAGCACAACTTTACCGCCTAAAATTTGAATGGTTATAAAAGTCCCTGTATTTTAAGGCGCCCCTCATCACTCATTCGTATCAACAGCTGAGCTCCTCTCATTAAACTAAAATCTTGCTGGCCTCAAGCTATCAGCCTAGTGCGACCCGCGTGACCACAAAACGTCATAGTATCTGTTGTGCAGCCTTTGCAAGCTGTCGTCGTATAACCGTGTTTAATCTTAAAAAACATCCGCGTCCGCAAACATTTAAAAAAGATGTTTGAACCGTCATGCTGCTCAGCCAGAATCGCCATCATCTCGGTGCCGTTGTTGTCCACTCGCAATGTCCGGTGAAGCTCCCACGTTGTCCCGCCCGCTCACGGCGTGGAACCAAGCAGCCCTGAGGGGATACATTAGGCAAGTGCATTGTTTCGAGACTGATGGCGGCTGTGAGGCGCTGGAGGTACTGCGCGGGAAGCTCAAGCAGGCTCTCAAACATGTGTGTCTTCGCATCCCCTACATGGCCGGCAAACTATCTCTATCCAAAGAACAGCCCGGTGTCATTCTTCTGCACACGCGCGAGGGTGATCACGTCAGGCTCATGACCAGCGATGTGCGCGGCAATAAAAACCTAGTCTACGCCAAGCTACGAGAGCGTGGTTTCCCGGCGAGTGCTTTTGTCGGGTCTGTATTCAATACGGACCATACACTTTGCGAAGACGGCCCTGCGATTCCCGTCTCTCAAATTCTACTGCTTCTGGTAGACGGCGGGATACTGATGTGCGTCTTTGTCTATCACTCAATCACAGATGGAGTGGGCGTCAACTATTTTCTCTCTGCAGTGGCAGCGGCTCTGAAAGACCAAGACACTTTTCTGCAGAAGCCGCTGGGCTATCCCAGCAGAATTGACATTCCGGTTCCGTCAAGCTCCTCGAAGGAGAAGAAGGACGCTGGAGTGGCCAAGGTCTTGAGCAAGCAATGCCCTGAGCTCAGTTTAGCGGAGACTGGAACCAACCACGAAGACTACATGACTAGCATGTTCGGTGTTTCTAAAGTCAAGTTTGGTGGTATCTTTGTATTTGGCCCAGAGAAGCTGCGACTGGTTAAAGATGCGGTCGTGTCTGCCGGCTACTCCCGCACGCCGTCCACCTTTGCCTGCCTAACCGTGCTTTCGTGGGCATTCATGACCACCACGCGGCTACGAACAGTCGGCATCGCAGAAAAGTCGAGAAAAGACAACACCAAGTGCCGTATTGTCATACCAACCTGGTGGGGAGACCGGCTGTTCCATGAGCAGTTGCGCGACTATGCAGGAAACGCAGTGGCGTTTACCGAAACCTGGCACGGCGCTGCGGACCTGTTCATCGTTGCAGAATCTGCCTCGACCGACCTGTCGCACGCCAAAGGCGCGCTGATGCGGCTGGTCAATAAAATTGAAGCAACGCTGGGCAGCGTCGACGAGGCGTTCATCAAGACGCGCTCGACGCTCTTCAACAATGTCGCTGACCCACGCCAGCTGCAATACAGCTTCACGCCGTCCGATCCAAAGCAGCTCTTCTTCAACTCGTGGCGACGACTTGGTGCCGATATTGAGTGGACCATACCGACCGCCGCAGGGCCGAAGAGCTTAACTGCGGACGCCATACGCAAAAGCCAGAGCGAGTGGAACGAGAGTGCAGGCTTGATCATGCCGGGAAGACGAGACAAGCTGGAATACGAGGCTGTGCTCAGCTCAGACGCTGACTCGATGGAATCGCTGCGAAAAAATAAAGCGTGGAAGAGCTGGATTGACAGGGAGAGATTCTGATAGCTGGCACGCCACAGGATTGCGTGTCATTCACATACACGGTTCCTTACATTATCGTACTTTTTTGCCAGGAGAAAAAAGTAGTTAGCGGCTAGATATGCGAATAGATTTGAATTTATTTTTTAAACAACAAACTTCTGCTATGGTGTTAGGAGAATCTTTCTAGTCACTAGCCTCTCCCAAGGCCCCTCTGATGTAGGCATCCTGCCCACATCTGGTCGAAACCTCCCAGGCCGAATCGTGAAAGCTCTGCTCAGCAGGTTCCTTCTGCCGTCAGGCGCCCAGTGCCCGTGGATATATTCTCTTTCCAGATATTCGAATATGTCCATGTCTTGCAGGCTCCTGGGCCCTATCCAGCATGTATCCTGGAGGTCGAAGAGCATTTGCATTCTGCAGAATTTGCCAAGATAGTCAGTACAATATTGATTGTATGTAGCGGGGGAGATGAAGAGGTCAGCACTCACGTATGATGTCGACCGCCGCACAGAGAGCCCGATTTGGTAGGCATCATTTCGTATTTGTGCCAGCCGTTGAAGAAGATCGTCTCCAGAACGGCCTTTGCCGTCAAGGTACTTCGATGGCAAAAGTATGTTTGCCTGTGAAGCAGATCCGACGGCATCGTCTCGGAGCATTCCATGATCTGCAGCGTCAGGATTCCGAAACCGCCTGTCCTGATGTTCTCGCACGGCTGTAAGCTCAGGCATGCCTGCAGGTCCTCTCCCTCAATGACCAAAAACCACTGGTTTTTTGGGCCAGCATCGCCATAATCCTTGTTGACTCGACGCTTGCCGCGCCTTGAGCAGACGTGTGTGAGGGCGTCAACATGGAAGTGACGTACAGACTGCAGCAGGATTGGGTGGTTACGCGGGAAGCCGTTGGAGTAGAGCGTGTCGTGGATGAGCCAGAATGCATCTTCACTGACGTTCGAGTTCATCTTTCTTCTATTGTGTGATGTAGTAAATGTAGATGTTGTAAAGATGCTTAATCGTCTTTCAGAGACTTGGGGGAAAAGGTCGACGTATATATGAGCGTCCGAATCGCTCGTGAATCATGGTCATACAGGGCGATTGTACGACTATGCAAGGATATATTGAGCAAACAAAAACAGAAAAAAGATCACACAGGACTCGGTGGTTTCGGATGCTTTGACATGCCACAGTGTAGAACTACGTGCAACCGGACGGCGGACGCGGTTAGCCGCTGTTGTGAGACGACTCTCGTCCCAAGGTTTGACAGCAGTGTTGAGGAAAGACCACAGCCGCCAGCGAAGGCAAACTCACTTTAGAAAGCCAAGAAAAAAAAACCCCTTTATCAGTTTGAAGAACCTAGGTACTCGCCAAACAACACATTGAAAACCGATCTTGTAAAGAGGCGATCGCATAGTGGGGTAGCCCGATCTGGCAATACTTGGGGGTTTCGCAAAGTTTGGTCTCCCGGAATGTGTCTACTCTCGCGCATTGTTTTCGGGAACTAGATTGAGAAAATATCAAACCTTAAAAGCGACACGATGTGAAGAGAAGTAGAAATCTAGCACTGCCCATGTTTGCTGTATAAACGACTGCGCCAAGCACGCCAACACAGTGACCTACTTTGCCAAAGCCCCACCCCGCGATGTCAACTCACTTGCAGGCTGCGTCATCTTTCCCAACCTTACAAGGAAACACCACACCCGTCATTTGGTCCATGTCCCTTTGCGACGCACGACGCGTCAGAAAATCTCTGCCACCATGTTCGCTCTGGATTCCGAGCCTGGCTATAAAGACATGGAGGTTGCGCCCGCCAGCGATGAGCCGCGGCGCAAAGCCAATGCAAACGCCGCATCGCTCAACAAGACGACAACGACGACAAATTCATCAGACGACGCTGATGCGCCACTTTACGGAAGCAGCAGAAGTAGTAGCCCGCAAGACAAGGACACCGCCTCTGCCACCGTCCCCGCCGACGACATGCTGACTCTCCGGCAGCGGCTGGAGATCGAAAAGGCGCGATACCCCGGCGCCAGAACCTGGGCGCCCGACGAGGCTCGTCTCTTTGAGCTACTCTTTTTTCGGCAGGAGCTGGCCATTCTGCCCTCGCACTGGGGCATTGATCTGCGCGGCGTGCCCATCTCGAGCGTCAATTTCGCCAATGCCGAAAACCAACCCGTTGTATATGCCCATGGAAAGGAGTTTCTCGGTATGCTCCCGTCGACTATCCCTCTACAAAAAAGAAAAAGGATAAAAACGCTAACACCTTGAAAATAGCCACCATGGCCCTGGTCCGTCTGATTGAGCTCACCGCCTCCATCCGCACCACCAGCGAGTCTGGCCTGCACCAGCGCGTGCCGGGCATGATCAAGGCCGGGCTCGACCGGTTCCTCGCCTGGGCCGCCGAGGACGGCGGCTACAGCCACCTGCGCGTGGTGCCCAACATCATCACCGAGGTCGTCGACGCCGAGCTGCAGGGGGGCGCTATCACCGCGCTCCTGCAGCGCCGCGTGCGCGCCCTCGCCCGTCTGCAGCGCGAGTTTCTCCGCGAGGACCGGGACCCGGACTTTTGGCACTTTGCGTCGACGTCGCCTCGTGCCCGCGACGACGAAGACGACGACGACTATGACGATGATGATGGCGTCGCCGACAGAAACCGCCTGCTGCTGCAGAGATATCTCTCGCCAAGAAAGCGAAAGGGGCACGTCTACCTCAACCGCAAAAAACACGCTCGGAGACGGCAGGGTCGCCGCCGCGGCAACGCCGCCATGGAGGACGACGATGAGCTCGCGAGAGCAACATCTCCTTCACAGACCGCTAGCACAAACGGCAGCGCGGCGGCTAAGCGACGCCGCACGTTGGTCAGTCCTATAAGCGAGCTCGACGATCTCGCCATGGCGGGCGACTCCTCCTCCCTCGGCATGCAGTCCTTTTCTTCGCCCAGCGAGCGCCAGGCCGCCAAGCGCCTCCTACCCTCGCCGCCGCCGCCGGCCACCATCCAGTACCGACGACGCCCGCCCGTCGTGTACGCCCTCTTCATCATCAACACCACCGTCTTCGTGCTCACGGTGGACTCCGCGCTCGACGACAACGCGTACATCAGCTTCCACGTCGAGATTGAGTTCATGGACCAGTTTCAGAGCGTGTGGAACGCGCTGACGCTGGCCATGGTGTCGTGCCTGGCGCGCGACGACATGCGTCGGCGGGTAGACGACTTTGAGCCGCTCACGGAGGAGGAGGAGGAGAGTGACCCTGATGCTTAGCGGTGACACACCGCCCATGATAGGAGGTTCTGTTCTGCTTCCATGTTTTGCATATTTGCTTTTTTCTAACTGATGTTCACTCTATACAGAGACGTCAATGTCTTCCTTTTTTTACCTGTCATTTACACTTTACATGAAAGATACCCAATGATACCTAGCCCCTGTATGAAGCGAGAAATAGCTCAGACGCTTGCACAGATATACAATGAATACTACTGATTCCCAGCGACATCATATAAAGTGAGTGATTGTACAATGGTTTCTATGTTTTGTAGCCGAGTTTATCAAACTCTCGCGTCTTCCTCTTTCTCTTTTTCTCTAGTATATAAAACACCAACTCAAGAAAAACAAGTCTCGAATGCGCAGGGAGCGGTGTGTTGATAACTCGCCCACCAAAGTCTATATGTGCCACTCCAGAACGCCAAACCAAGAGAGTATTCCTTCTTTTGGTAATTCCCCAATGAATATAAAATAAATATTACAAGAAATGTTCGACCATCAAGTATACATCCAGCCGTTACTGCCTCCTCTGTTTTCACCTAAATCGTACAAGTAGACACAGGCATGTGTCATGCATCGCCCTCTCTTTTTCTCTCTCCTCGTCTGTTCATATTGGTTTGAAGGAGTGTTGTTTAACTCTTTTGCTGCTTCGCCAATTAAAGCCGGACGAACAATGCTGAATCATGTTATGTTTTTGCAAGTGCATCGTGGTGGTTTACAAGTCGCTTTCCTTGTCGGTGGGGTTCCATACGTCAAGTTGTCGGAGAAGTCGTTGGTACAAGAAGAGCATGCAGCCGCTCTGGATAAACGTCCAGACGCCGCGAGGGCCCACGCCACGGAACCAGCCCTCAAGACCTTCCGTTCTGTAAATAACCTTGAGACCTGTAACGACAGACGACGTCTCGAGCGGAATGGCACCGGGACGGGGGCGATGGGTGCTCGGGGAGGAAGTAGATATCGAGCGCTTTTGTGGATTCGGGTCTTTGGCGTGTGTGCAGGTACTCTTCGCCGCGGACGGGTTGACTTGCGTCTGTAGTCGCGTCTTGACGACATCAAGAGGGCATGTTATCACGCCGGCGAGACCACCTGCCGTCGCGCCCGTGAGTAGCTCAAAACCGACGCCAATATCGCGACTTTGCTTGTACTGTCGCGCCCACGTCTGGAATTGCTCGTAAAACATAAATTGCAGCGCCGAAAAGGGCAAGTCGCGGTATAATGTGGCTTTGTAGCCATGGAACATGGCGGCCGGTCCTTCTGTGCGCACAATGGTGCGTGCGGCGTCGACAGTGCCGCGGTAGTTGTAGCCAGAACTAAAATGGGGGTTATTGTATCGCCCTTGTAGCTGGAGTCGAGTTTTAAGGACTTCAGATGGCACGTATACGATGGACGCGGCCAAGTCACCGAGGAAACCTATCAAGTCCGCTATTAGCATCGTGGCTTAGTCAAAGGCGTGGGTGGTGCGGACGAACCGGACGCGAGATAGGCGAGATGATGTTGGAGACCGTGGTCTATGAGAAATCGTTTGCTCCATTCGTATGTTCCGAAGAACATGACGGTCCCGGGAAATGAGCCGCCGAGGGCAGGAAGCCAACCGCTATAGAGACCTCGTCTGATGCCCTCCTGCCGCATTATTGTGTAGTATGACGACGTCAGCGAGCGGTATTTTGACGGTGCGTTCGGATCGCCCTGTTGTCGAGTCTTGACGGTGTCGAGGGAGTGCATCAGCATGTCTCCAAATGCACCACCGGTTCCTCCCGCAAGCATTGCCTACGTCATTGGGTTAGTTGACCATTTCGGAGCTTGATAGGCCTCAGCGGCTGCAGTCAACATACATGGAAATAGGGCGGCCGCCCCTCGAGGTCTAAATCTGCTTCCGGACCCATGGCGTCTGTGCTCACGAGTCCTCCTTTTCCAGTGTCCGTGGATTGGCCCGCAAACTGCTCTGCATGGCGGGAGTCAGAGGTCAAGTCGGGGAAGGGTGAAGAAGCCGCTGTCGCAGTCGCGGAAGGATCGGGGGCTTCAAATCCAAGCGCTTTGAAGCCCAATGGCATGGCCGAGCGATAGAAGGGGTGACGCTTTCGGGACTCGCGTTGCGGTGCTAAGTTGTGTCGTTTGCGCGCTCCTCCCTGAGGCCGGAGAAAAAAGGGTCGTCTCAAGGTTTCTGGCGCAAAATTGTGATGTGCCTAGGGGGCGATGGGAAGCAGTGGCGAGATGCAGCGCGAAGGAAAAAAGGAGGCAGACTCGGAGGCGTAACAATGCAATTGGCAAAACGATGATGAAGGCGAAGAGAGCAGGAAACTGGTATCCTGAGCGGTCGTGTGGATGGATGTGGCTTGGAGACGCCGACGCCGTTGCCTGTGGCTAGTCGAACTTTTTCTTCGCGGCTCCGAGTGCTATCGCCGTAGTGATTTGTGTGGCGGCGCTGGTCGCTATTGTGATTGGGCTGGTACCTGGCGGAGCCACTTTTGGCACCTGTGCCTGTTTGTATCCGGTATTATACAGCCGTTCAAAAATATGTAAACATGCAAATCAGTCGAGTTCTCACATAATTAAATTATTGTAATTCGTGTAGGATGCGCATTGCCTTGCGGAAGCCGCTTGATGAGTCGCAAGCTGTCTTCATCCTCATGACCATGCGCTCGCGTGCTCAGTGGTCTCAAAAGAACACCATGTTGATACAACTAATATACCCGAAATATTTTTATTTTTATTTTATACACCCGGTCTCTGAAGAGTTTCAGCGCGGTCCACGTTCGATCGGCCGCGGTATATGCTCCCACCACTTGACCTCGCCAAACTTGTGGAAGGGATACAAGATGTGGGTGACCCTGCCGACCAGCAACCGTCTTGAGACCGGCCCGTACGTGTTGCTGTCTATTGTCGTTCCAGGCCGGCCGTCGCCCTCTACCCAAATATGTCCCTTGGGGATCTTGACTTTGGGAAAGGGATACGGTGGGCGCGTGTGAACGGTGTCTCCCTCCAGGCCAACTATTCGCTTGATAGCCACAGCCTCTGGGTTATTAGGGCTTCTAACTGAAGTTTTAGCCACACACTTGCCAAGGAGTTTGAGCGCGATCAACGACAAAAGAAGGCAACTCAGTCTTGCCATCATACTTGCGACCAGGCTTACCTCAGAGTCACCACCATGCCCCTTTGCAAATCATCCTGCGGCGACCACTTCCACGTGAGAACGACGTCGTTTCGCAAAGTCGAATCTTTATCTTCGTTTATATAAGGATACATAGACTGCCCTTGCACAGCCGTCAGCTCTGCGACGTGCGCATTGATCCAAGCGACGGCTGGGAGCCATGTCGCAAAGACACCCAGTCTCCAGGCAGTCTCGGCCACCGGTCCTTGTGGCCGCCAGCCGCCCCAGTTTCGCATACG
Organism: Akanthomyces muscarius; assembly: GCF_028009165.1. Lineage (NCBI taxonomy): Eukaryota > Fungi > Ascomycota > Sordariomycetes > Hypocreales > Cordycipitaceae > Akanthomyces > Akanthomyces muscarius. The sequence goes on along the minus strand of NC_079245.1, from coordinate 3,558,370 downwards.
CGCCCACACAGAGGCCATAGCTGGCCGAAGAGACGTGAAAATCCCCTTTTTGTTGACGAAGTCTGATGCGGTGCGTTGATGTCGATGCTAGGAGCTTAGCTTCAAAGCCGCCGCCTGATTGCCTGACAGGCGGTAGGGTGGGTCTCACGACGAGCTGCCACTGTCGGTGCGAGATCAACCTACCAACTCAGCAATCTTCACAGTACTTTACTAGGATGCGCTAAAGGCCTTGGATTCTTTATTTAAATTCTCATTATGTCTGAAGATCCGCAATTGCAGGACCACGATCGAATCTTAGACTAGAGACTGCATCAAACTGTCACCATAACTGGCAATGTATCAAATGTATGTCATGTTCTATTCTTTTGGTTACCAATCTATTCGTTGCCTCATTGTTTCTGAGATGACCATAGATGTTCCCCTTCACCATCAACGCTGTGTCACCTTTTTTCCTGCCCTCGGTTTATCCGAAAAAAATCATGTTCATCCCTTCCTTTCGTACTCATTTACATCGTCTCGGGAATGTTGTCATCGCTCTCGCTCATGCTCTCGTCGCCGCTGACCTCGGCGTTCTCGCGCTCTCTCTGCTCCATGAGGGCCTGCAGCAGGGCGTCATCGCTCTCGGTGACGGCCTTGGGCTCCATCTTGACCGTCAGGTTGCCACCAGCACCCTCGATGTTTTTGCGAATATCGACAATGGCTTCTTCCAGGCGCTTGATGCCAACAGACTTGTCCAGACAGGTGCTGGTGAGAACGTAGAGGGGTGGCGAAACTAGCTTGACCTTGACTGAGGTCTCCTCGGTGTTGCCGGCCTCGGCGGTGCGGAGAGCAGTCTTGACGGCGTCGATGCCCTCGTAGCCGAAGCAGGTGACTTCGACATCGGCACGGACCTTGGTCGGTTGGGGGGTCAGGCGCTTGCCTATGTAAGACTTGAGCTCATCGGCGGCAGGCTGGCCGGGGAAAGTGATGCCATCCCAGACTTCGGGGTTACTATAGATCGTGTCAGCATATCACCGACATTTGCGCGCTCTGCTCGGGAGCAGCGACAAGCACACGTACGTGATAGACAGCTTGAAAGCATCAATAGCGTGGCCGTATTTGCGGTTCAGAGGCCAGGCGATGCTCTCATATAGCGTCTCAATAGGAATCAAGGTCTTCTCGGCGACGTGGCGCATGATGGAGTGGACCATCTTGCCCTTGTTGTATCGCTCCTCGCACTTGACAATGTCTTCGGCAGACACACGACGTTTCGAAAGATCAATGTAACCTGTTTGTCATTAGTCATTTGTTCCCTCGCGTCGCAGCGCAACTTCTTTGAGCGCGAGTACGCAACATACCCTTCTCCTTGTCAACTCTGAGAACGACGACAACCTCGTTACGGCCGACTCGAATGAGCTTCTGGATACTGCGGATACGTCGTCGCGAGAGTTCGGAGAGCAGAATCATGCCGTCAATGTCGTCGTATTCGAGAAGCTTGACATAGGCTCCCATTTCGGCGATCTAGATAGCGTGATGACTTGATTAGAACATGTATCCCCAGCGTATCGCAACCGTGGAGCGAATGTTCCTGGCGCCTCGTTCCATGCGCGTCCTTTGGAGGTGGCCTGACGAACCTGCTTGACATTGACCATGACAAAGCTGTCAATCTCCGGAAACTTCTCCTCATAGTAACGGCAGTTTGTGAGAGACATCTTGGCGGTATTGTCGTCTCCCTTTGGCAGTCACAAAGCGTTGAAAGATACGAAAAGTCAAGGTGTCGTCGAGAGATGTTGGGCACGAGAGTCTCCAGTGGGGTACGGAACTAAGAGTCACCCTCTTTTTTTCCGGTTGTGCTGTCTGAAGGTGAAAGTGGCACCCAAAATTGCTAGGTCCAGATTCGTCCCTTGTCGACTTGCGAGAGTAGAGAGCTTTGACCGGCGTGGATTTGTCAGTGGTCAAACGTCGCGTATTCGGCACACCGAGGCTGTTTGGCGAAGCGTTGGATTTATAGCACAAAGCACAATTTTGACACACAAATTGGACGCAAACCCGTCCTCAGATGGTGGGGTGGCGGGGTGTGGCTGATGGGAAAGGCGGTCATAATCGGCAAAAAGTGCCACAGGCATTTTTCGCCAGCTTCGAATGAGCAGCAGCAGCTATCTGCACGTGACTCTCCGCGAAAGTAAACAGCAGCTAGGCGCAACTTTGGACATTGGCATCTGGAGCTCGTCGGTACATTTGGGGAGCTGTCAAATAAAACATTGAGCAATAACATGGCTCCTGGTACGTATAGCCACTCTCGCTTGATGGAACTACCTTGATTGCGACTTGGGGTGAAGCAGATTTGCTAACAACTTTGCTCAATAGCAACACAAGTCGAGCTGTCGCCGCCGCCTGGCGACGCTGTATCCGCTGTCGTCTTTGCGCCAGAGTCTAGCACGAAGCTGCTCGTTGCTTCTTGGGACAAGAATGTCTACCGATACGACCTATCCAATGGCGCCAGCGATGCCAAGCTTGCCAACACATATGAACACAGAGCGCCTGTGCTGGATGTATGCTTTGGCGCAAGCGACGACGAGGCATACACGGCGGGCATGGACTGGGCCGTCAACAGGTATAGTACTATCCGCTGCATGACAGCTGTCGCGTCGCGCAATAATAAATTCTTGTTCACTAACATGTTTGCAGAATTAACCTCACAAACGGCGAAAAGGTCCTCGTCAGCAAGCACGCCGCTCCAGTCCGCAACGTCCGCTACAGCGCAAACCACGGCATCCTCGTCTCCGCCTCGTGGGACTGCAGCTTGAATCTGCACGATACCGAGAACCCATCCAGCACGCCGCTCCGAGTCTCTCTGCCCGGCAAGCCTCAGGCCCTCGCCATCAGCCCCTCCAAGGTAGTCGTCGCCATGACTGGCCGCATCATCAACATCTACGACCTCGACGCCATAAAGGCGCTGCTCACTCAGGGAGGCAGCGGTTCCGACCTCAAGCCCTGGCAGCAGCGCGAGTCGTCGCTGCGGTACCTGACGCGCGCTCTCGCCTGCATGCCCAATGACGCGGGCTACGCTACGAGCAGCATCGAGGGCCGCGTCGCCGTAGAGTGGTTCGAGGACACGGCCGAGTCGCAGGCACGCAAGTACGCCTTCAAGTGCCACCGGCAGCCAGCCCCGGACGGCGACGGTGACATCGTCTACCCTGTCAACGCCCTCGCCTTTCATAGCGTCCACGGCACGTTTGCCTCGGGCGGCGGCGACGGCACCGTCGCGCTCTGGGACGCAGAGGCCAAGCGCAGATTAAAGCAGTACCAAAAGTCGCCCAACAGCGTCGCGGCGCTGGCCTTTTCCAACAATGGCAAGTACCTGGCTATTGGTGTGTGTCCGGGCTTTGAGACGGGCCAGCAGGACTACAACGGCGCGGGACAGACTTCGGTGATTATCCGGGAGCTAGGAGAAAATGAGGCCAAGGGCAAGGGATCCAAATAGAGAACATTCACGCAGCACTGTGGCGCTCAATGCGCTGTATGAGGAAGAGGGGTCGTGCGCTCTCGCATGATGGTTGGCATCATCTGTTTTATTTACGTGGCCGAGATGGCGTTCGGGTACTTGGAGCAGGAATGAACATTTGTTTGAACAGAATTTTTTGAAGGGGCATATACAAGTTGATACCTAGCAGTTCATGTAGGAGAACAAGAACAACAACGCAGCATGCTGATTCAAACACGAACAAATGTAGGACCTCCGACCACGGGCAGCCAGTCTATAGCTGACCAGATGCAGAATGCAACATAGAATAGAAGGCCATAAGCCTTCATTACGCCCTCCTCTATGGAGTCGTCTCCAGCTGCCATCGATTCAAGTGTGAGCGAAAGACCTACTCTGCTGCCTTGGCCGGCCTGATGGGCTACAATCCAGTTAGTAGGGGAGCTGCAGAGGAAAGACGTGCGGCATACCTTGGTGTCTTCAACATGGTCATAATTGCCCCCGAGGACGGCGAATTTCACGTTGCCTTGCGCTGTGGGAACTTCTCTACCCCAAAGAAAGTTGTTTGGGAATCCGAGATCAAACGGTGCAGCACCCTCAATTTCCTTGATATCCACCGGACTCAATTCAATACTAAGGGCGTCAATGTTTCCCTTGACGTGCTCAACCTTGCGCCCACTGAGCACAGGAAAGACGTAGGGCGCTTTGTGCATGACATAGGCAATGGCGACGCCGATGGGAGTCGCGTTTTTGCGCCTTGCGACAGCCTCAAGTGCGGCAGTAACCTTTGTCTCCTCTTCAGTATACTCTTGGCTCACTGTGCCTGCTTGAGCGTTGCGCTGCTCTGCGTTCCTGAATTTGCCACCGCCGAGAGAGCCCCACGGGGCAAGCGCCATGCCCTCAGCTCGACACATAGGAATGATGTCGCGCTCAAAGTCACGATGGGCGGCTGACCATTGGCCTTGATAGACACTGAATTGGCACATGCCGTGGTTTCTAGCGTATTCGTTTGCTTTACTAAGATAAGTTAGACAAGTACTGGCCACTGTAGAGAAAATAAATGCTTCATACCTAGCTATCCATGCCGGGGCGTCACTGATACCGAGATACAGCACTTTACCGCTGACTACGAGGCTGTTTAGAGCCTGCATCAATTCTGGTATAGATGTACTGTAGTCCCACCAGTGAACGTAGAGCTATAGAAAATAGTCAGTCCACAAGTTTGTCTCAGGGTTTCTGTTTTTGAGTTTGTCACCAGATCAATGTAATGCGTCTGCAGTTTCTCCAAACTGGCCGCAACGGAAGCCTGGAGGCTCTTTGATCCACAGCCATTCAGATTGATCTTGATTCTGGCATCGCCCTCCCGAGGCACGAAGGCCGTGGTGTACTTGGTAGAAATCACTAGGAAAATATGTAAGTACAGGCCGTCGGCCACGGCGCAGTGGATGTTGGTCGGGTCTAGCTACTCACCCATCTCATCGCGGTTACCACGCCTCTTCATCCACTCGCCAAGTCGCATTTCACTCTCCCCACACTGATAGTTGTTTGCGGTGTCAATGAAGTTGCCGCCCTAAATCTATCAGCACAGGTCCCCAGCCACTCACACGCCGCTGCGAGACTCACTTGCTCGTAAAAGTAATCCAAGATCTCCTCTGTCGTTTCTATGGTACATTCACCAAGCCACTGCGTCCAACTGTCTCCAAAGTTCATGGCTCCAAGACATATAGGACTGACCCATACGGAAGCAGTTGGGGAGAGCAGCCTGTATCGGCCGAGATTGGACATCGGCGGTGGTGCAGGAGGGAAGTCGGCGGGCATGTTGAGGACTGGACGAATTAGCCGTAGTTTTCAGGTTTAAGGATACTCAGTTATCATGCCTTGGTCAGCTCAGTTGGCAGAGCGAGCTGGTGCTTGAGGCCACAGTTCAAAAACAGAAAGATACCACTGGTCGCAATGCCATAGCTCTTGGTATAAGCGGGCAGGTGCTCCTGCCAGTCCAACCTCGGCAGGGGTACACATACTTCATCTGCCTCAGACATGGAGAAAAAGGTTCAGTGTAGTACTATTTTACAGGTCGGTCGTATTATAAAAGCCTCTCCCAAAGTAAAGGCTTGGCCTAATTCAAGCCGATGCCGAGCAGCAAGCAGCCGGTACGAAGCAGTTGCCTTGCAGCCGCAGATTCTTAGCATCAAATGACAAGCATCTTCCAGGCCAAAGTAGGCTGCTCATTAGCGAGTTGGTACAAAATGAACTTTTTGGTCATAACTTACCCCCTTAAAAATAAATCTGCGGGATGAATAAAGAATGGTGCAAAGGTATAAACGGAGGTTGTAAATGCGCTGTAATATGGGCTCTTACAGAGCCTACAAGGCTTGCAGCTACTACAACGGCCGAGAAGTACACGCTGCCTTCAGCGTGTTCTTAACCACTGTCACGTTGCACGCACATAAAAAAAACAGCAACTCAGGTCCGATGCACATTATCGTCAATTAGTGATGTCAGTTATTGAAATTGATATTTTTGTTTCATTGCCCAGCTACCACTGACCAGCAGGTCGCAAAGTTACAGCTGGGTGGCGTGGGCTTTGCCGAGGAAATGCCGCCCCAGAATAATTATCGCCTGCTTTCGTCCTGCCCTGCCCGATACATCATCATCAGCCCATTTTCAGTCCCTCGACACGGCCCTTGAAACGAACTGCTCTGGGGCCAATCCAAACGTACGAATATTCGATAGCGCTTGCGCCATGAGTCACCACGCCAATGGCTTCCTCAAGTACCGCGCTCTCTAAGACGGCCATCAACACCCTGCGCGGCGTTCTGTTCACGACCTCCTTCTCTGTCGTCCTGCTCGCAGAGGAGCGCCGCCGCCGCATCAAGATTGCCCGTGCCGCCGTCGACAATGCCCGAAAGATCCACGCCGCCAAGGCGAACCGCGGTGCCGAGGCGGCCGTGGCGCTTGAACCCTTCGATTTAGAGGCTCACTTGGCCAAGCTCGAGCCCGAGTCTTTCATTACCCAGTCACGCGCGCGCAGGAACCCGTACCGCCGAGAAAAAACAAAAGAAGTCGACAATATGAACGTCTCTGGCGTCGCGGACAGCCTCCCCGAGTCTCGAGCTGCTGAACGCGATGCGCCGCTCCGAAAGGTTCAAAATGAATACATACCCCTTGTGCATATTGCTGAGGTCATGGCTTCTGGACGGAGGTCTTACGAAGCTCCAAGGGCCAAGCGCTCTACGGCGCTCAAGAAATTACAAAGAAACCCCGCTACGGTTGACCAGATTGCTGAGCTTATGGCTGTTGGGCTAGGCGCGAGCGAGGCTCCAGCTACCACCCGTCCGATCACCATCTCGAGAGTCTCCACGCAAAACAACTCAGCGTTGCCCAGTCACAGACTTGAATACGATCACCTGAGGGTTACCCCACGAGATAGTAAAGAAGCCTCTGTGGAGTATAACGACGCCGTGGCAGCTCTGATCGAGGCGGTTCAAGCTCTACCAGAGCAGCCCAACACGAATCAAGAACAATCGCACACATTCGGTACAGCGGTGGCAGCTCTGCAAGGGGTTGGAACTCACAACGGCACCCGACGGTCCTTCCGAGAAATACTGAAAGATGTCGTTGTCAACCTGCTCAAATATTCTGTGGACCTGACTGCAGATGAAATGAGAGCAGTGTTGCAAGCGTCGCTCTTTTTGAAACGATCTCTTGTCACAATACTTGCTCGATTCCTTGCCTGGATGGACGAACATCGGCCAGAGGATGCTATAGAGGTCTCAAGAAACATCATAGCATTCTTTACGCAACCAGAGCAAGCTCTCGTGTGGAAAGATGGGCAACTTGTTCAGGAACTTATCAAAGTACAGAGCGCCCACTGCTCCAGCCTTGCAATCAAGGAGTACAGCATGCTCAAATCTGCTGGCCTATTCGCGGATATGAAGATGCCGGAGCTGGAATACGACATCAGAAGAGAGGTGGTCATCGCCGCCTGTACAGCCGGGCAAACGCGGCTCATCGACGGCGAAATGGATGTGCTACGTCGGCTAAAGGGAGACAAAGTTGAGACTGATTTTGCCCTTCAGGCTGCCCTTATGACGCAACAGGTGACTCTGGGTGCCTGCGATACATTGTTCGACTCACTGCGAGACCTCAAGAGGTGCACGAAGCCTTCATCTATGGAGTTTCAAGGGCATCTGCGCCGTGTTACAGACGTTTTCGCCAAGATGCATGATGTTGAGGAGCTAGGCCGCTGGCTTAAATACGCTGCAGAAACATACGACATGAAGCTCCGAACCGATTGGGCCTTTACTGTGCTGAATGGGTATGCTTACTATCATGACATTGAGGGCATGATGACGTGGCTAGAATATTGTCTCGCGCATGGTCTCAAGGTTGACTTTGACTTTGCCACTGAGTGGAAGAAAACCTGCCGAGGACATTTGCGTTTCAGCAAGGCTAACGTGCAAAAGCTATGGACCAGACTAGCCAAGGTCATGTCACTGCCACAAATGGATGGTAGTGGCCACGAAGCCAAACACCGCCGGGGAGATCTTAGCAGACGGATGGCGGAGCTGACGGAAAGCGGGCTTTGGGACAAGGCCTGCCTTGTATTTGAGGCCGCACTGTCAAAGTCTCGAGACGTTTGCGAATTCAGCTTTGAACTGGCGCTAGAAGCACATACACAAGCCAATGGCGGCAATGCGGAACCAGCTCTTCGACTGCTGGAGCGTGCCCGCGGCCATGGAAAAGACACCACCGTCGCATTGCACAGGTTTCTTGCCAAGGAGATTGAAAGCAGGCAAAGCAGCGACATTAGGGGTCTGCTTTCTCGGGCTGTGGAATGTGGATGCGTTATCCCGGCTGACATCTATACGCTTGCTGTGCAAAAGGTGGTGGAGAAGGATCTCTACGCGGGCCACGACATTTTGCAGCTGGGGGTGAAGCAGCTGGGCCATGGCAAGCTTGCGTACAATGGATATTGTTTCGCGAAACTGCTTTATATATATATCGCGACTCATCGATACGATGCGGCGCAACGGCTGGTATCCGAGTTTGTCTCTGACCGGCCGTTTTGGCACGGAACCAGACTGTGCAAGGAAAGCATCAAGTTTGGAATCAGAGAGCTTGCGAAACGAGCGGCCACGAAGATGGACGCAGGCGATACCGGCGAGTGTGAGGATAGCGCACTGAACCGCGAGCTGCGGCTTGCGGAAAGTTTGCAGCAAGCACTGGAGCATAATGAAGAAAGTCGTCACGAAGGTGGATATCAGGCCACCATTGCGGACATGATTATGCAGGTGGTGGAGGAGGCAGCCAAAGGAAAGGATGCCGCCACAGCCTTGGAATGGCAAAAAAAGAAGCTCGCAAAAAGAGCCGTCAGAAGAGCGCATTCCAGTCCGTGGACGGCGTCTGCGTTGCAAAAGGGTGGCATCGCGCATATCAGTGTGGATGCGTGAGGGCTCAGCACCCGTGTATATACCATTGATTGCGAGCTGAATGAGGTTCGCAGTTGTACAATTAGCATTGTCGCAGATATCGACTATAGAGCCTTTTTGGGCAACGGATTTAGAGCAGAGATGTACGAAAATCATCATCATTAAACACTTGAAAATGGCGTTTCTGGTGAGGCTGGCAGCGCAATACGAGTACGTGGCGGCAGTTGCTCGGATCTGTCCGAAAACGAGATGAAAATGCGGATGCAATGAAACAGGCACAGAGCTACGTTATGCAGCTGAGTTACGAATCAACCAAAACAAAACAAAACAAGCATGTGAAGATGGTATGAGAATGCTGCAGCATGTTTCCACTTTCTGAACTGAATTATCCCGGTTCTTTTGGCACAACACTGAGCAGCCTCTTCAATGTCTTGGGACCCTTTGTTCGTGTGCGGGTAGGGTAGGGGAGCCGCCCCGCCGGGCACGACGCTAGAGCGAGGCTGCAGATTGCTGGCCAGCTGGCTTCCAGGGTCACGATTTTTGGCAGCAGACGAGCTGGCAGCATCGATGGAAAGGGTGGGCAGGAGAATAATTCTTGTTGAATTAACACTGTAGCTGGGTCTGTCGGCTAGACGCTATTTGTATTGAAGTCAATCTTGGTCTGAAAAACAGGCCATGAGCGAGTGCATCTAGCGCCACCTCAAAAGGGGTACCTACTACCTCTCTACCTAGTAGGTACCTGAGGGAATCTGCCGATTGACCGCCGTCGCCGCCAGTATTCGTATGCGGGACAAGTACCTGCAAGGCTCGGTGGCGTGTGCCACACCCACTTGGTCCAGAGGGGCCCCGAGGCCAACAGCAAACCGGGACAAGACGAAAAAAAATCTAGGGCAACTTATCAGTTCATCGCCCCCCAGTTTCCACATGCTTTTCCTTCCGTCATGACCTGGGCCCCATCTTCTCTTCTCATTGCAGGCTGCTTTTCTTGAAATTGTCCGCTTCCTATTCGTCGTTTCTATTTGGGGGACCGCCGCGGAAGACACCGACTCTTGTTCCCTATATACATCAACATCCTCGCCACCCCCCTCCTCCTCCTCCTCTCCCAACGAAACGATAACGAGAGCCTCAATCTCCTCCGACGAGCAACAGCAGCAGACGCACACACGCATACGCAAACTCGCCGTCATGGCCACCGATGCAGTCGAGGCAAGGCGCCTCCAGCGGGAGACGCACCACGAAGCCGACGTCGTCGTCGTCGGCGCTGGCATCTTTGGCTGCGCGGCCGCCTACTCCCTCGCCGAGCAGGGCCGCTCCGTGCTGCTCCTCGAGCGCTGGATGCAGGAGCCGGACCGCATCGTCGGCGAGCTGCTGCAGCCAGGCGGCATCCAGGCGCTCAAGAAGCTCGGCCTCGGCCACTGCGTCGAGGACATTGACAGCATCACCTGCCGCGGCTACAACGTCATCTACCAGGGCACCGACGTGCTCATCCCCTACCCGACCATGGACGACCGCGGCGGCGTCCCGCACCAGTGGTCCGGCTCCGGCAAGGAGGGCAAGCGCGAGATCGGCAAGGGCTTCCACCACGGCCGCTTCATCATGCAGCTGCGTCGCGCCTGCCTCGCCCACCCCAACATCACCGTCCGCGAGACCGAAGTCGTCAAGACGGTCCGCGGCGAGCACTCGGACCACATCCTCGGCGTCGAGACGCGCACGACAGACCCCGAGACGCGCGTCAAGACGCCCGACTACTTCTTTGGCCAGCTCACCATCATCGCCGACGGCTACGACTCCAAGTTCCGCAAAGAGGTGACGACGACGAAGCCCGTCGCGCGGTCCAAGTTTTACGCCCTGGAGCTCCACGACGCCAGCCTCCCCGCGCCCGGTTACGGCCATGTCATCATCGGCGACGCCTACCCGATCCTGCTGTACCAGATTGGCACGCACGAGACGCGCGCGCTGTTTGACGTGCCGCACGGCATCCCCGAGGCGGCGCCCGCGGCCGGCGGCGTCAAGAACTACCTCGCCAACCACGCCATCCCCGCCCTCCCCAAGGCCGTGCAGCCCACGGCCCTCGCCGCCCTCGCCGACGGCAAGCTGCGCAGCATGCCCAACAGCTGGCTGCCGCCGACGCAGCAGACGCCGCGCGGCATGGTGGTGCTCGGCGACGCCATCAACATGCGGCACCCGCTCACTGGCGCCGGCATGACGGTCGCCTTCAACGACGCCGTGCTGCTCGCCGAGCTGCTGCACCCGGCGCGCGTGCCGAGCCTCGGCGACGATGGCGCCGTCCAGGCCGCCCTGCACACGCTCTACTGGCGCCGCAAGAACTACACGGCCATCCTCAACGTCCTCGCCCAGGCCCTCTACGCCCTCTTCGCCGCCGACGATCCCCAGCTGCACGCCCTCCGCATGGGCTGCTTCGAGTACTTTCGCCGCGGCATCACCGACGGGCCCTGCGGCATGCTCGGCGGCATCATCCACCGGCCGGTGGTTCTGGCGTACCACTTTTTCTCCGTCGCCTTTGTCGGCATCTGGATGCACTTTATCGAGACAATCACCAGCGGGCCCGGGCCGCTGGGTGTGCTCAAGGCCCCGATTGCCATGATTGACGCCGTGCTCATCCTGGCCAAGGCGTGTGTGGTGTTTCTGCCCCTGATTTGGAGAGAGGGCTTTCGGTGATTTGCGGCCGCTTACAGGATATATTTGGCGCAAAGTACCGCTCCCTTCTTCAACTGTACATTTTTCTACATCCTATATAATTCATGCTTTTTGACGGGACACAGACAAGGCATCAGACATTGGTCAAAAACGATGGACATCATTACAAAGGCGTTTCTTTTTCTGTTTTTTTTACTGGAATTATCATATTTCACCATTTTTACATCCTAGTGGTGAAGAAGGTTCAATATCAGGGCTTGGGGGTGGCTGACTGTTTTTGACACATGCAAGGCGTGTGTGTGCTTGCATATGAAACCCATGAGCAACAGGAAAAAGCATAGTCTTTGGACTTTTTTTTTAGAATCAGCAAGAATTCCTCTTCTATAATAATTAATGCAATTCGGCATTCCAATCTCAACAGCCTAATCTTGCCTACCCTAGCAAGTTTCTATTTGGTATCACATTCTCTCTCTCTCTCCCCGTCCCATCTCCAGTGTTGGCCACGACAGCATCTACGTCAGACGCCGCCTGTACACGCCGAGCATCCAGCTCGCGCGCAGCACCGCCAGCCCCAGCGCCATCTTGACGCTGTCCTGCACGACGTTGAGCTTGCTGCCGCCGACCTCGTGCCACTCGACGGGCACCTCGGCGACCTTGATGCCGGCGCTGGTGCCGATGACGGCGCCGTCGGCGCCGAGCAGCGGCGCGGCGGGCGCCGACTCGGCGAGCATGAGCATCTCAATGTCGAAGATCCAGCCCTCGGCGTGCATGTACGGCACAATGTGCGGCAGGGCGGCGCGCGAGAAGAGCTTGAAGCCGCACTGCGTGTCGCGGATGCGCGACGTTGCCGGCGGGGTGAGGATGGTGAGGACGAGGTGGAACGAGCGCATGAGAAAGTTGCGCAAGGCAGAGCGCTGGTAATTTTCAGAGTTAGCTTCTCGCTTCGTTTTTTCTTCTTCTTTCTTCTTTATTTTTCAGGATGGTGAGAATAAGGAGCAGGGGCAAAACGTACCTTGACCACTGCCTCGCTGCCAACGAGATGCGCGCGGCTGCCAATGGCCACGCCCCGGCCCGACGCATCCTCGACGCCCTCGCAGCCCTCCATCAGCTTGGCGACGTCGCTGAAGCGCGACGCGCCGTCGGCGTCCGCAAAGAGCACGTGGTGCCCGCGGGCGTGCCGCAGGCCGTGCGTCACGCCGCCGCCCTTGCCGCGGTTCCTCTCGAGGCTCACGACGCGCAGCACGTCGTGCAGCTTCCTCTCGTGCGCGAACCGCAGCACCACGTCGACCGTCCCGTCCCTGCTGCCGTCGTTGACGACGATGATCTCGTAGCCGGACGCCGGTCGGGAGGCCGTGCGGCTGTGGCGATGGCGCTGCTCCTTGGGGCTCGTGTCAGAAGACGACGACGGCTTCGCGCCGGGACGGCCAATGTGCTTGTCGAGGTACTCGACAGCCTCTTCCAGGGTCGGCAGGATGCGGTCCTCTTCGTTGTACGCGGGCAGGACGACGCTCAGGCGCAGCTCGGGCGCGTCGATGACGCCCGCGTCGGGAATCGTCGAGTCGGGGGCGTTGGCGGCGTCCTGTCGCTTCTCGCTCAGGCGTCGCTCGGCGAGCCAGCGGTCGTACCAGCACGGCAGCGGGCGCGGCGCGGTGGGCGTGCCGTCGGGGCTGCTGGTGACGTACGTCTTCTCCGAGGGGAACGGCGCGCGGGGCTTGGGCGCGACGAGGTGCAGCAGTGCGAAGAGCTGTTTCGGGGTCATTAGCAGCCAAAGACGGGAGTTGCGCCCTGGGCGGGTGCCGGGGAGGAGAGACACGAACCGACAGCAGTCCACCGACCACTAGAGTGACAGAGAGCACCAGCAGAATGGAGAGGGGCGTCTCTTGCATCCAGGCAAGCAGCGCATGCACGATGCGAGCCGGAAGCTCGGTCAGTGCAGGCGCCATGGCTGCGTGAGCTGTGGCCGGCCACCTCAGTGTTTCTTGGATAAACGGCGCGGATTTCTAGTTCAGGCACGCATTGATTTCGACTAAAGAAAGAGAGAAAAAGGAAAGTGAAATGAATAAGCTGTGTAGCAAAGACACAGATGTAGGAGATGAAGAGAAAGACAGTCGTGGTGAGGGAGAAAAGTGAAACAAAATTGAACGTGTAGCTGTCAAGCTTGGATGGAGCAAACGGCATACGTGGTTGAGAGAGCTCCGTTATTTTTTTGGAGTTCGGTATTTGCTTGGCGGCGGACACGGGGGGGCGGCATGGCCAGCGTCTCACCCCTGTCCAGTCCGCCGATCAGGTACCGCCGGCGGGCGTCTCGCGCCGCAGTGGGGTTGCAGCAGAGCTACCCTAAATTTCAACACGAGCACGACATTAGCCAACGCAGACTGCAATTCTGCATGGATGCTGTTTCGAGTTTACTGTGTGGAATAGTTCAGTCTATAGCACCCTGTCCTATGTTAACGTCTCAAATTTCGTGTTGCAGACAGCCAGGAAGTTGGCCACTCGTACTAGCCCACCATATTTACATTGGTAGTCCAACGGCTGGCATTTCCGTCTAGCTCTGTAAGATGAATGGGCATCAGAAGACGGCAGAGTTCGACCATCACCAAAAGTATACTAATAGAAATAAAAGTCATCCGTCATAAACATGTATTGCATGTAGCCGTGTAGCGCTATCTATATGTTCCATATCCAATATCCCAAATCGGAAAATTGCATCGCCCAGATTCAGTAAACGCCATCTCACAAAAATGATAATAATCTATGCAAAAGAAGGAAACAGTTTCGTCATAATGGTCATCAAGCTCCCGCTCTAGAGCTGTACAAAAAGAAGGCATTCTGTCACTGCTTCAGTGTTCCACGTCCCGTAATGTCGAGGGAATACGTGGATTTTGGAAACGAGAAAAAAAGTAAAACAATCGGTGGAAGAAAAGCAGCCGAGACCAATAGCTTATGCCGCGATGGGTGACGACTTGGAAAAAGACCAGCGCGTCTTCTTGCTCTTGTTCAGCTTGCCGCGACCGGACTTTGCGTCGTAAGAGTCGGGCACCGGCTCGGGAAAGATGTTGACCAGGCTATCGTGCTGCAGCGGCGGCGGCATCTCGGAGCGGTTGTGGCGCGGGTAGCTTCTGCCGGAAACTATGGGTTCCATTTCGGGCTGCTGCTGTTGCTGACCTTTATGAGCCGAACGCTGAACGTGGCCGCCAGAACTTGGTGTCGTGGACCCGATAGTCATGTCGAGGCCAGGGCTCGGAATAGAAAAGTTACCGAGGTGATAGTCGCTAGAGCTGCGAGCGGCCGGGGGTGCAACCGCCGCCACCGCAGGGGGCTTGGGCGCGAAGCCGGTATAGCCCATTCCCGTACGTTGTTGGGTCGCGTTCTGGCGCATGCCATTGTTCATGTCTGGCTGAACGGGCTTGCTGGCTACGACTGGCGGCTGCGGGTTTGCTGTGGTGGGGACAAAGTTGAAGCCGCGCATCGATGTAGGCGGCGGTCGCGCATCTCTAGTGGAGGGCTTAATAGTGCTGAGTACGGCGGCTCTGTCGGAGACCTCTGACGAGGTGCGGCGGTGGCTTGGGTGCAGACGGTGGGCATAACCGGCTGAGCGCGGAGACTCTGGAGCAGGTAGCTGCACTTGCTGAGCGGGCGTGGCGGGTTGGGATACCTGTGCAACAGACTGAATCTGAGCCTGCTGGACGTTTTGGAGCTGCTTTGCCTGCTGGGTATGCTGGACCTGGTGATATGTCTGCAGCTGCTGGGCAGGTTGGGTCTGAGGAACCTGCAGAGTCTGAGCTGTCTTTGGCCGGGTAGATGGCACTGTCGCCATTTCAAGTTCGTCATGAGAGCTGTTGGATGCTCTGGAGCTTCCCTCTGGTGTCGGATCTGGCAATACAGTCAGTGACCTGAATCATGATACTCTATAATCTCATCTTACCTTTGCTCACGGCGGTGCTGCTGCCGGCGGAAATGTCATAGGCAGAGAACGAGTTTCTGTAGACTTCCTTGCCTTTCAATGAGGTTGGATGCGACATGGCGGCATCCATAGAGTAGACGACCTCGCGGTTAGGTCCGTAGGGGTGATGGATGCTGCTGGAGGAGTAGGCTCGGGGCATGCCGACGTGTGGAGTGGCCTCGCCGCTGGGGTAGGAAACAAAGGAGAGGCTGCTGGATCCGCGAGGCATGGTGGGAATGGTGGTGGTAGAGGGCATGTTCATGGAGAAGCCGGCGGCGGCCATGGCGCTGCGCCTGCGATTCTGCTCGACGATGCGGGGCCTGTCGTCGACCTCTCGCCAGGCGGGTGGCGCTGAGGCGATGGCGTCGGAGGCGGCATGTGTGGGAACGTGCCGGTAAGGCGTCGCCTGTGCGTCCTTTTTCTTCTGTTCGGCGAGCTTTGCGTTGTGTTCCTTGGCCTGCTGGCGGCTCCTTCGGAGATGGGAAAAAATAGACATGGCGAATGGTGGTGAGGTGTGGTGGTGATACGAGGTTGATGGGTCGTGTAGCCGTTTGGTGTGAATAAAAGTGGCTTGCTGACGGCTGCACGTCGTCGGTAACGTATACTGATGGAATGGTGAACGGGACAGCGGATGCCCGGCGCTAGTCCCGCGTTTGCAATGTAGATGAAGGAAGCAACGATGTACGTTTTGAAAAGAGCAAAAAGTTCTGGCGTCGATGAGCAACGCGACGGCGGCTGTGCTGTTTTATTTGTCTCGGTTTAGCCTCCTGCAGTAGTCCAGGGGACTGGGACTGGGACTGGGACTGGGCGTGGTGCGCCTGGTGGGTTGAAGGATGCGACGAGAAAAAGAAAAACAGGGAAAGCCGGGCTGCGTACTGGTAGTGTATACCAGTGAGTTGATAGGCAAAGCGTTGAATCACAGGCTGAACCAGTGCTGCATGTCTGAGTGGAAGGATTCCCTAGAAGCCGGTGGCCAAGGATGGCGAGGTTGAGTGGTGGGTGGGCAGCAAGCTAAAGTGAAACCCGGCAGTGTCGAGGCGAGGTCCAATTCCAGAGGGCGAGGAGAAGACGAGATATGCGGAGAGTGGGGGATAGATACGGGATAGAGACTGAGAATTGGCGAGGTTTGATAAAAGCCTGGAGAAACAAGAGATAAAAAGAAGATGGTGCTGGGAAGCCGTGGCAGTATATATTAATACGCCGGTGGAGGACGGATGGACTGTGAGAAGTGGCAGGCGGCGAGGGAGGAGTGGTCTTTGGTTCCGCTGGTAATAAGATACCTAGTTAATAAGGTGGCAGTGGTGCGTTGTGCGAGGTGTGTGGTCAGTGGTCAGGGTCAGTGGTCAGTGTCGCTGTGGTGTGCGTGGTGGCGTGGCGTGGCTGTTGGAGGAGCCGTCGTGCAACGCAGCGCAGCGGGCTGGGGTGGCTTGAGACGCAGCTGGGACGCCAATTACGTGCAACAGATATCCAGCTCCCTCCCTGGTGAGCTTTCTATGTATGTATGCACGCCTGCGATAAGTGACTAGCAAGCAAGCAAGCCAGCAACCAGGGTGCGAGATGGTGGGCTCAGGCGTCTTTGGTCGCGCCAGGGCCAAAAAGAAGGCTGCAACGCGGCGTACAGCGTACTGACTGGAGCCGTGATTTTTGTCCGTCTCAACACACAGACAGGAGTTGTTACGGCAGTCCCCAGAATCCAAGCGGGAAGAGCGGGAGCGTATGACGGGGTGCGCCTCGCGCAAGAGGCTTGTCTGGTAACTTTGAAGTAGTAACTGTTGGCGGATGGATTTCGCAGCTACCCAGTAATGTAGAGGGGAGAGAGAATGCGATGCGACGAGGCTGCGGACGGCGATGTAGGGCTAGCAGGGGAGCAAGAAGCATCGATGATTACTCGATGAGATTGAAAAAAAATCCGAGATGAAAATTTACAAGAAGGGAAGAGGAATTGGAGTAAAGGAAGGGTGGTGAGAAGTTTTTTTTTATTTTTTTTTATTTAAATTTTTAACGAGGCGGACGTCGGCGTTTGACTTGCATGGACAAAGGAAGGCATACGAGGACATGACTGACTGCCGGGACTTGGCAGACCAAAAAGTCAAAAGTTGGTTACAGCGCCGGGCGTACCAAAGATGAAGTAGGACCTACCTAGCTAATCGGCGCCGTGCACGGAGAGTTTACCAGTGACTAGTGCCCTGTAGCCAGCCTCTTTCCACGCTAACCGAGCTGGCGTAGTGGGGAGTCAAGGCCGCTAAATCCAGACGCCAATGCAGCAGCCCAGGGGCTTACTGATACAGTTGAGTACTGACCCAGTACGGGGACGCTGTGGGCTTGTACATTTAATGCTGGTCCGCCAAGCGTGCGCCGCAATGAGTGAATTTGTTCCGAAAAAAAAAAAAAAAAAAAAAAAAGGAAAAAGAAACTTGGGGCTTGTTTGAGCTCTCAAGAACCCAGCTCCGAACAAGGACCCCTGTTTTTGATAAACACGATGTGCCGCAAAGAGGGGCCGCTGCCAGCTAAGCACTGGACCTGAACCTGGACCTGGACCTAGCAGACGACGGATCCTGGCAGATTCCCGTATCGCTGGCTTTCATCCGTCAAGTCCGCACTCTGATAGGAACAAAAAGAAAGTAACACGCGGAAGAATTGAAAAAAAAGTGAAAGAAGGTCTGCCCATCTGAAGCTACTGCCCAACGTTGGCACTCGCATCTGCTGCATTGCAACGCTGCCCACATCAAATTCCATGCAGTCGGGTTTCCCCTTCAGCTCACCCTCGCCTCCGAACAACCTAGAACGCCGCCGGCGTCGTCCTAGCTGCATCTCCCAGCCAGAATCCTCCTCGCGACGCCCCATCACCAGCCTAGTTGTCAATGCTACCTCGCCTTCTCTAACCAGTTCTGGGCTGAGGTCAGAAGCACCGTAGAAGGCCCAGCCCAGGCCCTCGGGTGGGCGTGCGGCTTGAACTATCTAGCTCGCAATGGGACCTTTTGTACTCGGCACCACCCAGCTGGTGCTCTGGCGCCGGCATTGATGTTATCCTTGATAGACCTGACTACTGGTAGTTAGACTAGATAGTCGACCCAACCAGTACGCTAAAAAGCAAAGCTATCGGTTTTGAGCGCAGGGGTTTTGGTTCCGGTGCCCTGTGTTATACTGACTCGGCCGGACAGACAGCCGCGCCTCTGAACGTAGCCTCGTCTGCCACTACCAGTAGCTATCAAACACTGCTCCACGTTTTTTTCTTCACAATTATTACTTTGCATTTTCTGCAATATAATTTTCGCCATCCTGGAAGGGCTGAGCACGACACCCATACATGCATACATGTCTGCGTCAGGCTCTGGGTGCCTGGTCAGCAAGCTGAAGCTCCTCAGCCTACCAATGCTGGGCAGGATGGCTGCCTCTCTTCCATATATACACCACTATCAAATTCGCCATGGACGGGAATAAGTCTTCTGCAGCCACAAGGAGACGCACGTTTTCTTTTTATCGCTTCTACATTTCATCTGCCGGTTGTTCCGTAGCCTTGTCCACTACCCTCTACCCAGTAGGTGTTGCTAATCTGCTGCTATATCAACACCGCCCACTCACCGATACGAGAAAAAACATTGATACACCTCTCTCTCTCAACGTGGCCTACCCAACGACGAGATAGGGCGCGCGCTGGCGGCCGGGATGGCGGCGGCGGGCGCTTTAAACGGGTAGGCTGGGCCGCCACAGTGGATTGGGCTCCTGGGCTGTTTTGGCATTGAAGCTCTCAGCTTGGCTTTGTGGCCGTGAATAGTCCTCAGCCGTCCCTTGACCGCGGAAGATGGCCCGCGGCCGCCTGGTCCATTTCTTAATCTGTTGACCTCAGCCCGAGGAAGAGGAGAAGAAAAACCAGGACGCCACTCGCTCGCGTTTACTAGTTCAGGCTCGGGTCCGTCGGTGGCCCGCGAAATATATCTGCCTCGCGCTGAAGAGCCATGTCAGTACTCGGCATACTTAGGCGAGATTGACACCTAGGACTTTTTTTTTCTACTGGTCTCTGGCATCGGCGTCGTATCAGAAAACACCACCCCCCCGCCCAACACAATGCGATTGTAGTCCGGGCGCCCAAGTGCCCTTTGCCAATACGAGCTTGGGGCAGTCTGATCTGGATTCTCAGCCGTTGAGCGGGCCAAGTGGACCGTGTCCAGACGGGTGGCTTCTTGGTGGATTTTCGGGGCGGATTTCTTTTACTGGTAGAGTTTTATCTTTATTTTTTTTTCATTTTTTTTTCTCTGTTTGGCAGGCTGGCGAATGGAAATTATGGGAAAAGATGGCGCAATCTTACGGTGAATGTCTTGACCGTAAATAGTGTATCTGCCAATCTGAAGAATCGACAAAGCAGAGTGGATGGGACGAATAGGCCGACAATCTGATACGGAGACAGACTTTGGCGCACGTTCTGCTGGGCGTTTCGTAGTTTTGAGTTCCCAATCCGCGCAAGCTGTTCAGCCCACAGCCCACGCATGAAACAAAATCCTCGGCACCCGCCGCATTGACTGCAACTCGCGACGAATAGCATTCACCAACACCCTTTGCTGTCGAGGGCTTTCAGCTTGCCCGAGACTTCGTGCGAGACTTTGCTAAGAACGGATAGCATGATGCTCCCCCGCCGTGCACTGACACTGATATCCGCAGTTCCACCCTCTTTCAGCTACAGAGAAAAGGAAGCGTCTACAGAACAATCTAACTTTGGCGTGATACATGACGTATCGTGAGCGGAGCTACACTCAGAGTAAACATGTCGAGTTTGTTACTACCAGTACGCACAACGACTGGAGCTTGCGTCATGGTGCCATGGCGCGACGACGCAGTGCGAGCCCAACAATGGCACACTCAGGCCGTCCCCGTTCTGCGATGATGGGGAATCCACGGAGCACTTGTACTATCCCGTTGAGTGATGGGCTTTTTTGGTGTCACTTTTGCAGCACCGGCTGTTGGCAGCCTCATTTCGAACCACCAGTCGCTCTCTCAGCGGCGCGAAAACCCCTGGAAGATGCATCGTCAGCCTCCATGCAGCTACCCTCACTGAGCTGAAACTGCTGCATGCGCCACGAAGATATCGGTAATCCCGTTTAATGCTGGATATAACTGTCTGGGATGAAAAGGCCATGCAAGGCAGGGGCGTGGGAAACAGCGTCCCCCGGGCTGTTCTGCACGCTGCATGCACGCATCGCCGCCACAGTAATACAAGAAGATGCAGGTGACGCCGCGTTGCCGGTTATCACGCCAATGGCTACATATGAACTGTATGCACCAAAATAGACACCGCGGATACGTGATTCAGGGCGACAGATTGCCATCACGCGGGACGATATCAACGAAATGAGTCACTTGGCGCCGTCGGACAGGACTTGCACGTCGGCATCGGCCAGGATAGACCGAGACATGGCTGGAATATACCTGGACATGGTGGAGAGGGAGATTCTGGAAGACACAAGTCCAAAACCGTCCCGAAAGATGAGAGAAACCGTTCTTACAGCCTCTAGGCCCGTGGACTCAAAGTTGCACCTGTTGCTCCATTTGGTGTGAACGTCCGTCGCTCGACGCGACGGACGCTGCAATGTCAGGCCAAGACCTGTATTCGTATTGTAAATGACCGAATTAAACTTTTGAGGCAGGTATCCGTGTTGCACCAATACCCCGTATTATTTGATTTGACCGGCAATCACGGCCATACCCGGTATGGCGTTCATGGACGGGCTGATCGTGGGGTTTGTGCACTTTGCAAAAGGCGGAGCATGGGGTGGGTGTGGGATGCACAAGAGGCATGACGATTTGGAATCAAACTAAGAAAGAATAGAGAAAGAAGCAGTAATCCGTATTATTTACATGCCCGGCCATAATGGTCATGCCGGGTATGCGTTGATCATGGGTGGCTGATCGCGGGGTTCATGCACTTTGCAAAAACAGAGTATGGGGTGGGTGTGTGGGATGCAAGAGGCGTTGCTTCTTGAAAGAGAGACCAATACCAAAGAAGGCGAAGAGCAATGGCGAATAACCGACAAGCTCCTTGAGCATTGACGATCCGATGCAGCTTGGCAGATCGGGCTCGGTTCCTTGCCATGGGCTTACCTTGTGATGTATTATTATTAGATAGAGTAGCGGGCCTTGCCGCAGGCACGCACAATGGGCAAGCCTTCTGGCAGGGCGGATCCACATCCTCAGCGAAACCGGCGTGCTGGGCCGCAGCGAGGGCCGGCCGGTGCTTTGCAACCTTTTTTTTTTTGGGTGGCAGAGGACGCGCTGGTTGGCTGGTCCCAGACAGAACAAACAAGAAGACAAATAAAGCCTGGCAATCGATCGTTGCACGTGACCGCTGACGTGCTTGAGTGAGGCTAGCGCCGCTACTAGAAGAGGGAGGCTAGTGCTAGAAATTGGTGCGAAAAATCCTCGTGTGTGCCCAAGCCACATGCGAACTGCTGTAGGAAAGGGGGTCTGCCTGGTGGGAAAGAAGCCACAGAGGCTGGTGGTGGCCCCCCGGAAAACCCGCCTTGGGGAGGCCGAAACCCGCCTCCAGTACCTCAACGGCTACAGTGCCTAGAGCCGCCAACACTGGTGGTTTTTAGCACGCATGGCCGCTAAAACTCAAGTCTATAGTGCTCTTGTTCGCCCCCAGATCAGCGCAATTTTTCGGGCGCGGCGGACGCCTTGGCCGGCCCAAGCGGCCGCAAAGTTCCCCTTCCATGTTCCCCCCCAGCTTCTAGGTAGCCCTCCCTCCACCTGTCGCCTGTCCCAGACCCAGTCCTGGTCCTGCGCAGTCACGCGCTTTCCCGCCTCATCCCCAGTCCTGTTCCCGAACGGCTCTCTCGCATCGCCATTTGCAGTCGCCTATCCCCTCCCCCCCCCCCCCAACCGGCCATCTGCGCCTCGCTCGTTACATCGCCCGCTTCGCATCGCGTCGCGCAGCATCTCCCCCACCGCTTGAATATTTTTTCGTCGCCTTCCTCCTCCCTCGTCGACCGGTCGCAGGGACAGAAAGGCGCCCGCTGCCCAACGAACCACGAATTCCCCGCCTCGCCACATCTTCCGCATCTCGCGAACAGGGAGCCAGAATACGTCGATACGGCCATCCATCGCGCCGATTCTCTTGGATCCTTTGCATGGCGTCTTGATTTGACGTACTGCATCCGCCCGACTTGTCGCCAGATTCGCTGAGCCGATCGCGCGTTGACATCCGCCCACCGCTGCGCCGCCCTCCGCCCTTTCCTCGTCTTGTCGCGCGCATCCATCTCGGAAGCGTGCGCATCCTTCACTCACGGTAACCGTGGCGTCGCTTACTCTCCTCAGTCACAACGAGACGGCCGAGCTCTCGCTGCAGCAGCATCTCGAAATCTCGCCAGACCTGATCGCGTACCCGCCGCAAATCGCCACGGAGGCGGACTCCGAGCCGCTGATGATGGCACAGCAGGTGCCTCATCAGGCGACGGACAGGAAGCGCGTCAAAGTCTACGAGCTACGCAATAACGACTGGTTCGACAGAGGCACCGGCTTCTGTACCGCATCCTTTTCGGTATGTTTTGATTCGTGCCCTCTCCGACGTCGCCCTCGGTGGCACGCGGACATGGCGCGGCGCATCTCGGATCTGCGCTCTACACCCATATATATGTGCTGACGGCGCGATGCGCTCAACTTGCAGACCGACAATGGACGCAAGTATCCTCGCGTCATTGTCGAGTCCGAGGACCAACCCGAGCGACTACTTCTCGAGACCAAGATCCAAAAGGAGGATGGCTTTCAGAAGCAGCAGGGTATGACACGCGCATTTCTTCCCCACACCGAACCGTCACACTAATGCGCCTGCGCTTCAACAGAGACGCTCATTGTCTGGCAGGAGCCAGGGAGCGGTGTCGATATGGCGCTAAGTTTTCAGGAAGCAGAAGGCTGCGCCAACATTTGGTTCGTGCACGCGCTGCTGCGTTACCGCCAACGCCATCGCTGACTTTTTCGACAGGAGATTCGTCAACAACGTTCAACAGACTTTCCAAAACAGCCTCGCCGGAGCCGGTATGTCTCTTGACTGTCTTCTGTCCCTACCGTCTACTGACTCGACTAGATGACGCCCTTTCCGATGACCTCACCGTGGAGATGAACCAGCACCAAGTTAACCTCCCCGCGGCCGAACTGGGGAACCTGTCCGACATCGACCAGGGCATGCGTATCATGAGCAACACTGCCAACGGCCGCGACGCCCTTGCTAAGTTCATCATGGCCGAAGATTACATCGGCAAGCTTATTCCCCTCGTCGAGATGGCAGAGGACCTCGAAAGCCTACCAGATCTGCACCGACTCTGCAACATTATGAAGTCCGTTATTCTTCTCAACGACACCACCATCATAGAACATGCCGTTTCCGATGAAAACGTTTTGGGCGTCGTTGGAGCCCTCGAATACGACCCAGACTTTCCCAGCCACAAAGCCAACCATCGCCACTGGCTGGACAACGAAGGCCGCTACAAGGAAGTCGTGCCTATTGAGGACGGAATGACGCGACGCAAGATTCACCAGACCTACCGACTTCAATATCTCAAAGATGTTGTCCTCGCCAGAATTCTTGATGATCCCACCTTTTCCGTTCTCAACTCCCTCATCTTCTTCAATCAGGTCGACATCCTCCAACACTTGCAAACCAACGGTGAATTTCTCAACGACCTCTTTGGCATCTTTACCGCGTCACAGCCTGACCACAAGCGTAAAAAGGAGGCTGTTTTGTTTATACAGCAGTGCTGTGGTATTGCCAAGACGATCCAGCCTCCCGCGCGCCAAACTCTGTACAACAACTTCATCGCGCACGGCCTGCTCCAGGTTATTCATTTTGGGCTTCGCCACGACGATGTCGCTGTGCGCGTCGGCGCCACTGATATTCTTGTTTCCATTATCGACCACGACCCGCAAATGATTCGGCAGACGATATACCGCCAGATGCACGACAACCAGCCCTCATTAACCGATTCGCTGATAGAGCTCCTGCTTGTGGAAGTTGATCTCGGCGTAAAGTCTCAAATCTCGGAAGCTGTCAAGGTCATACTTGACCAGGGCGTGCAAGGCCAGGGCCCCGAGGTCATGACTAAGGTTAATGGCGAGTTCATGGGCCGCCCGAGACCACATCAATCTGCCGATCCCCAGCAGGAACTGTTCCTGACTCGCTTCTATGATCGTTCAGCTACCAAGCTCTTCAAACCGCTCCTCGACTTGGAACACGACACAGACATGAACTTTTCCGTTCAGCGAGCTTCCATGTTCAGCTACCTCATCGAGATTCTCAGCTTCTTCATCCGCCAACACCACCGTTTCAGCCGCTACTTTGTCATGAATAACAACATCGTGGAGCGTGTTGTCCACCTCATCAAGTCGCCCGAGAAATACCTCCGACTTGTCGCTATTCGCTTCTTTCGCTGTCTCATTGGGCTGCAGGAAGAATTCTACATGAAGCAGATTACAGAAAAGCGCGTGCTTGGACCAATTCTGGATGTTCTCATTGACACACTACCTCGCGATAACTTGCTCAGCTCTGCTTGCCTTGAGCTTTTTGAACACATCAAAAAGGAGAACATGAAGGATCTGGTCAAGCATCTCGTCGAAAGCTACAGAGACCGCCTGGCCGAGCTGAGCTACATGGCGACCTTTCGCGAAATAGTCTTACGCTACGATCAAACGCAAGGCTTCACGACAGATGTTGAATACTTTTTGGAATCGGAAGAGGACATGACAAGACGTCAACCTCCCAATGCGAGATTAATGGAGCATATTACGGTTGACCCGCAAGAGGAAGATTACTGGGAGGCGTCGGACCCGGAAGACGATGGTGAGGAAAGTCAAAGTGCCAATAGCAACAGCAACGGCTCGACGTCGTCGAAACCCCTGGTCGACTATCCGTCTGACGAAGAGGGCGACGATGCCGCTGCTGACCAAGACGCCATGAAGGACGAAATCGGGGACAACGGGGCATTCTCCCCAGTAGAAGAGGAGCCTGTGGCGCCACCTCCAGAGCGTATAAGCGAGAAGCGGAGACGCGAAGAGGATGAGGATGAAGACGAGCTCGGAAAGCTCGTGGCCAACAAGCGCCGCAACAGCGGTTCCGCGGACACCAACTCGGCCACATCCAGTAAGGCCAGTCAGCGCCGAAGAAGCTTCTCGGCCGGCGCCGGCAATGCCAAATCCAGCAAGATTGCCATTAGTCTATCCCCTACCCTCAAGAGCGGCGGAGACTTGAGATCAGACGACGAAATATGAATGCATTTGAGATTTTTTTGCTTTTCGACTCGGTAAAACGGTAAAAAGGGCGAGGAAGGGGATTGCGCCATTATACAAACAAACCCCATTATATCATGTTGTTTCTTTCTCTTGATATGCTTTTTCCTTTTATCAAAGCATCGGCGTTATCGGGCAGGCTTTTTTTACGAAATAACGGATTAACAAACTTGTTTTTTTCTTACTGGGGCCTGGGGTTTGAGTTTCCTTATTTTTTGACAGGCCCTGGGCGGCTAATACTGTTTTTACTCTATTTTATTTTTGCGCAGGATGGTACAACGCTTCTTCTCTAGTTTCTGTGCAAACTTGATGACTGAAAGAAAGAAAGTTGGCTGGTGTGCTGGGCTTCTGGAGGTTTGGTTTTGGCGACATCCTTTGTGTTGCGCGCCGATGGGATGCGAGGGTTTCATTAGCCAGACGGACGAACTTTTTTTGTCAAAGTGTGTATGAGTCTTTTTTTCTCCCGGAAGTTCAGTAAAACTTTTTTTTTCTATACTTGATGAACGATCAAAAGTTATGTACTTGCTGTGGTTGAGGAAGAAGGGCGGAGCCCGGACGTTCTTTCGTGATGAATTGATTGGGGAGTTTTTCTCATCAGTGTGTGAAGGGCCAGGATAGACATGGCGACGAGATTGTAGGGATTTGTGAGACATGTTTCGTCGGGTAGCAATCCTCTGCTTCTCGTCGTTTGTTTCCTTACTTTCCCTGTTACTATCGAGATTCTTGACTTTTCTCGATGAGCCGGGGCCCCTTGAACTGGTACGAATCCGTCAAGAACTTTGGGCTGTTGCTCTGCGTTCTCCAGCAAGCAGTCCTATTCTTCCCACCATGCTTTGTTTTCCTTACTCTCGCTATTGCTATTGATATTCCTCACTTTAATCGAAGAGATTAATCTTGTTGTTTTGCTTCACGTCGCTATTTTCTCTTATTCTAGTCATTTTTCATAATGTTACCATCTATGTCCGTCTAAACTGCCTTGACCACGACTCGTACGAATCCGTCATGAATTTGGTGATATTGCGTGGCGTTCTGTCCATGGCCGCCTTTAGGTCTTCCATGGCAATCTCCAGCGGCGCCTGCCCGTCCATGTCATCGTGGCGGTCCATGACCGCCATGCCTGCCTCGCTGCAAATCGCCTTGATCTCCGCGCCCGAGTACCCTTCGGAGAGCCTCGCCAGCTCCTTGGCGTCGACGTCCGCCGCCAGTGTCAGCCCACGCAGATGCACCGTGAATACAGCCTCGCGGGCGGCCTCGTCCGGTGGCCCGACGTACACGATCTGGTCGAAACGGCCAGGTCGGAGCAGCGCGGGGTCCATGGACTCTGGCCTGTTTGTGGCCGCGAGCACCAGCACGCCGTTGAGGCTTTCGAAGCCGTCCATTTCCGTCAGGAGCGTGGTGAGCATGTTGACGGACCCGTTGCTGCGGCTGGCGCTGCCTCCGCCGGGGGCGCGCTGCCCGCCGATGGAGTCGATCTCGTCGAAGAATATGATGGAGGGGGCGGCGGCGCGCGCGCGCGCAAACAGCGTCCGCACCGCGCGCTCAGACTCGCCAACGTACATGTTGAGCAGCTCGGCGCCCTTGACGGCGAAGAAGTTGAAGGCGGACTCGGTCGCCATGGCCTGCGCGGAGAGTGTCTTGGAGCAGCCCGGGGGGCCGTACAGCAGCAAGCCCTTGGGGGGGTTAGGCAGAACGCGCTTGATGGCAGGGTTTGTGTCCTGCGAAGAAAACAGGCTCGATTAGTACATGTGAATGCAGAGCCGGCGAGAAGCGGAGTGTACGTACTTTTGTGTTCTTGATCATCCGCGATAGAACCTTTTTCAGCTTGTCCTGGCCGCCGACGTCGCGCCAGTGGATTGTAGGCGGGTTGAGGTTGATGTCGTGCATGGCCGTCGCCTCCGTCACCTTTAGCGCCTGCTCCATGTCGGACGCTGGCATGGAATCTTTCTCCTGGGGCTCAGCCATCTCCCCGCTCTCCTCTGCAGCAGCTTTCGCTTCGCTGCCCAGACGTGTCGCCTGGATCTCCAGGGCGTTCAGCACCAGGCACGCCAAGTCATCGCCGTTGAACGCGTGTGTCCGCGAGGCTATGTTTGCTAGGCACGCTTCGCGCTCCGCCTCTCGCAGGGGCGGGTTCAAGAAGTCGAGGATTTCCCGTCGCTCGGGCGCGCGGGGGATCGGCAGGGCGGCATTTCTATAGAACCGCGACCGCCTCCGTAGCTTGACCGGCACGTCGAGCATGTAGTCGAGACACGTGGCCACGACGACGACGTATGGCAGGCGCTGCTCAGCTTTGGCCCTGGCCGACAGCGCGTCGAGTTCGTTGGTGAGCGTCCTGATGACGTCGTCGCGGTTGGAGCGGTCTTTGGAGATCAGGTCCTGAAACTCGTCGATGAGAATGATGCTCGGGTGCCTGCTGGCGGTGGCCTGCTTAAAGATGTCGCGGATGGTCGATAGCTTGTCCCCGGGCTGGATCCAGTGCACCGCGCCCCAGCCCGTCGCGGCCAGCCGCTCCAGAATCAGCGTCTTGCCCGTGCCGTGCCCGCCGTGCACCATGAATGCGCACGACTCTCGCTCGCCGGCGACGCGGAACCGGCGGCCAAAAGCCTCGAGGAAGTGGTTGAGCGCGGCAACTGGTTTGGCCAAGCCGGGGACGCCTGTCACAACGAGGTCTCCGCCGGGCGTACCGTCAGCATCTTCGGAAGCGGCAGCAGCATCATCTTCGTCGGATTTAAGGATGCGGATGGTGCTGGTGGTGCGGCGAAAGCGGCCGAGACTGTGGCTTTGCCCATTGACGCGGACAACTTTGTACTTGTAGCGCTGCTTACCGAGGACCACGCCCTCAAAGATCATGCCAGGGAATACATGCTCCGCTCGGTCTATGTCGCAAGATGTTAGCTGTAAACCCACAACGACAATCCACAGCGATAGGGTTGGACGCACCCATCAATCTGGTTATCCATGCCCTCCAGTCGAGAATATATTTGTCCTGCGCCGCAGTGGCATCCTCCTCATCCATGTCCCGGACAATCACTTCATCAACGTCCGGCGTCGTCTCTCGCATCGAAATGCGCACCTGATCACCGACCTTGAACCCTGTCGCTTCCTGGAAGACCCGCGTCATCATGACCACGTTGGGGCTGAGGTTCTTTTCCGGCAGTACACATAGCAAAGCCTCGCGACGTATCGGTTCTGCCGTGGATTCATCGCCTTCCAGCTGCAGCTTTTCCACCACGCATGGCTTGTTGCTCTCCAGTCCATGAGTGAGGGCAATGAGTGAATCCTTGCTCACGTAGAGCCGGGCGGCGCCGACAAGGCTCGTCTTTTCGAGGCTGGGGTTAGCCAGCGGCCGCACCTTGGCGTCGATACTTTTTTTTACCATTTTCGACGAATGAGATGCCGTTGGTGAGAATACGGCATTTGACGAGGACTGACAAACGGCCGTTTTGGTGGTGTAAAAATAAGACTGGGCCGCGGTGGGGCTCGACAGCCAACGATGTATCTGACGATTCGAACAACTCGATTGTGTTCGAGACAGTCTTGCTCATTGATATGTAGAAGATGATAAGGACTTATGCCATTATATAATGAATGTGAGATTAATTGTCAGATGCACCAATTTTGTCATGGTCAGTGTCCAGGCCTTGCAGTGCTCTTTGCACGACGCCTTGATTTTGGATTTTTTGGCATCTCGAGCAACAAGTAAGTGACTCGAAAAATATAGTAATACTAGCTTGTGCCGTGGACTCAGAGGAAGGCATCGACCGTTGCACCGAAAAGTGAGTGTTCATACTGTGGCTCAAAACCCATCGACAATAATTACCCAGCCAGCATGTGGGCGACAAGAGAAGACGCCGCTTAATGAAAGTAGTGACTTGGTATACCTTTTATCTTTTATTTCTTTACTTATTCCTACTCTATTTTCTTACTTGGCCTATTTCTCGTTATGTTCTTTCTTCTTTACTATTTTCTACTTCTCTTGGTTCTTTACTATTTCTGTTTATTTTCCTCTATGCTTATTCTTTCCATTCACAGCAACTAATAACTATCAGCGATTTTTTTCTCGACACCCGCGTGCCTAGCTCTAGCCTTTTCAGCCTTCTTCTAGCTACAGAGTGTAGAAGTGAGTGACTCGCGAAACCGCAACTCCTGACTTCCAGAATTGGGCACAATGCCTTAGCAAAGCCACCGTGCGCTGTTGGCGCTCTGCATGATGCCGCGAGCGCGGTTGTGATTCACTGCGGAAGTTTCATCTTTGCTTTATTGAGAAAAGTCAACCGAATCTAGAGAGACTACACATTTGATTTGATACATCGCATTAGATCTGAAGCAATTAGGTACACATTAAATGTTGCGCGCCCAGCACGGCAGGCTTTGTCAGCCACGCGCCTCGATAGCCGTTCGCACATTTTCTGCATCTCCGCTCTGATTCACCATGTCCCAAAAGATACCCTTCTTTTGCACCAAGTCGGCCGGTGACCCGAATTCCACAGCCGTACCTTCGTCCAAGACCAGGATCTTGTCAAAATCGGCAACTGTGGCCAGCCTATGTGCTACAACAATGATGGTAGATTTTGCAAACTCCCTACGAATGACTTGTTGAACCATGGCATCGGTCGCTTTATCCACAGCGCTGGTTGCTTCGTCTAGTATAACAATGCGCCGAGGGTCGAGGATTGCTCTGGCGAGGCAGACCATCTGCCTCTGTCCGTGGGAGAGATTCTCGCCCCCCGGGTGGATAGCCATGTCCAGGTCGTTCAGAGTGTCAATCGCATTATTTGCATCCGTAGCTTGTATAGCCACCTTTTTCAGAGCTGCCTGCAACTCGTCGTCCGATTTGTTTCCATGAATATTCAAGTTGGCGCGCAGCGTGTCTGAAAACAAGAGCGGATCTTGAGGTATGAACGATATGGAGCCTCGAAGACGAGTCAGTTTGACGGAGGCAATATTCGCGCCATCGACATGTATACTCCCCCCTTCCATGTCAATGAAGCGGAGCAAGGCATTGACGAGGCTTGTTTTCCCGGCACCTGTACGGCCAACAACGCCGAGGCGTTCGCGCGGGGCAAGTGAAAATGTAATGCCGCGAAGAACAAGTGGCAGGTTTGCATCGTACCGAACTGCCATGTCTTGAACTTTGATGCTGCCGGAAGCAGGCCAAGACTTGGCCAAATTGTCGCCCTCTTGGTTCTCAATAGGAGCATCAACAATTTCGAGTACACGGTCCACAGCACGAGCTCCGCTTGTGAGAAGATTTATCTTGCCCATCATTCCACTCATTGTTGACTTGATTTGAAGGGCCACGTTGATGGCAAAGCCTGCCGTAGCAGCATCGGAACCCGAAAGCACCAGGGACGCTGCTGTGGCGCAGACGAATAACGAGCCAAGAATACCATATCGGCCATGAATCCACCTTTGGCCCAGAGTAATGTGCCAGCTCAGACCCAGGTCGACATCCAAGAGGTCATACATGCGCTCAACATACGTTGACTCTTTTTTGAAAGCCCGTATCGTCAGAACTCCGGACTCTGTGGAGTTGGCATGCTCTAAAATAGGCTGTGTCGCGAGTGGGATAAGCTTATTAAGGTGTTTGGACATGCGCAGGTGCCTTGCAGTGATTTTGAAGTAAAACGTCAGCATCACAACCATCATGGCAATGGTTTGAGGCGCGGTTGTTCCGCTACTTCTATTAGTATGATATGGGTCACGAATACGTTGTCACTTACCTGGTAAAAACAACAAAAATTAGCTGCATGACGATTCGCAACAAGTCACTCAGGCCTGCTGCGACTCGGTGATCAATCAAGTACATGTCGGAGGCGAGACTTTGCAACAGCTTTCCCATCGATGCACTGTCTATCCATCGCAGAGGACTTTGCAACACAGCCCTTACCGTCTTTTGAAACAGGGCCTCTGATGCTCGCTGGCTGACTCCCTGGACAGCCGTGGCATGTATTGCCAAGGCAATGGCCGCGCAAACCGATAAGGCCAAATACACGGACAGGTTGAAACGGAGGCTTATGCTATCGAGATTTGTTCTTGAAGTCCAGTTCGTCAACCACCATGAGTTTCCCGCTGCGATGAGCCGGCATGCAAATGTTGCCAAGACTGCGAGCAGAACTGGCCGTGTCCCGCTACCCAAAAGGTACACGGCAAAGGTTTGCCGGACAGAGCGCTTAGAAGTAGCGGGAGTCCTTTTGTTTTCATCTGTGGATTGCCCCATAAGATCCGGTTTCGGGCTGCTGGTGGCGGATCTAGGCATATTTTCGATGTTCAGGAGTTCATTGATATGCCGCGGAACAGCAACACTGCCCGAAGCAGTGCCAGAATCAACAGTAACGACATAACTTGCCAAGTGTTCGCAGGTAGCTAGGTGATGAGTCGCGATAATCACTGTACGGCCGCGAACCAACTTGCCTGACAAGGCATTCTGGCAAAGCCACTTTGCAACATGCGGGTCCACAGCACTGAGAACGTCGTCAAGTATAATGACCCCAGCATGAGAATATAAGGCTCGTGCCAGGCTGACTCGCCACTTTTGACCGCCACTGAGAGCTCCGCCGTTGACTCCCGCCATTGTCATGTCTCCAGCGGAAAGAGCTTCAAGGTCTCGCTCAAGAGCACAAGCACGTATGACAGTCGTGTACCGCTCCTCGTCAAATGCGTCACCAAAAACGATATTTTGTTTGATAGTCCGATTCTCTATCCATGGCGGTTGCGATACATAGGCGAAGTCGGACGTGGATGCATTCGTCGGCTTCTCAGCCGTGAGCTCGGAGGCTGCTTTGGAGCTTCCCGATTCAATGTCAGCTTCACCAAGGAGTGCAGAGAGCAAGAGGCCTTTGCCAGCGCTAGTTTTTCCGGTAATAATACTCAGTCTTCCTTTCGGGAAGCGCAAATTTACACCTTTCAGACTGAAACATGAACCTGCGGAGCCTGGAACTAAGCTTGCGTGTGGCCATGCTATGTTGGCATCTTCGAAAGAGGATAAATCGGCATTGGGAGCTCGAGTTTTCCTAGGCTGGTGCAGATAGAGCTCGATACGCCTGCTCGCTGCGAGAGACTCTTGTAGACTGGCTAGCATGGCAGGCAGATCTTGGATAACGGCATGAAGATTGCGAAACAAGCCAATAGAAGCAAAAGCAAGCGATGGTCGCAGGCGACCGACTTCAAGGGCATAGGAGGAAAGCGAGACGGATATCAGTAAAATTGGACCAAGGTTGGTCATCAGGGTCAGCATTGCCAGAATTATCCCGCAGTGCCAGATTTGTCCCAGTTCACGGGCTCTGGATCTGATGACGCGCTGCTGCCAAAGCTCTTCCATGGATGACAGACGAATTTGGCGGAGATTTCGAAGCAGCTCTGACACTTCAGTAGAAAATGCAGTGTGCAAACTTGAAAGGTCTGCCTTGGCAAGTCTATGCCGATGGGCAAGCATCTTTGAGATGGGAAATAATATGAGAGGAAATAAGCTGCCAATGGCGATGTGCTTGGGACCGATGAGATGTATGAGATAGGTCACGTCAAAAAGTAGTTTAAAGGCAGCCTTGAGACAGTGCTGGGTCGAGACGCACGCCTGGGATACCGACGCGCTAGAATTCATCAGCATTGGCCGGACGCTGGAGATACAAACCTACCAATCGTATGACATAAGACTTTCCAAAGAGAGCACATTCTCGCCTTTTCCAGTCTTTGGTTTAGTCCGCTGTGAGCTTTGCTTTTTAGTCATCTCTTCAAACAAGAGACCCTTAAGCAAAGCAGTCATCGGAATGGAAAGCTTTGCTTGGGTGACCCAGGTGATCCAGCCTGCAGACATGTTTTCAGACAATAGAGCCAAGCCCAGGCACAAAGCATATCCCATGGCATGCTGCTGCTGAGAATGAGGCTGCTCCAGGCAGCCAAGTAGTCGCTGAAGCAGATATTGGCCAGAGAACTGAGACATACTGTGTAGCAGTGTGAGAGTCCACTGCATAGAGAAAGAAGATCTCCATGCCCAGGCCAGTTGCGACAAAAGCATGTCACCAGAGGCGCATTGTATAAAATCTCGTCGCACAGTTCGGATTCTCTGTGCAAGAGGCGTAATTGGCACGTTGAGTAGTCTCAAACTGTCGAAACTATAAAAGCTGGGCTGGTAAAATGGATACCAAGAGAATGAAAGCAGAGAGATGACGGAGGCACCATTCTGTTGGTCGACTAGGCGGCCGTCCTCGTACACTGCGGGGCGTCGAGGCAAGGTCAAGCAAGCGATGGCAATTGATAATGCGCAAGCTCTCTCTGTCGAAGTGATGGCGATCAGGCGTTCCGTCATGACATCTTGTTGGGTAATGTAAAGCGCGAGCATTGCGGCTGACGCTGCTGCGTAGATACCTTGTTTGTAGCGCTCGCGTACACCACTCTCATTTGCAATCGTGAGCGCCTGAACGGAAACGAGAAGCTTGACAGATCAGCAACATGGCCGATTGGATCATCTTCAACCAACATACCCATAGGCCGATGCGTAAAGCGGCCGCGGCTGGCAACCTCCTTTGTTTCATGAGGACAGAAGAGCTGACATCTAAGAGTGATGTAGCGATTCCAGCTGCAGCGGCGACATTCATGAAGTACTTGGCTGAAGCAAGTCTGAGCACATTGTCTGCAGAGTCTTGCGTCGCTGTTCCGTCTTCATCTTGATACAGATGTTGCGACTGGCCAGATCTACTTCTAGCGCGCAAACACTGGCGTGCGAGGAGCGCAACGGCTGCCAGGCTCGCGCAGCCAATGGCGGTCTGCATGTTGTAGCATTGAATGGGATTACTGTTAGGAAGAGTAGGTTATTTGCGAGCTGCGTCACGCCGGGAGTGTTGCAATGTTATGGCATTTTGAGTGAGTGTAGGGGACAAGTTCGTAATGACGGGCAGCGAGGTGTAGGCGCTAAGACAATCGGAAGGATCAGCTACATTACTCTGAAATCCATGCGAAGTGGATGTTTCAACAGCAGGAGACCTTGGATGTACTGAATAAGAAATATTCCAGTTGCGAATAAGTTGAAACTGGAAATAACTTAGAAATCGCAGCATTGCAAGACAGAACATTGGCGAGAGCAGCGGGTTTCTAAGCATTAACACCGCGGTGGGGCGTGTGCAGTGAGCTACCAATATTTTGCGACGACAGACTTGGACTTGGCTTCACCATCTTCAATCTGCCACTCAGGTCAAGCCTGGCAAACGCCGACAGCCACGACCCCAATGCGCCATCAATAACGTATACACAGCCAGCCCGAATGCTTCATTCGACATGGCCGCGTCTCCCGAGCGCGGCCATATGCTGCTGTCCCAGGGGTGCACGGCTGTACTCGCGGCACAGCTCCGACCGCACCCTTCCGGACAGACCCAACTACGGCACCACACCGCGAGCCAAAACATGGACAAACGACCGTCGTGACAAGTTGAAGAGGGCTACACCGCGATCCAACGCCGCTGTGCAGCAACAGCACCAAGCGGAGCGCAACTGGCGCAAGAGGCTGGTGGAGGGAAGGCTGTCGCCGAAAGAGCAAAGGATGGTGGCGCTGATGGCGGATCTAGACCTGCTGAGAACTACAGATGCAGAAACTGCGGGCACCAACGAAACAGAGCCCGGGAGCACGGCAAACCAGGAAACAGAAACTGTCGCAAGTTCAGACCGCGAGGCTGACGGGAGCCAATGGTCACTGCTGAAAAGACGTCAACGAGGTGCCGAGACAGAGTCTGCTACGGAGAATGCCCGAGACCTGAACAGGAGTGATACGATAACGACGAGCACCGAAAAATGGCCGTTGCTGAATAGACGGGAACCAAGCTACGGATACATGGAGCCTGTGGACACACCTCTGGACGATTCGAGACAATCGGAAGCTATACCGTTGGACGACTCAAGGGAATTAGTTACAGCACCCCCGGAAGACTCTATGGATTTGGTGGCAGCGACCCGCGAAGCGCTTGCCAAGAAAGAAAACGTCACAGTCTCAAAGTCACATACCATGATCCGCATCGACGGCCTGAGCACCAACGTCCACGCGTCCGACTTTTACCGCATCGCCGAGACCGACCTGTCCAAATGGAACCAGTCCATCAAGAAAGGTAAAGCCGCCTCTCAAGCCGCCCTTCCTCTGCGCACACAGCAAACGACTAACATGTCCCCCCCCTTTCCACAGTGCAGCAAGTACGTGACGGCATGACGCTGGAGGCCACCGGCACCTACCACATTACCTTTTCCACCGCCATGGCCGCGACCGCCTACGCCGCGCGCTTCCAGCGGCTGCACGCGCTCGCCCAGATCAAGGCGCGCTCCCGGACCGGCCTCTGGCGGAGCGAAGTGCCCCCTACATTACTGCCGCCCGACCGCGAAGGCGGCGCAGCCACCGCGCAGGAGAGCCTCGAGGCGGAGCTCGCGCAGCTCAGCATCGCGCCCGGCGTGCAGGACGTTGTGCTCGAGCACCGCCGCGTGGCCGCCGGGCCCGAGGGCCACAAGATCCGCAGCCTCGTCGCGCGCGACGGCCTCGGCGAGCGTCCCGCCGTCGTGCTCCTCGACGTCGCCCCGCCGCCCGCCTCGCCCGAGCGCGTCCGCGACGCCGTCCGGCAGCACGGCCAGCGCGCGCGCGGCTCCTGGGGTCTCGCGCGCGCGCACCCCGTCGCCGGCAACCTGCACCAGCAGCTGCAGCGGCTCGCCGCCAGCCTTGCTGCTGCCCAGACCGCCCAACAAGACGCAGAGCATGACAACGACGACGACGGGGTCCAGGTCGAGGTCGACGAGGCGCAGCGCCAAGCGGCCGAGAAGCAGCGCAGGGCCACGCTGCGCAAGAGGGAAGGCCTGCGCCGCGTCGCGCAGCACATGGAGGGCGCCGCGCTGCGGCGCTTCGTGGTCGCGTTTCGCGACGTCGCCGAGGCGCAGCGCTTTCATCGCCTCTGGAACGGCCGGTGGCTGGGCGGATACGACACGCCGCCGCCGCCGGGGGCGCCGCGGCACTTTGTACGCACGCAGGTGGTTGAGTATTAATGAACAGTATGGTAATGGTGTGTATATATTGCTGTATTATATGTAACATTAGATAAAAGCAAGAAGCAGAGATACCATGTTGAAAACTCTTTTCGTTACTTGGTAAAGACTCAAATCCCGTCTTGAGTCATTTCATGCAAATTCCTTCCATTGATTCGCAAAATGAATCGCCAGCCCGGCGCATCACGGCTTATATTTCCTCACGTTTCGACTACGGAGCGGATGGCAGAATCAGTACCAACAGAGCAAGGCTTCTTTGCTCACTCTAGTTCAGTTAATAGTAAACGAGCCGACGTCAAAATAATCATGGTACCACTCAGTCAAGAAAAATGTAATAAATAGTAAACTAACAGAAAAGGCTCTCTCGGGTGTGTTTGCGTGCCATGTTTCCCCAGGCACACGAACCGGGGCGCAACGACGCGGGTAGTAAGTAGTGGTTTGTTGTCGAGTGTCGCAGTGGTGGTTGTAGTGTCCACGTGCGAGTGTGCTTCATTCCTCATTTCTTTCTCGTCCTTCTATCCTTGCCAAAAAAAATTAATCCATCTTTCGCTCGTTCCCAATCTTCTCCCCTCCCTCGCATATCCTGTCATCTCTCCGACTTCTCGTCTTCCATCTTGCTTCTCCCTTCACACGCTCAGCAGCACTTGCTACCCATGCCGCCCTCCGTCTTGTCGCCGACATTGACGCCTCCAGAAGAGCCAGTATCGTTCTTTGAGTTGTCAATGAGTCGCTTCTTGATGTCGGCGGCCAGGCTGTAAAAGGCCTTGTCAATGTTGATGTTGCTCTTTGCCGAGACCTCGAGGAAGGGGATGCCGAGCTCGTCGGCGAGGGCCTGGCCTTGCTCCTGGGAAATGACACGCTTGTCCTCCCAATCGCACTTGTTGCCAATGAGAATCTTGTTGACACCCTCGGTGGCGTGTTGCTCTACGTTTTGGAACCAGGTGCGGATGTCTAGTATGGTTAGCGAAATGCAAAGCAAAGGTGTCGCTGCCGTTCAATTGTAGCTCTTGTCAAATCTGGACAGACGTACTGTTAAAGGAGCGCTCATCGGTGACGTCGTAGACGAGCAAGATGCCCATAGCACCGCGGTAGTAGGCAGTGGTGATGGTGCGGAAGCGTTCTTGGCCGGCCGTGTCCCAAATCTGTAGCTTGACGCGCTTGCCATCGAGCTCGATTGTTCTGATCTTGAAGTCGATGCCGATCGTGGTGATGAAGGAGGGTGTGAAGGAGTCTTCGCTAAAGCGCAGCAAGCAGCAGGACTTGCCGACGCCCGAGTCGCCTATCAGCAGGAGCTTGATCTGTAGAGAGTGCAGCGACGAGCGCGCATTTTGTTAGCCCCGTCATTCCTTCTTGGTTTGCGAGTATGATGTAGGCGTGATGGTAGTGAGCAAAAAAGAGACGCGCGCAACCAAACATTAGGGCCGAGGGGACGACTAATGTAGTGGTGATGCAAGCTCAAGCCGCGACAGCAAAACCCACGGGGCAATCAAAGTATTCAGACATATCGTACAAGGAAGTCATAGTTGCGATTGTTTGGCATCGTCATTTGTTCTGGTCCGACAGGCTGCGAGATCGGTGGGGTGGTGGTTTGCGGCTGCGGCGGACAGACAGCGCGGCGTTTATTGTGCGAGGGGCGGGTTCCGGATATTGCTTGTCTCAGCAGCAGGCGACGGTGGCTAAAAGTCGGCGGGCCGCGTGTTCTCTTCGGATATCACAGGGGAAGTGGTGGTCTGCTGTCGGGGGAGCAGGGGCGGGAACAGTGGCAGCGCTTGGTGTTGATGATGTGTACCTTTCAGACAGAGCGGCGAACGGGTATCGTGGCGATGACGGAGGGGGTTTCTGGGCTGGTCTGGTCTGGCGGCGGCAGAGTTTCGACAGGAAAGGGTCAAGGGGAGGAAGAAGCGGATCCGTGGGCGTGGCCGCGTGGGGAAGGCTGTCCTGGGAGGCGGTCGTTGATTACGGTGGAGGCGACCAGACGGTGGCGGGACAGGAAACGAGGAGCAGGCAGCCGCTTTGCATTAGGGAATAGATAGAAAGAAGGTGAGAAGATGGCAATTGAAGAAACGGAGACAGCATTTTTTGACTCGGATGAAATTCAGGAATGCCTGCCAGTGAGCTGGTTGGTGCCTGTGCTACATGTGTCAACCCAGCCACTGCAGGTGCTGTCTGACGATGCTCCAGCGGTTTGCGCCCTGGACGGGGGTACATGTTGTTTGGTCTCAGCACCCGCAGACACACAAGTACCTCGCCTCCAAAGGTGAGGCCATCCACCACGCGCCGTTTTAGCTCTGGCGGAGTACCCTCTACCCGGCCAAGCCATTCGCTCCACACGTCCACCTTGGGTATCAGGTACACCGCTTGGCAATTCCAGCACTTATTCGCTACCGCCACCGCTGCTCACCGTTCAGACTTGGTTCATGACGGCACATCCAGGCTGCCGCTTAGCCTCGACGGCCACATGATGCTATCCAGAAGCTGGAAATGACCAGACGCCTGAAGAGCAAGCATTGCGACGTAGGAGCAGAAGGCTGTACGGTTATTGGTGGGGTTTGGTGGATGGTCGACGACATGCATGTGAGAGATATGAACGAGACTACTTTCATCCATATTTATCCATCATTTAGCTACATAATTCTCACGAGTAGGTACAATCACTCCCAGCATGACCCATACCCGGCAACGCATCCACAAGCACAGTGACGGGCCTTGCGGCCACACTCGCCATTCTTGGAGCAGCAGTCCCCAAACGCGCTTCCAGAGCACGTCTGCCCAAATTCGGGACCACACTTGCCGTGTGTCGACGTCTGCCGCGGCAGGCCGCTGCTCATGTCTCCCGTCTCCGTCGTCTTGGTTGCCTGTGTACTCTTGGAGCTCTCTGCCGCCGTCTTGCTCGGAGTCTCCATCACCGTCTTTATCTTTCCAGGGCTGTCTGCTGTCTTGCTGCTGCTGCTGCTGCTGCTGCTGCGCACCTCTGTCCTCACCGTCGTCGGCTCGTGCCCACCGCTAACCTTGCTGCTGGTGCTGGTGCTGGTGCCGGTGCTGGTGCTGGTCTCCTCTGGGGATTTCTCATTCCATGGCGCCGGAATCTCGCCCGGCGTCGCCACAAACTTCTCCTTGCCCTCGAACGCGGCCGGCCCGTCAAATTCCTCGCGCTCGCACGCGTCGTTCATGGCCGTGCAGTAGTCGCTCCACGTGTAGCAGTTGGCCGAGCCGCTGGCCGGCGCCGAGTCCCAGCAGCGCTTGCTCTGCGCGTAGCAGTCCTTGACGGCCGCCCAGCAGCCGTCCTGGTCCGTGTACCGGGGAACCTCCTGCGCGCACCAGTTTGCGTTTTTGAGGAGGCAGCTCTGCGGCACCGTGCCCTTGGCCAGGCTCACCTGCTTCAGCGACGCCTTTGACGCGGCGGCAGCATTGGCAGTGGGCGCGTAGACGTCCGGCCCGGGCATCGGGTACGCGGGCAGCACGTCCTTGTAGATGTCAAAGCCCAGCCCCGGCGTGTCCGCATCCACGTAGCCCGGGATCGAGACCATGTTGTCCTTGGGGACGGTGGCGCCCACCGGGCCGTCCTGGATGAAGATCTGCGCGCAGCCGAGATAGAACTGCGGATCGCCTTTATGTGCAAAGTGCAGCGCGAGGATCTCGGGCCGCACGAGGTAGTACCCCGGCGCCAGGCCCGTGGGCAGGTCGACGGACAGCAGGCCGTCGTGCGCGATGAGGCGGTCGGTGCACCACTCCTGCGTCTTGCTGTCGTAGCCGTCATCCCAGATCTTGAGCCAGCCGTCGCCGGCGGCCGCGTCGGCAAACATGTCGTCGACGCGCTTCACGTACACGGCGCAGGGGCCCTTGTGGCCCGGGTCCAGCGCGCCGGGCTGCTGGTAGTCGGGCCAGAGGCGGAACTCGAACGTGAGCTTGGCGCCAGAGGACGCCGGGCAGACAAATGGGACGGGATCGCGGCCGTCGTAGCCTAGGCGGGGCAGGATGTTAGTGATTTGCTGGGATGAGAGGGGGGCGGTGGTATGTGTGTGTGCTTACCGCAGGCCATGTCGTCGCCGGTGATGGGGTATATGGGCCTCGTGCCAGTCGCGCCGTCCTTGGGCATCCGGACACAGGTCCCGTCGCCCTGGTTCTTGCCGTCGATGAAGAACGTGGTGAACATGGTGTGGGCGGTGGCGGCGGATGCCAGCGCGAGTATGCTGAGAAGCTTCATGTTGAATGGTGGACCTTTTTTTTCGAAGTGAGAAAAAGAAGCGAAATGAAGAGAAAAAGAGTGAAGCAATAGTAACGAAAAGCTAGACGTCTTGAAATCTCTCAAAAGGAAAAGGGGCGTGTGTGTGTGTGTGTGTGTGTGTGTGCGTGTGTGTGTGTGTGTGCGTGAAGAGGTGTGAAACGAATGGGATGTGAAAGAAAGTATCGAGACTTGTGCAGACAAAGTTATCTGTAGTGTAAAAGGAATGGCTTTTGCAGCACCTCAGCAAGCAACAACAAAAGAGAGAGAGAGAGAGAGAGAGAGAATCAGAAAAGACAAACGAACCGGCGAGTCTGCAGAGCAGAGAAACGTCCAGCTTGCAAACAGCGGCAGACAGCCGGCTCATATCCTCACCAGACAGCCAAACGCCGCCATTTTCTCGCGTCGCACAGCATTAACATGAGAAACGCCGATTTCTCACATCAAGCCCAACAGCGAACCAGACGAGCCCATTCACGCTCCTCGGATGATATGAAACGCTATTCCGTGCCTGGTCGAGGTAGCACGGCGGCAAGCCACCTCGCCCCTCCTCCTTTGCGGGCGTTTCTTCATCTCTACATTGTTCGGACGGATGAACAATATATTCATGTACCACTCATCCGTTTCGGTTCGTGGCGGAGGGCTGAAACGCATATTACTCCTCGAGGCTAATGAATCCTCCTCGGAAGTGGGCGTTGTCGGGTAGCCATGCAGCCTCTCTCAACTCGCTACATCTTCCTCATGCAGACGATCAAGATCCTTTAATAAGAGCGGAGATTTTTTTCTTGTATTATACTGCAGCGGCCAATACGCTGCAGTTTCTATCCTAGGCTTTGCTTCCCGCCTCTTTTTGCTTCAGCCTGTTCGCCTCATGCACATTGCACAGGTTCTGCAACGTCGTCTGGGCCATCTCCTTTCTCAGCGTTGTGATTGAATACAATTCTCTTTTTTCTTAACTCGTACAAGCACCTTCTTCCCGCAAGGATCTGCTCACTCTCTTTTACTCCACCACTACCACCAAGGTTTTTTTCTTTGATATTATACAACAATATGGTACACCCATTTTATATCCGTTTTTTATTTTGTGACTGTGTAGCCGTGAGGTTCCTCAGCGTCAAAGACGCAATTTCGAAAAAAAAAGGGGGGCGTCGTCGCCGACGTCGAGTCCCTATTTCCATCCAGTCGTCGTCATTTTTGCAACATTGTTCTTTGCGCTTTTTACTGCTCGTTAATCTTGGCGAGGATCCTACATTCATCTTGTTAGCATCTCTCCTTCTCCAATAAATCTTACTTCAGTAGAGGGAAAAACGCACTCGCTGTCGCGGAAGAGCTGGTACTCCTCCTCACCGGCCTTGACCGGGGAGCCGCCAAACTGCGGAATCAGGACGCGGTCGCCCACCGTCACGCCCATAGGCAGACGCGTGCCCGACTTGTTCAGGGCGCCGGGGCCGACGGCAATGACCTTGGCCTCGTTGAGCTTCTCGACCGACGACTCGGGCAGGAAGATGCCGCTGGCCGTCTTGGCCTCGGCCTTGACGCGCTGCACCAGCACGCGGTCGAGGAGGGGCGCGAGGGCGCGGATGGAGCGGATGGAGGTGGCCTTTTCGGTTGTCATCTGTTAGCTTCTTCTTCTTCTTCTTCTTCTTCTTCTTTCTCAGTCCATTTCCGTTGCTCATGTCGGCGCCAAAATGGAGTTTGCTCGATATTTGCCAGATGGGCGGCGCATTAGGGGCCAGGATTCGGCATGCGCAGATCCCAGCGAACAATGCCCTTTTCCGCAGCGGAGCAAGAATGTGAGCGTACCATTGTGGTTGATTGTGTAGAAGTGCACGGGTGCAATCAATTGATGTCGAGTCGTCGAGGTGGAAATGTAGACTGAGCTTGATAGACAGGTAAAAAAAGGGTCAAGTTTCTTTCTTGGGAACTTCGGGCCTAGTCAGTCACTCGCAGCTGGGTGGAGCTCTGTTCTAACAGCTTCCAGAAATTTTGCGCCGCCCGGCAACGCCATTTTTCCCGTTCCGACACCAACCGGCTCGGCTAGTCAGCCACTGTACTGCAACAATTCACGTACACCAGACACAAGACTGAAAATGATGCTCATTAATTGTATCATTCTAATCCATAGAATATATCCAATATTTATAATAACCAATACCAAGGAAACCAGCAACCGTGCCCTGAGGTCTCTTCCTGTAACGAATAAATATGTAGTTGCCTCTCCA
Source organism: Akanthomyces muscarius (assembly GCF_028009165.1). NCBI lineage: Eukaryota > Fungi > Ascomycota > Sordariomycetes > Hypocreales > Cordycipitaceae > Akanthomyces > Akanthomyces muscarius. The sequence continues at coordinate 3,515,160 of NC_079245.1, read as the reverse complement.
GCGAATCCGCCTGTCTTGTATATACCTGTTCCTCCTCTAATAACAACGTCAATTATAAATCAAGCAGAGAAGTCTTTTCCATGCATTTTTTCTCGCTTCTCAATCTCTGCACTCTAGGTCGTCTCGATGTCTGCCGGAGACTGGCGACCCTGGGGAGAGTGGCCGCGCGCCCACCCGAGCGCCGTCTAGGAGCCGGGGTTGTTGGGCGGCTCAAGCACGTGCGTGTGGTCGTCGGCCGCGAGCACCTCACCATTTTCTAGCTGCTGGCAAATAACAGTGTCGCCGACCCAAAAGTCCTCCAAGATTTCCTCCATCTTGGCGCGCTTCTTGGGGTCGAGTTCAAGCATGCGGTAGATGATGTGGCGGCTGTATCGGGGCAAAAGACGCAGAATGCGCCAAGGTCCTCTGATAATCTCCTTCTTCTCGCCATCATGGGGCTTTGTCTCGTGTTTCGTCTCCTGCTTGTGCTCCTGCTTTTCTTCGTGGTTTTCTGGCCTCTCATTGTGCTTGTCCTCGTGCTTGAGTTCGGCCGATTTCGAGTCTCCGGTCGTCGCACTCGAGTTGGTAGAGCCATCCTGCTTCTTCTCATGCTGGCTTTTGTGGCGCTGCTCGGCCTCACGAGTAGACAGAGCAGAGAGGTTGGCGGATGAGGTAGACGGCGAGGCAACAATAAGCTTCTTGGGATCGTGGCCAGGGGTCGGCTCAGAGGCGAAAAGCTTGAAAGAATTGTCCGTCATGCGCGGCAGTTTCCATGGGAATCGACGCAGGCTCATGCAGCAATAAATGATCGCCAGCGACCAAATGTCCACCGCAGCCGCGTCGTACTCCTTCTGGTCGTATACTTCGGGGGCGAGATATGGGTCGGATCCAACAATGCCTGCACTTCGTTAGTGATTATCACGGGACATGAATTTAGTCAACTTACCCTTGGCTAAAACAGTTTCCGTCTCAAATGGATATTTGAATACGTGGGCACTGCCAAAATCGATAATCTTCATGATACCCTTTTCACTGACGACAACATTGTCGAGCTTCAGATCGCGATGGGCCAAACCCAAGCTGTGCAAGTATGTCACGCCGTTGAGAATCTGCAAGAAGCAGCAACTGACTTCCTCGCGTGACATTCTGCCAGTCATGACAATAGCAAACAGGTCGTACGGTCCGTACTCCATGACTTCGAACCAGCGACCCTTTTCTTGGAGAATATCAAGCGTCTCGATAATGTTGCCGTGGTGGAGGGTAGAACCAACGCAAAACTCGGCCGTCACCTTTTTCGCGTATTCCTTTTCGGACTCGTAGGTGTGACGGGCGCGGAACTCCTTGACAGCAAAGACGGTACCATCCTCCTTGCGGCGCATGAGACGGACAGAGCCGCCAGCGCCAGCTCCAAGCACCTTGCCCAGTTTTCCGTATTTCGAGGATAGCCCATGATCATCGGCGAAGGGAACAAGCTGGGAGCTGCGGGAGCTGCTGGGAGGTGTCTGAGCCTTGGGCTTGGCTGGCGCAGGCGACGATTCGCGCTTCTTGTGATGTCCCGATTTACGGAAGAAGCGTTTCAAATCGGACATGGAGCTGTGGGAGTGGTGATGGCCATGTCCATGAGTCGAGCCTCCATCGCTAGAGTCATCCTTGGTGGCAGCAAAAGCGCCGGAGCCAGCCAAGCTAGATCGAGAGCCACCGGGAGAGCCGTGCTTCTTCTTCTTAGAAAAGACAAATCGCGGGTCAATGGAGGTGCGGCTGGGGTGAGACTGCAGAGGGGGACGGCGGTTCTTGGCGTAGGGGTCGTTGAGATCACCAATTGGGGTCGCGGGCTTGGAGTAAAAGTGCGAGGCAGAGGTGCGAGAAGGACTGGACTCGCGAGACACGGGAACGGAGCCGCCACCAGTGCTGAACATGCCCTTGCGGTGGCTGCGGGGATCGCCAAGGCGCTCCTCGACAGAGGAGGAGCGGCGCAGAGATACATGATCGGAGACAGGGCGGTGGACCAATGGCTTGCGCTCTTGCGAGAGAACCTCTTGAGACGAGGACGGCAGCGGCGTGATTATATTTGAGTCACTGCCGGTTGCACCGACGGGACGCTTATCTCTGGCTCGTCGCTCGCCCGCCGAGCCCGAGGGCGTGAGAGGCGGCGAAGCCAGGGCTGAGATGCGGGGGCTGCCATGGGGAGAATGGTAGCCAGAGGAGCTGGGGGTATGAAGGCGCGTTGAGTCGGGAGAATCTTCATCTCGAGAGGGCACCTGGAAAAGGTGGCATTAGCGCTATCGCGGGGTTTGGCGGGGTGTTTGCGTCGCAGCTGCTCGAACTCGCGGGGAGCTCCGCACAGGCGGAAAAAAAAATGGCATCTACTTACACGAGAAGGCGGAAGCGAAAATGCTTCGAATTGATACGTGTTCATGCGACGCTCCTGCAGCAGCGGGCCGTGAAGCGACTTGGTAAAGGCCCTGAGCTGCTCGGGGGTGACCTCTTGCGACTCGGAGGCGGGGGCGTCGGGAGCAGCAGCCGGAGACTCGTTCGCGCCTGGCGCTTCTGCGGTCGGCGAGAACTCCTGGACGGCCGATGAGAATCGCACGGCGGGCGTCGAGGTTCCGGTCGCATGGGCAGATTTATCGGCGGCATCTTGGGCGGCGGCGGGAGGCTGCTGCGGCTGTGCGTCGTCGGCGGCGCCGGTGGAGGGGTTCTGTGCACTGCTGCTGCTGTCTGCTGCAGCGGCTTGTGCAGCTTCCGATTTGGCGTCAGTCATGATGAAGGGCGTAAATAGCATTATAGAGTTTCCATCGACGGCAGGAAAAGGACGAATTAACAATAATTGGGCGGGGAGCCTGAGAGCAATGGCGCTCCCAGAGATGGAAACGATGTGAAATCGGGCACGAGACTTCGTGTGAGAGGATGTAGAGGGAGGGAACGGTTGCAGCAAAAAAAGTTTGAAGTACGGGCAAGCTAAACTGGAGGGCTGAGAGAGGCGAGGCTAGCGGAGGCAATGGCCGCAGCTCGTGGGCAGGCAGTTGGCGGTACCGTTTACCACCAGTAGCCGTAGCCTGAACCAGCAAATGTGCTTGGCGGGGCACTCATTCAACAAGTTAAATCTTTCAATTTTTTCTCTTTCCGCCTGCTGCCATTTTTTTTCTTGCTCTACCAGAAAGGCGGCTTGTTGCCTGTGCCGGCTTGCCCGTGCCTGAGTCGGGGAACGGGGGACGGATGCGTCGAACAGGGGTTCGCTTCTATAATTATGCTAAATTGGTGGACAAGGAAAAAAAGACAGCTTACAGGCATCTAGATGCTGGCCCTTGGCCTCCTGTTTTGAGGCCATGCGCGGGGGTGTGCTAAAAATACAGACTGAAAAGACTGTGGTTGTCAAGATGTGATGTGTGAATGATGAGGAGAAAGTGACCGAGATGCAACGACGACGGCAATTACCAGCACAAGAGAGGGCGGGGCGCAGCAAGAGGAAGAGGCCGGCCGGAAAGTAATCATCGATTGCGGCGTGCCATGGCGCTGGCCGGAAGCCGACCCAGGCGTAGGAGGGGCAGAGGGGTACTTTGGACTGCTTGCTGCCTGTGATTGTCTTCTCCCACTTTGTCTCTACCATTTGACATATACTCGTAGAATGCGGTTTTCGCAAGCGGGTCACGGAACCGGGCTACTGGGAGGTAATGGGACAGCAAGCCAATGGCCGGCCAGGATGGCTGCAATCTCGGGCGAACGAATGTTCGAGCAGGAGAATCGCTGTATAAAAAAGCAGAGGCAAACACCAAGAATGTGATGGCCAAGCTGGCCAAATCGACAGTGCCCTAGTTGGATACGCCGCAAAAATCCTCACAGCCCGGCAACTGGCAACCAACCAACGTATTCTCTCGATGCAAACGAAGAAAAGGCAAGTTACGGGCAACAGCATAGTCTGTCTGGTGGGGCCGCAAGCGTTCTCGTCGTAGCACAGTAAGGGCTGCATGCGTCGGCAACAGCCAGGCCAGGCTAATAACGCGGCGTTCGCCTTGTCAAAACGAGAAAAAGGGCACAACAAAAAGAAGAATATTTGGCCACAGGGGCAAATGACGGAATCCTTGACGCGGGCTCATCGGAACGCAGTCGGACGTGCCTGGCCATGGCCAAATTCAATCAGTGGGGCCACTTTACGTACACGACAGCGCCAGCTATTTTGCTTGTGATTGCGCCCACGCTTCGCTTTGTTTTGCTATCTAGGGGTCTCGGACCCTTGGAGCGGGCAAAACTTGAGACGGAAAGACGGGCAGACATGAAAGTTCTCTCTTTATCATCAGAATCGACATCTACGTTACGTGCATGCCGCTTATCTTGGGGCTGTTTCCGGCTGGCACTAGCACGTGGTTCCTTCCACGTACTGGCCGACTCACCTATTGCCCAATACAGCGCCGCCGGCTACCGGGGGGGGGGGTTCCGATCTACGGCGACGCCGTTTTTGGCAAAGAAAACGCCTGCTGTCGCCACGCCGCAGCATAGGGCTTATTAACCAACGTCGTGTCTGCCGCGGCATCTTCTTTTGGTGTGCGCTACGTTGTGGCAATACGCGGAAAAAATATCCCGAATCAATTAAACAGATGTTTGAATCATGTTTGTTGCGCCCGCTGCTCAATTGAGCGCTTCGTGTGAATGGCGTCTCAGCTGCACAGCATGCCGCCATCGTCTCACAACTCAGTGACAGCTCACCGCCGCAAGTGACTCTGCGCAACACGAGTCAGCTGTTCGCAGCCAGCAAGCACCGTGTCGCTGCCCACCGCTCTGCGTCCAGGACGGCGGCAACAGCCATTTTACTGGCAGGTTACATGTATTCGCTTATTTTGTTTGCATGTGCACGATTCACACTCACCGATACGCCATTGCACAAGTCACAGTGTTCATCGCAGTCACTGACACAGCAGCCACCGGGCCTCGCTGCGACATACAACTGTCCAGTGTACACTATATTGCATTTGGAAACATCACAGTGTCAATAGTTTAAAAAGTGTAGAATATCGAATAATAGCCCTTACGCCATGTGGCACCAGTTGGTGTCTAGCTCCCATAGAATACAAAGGGCTGCAGTGCCTCACCAAATGCAAGTCGCACGCGTGTCCCGCATCAAAATCATGTAGCCCAAGAAAGAAAAAATGCTCAAGTAAATGAGACCAAATATGCAACTCCCTCCATCGCTAGCAATATCGTGTAATCGTCGTCAGATGAGAGGAGGGCAGCAGCAGGCCAAGCCCGCAAGAGGCTTGCGCCCGGTATTCGCCGTCGAGAATAAAACGTATCGGTTGGATGATGCGGTAGACGCCGTTAGACGCCACGAATGACCTGGGTTCGTTCCGACTCGAGCTGGGCAGCGTTGCGCTCGTGAGACTGCTTCTTGCACTGTAATTGACTAGTTAGAATTTTTATTCCACCAATTCTATCGTCATTGCCTCGGGTTCTCGTCACTGCGAATGACAGACGGTGACGTAGCCCAGGTGGCTGATTGCGGCACCGCCGGGGTAGGCCAAGTGGGCGGTCGGTCAGGCTAGCGCCCTGGGGGTCCAGTGTCTCCAGCGTGCAACAGAGACGAGACAGCAGGTTTCTAGGAGACCAGAGGAGGCGAGGATAGAGAGGAGATGAGTTCAACTTACGTCTTCGAGGCCGCTGCACTTGTGGTCTTCTAATAGGCGGTGCTTGCCGCAGAAATGGCCGTTGCAGAAGCCGCAGTCTCCGACGATGCGCTGGGCGGCTTCTCGGCACTCCTTGGCGTTGCAGTGAATCTTCTTGGGAGCCATGATTGCGGGTTTATGTGTATTGAGTAGATGCAGTCGAGAAGACAGTGACTGTTGTGCAAAAAGACCCTTTTGTGGTCGGTGAGGTTGCTTGTTCGATCGGTGTGGTGGTTGACGATGGCCGGGAGTGGTTCCGTGATCGGTCAGCAAGACAAGGTAGCGAGGCTGGTCGTGTGCGTCAAACGAAAGGACGGCGTTTGGTCTGCGGCAGTATGTTGTTGCTAAATACAAACACAGAGTATCCGGTGTAATGGGTTGCGGAACAAGATGGGCAAGTTGTAGGAGGAGGAAGAAAAAGCAGTAATGTAAAGGAGAAGAAGTGGTGTCGCCGTTTGGGAAATGGGGAAGGGAACAAGTAGAGCGAGAGGCGAGGACGAGACGGTGGCGGATGACTGGGCACACAGAGACAGAGGTACCTACAGGGAGTGCCTTGCCTGGTTCGGGCGCAGGGTGTCCCGAGTGCTGCAGAAGGTGACAGAAGCCCCGGGCATTTGCCAGGTGCCAGTGTGCCCAGCCAGACTGCTACCTGCAAATCTGCTTGGCGGTAGCGCCGATGGCGACGCCCTTGCGCGAGTCCACCCGTCCTAGTCATTCATTGCACGCCCCAGGCAGGCCAGGCCGGCTTTGTATTAACAATTACGGGCCCCTGTGGTTTACAAAGCAAAGACGCACTCATGGAGACACTATTGTTGACCGACAGGCACGAGGCTGGCACCAAGCACTGCTGGCACAGCTGGACTTGTTGGGCACGGCTCCTCGCTGCAACGGGGGCCCGTTGGACTGAGTCGAAACCCGCCGCCACACGCCCCCAGGCTCTCAGCCAACGCACTGTGCAGGTAAATGCGTTGAGCAGCTCCTTTCTGACCAGTACCTAGCCACATTGCTTGGACCCTGCTTTTTCTTTTTGGCGACAGCCCGCACTGTGTGCCACTCGGCCGCAGCAGCAGCAGCACTCGTCACTGGCAACTGGCAGAAAGTCGTTGTCCGTTGGGCCACTGGGCCAGGTATGCGTGCATGACATGGCTTGGGGCGGTATACGAGCACAGCGCAACGGTGTGGGTGGCTTGCACTGAGAATTACACTTTCGCGGATCGTCGAAAGCACCGTGTGCGTGCCCAGCGACCTCGGAAAGTCGACAGTGACATGCTCGCTCGAAGCGCCTGGAATCCGGACCCTCGTTTGCCGTAGGTACTTGGCCTGTGGCCTCTACGGTACATACCCACTACTTTTAGATGGGTGGACGCCGGACGGTGACGGATGCAAGGATGGACGGACGGGCAGTTCGAGCAGGCCAAACCATGGTGGAGCTCTGCCTCATCTGCTTTGTGCGCCTGATCAACTATCGGACTTGCCAGTGGCCAGTGAGCAAGCCAGCAGCATTTGCATCAACTAATTCCACATCTCCCAATTCGACTCGCCCGCAGACTACGACGCTGGGCCCGGCCGCAACCCAACCACCAACCTGGTGCACACCTTCATCCAGCCTGCCTGCAGCATCATGCTGCAAGACGCCCGCCCCATGCACGATAGCTTTTCGATTCCGCTAGCTTGCAGGCAGAGCGGCACGCCGAGGGAACAATGGAAATGGGTGTGTGCACGGCAGCAATCCCGTCTTTTCCGGCGACGCCCTTTTTCCTTCTCCTGTTGTCGTCCAACGGTGCGTGAAGCGTTGGGCCAACAAACGAGCGATGAGCCATCATGACGCCCTGATAGGTCTGCTGGCTGACACCACACCCGCAAAGAAAAAAGACCTTTTCTTGGACACACACGCAAGTCTTGGCTTCGAACTCGATATCGATATCCGGTAGTCTCCCCCAAGTCCCACCATCGAAAGATAACCTCCCGGCCTGCATATCTGCCGGTTTGACAGGCAAACAGGCTGGAGGCACGGCGCATCTTATGCACCCGAGGGAAAGTAGAAGGCAAAGTCGCATGTCCCAATTACGATATTAAATCTCGTCGCCGGCCTAGTTTTTTTAACGTGCCGCAAATTTTCTTGTCGCAAACCGGCACATGTCGACGGCGGCCCTCTGTCTTGTCGATCCCCGGGCCAAAAAGCAACCTCCCCACCACACCCACCACACCTCTCTACCAACGTTACTCTAGGCGCCAGCGGCCACGACATCCAACATGGACTTTCGACGCCGCATCACCTGAGCCTGAGCCCATGTCAAGGCGCGATTTCGCGATATCCCGGTTCGTTCCCGCACTTGCTACCCGCCTCCCACGCACGCACAAATGTGATGCGTGCTTCTGCACTCTGTGCTGGCGACGCCTCCTTTGTAACTGTCAAATGTGACTGTTCGTCCAATCTCCCCGTGCATCTGCACTGCTTGGGCTAGCAAATTCTGGTGGCGATCGGCAACTCTCTACTCTTGCCGCATCATGGGTCCGCCTCCCAGTATGATGCCACCACCACCACCACCATGACCACTTGAGCCGTAATGTCGCTACATCTTTGTCCTCCCCCAACTAGGCACCATGACGTGCTCCCGCTGCCAAAAAAAAGCACGACCGGACGGATATCGACCACGCAAGAGGGTTTCCACTCGCCCACTGTACGGCTCGCACTTATATCCGACTTTCCCCATCCAGAGCACATTTGTGCTCGCTTACTGTGTAGGCTGATGCCACCCGGCTCGCTGCAGCTCCATATTACACAAAGAAACGGTCAAGAGCGCCCGGATTGTCTCGGCGGTCATTTGTTCCCCCGTATGGTTTTCCCAATGGAGACTGTCTTGCTTTGTTCCGTCACAGGCCGAGTCAGCTCTAGCGGCGCCGTGTCGCCACGCCACGGCGCTAACAGGTGACATCGGCACAACGCCATGAGCTGCATCAAAGCACAATACCACAATGCGGCCCGATACAAACGAAAGGTCATGCATGTATGTTGAGCAATCGAGATTGAAAGTTCCCAAGTCTCTTGCCCGCAGATAGGGTATTGTTCCTCGTAATTGCATTCTCCGTCTTGCTTGATTAACCCCGCAATGAGATCTATGGAAGCCACCACCCCTCGGAGCCGTGTACTTCCAGACTGCTATCGACTTTGAAGGACCCTTTTTGTCAGCCATGAGTGCACAGATCGTCCGGCAAACGCAAAAAAGGGTCTAGAAAAACCGAGTGCAAAGTGTCCTATTGATAACCAGTTTCTGTATGCAGTACCATTTTAGTATCAGAAGACCTCTCTAATACTGTGCTGCCGCCGCTCTGTGAAGCAGGACTTGGTGATGACAATAACCAAGAGATCGTTGACAACCCTTCCATTCGTGTTTGGCGAACACAGCTACCTTGACATCGCTGTGCAAGTTTTTCAGGATTCATTGTTTTGTCGAGTTTCCCCGTGGCAAACCTTCTGTACGACGGGACTAGCAGGCGCGCCTTGCTTCGGCTCAAGATCATAGCTGCAGGAATTTTGGTTGGTTCACGCAGTCCTCTGCGCCGTCCATCCACCGACGTTGCAGCGCCTGGAACTTCCAACGCTCTGCTCACAGGTTGCGACATGTCCCTCTGCTTGTGTACACTGTCCTGTGCAGCCCGGCTTCGCCCAGTAGCTAATCTGCACACGACCTCCTGGGCAGACGCCCTCGGCCGCGGCATCCACGACGCCACGTGGCAGTCGGTATTCACACAGACGCCGTCGAAGGCGGCGCGGCCCACCGCCACGTCGTTGTGCTTCTTGGCCTAGTAACTCCGGTCGTAGCGGCTCTGCAGGCGGAATGCCAGCGTGCGCGCTGGTCCAAAGCGCCTCGCAGCGGATGCCGACGCTGGCGTCGGCGTGTGACGGATGACGGATACGCACGCGTAAGTCCTGCCCCAGAGCCCGAAGCAGCTCCCGACCAGCTTGAGGTTTGAACAAGCACAGTCGCTCTGGCTAATGGCGTGCTGGCACTGCGATAGCGGCGCACGTGTCGTCCTTGTTGACAAGGTAATACTTGTCGCAATCTGGTGGCATGGGCATCCCTATGACTGAAAATGCCCTGGGCTATGTCAGGAGATGAGCTGGAGGAGCATCAAAAACACAGGACCACACTTGTTGCTTACCATTTGTTGGCTTTGTAGGTGTAGCTGTGGTCGTAATCGTAGGCTCGGAGGCGAGTTTCACGCAGCATGGTCGTCCCAGCAGCATGCCGTCGCAGTTTGCGCCAACAGTCGGGCTGTATTTATTTAATACTGACAAGCACCGCAAAAGCAACCATGCATTTTGTATTTGTCTCTTTGCACTTCAGCCCACTGTTGCTCATTGCAGCTGTACGTATACCGGGACCATGAGCGAGCCATGAATAAGCCGGCGGCACCCGAAGCAGTATCACGCTCTAGGCCGTGATTGAGATTAGGGCCCATATTCCGGAATAACATGATAAGGATTGCTCCCATATCGTATGGCAAACAAGACCTCAAAGAGTCGCTGAAATTGTTACCAAGAGACGCTGCTGGCGGTAGGCGGCACCAATATCCCAAATGCCCCGCTGTGTATTTATCGGAATAGCAGTAATCCCCTGCCTTGCATTATAGAAACAGATTACATCAAGCTGGACATTAGCGACCTAAGCCCAGATGTGCGACTCACTCACGACGAACTCGAGCTCTTGTACACGCCGTTGCCACTAAACTTGCCGACCGTCAACAAAACGCTTCTTATCTACATGGCCGCATACAACGGCGAAATCGATCGGTACTCTAGGCTGGTATGACGACGCTAGGCTGGTACGACTGCTCCTGTACATGCCGCACGCTGGATACTTGTGCGTCCTGCGCGGCATCCTCCACCATCCCATGTTTGCGCGGTTCTGGGCCCTGCAGCTGGAGCAAGACACGCAGCTTACTAGGAGAGCCACGGAGGACCAGCGTAGAGAGGTACAGAAAGCCGTTTCAGCGCACAGAATCGTGCCGAACGACGGCTCTGAGTTCGAAAAGGCTGGGGCCCGGGCAGGCCGCGGCCGCTGCTGCTCTGGTGGCCGCAAAGGCCGAGCAGCAGCACTCTGGCGGACCTGTACACGGCGGCACCGTCGATGCGCGTGACTGCCGTCGTGGCGTCCCTCATGCGCAACTACAAGAGCGAGTTCAGAGCGCTGAAGCATCCGCCGACGGAGACCATATACCTGGCAGCGCGCGCGAGCAGCAGCTCCGCGTATTTGAAGCGGGTGCTGGAACAGGCCGAGGAAGCCGGCGTCGATGTTTCTTCGACCTATTTGAAGACCTGGAACGCTCTCAAGACGGCCCGTTCAACGGAATGCGACCGGACGGTGTTGCTGTCAGCGGCGAGGGGTACTGAGGCTGAAGTATACCCAACATTGGAATCTGTATTTTATAATAACTAAGTAACTTTATATTCAATAACACAATAACAGAAACGGCTTTTATGTATACATTTAATTAATGTTCAAGCTATCTAATACAAAGAGCGTAAACATAAAGTTATCCTAGTGATAGCCACATTGTTATAAATCCTATTATAGTATGCTGCAAGAACACGATTATTTGCGTAGTTCGCGAGATCCTTATAGCTGTTAGATGACAAGTTAAGGTTCTGCTTTCGGTTTGGCATACTGAAAGTGAAACTTATTCCGAAGAGTGCCAACCTTGTCCATGGAGATTTCCACGATGTCACCATGGTTGAGAAATGCCGCAGGCTGAAGAAAGACACCGACTCCTGCTGCAGTACCTGTCATAATGGCCGTTCCTGCGGGGATAGTTGTACCTAAAAGGGAAATCAGTTACGGCTTTTTATCCAAATGGCCAAAACTGTGAGATCTCAAAGCGTACCTTGGCTCATGTGGCTGAGAATTTTTGCTGGCGAGAAAATCATGTCGTTCTTCAAGTCTGCTGTTTGACGAATCTGTCCATTTACCTTGGTAACGACCTGGGCCGAAGGCAAGGCTGCAAAAGCTTCCGGGCTGATCAGTGTTGGACCAATAGGCGCAAACTTGTCGAATGCCTTGGCGTAGAAGAACTGGCCACCCGAGTTACTCTGACGCTGGAATTTTCGGCAAGATATGTCATTTCCGACGGTGTAACCTAGGATGTAATCCTTGGCCTCATTCTCTGTAATATCCTTGCACTCTTTCGAAGTGACAACCACCAGTTCTCCCTGTGGTCCATGGATACCATTAGCATGTACGGGTAAAAATTGTTGCCCTTTCCTCGCTATCAACACACCTCGTAATCCAACAAGCTTTGAGCACAAAAATCATTGACTTGTATGTCTTCGTTAGGTTGAGCAAGCGCTGCTGTCGGTTTTGTCCAAAGCGGAGGATACGACGGGATTGTGAGCTTTCCCAGCGCCATTGTTAGCACAGTTTCCAATCAGTTCTGAGAAAATCTCGTACTCTAGCTTCCTTTGCATGGCTGTAGTAGTTGAGTCCTACACAATATATAGGGATATCGTCGCGAGGAAGTGGTGCGAGAAGCTGCAAAGTGGGATTAGATTTGAGCTTAGTGGACACGCTCGGAGCTGCTGCCACCCACCCGTTGAATGACCGCTGTCTTTGAGTCTCGTTTGTCTAACAAGTCGCCAATTGTACTATACGCAGCAATAGATTCTCCTATACGAGGCGGCCCATCCGCGCCAGGGCCCAAATCGGCGAAAAAAATGCCTTCCTCTTCGGCAGCTTCGAATCGAATCAAATGGTGGAACGCGGTCATTCTGGTCTTTTTTAGTAAAATGTATGTTTGCATAGATCTTCGTCGGAGGGCTTTACATATCTCTGAGAATCACCTGGCGTTTTAAGTGCTGGTAAAGATAATTAGTCAGCCTGCCATTCGCACGGTCGTAAGAGTCTCGGCCAGAGTCGATGCGAAGTATTGCCCGGGGGTAATTGTGGTAAATCGGAGGATCGACTAGTGTCGGAAGAACCTCCACGCAGCATGCTACAGTGGTGGTGGAACCGTCGGATGGACTGGGGGGGCATGTTGCCGTGGGTTCTCCGGACAAACTTTTCAGGGTTCTACTCAAATCTGCTTCCAACCTATATACGTGTACCCACGCTTGTCTATGCTCCACGGATTGTTTATTCAACGTTCCGCTCTTCGCCCGTAATATGGATCTCTCCGCACAGCTCATAAGTGATCGCGGTATACGGTATGCTGAGAAGAGCTCCCGGGTTTGCGACAATTGCATTCGGTGCGTCTTTGTTTCGATCTAGTCATCGCACATCGCACGTATGAACTGACTAGCTCCAGGCAGAAAGTGAAGTGTGCGTAACCAGCCCGGCAAATACAAAACTCAGAATCGGCGCGATTTCATTATCATTCTGACCACGGCTATCATCTGGGCTGACTTTCGATGCTAATTTATTCTCCTCCGAGCGGTAGGCACATTGGAGATTCCGAGTTGCTCCCGTTGCTCCGATCGTGGAATTGTCTGCGTCTATTCATTGAAACGCCGGAAACCAGGACCTCGTCGTGGCACTAAGAAACAAGTCGCAACTCCAAGGAATGCGCTCGTTGCGGATAAGCCCGTGACCTCTGGTGATGCTTACCCATCCATTGCTTCTAATATTAAAGAGTGCGACAGTCAACTAACGCGTGAATAAACCAGTTGCTGAACGGGACGGCGAACAAGTTGACGAGTGTCTTGCTACCAGCTCAGTCGCGAACTATCCTGCAATCTCGCCAACTGGCATTGCAATACGCACGGCGATTTCCCCATCCCATCTGAGACCTAGTTTGCTTGCTGAAGCGCCGCAAAACATACAAAAACAGACGTCGAATGCTGGGCCTCCATATATAGCCCCTCAAGAGCAGACATTCTTGTACGCAACATTAACGCCATTCTTTACTTGAGAAGAGCTACTTGCTAATGATCTACAACCGGAGATAGGCTAGACAAGTACATGGAAACGCTTCACCATGCACTCCCGATCTTCTCTCAGCCAATGACGCTCGCGCTGCCTTTGTGCAGTCAAGATCTTTTGCTAACTATATGCATTCTGATGGCGAAGCTGACGAAGTTTCGTCTTGCCTCAGTTGGTGATACGGAGCTTGACGCTCATATTCAACTCCTTCTAAGCTCAACTAGCATTTATGAGGAATGTCTCGGGCTCCTTTCTTTGGATCAGATGCGCAAAGTTTGTCTCATATCGTTTTATGAGTTTCATCAGTTTCCTGGTCATCAAGCATGGGAAAAAGTAGGAAAGCTTGTTAGAGCAGCCTATTGGATGGGCCTTGATCGACTTGATGACCCTGATCGCCCAGCAGTCAGCCAACAGAAAACTGGTCACAATTGGGATGGGTTCGCGTTGCGAGATGAAGACCAAAATGACTGGCGCATGCTGTGGTGGTGCATATACCGCCTCGACTCGTACGCAAACTTCGCCGCAGGTACGCCGTACATGATCCATGAGGATCTCGCAGCAACTGAGCTTCTGCGAAATCCACAGCATGCAAGGTGTCTCTACCTGCACTCGGAGTTGGACAAGCTGCGGCAATTAGTCTCTCCTGTTGCTGAAGTTTCAGACTCTACCAAGCTTTTCAATTTGCATCTTGTCACTATTGCTACCATGCGGAGTGTGAAACGCGGGTTTCAACAACGGTTTGGATCTCGACGTCAGACTGATAATGTCAACATTGAGAAGTCGGCAAGTATCGAACGGCAGCTCAATGCACTTCGGCTTACACTTCCAGCCAATTATCTGAATCCCATGCGAAATGCGCTTGCGGGTGAGAGCAAGCTTGATCACCACTCTAGGCTTGTCACCATACTTCATCTTCACATGGCAAGGCTTATAATAGCTATTTTTCATTGCGGAAGCCGTGACATTGGAGACGAATGGCCTCTCAAGTGGCAGCAAGTCTTGGAATCTGCCCAAGATGTTGCTCTGATAGCAGAGCAATGGGACAACACATTTTGCCTTTGTGTTGATCCCGCAATTTCCTACATCTTCTTTACAGCCGTGGTATTTGTACACTTCCACAAAAAGTCGTCACTGCCAAGAAATGTATCTCAAAATGAACTTGACCATCTTGAGACTGTTTTGCTTCTGCAGCTTGAACAATTCGCCAATATCTGGATGTTACCTAGGTTACTGATCCGTGAGTGCTAAATCCGTACCTTCGAAGCCCCGCAAGTTCCCCCTAACTGGATGCAGTCTCATTTCACAGTATCAAAGAATCTGTGCATGGAGCACTGGGACATCAGCATATACAGTTACTTGCTGCTCAATTTGCCGCTCCATCGCATCCTCGATGGTTGGGGTTTCTTTCTTCGATGCAGGCTCAACTGGGACATCCCAACGATCCGCCAGTCACCAATTAGCGCTGATTATGATTGATACTAGTTGTTGCTTCCACTGTATCTTAGGCGACCGCGCTAGAGCTCGCGAATCGCTTTAATCAGTGGTCAAAACAGATGTCACGCGAGGAAACCGCAACATCAACTTACGCGTACGCTGTCTGTAGCTAGATGAATCCAGAAGCATTATCAACCTGCTACTAGTATTGTGATGCCAAAAAGCGCCTGGTTACATGTTGTTGAGCTTGTGCTGCGCCGTATGAACAATTGGCAACTTGTAGGAAGATAACAATAACACAGGTGTAATTGCCGAAGTGTTGGCGTGGTTGGTACGTGGATGGCATTTTAGAAGAGGTCCTCCAGACCTCTCTTTCAAGTTTCGAAGAGATTTATTTGTTATTATTAAACAATCTGCATACAAGGAGAACTAGTCAACGAGATAGAAAGGGAGGTCCTAAATGGACCTGTCACGAAACTTGACCTGCACGCTGACCGCACCGCCACGACTATTGAGCGAGGACTGCCCCCCGCGCGACCTGACTGCCCTCATCTTGACTGAGTAGTCGAAATCCAGGACTCGATTGTCTTTCATAAGTTATCCACCACGTGCTAGCATCTGTATAGTCTTTTCTGTATGATCTGAACTCCGTCATGATAGGATTTCAATTTCATCCTGCTTCCGCACCCGGCTTGTCAAGCTGACAAGCATATCAGATTGTTTCCAAAACCAAGCTGCGTGAAGGTTCCACTCGGGGCTTGGAGCCTTCCATTCAATTTGGAAGTGACGGAAGATCTGCGGTACGAACTTACCCATCTCCATCAGGGAAATATTTTTGCCGATGCAAGTTCTAGTTCCATGACCAAACTAATCCGGTAATATTAGCTTCCAGGAGGAACTATTCGAGTGGTTCTGTACTTACAGCAAGGAAACTGCGGTTCATGGTCTTCAACTGCTCTTGATTTGCTTCGATCCATCTCTCAGGCCGAAAATGCTCCGCGTCCTCACCGAAAACCTCTTTATTCAAGTGGATTACGGGAGCTGAGATGCTCACGTTGATCCCAGGAGGTAGTGAGTATCCACATATCTCCGCGCCTTCGGCAGGGGTGTAACGCTCCAATGGAAATCCAACGGCAGGGTGCATCCGCATGGCTTCTTTCAAGACCGCTTGCCTGTGGGCTCTATTAGACAATGCTCAACAGTTTAGTTATGGTGGTTACCCTTACAGGTATGGCAGCTCCAAGGACTCGTTGTAGGTCACAAACTCGGAGAGCTTGCCTTTGGCGTCAGCGGTGTCGATTTCACTGACCAGCTTTGTCGACACGCGACTATCCCTGATAACGTAGTAGAACACAGCGCGCAGAGATATGCCAGTGGTGTCGCTTCCTGCAAGACTAGATGAATCAGTATGATGGAACTTGAATTGAAACATTGACTTGAATAACATACAGGTTATTGGATAGATGATTCATCATATCTCGGCTCGATATTTTCCCGGAGTTTAGTTGTTTTGCTCGTAATTGCGACAGAAAATCTGTCCTCGTGGGGTCCTTGCTTTCACAGTCATATTGTACCAGTTCGCTCTCTGTGATCTATTGGCATCCTTATTAGCTCTTGGTTAGGCATTCTGGTCGACATTTTATGCGCACCTCAAGAAACCTCTCCATAGTATCTGGCCATAAGTGCATGGATTTGATCCATTGGAGGGTTGACAAGACGTCGAAAAGTGCAACGAGCCACTCCGACTGACCGATCACCTTCACGTATTCCAACCCATTATTGATCTTCTGAATCATCGAATCAACATCTCGTCTCTCTTCTAGAAATCCAAATCGACGTTGGAAAGTAATACTACCTATGACGTCGAACGCATACCACTGTAGCCATTGAGCGAAGTCGATGACTTGGCCGTCCGGATCCAGCATAGAATCCATGAAGATTTTGGTACACTCGTCTGCGTAAGTCTCAAAATTGCGCATGTTCGTCATGGAGAACACCTGCGCGACCTGTGTCTTCAAAGCTTTGTGCGTTTGCGGGTCTCGTTCCGTGAAGAGGCTGTCCATTCGAGAGCCTTCATAGATTGGGGCCATAGTCATATAAAATGGGGTCTGGGCGTGTGATCAGCATCACTGAGAGTGCTAAAAAAAAGTGTCTTTGCTACCTTCTTGAATTTAGATCCTATTCCATAAATGACAGGAATCATGTCAGGATCCGAGACCGACACATGCTTTGGTCCGGTACGCACGATGTGGCCGTACTGACTGTGCAGTCTCCTGTATTCCATCGGTGCATGTCCTTGACGCACCATGAGGATGCGGTACAGGGTCGAAAACTTCGCTAGCCGAGGGCCAGGAATTTTCCGTAGGTCAGAGAAGTATGCTTGGTGAGCAACGTGTACAATACTCGCGCATAGAAGACCGGTCGCAAGCCAGATTAGCCATCCTTCCGGGCAGATTTGCAGCATCATGGAATGTTTCACAAAATAATGAGGAACTGAAGATAATGAATCGTAGTCTCGCAGATAGTGGTCTCCTTAGCGTTCAAGTACTAGGGGCTATTTATTCTACAGAGCTTTGTCCGAAAAGTGGCCTAAGCATGGCTATCTGTAGCAATGACTTGGATTTGTGTGCCCCGGAAGCAGATGACTAAAACACATGGATTCCTCAACAGCATTGCTCCGTTCATGTCCATACAATGTTGAATTCCGCGGAACTGGAATAGCTCAGCGCACGGGACAGCTTCAGTGAGACATCCCGTAGTTTAACTCTTCGGCATATCATTTTGTCGGAGATACTCCGATGGAGATGCTCCGATGGAACTGCTAGCCTACTCTGCGTTTCTCCTTTGGGCTACTCAGTCGAGCTACAGGCAACCGAAAGCGGGACCATCTGGAGAGATGATTTCCATGTCGCTGACATTTTGCTTTCTCCAACGCAATATTCTCTGCTTCTCTTTGCTACTGGTAAAACGGCCAAGGCTAACGCAGCCTCAGCAGCTCACCATGACTTTGAAGAACTGTCACGCTAGTACGCCGCTAAAGCTTCCGTGCGGTTTAATGCTGAAAAATCGCCTCGTCAAGACCGCTATGTCTGAAAGTATGGCGATTAACTTTCAACCAACTCAGCAGCACTCGAAAATGTACAGCAAGTGGGCTTCAGGAGGCTGGGCAATGCTAATCACCGGTAAGATCGAGGCTCATCACAACGCTGCCAATATACGGCTCCAGTATTGTCTGTGAAGGCTAAGTTTCGTCCGGGCTACGGATAGGGAACATTATGGTCGATGTTAATCATCTCGGATCCATGAGGGATGTTGCTGTCTCTGGAGCCGAAACGAGCATAATCCGAAACTGGGGAGTCTGGGGGGAAGCAGCTCAGACTTACGACTGCTGTGTCATTGCTCAACTGTGGGTAAAGCCTTGCAACGACAGAAGCGAGTCCAAGTTGCAGCCTTTTTCCCCCCGGGGCCGCAACTAAGTCGTGATTGCTAACTTTTATTCTTTCGCTCTAGAAACCATCCTGGTCGACAGTCGCCGATTGGAGCTGGGAATAGGCGACTCTTCTCCAAAACACTTGCCCCTAGCGCTATTGCAATGAATCTCGGAAATAGTTGCCTTGCTGGCCTAGCTGGTGCTGTGGTATTTGGTACACCGAAAGAAATGACCCAACAAGACATTGAAGCGGTCATTTCCCAATTTGCCAATGCGGCAAGGCTGGCATCATTGGCTGGGCTGCAGGGTGTCGAGATCCACATGGGACGTAAGCAAATTCTCTGTGATCGATCTGACACGATAATGGATTCGATTGAAGATTGCTAATGAGCCGGCGCAGATGGCTTTCTGCTCTCCCAATTTGCCTCACAGGCAAGTAATACCCGCCAGGATGTGTTCGGTGGCTCAGCAACCCAACGTGTGGAGCTGACTTTGCGAATCATCCGCGCCGTCAGAGATCTTGTTCCCAGATCATTCTGTGTTGGCGTGAAGATGAACGCGGCGGATTATATGGAGAGCGATGCTGCCGTCGATATGTTGGAACAGGTGCGAGTTCTCCAGAAGGAGCAAGTTGACTACCTGAACCTTAGTGGCGGATCCTTTGAAAACCCACAAGTAAGTGCACATTAGTTCGCATTGCTCGTCAATTGCGCTGTGCTCTCAGGCTTGTTTTCTAGAGCGTGTCAATTCAAGCCCGGTGACTTATTTCTAGCCCCGACACTGACCGCAACCGGTACAGATGATGAGCAACGACCAGTCCCTGGCAGGGCGACCCATGAAGACAGCACGCACTCAGGCTCGTGAGGGCTTCTTTATAGAAGCAAGCAAGCGAATTCGCGCAGAATTTCCCGACTTGGTAATTATTCTGACGGGCGGATTTCGCAGCCGACCTGGCATCCAGGCTGCATTGGAAAGTGGAGCTTGTGATCTTGTAGGCATTGGCAGACCGGCTATCAAATATCCTCACCTACCCAAAGATATCGTCTTTAATAGTCATCTGCCAGATGACGAAGCCCGGTTTGACATTGACCTGGTAAACCGGACATGGCTAGCATCGTATATTCCACCCGTTGGCGCAGGAGTAGAAACTGTGAGTACTCAAATCTCGCCAGCCGAGCACTAGTGAGTGATTGGCACACTTTCGCTAACCTGAGTTGGGCAGAAATACTGGGCAACCAAAATGAGAAACATTTAGCGGTGTTCGAAATGCTCTTGTGTGGTTGCATACTGGGAGGGTCTGGAACGATTTATTGTATGGCGGTTTGGAGAGGTGAAGTCAGTCTATCTAGACCATTCATTGCAAAGAGAGATAATTAAAGAATCCAAATGCTGCTTTTCTATAATATTTTCAATGTGACAACAGCTTCTCAGAACGCGTTATGTTGTAGTTGGTTGTGGCTAGGGAGAGGCATTTGAAGACGTTATGTAGTAGGTTTTAGTTATGCAAATAGATAGGCTCGATCCTTCTACTTTAATAAATCCTATATAGCTAGATAACGCTTTGTATAATGATAACGCAGGCATCTAACTCAAAGTGCTGGAGGAAAGGCTATCTACGGTGTCCATTACAAGCTGTCCACAAAACAGTAGGAAAGCACCAATCAGGAATTAGATTCTGTTAATTTCTTTCATACAAAAGTCTTGCATATAGAATTATCAAGAAGTCTAGCAACTTCAAAGGGGTTCTTTAACTCAGCTGTCGCTTCAAGGCTGCCAAACATAAGTCCAGTTCCAATCTATCTTGAGCGCCGGCAAAGAGAAAAAAGTCAGGGCGTATTATGACAAACTTTGTAGAAGAGCCAATGCGATCCAGGTATATGCGATGATTCTCCCCCCCTACGCTCTCTTCCGTCCATGGCGAGTATGTGTGGCGCGTGGCCTCATTTTGAGGCAAAGGGCCTGAGCTTGCCGCATCCACATAATAAACGCGAATAGACTGTAGAGACAAAATATCTTCCCAGACCTCTGCACCTTGGATGGCGTTTATCGCCTCTTTGTATGGCCCTTCCCCATCAGAGACGTTTTGAATGACAAGAAGCGTAAACGTGCTGCGCGACTCGCGTAGAATCGTGTCTGAAAGCAGAACTGAGCTCTTAGTGTCTCCTCGTAGGGGGATTTGGGCAAGACGGCTCCCTCCATTCTTGCCCTTCATGAAGAAACCACCAGACGCTCTAGTGAAACCTTTGCGCTCCTGATGAGCTTGGGGATTGACTGCTCGAGGCAGTAGTCTCCTGCGCTCAAGCAGCATGAAAAGATTTAGAAGAAGATAAACCCATACCGAGAGCCTGTCGTTGCACAGTCGCCCCATGAGCATAGAAAAGAATGCAGCATCCTGAACGCTGTATTGCCTCTCCGACGCCCAAGAGTCTAGCAACGCATTGACACCGGCTATCAGCTTGGGGCCACCAGTCTCGCGGTCTGTGAGGAGAAACAGTCGCCACCCCAGTTGATGAGCATCTCGCAGGCCGCTGGCTATGCCTTGACCTGCGAAGGGAGGAAACACATGCGCGGCATCACCAATGAGAATTGTCCGCTTATCGTACCATCTGTTCACGACTTTGTGCGTGAAGCGGAATGGCTCACAGCGAAGAACTGTTATACAATCTCGTGGAAATTGTACAGATGACTGAAACTTGCGTCCATCCTCGTCGCATTCCCGAGTGATCATGGGCGAGAGGTGTTCCCACAGAAGTTGTTGAACATCTCTGGTTTCGTGCGCAGATGCCTGCCGAAATTCGTGACGCCAAAGCCTCTCGCTATGCGGACCGAATCTTCCAGATGCAGTGGGTTTACCGGGTGGGCTGCAAAAATGCCATCCCTCAGGCCAGAACAGGTCATATACTTGCTGTGGTGTATATCCAAGCTCCCAAAGCGACAACTCGGGATGAGTCTCTGGGGTAGGCAGTGAAATTTTGAGGTTCGCCGCAACCCATGTTCCATTATAACGGTAACATCCTTCTTCCTGTCTGATTCCGGCACAGGGCTCCAGGAAAGACTTTCTCACAATGCCGGTCTTGCCATCGGCGCCGACAAGCCACTGTCCGCGAATAACGCCAGTCCGACAGTTATCGTCTCGGTACTCTACGGATGGGGGCTCTTCCGTTGGCCTCCCAACCACAGTACATCCTGTCCTGAGCGAACACCAAGGGGACTGGACCACTGCATCCCGTAGCACTCGTTCTGCGACTCGATTAGCTTCAGGCACGATTACGAAGCAGCATAACGCTGCGCAGAGCTGCACATTGAGTTTTACCGAGAACTGGTTGGATTTGCAAAAGGCCCTCTGGAACAGCTTGCCCGAGTATGTTGTCGGTGCCGACGTTTATCTGAAAATATGGTGGTCGGGCGAAGGAGGACTCATGAAAGCATACCTTCTTTGACTCTGCGGTGTGCAATGAGTTCCATCAGTCGATCATGCAAAAGAATGGTAGAAATGGTGTTCTTGGCATACCATGTCCAATTTCTTCCAACTTGTTGCCTAATCCCAAAGCATACAGAATTCTAACTGCATCGCCAGTGAGGTAGACCCCTCGGGGATCTGTAGTAATGCACAGCTGTTTTTCTAGAATCACTGACTAGATGTTTTATTAGATAAATCAAAAGTGAGATCAGCTTTAGAGCAGGGGTCACCGTGTCTACATACACGAACGTGGTATTGTGCCAGTGTGAGGGCCAATACCAGCCCAGAAGGGCCAGCGCCAACAATGATGACTTGGGTTGATTCCATCTGCGAGTGTTTGATACTGGGAGGGAAGTTCGAGTGCCTCCGTTGTGTCAATTGGTCCTTTATTAATAGCCTGGGCAAGTGACCTAAGAAAGCCGGTTCATTACTTACGGCTTTGTTTGGAGAGGAGTTGGGTTGTGCATCACACCAAATAGTTCCGATGGTTTTACCGACGCTAGAGTCACTGCGCCGAAACGCCGCGCATTTACCTGGAATTGCCCCGGCGATTGATGCTGCAGGAATTTGACAAGGCAGAGCAATCCTCTGCTCAATTTAGCCATTGTCTGTCGGCGAAGGAAGTCCAAGTGGTCAAATCATTGATCCAACGACGTCACTGAATCGACTAGGCCTGAATCTGACTGCCGCCAGTAGTGATGCTCCGATAGGCTAGCTTAACTGTCACAGTCGGTGGTGGTTAGTGAGCGGTCCTCTAGTAGCGAATATACTTTGCCATACAGGGATAACCCAGCTATACAGAAGCACATAGACAACGGTAGAAGCTGCCCTACATCGTGCCCTCAGCCGAGAGTAGTTCAGCCAGGCGGGTTCTGTCGGCGAGGCATGGCTTAAATCTTCGGAAGGTCACTTGGTTGCTACAGTTGAAACGAAAAGGCTATGCAATGTACCCAAGTTTGTTTGGCCAAGGTTGGGACTTTGACTCAAAGGCCGCGCAACATTAGATTGCCGAAGTGGTTGCCAAATAGATTCCTATGTGTATATTTAAGCCACCATGCTTGCAACGACCACAAAATTACTCTCGCACCATAGAGTACATATTAACTAAACACCCTTGCCCGCAAAGTCCTTTGGGACTTCCGGTCCCCAAACAGAGAAAGGGCCAACAACATCTCGTTTCGTTGGTACATGCGCGTTGACCAGATCGCCGTCCGCGTAGTGCTCGATTTTAAACCCACTTGGATCAGCCCAGTAGTCAAAAATCTGACTACCCAAGACATGGCGGCCCACACCCCAAACACTCTTCCAGCCTTTTTTCGCAAGCCAGTCGTGCCCAAGAAGCTGCGTGTCGAAATCGGCAATTTCGTAAGATGTATGATGCACAAAGGTCTTTCTCACATGCGGCTCCGCTCTCTGCATAAAGAAACAGTGGTGATCAGAGAACTCCTCACCAAGATCTAGATGCATAAAAGTCAACACGTCCATGTTTGAAAAGTCCCAGTGATATAAAACATCCGACGGCACGAAATTAAAATTCTCCGTGTACCAGGCAAGCTCGTTGTCAAAATCCGGCACGACGTAGCCAAAGTGTCCTAATTTATGCACAAGCGCTGGTCCTGGGGTGAACCTTTGGAACCGACCTGAAGTCCTTTATTAGCATGTACTGCCTAGCGGGTAGAATAGCATTTCAACCGCGAAACAAACCTTGCCGTGGTTTATTGAAGGGCTTGTTAAAGTCACCCTGGTATACATGAGTGGCTGTTGGCTCTTCCTTGCCTGTTTCCCGTTCTGTCTGCCCATGAACAACATGAAAAAATGTGGAGTCTGGGCGTTTGAACGTAACCATACTGCCGCCGCCGGGAGCATCCTCAAGGGACTTCAGTTCCGCGCCGGGAAGCGCCGCTGCTTTGTCAAATTCGTCGCGGGACGAGGCAACGAAGGCGGCACCTAGGAATCTGGGGTGCCCGTCTGCGCTTTTGGACGCGACGTAGACGTAAGGATCTATGCCGTATCCTCTAAAGTAGACCTTGTCGGCGTCACTCTGTGACTCAATGAAGCCGAAGTCTTTTGCAAAGGCTTTGAACACAGTCAAGTCCGGGTGCTCAAAGTATACATGACTTATTCGACGAAGTTGTACCTTTTGCGGATGGTTTGCTATGGGAGGGATGAGCATGTCGGGCATGATGGTCTCGCGAATTGACCTCGGTAACCAGGAAATAACTGTGAAGAGATAGTGCAGCGCAGCTGGCATTATGAACATGCTGCTTGAATGTCTGCGTGGAAGACGTTGTACGACTTGTCGCATATTAGGATCCTGGCATGCCCTATTTAAGCAGCGACAATCCGCCGGAATTATGGTGGGCACAAGGTATCATTAGTGCTACTGTTCCCGAGTGCCCCCGTGCTTAGTGCTTGGCGGGGGACAGAGGGCACGTTTGCTACAAGCACCGCGGTCTGACTTGCGCCAAGGCACTGGCTGTCGTATCATCTGCGCAATTTCTCCGACACAGGGATCCGTAGCCCAATTGTCGCCTCGATGATCAATTGACGATACTCGTTCGTCTTTTCTTCAATGGCATGCAATTCCACGGACGCTTCATTCTGTCGGTGAATTGAAGCCGTTCTAGTGAGCGGGGTTCGTCAGTTCGCAACAATTCAACTAGGTTTGTCTCGGAGGATCCACCTTGAAGCCGCGACTGGGCTGTTGCTTCGGCGCCAGACGGCCGCCGGCTTCGTCGTAACCAGATTATCTGCACATGCTTGCCTCTCAGAGTCTGCCACCTCGGACAGTTCTCAGACCATACATTGCAGCTCCGGCCCGCTTGCGACAGGTTCCTCCAGCGGAATCGTCATACTGGTCTGGCGCCGGCGTTGCGAGATGCAGATCGTGACAGTGTGGGGTATACTATAGATTAATCCGAAGATTTCTGTCGAATGTCCTTACGAGGGCAGATGATCTAGACTTGTAGCCGGAGTCTACCATTCGCTTGCCGTTTCTCTAATGGTGCTGGTTATTTTGCATTGTCCAACACTGAAACGGAAATTATTTACTCTATATTCTATTGAGGTGACGCATCTGTAGGCTGGAAATTATGGAAAAACTGGTCGTGAAATGATTACGCAGCATGACTATGGCTTGTAAGCCCTTGCGGTGATATAGTGCAGATATGTAATGCCACATTATAAACTTTGAAGGAATTTTCGCATACTAAGAGCGGCAGATGAGTATCAACGTAGCTAGTTTTTGTTATACTACGACCAGCAACTATTATTGGTAGGTCATTCTTCTCTACAACTAATGGGCCGTGTGTACTTCACAAGAATGTGCTCGGTTGTATATCTTATCGATGTCGACAAGATCCCTCGGCCGTGCCATCCAGATTACTTTCCAACTGCAGGTAGTAGTTGGTGGGGCTCCAGTTTGGTCTATCAACGTTACGTGCAGCGGAGAGACTACTAGAGCGAGATGGTCCGACTTTGCTGAATTGAAGGCTACTAAGTTGGCCATCAGTAATGTCTACTGTTGAACTTCTTTTGGCTGATTGAAACTAAAAAGGTGCGACGACGTCTGACAAAGACATCTCATGTGCAACAGTCTCTACAACCGCTTCATCAATATCTCTTCGACGTTTTCATCTCTATCCTTATGCCGCATACTACGGAACGCCACAGCAATCTCCGATCGGGCAGACGGGAAGCCCTAGAACTAGCATTAAAGATTGCTCGATACGAAATTTGGGATCCAGCCAACCAAGCAGAGGCGGAGAAAATCGTTGAACAGCAAGGCACATTGATTGCAGAGGCCATATTTGGCAAAGAGGGCTATCATATTTCTGATGAAGACTTTCCCTTCTTCAACTACACTTTTATTTCGCTTAGGGCTAAATATGCAAAAATCCCGTCAAAGCTCAGCATGTTACAAGACGCAGTTGCTTACTATTGGGACACACGTTATACGGATAAGGCTTCATTTTAGCTATTCCACTCCTACATCATGGCCGAAAATCTCCAATTCGACGCCAAGTCTTCTTGAGTGTCGCTGAATGCCACTTCTGCCGACTACGAGCATGCGCTTTTCCTCGGGTGAGATTACTTGGGAAGCCCACGAACATCTATAGTACAGGAAGAGAGGGCCGCTAAGGGCTATGTTCGTATGATGCGGCGCACTGCCTCGCAGCGGAGGACGTCGAGCATATATAGGCGAGGCGACAGAAAGGAGACGCAGGCAGGCTTAGATGGCATCCTAGGCGACCCTAGCATAGATAGCCGGGCGGATAGAGGCGATACACTTAACTTGAGTAATGGCGGCTTAGCTTTAATGGACTTAGTTAGGACTGATAATTTTAATATATGTGATACTGTCAATCTAGTATTATAGGATAAAGACTAAGGCTTTATTAAAGAGGATGGTATAGTTGGCATAGATGAGGCAAATATTGCCCCTGAGCGGTTTCGCTGGTGGGCTTCTTGTCTCTAAAGGATGCACTAGATAGCTATTCACTCCTTGTAGATCGCGGCGTTGTAGAGTTCTTCTAGTGTCTCTAAATGGAATAAAGAGTTGCTTCAAGGTAAGTGCAGACTATCTCTAAGCGGAAGCATCTTCTAAGCTGCCTCGGCCAGGTGTAAGCTTGAAAATCAAGGTTCCGTCAAGATCGTGCCTTGCAGCGATGGTGCATCCCACACTAGAGGGATTGTCTTGAATGGCGCGTGGCCAGCCTTATTGCGTTTTCTGGATGGGGAAATCATGTCCTCGTTTTTTTTAGATTTATTCAATTGTTATAAGCTAGGGTAAGATTACGGCAGAAGTAGGAAACATTCTGCTCGAAAACTTGTCATAAAGTCGTCTATCACTTCATTACAAGATACTATACATAGTACACCGCTCCCTATGAGAATCCAAGTAGCTTACTGTCCCGCGAGCGTCGACACCGCTTCGTACGCTGGCGGCGGGCTCGCTGCCCGCGGCGCATTTCTGCCCATGCTAATTTCAACCTGCACCGACAACCCCCTTCCTCTACTCTGCTGCCCTCCCGATGAGGAAGCACCACTATTCACCGGCGGCGCCGTAATCGACTCGTAAATCTGCGGCTGCTCCACGACCACCTTGGCAAACTCGAGCATCGTCTCATCCAACCTGGCACCGTAACTACGCAGCAGCCGAATCATGTCCGCGTCCCGTCTGACCACAGCCTGCACCAGCGGCGACAGCATCACCATGCCTTTACTGCCGCCGCTCTGCTTCCCGTCGCACCCCTCGTTGGGATTGGCGCCGTGCTTGAGGAGGTGACCTGCCTCGACGCCCTTGCCGGTGCGCACGGCGTACAGCAGCGCCGTCTCGCCCGTCTTGCTGTTCATGGTGCACCGGTTGGCTTCGGCACCGTGCTGCAGCAGCATGGCGACAATGTCCGGCAGGCCGCCGGGCTGCTCGAGCGCATACCGCAGCGCGGGCGTGCCGCTGTCCTTGCACGTGGCCTTGGCGCCGCGCTGCAGCAGCCGCCGCACAAGCTCCGTCTTGTCGCGGACGTGCAGCTGCTTGTCGCGGATGGCCGTGATGACGAGCGGCTGGCCCGACATGGTGCTGCGGTCGCCGCGCGCACCCCGGCTCAGCAGCAGATACGCGATGGGCAGGTTACGGTCGGTGACGGCGTCGACCAGCACGTGGCAGCCGCTGCTGCCGCGCGAATCGGCGTCGGCGCCGGCATCGAGAAGCACGCGCACCATTTCAATGTTCTTGGTGGAGCCGAGGAGCGAGCCGCCGCTCGAGTCGCAGACGCCGCGCGCTTTGGCGCCGTGCGCGATGAGCAGTTCGACCATGGGTACGCTGTCGCGGCGGACGGCGGCGACAATGGCTGTCCGGCCAGACGAGTTTGTCGATTCCACGTCGCAGCCGTGCTCGAGGAGCAGACGCGCGCCGTCGACGCTGCCCGCCTCGACCACGTCGTAAAAGTACGGCGTGCTGTATGGGGACGTCTGCAGCGGGTCGCAGCCATGGTCGAGGAACATCTGCGCCATGCCCATCTGGCCCGCGGCAGCGGCCTGGAACAGCGGCGGCAGCTTGGCCGAGCTGAGGGCGCCTTCGAGATCTGCGCCGCCTTCGACCAGCACGGCCGCGACGGCAACCTGGTTGGCTTGGATGGCGACGTGCATCGGCGTGTCGCGGTTCTCGTTCTTGCCGTCAATGTTGGCGCCCTGCTCGAGGAGGCCTTTCACAAGCCGGGTGTCACCGCGGGCGCACGCCTCGCACAGCGCGCAGACAAGCGGATCCGGCTTCGGCAGGACCGACGACATCATGGCTTTAAGAGAAGAGACAAAAGAGCCGAAGCCGCCGCGCTCTGCGTCATCGGCATAGGCGTCTGGTCGCTGCGACGAACTGGCCGGTGCTGTGTAAACGAGGGGAGACGTGCCATCTGGCCCTGACGCTCGTATCGTGATAATGGTATTGGGCGACTGTGTAGCTTTTTGTGCAGCTTGTGTCGCTACTTCTGTAAGATGTTGCCAGTCTGTGGTATCTAGGCGCTTGTCTTGATGCTCTCTATCTGGTCTGGCTCATGCGTGTCATCATTAGCAACCACACAATCCCAGGCAGCAGCAATAAGAAAAAGAGAAGTCACATACAGCGCTACGATCTGGGTATAATATTGGAAAAGGTCACTGTATGCCAGCACCACACGCTGTTGTCTGTGGACGTAGCTCACGTATACGCTGGCGAGGCTGCTCGGATTCAGGCGCATAAGCTGCTTAACCAGCCCCGCGATTGTTGTCTCGCTCGCAGTCAGCGCTTCTTTAAGCTTCTTCTGCAAGCGCTCGGCGACCGCAGACGAGGCGCTGAGTGCCTGCCCAAGCTTCTCGACATCACGGCTGGCCTTTTCGAGGAGGTCGGCGAGGGTCACGAGATCGCTCAGCGGCGGTTGGCTGTCGCTGACATGGCCGGCGGCGGCGCACTGCAGGCTCCGAATCTCCCCAGCGCCCGAGACGGCGCGCTGTGAGATGGAGGATGTGACGGATGTAAGTGAGGCGACTGAGAAGCTGTCCATTTCCTAGCAATTGGCTGCAGCGGCACTCAGCAGGTGGGCAGATGGAAAGAGAAAGGGCCGGGTTTCCTCGAGCTCGCACAAACTAGCAGACACCTTTCTTGATATAGATGGCTTGCAGATGTGTGGAGTTCGTTGGTGGTACTTGGAGACAGCCTTACGGTAGGCTGAACACCTTTTGCGTAGCGGTGCCACTTGATTACGCGGACGGGCGCAACACTTGCGTGGCTTCTGCACGGAGCTGGCAAGGGATGCCCAGTTAGCGTATAGGATGACGGAGCCCTACATTAGACGGCCGGGGATGCCGCGATACGGCCGCTCGCTTCTGGTGATAGTCGTTCGAAATGCTGAAGGCAGCCAGTTCCCGTCACAGTGAGGAAGTGGATGCTGTCAAAAAACCTGCTCCGCGTGCCTCTTCGTGTCCGCCCTATGAGGCTGCAACAATGCACGCTCGCATCGCAGAACAATCTGAGCAACAGAATACAAAAATGCAACAAAAAAACAAAAATAAGACTGCACAAACATGCAAAAAGAATGCCGCAGCGAGGACTCGAACCTCGGTTTCCAGTGGTTTGCGCAAGAAATGTCCTCCACAAACTAGTGTCCTGACCCCTAGACGACTGTGGCTAAACAAAGGTGCTGTACAACCTCTCACTGAAGGTGAAATTTGTTACAGCATGGAAAAAAAGACAGTGCCGCAGCGAGGACTCGAACCTCGGTTTCCAGTGGTTCGCGGTGTTGTAAACTCCACAAACTAGTGTCCTGACCCCTAGACGACTGTGGCGTACTGGTCTGATTGTTGAGATGGACGAAGCTTAAAGCGTACTATGTAGGCTACAATAAAATTCCCCATTAAAACAAGCCAGTATGAAGAATATGATTGGCTGTCGACATAGCCTCAACCAATGATCGCCTTCGCTGTGGAACATTCTCTCACACTGGCTTCTGCACGGGCTCCTTATTTCACTTCTCAAAATGTTCTTGAGATTGTCGATTATAGTTCTGTAAAGTCTATAGAAACTCACTAGAGATTTGCAGACTACTCATATAAGTCATACATTAGCATACGCGAATTCAACGTCAGTGGTGATTGACGGTTGAGTTCAATCCATCCGAAATTAGCCACGACCGTACCAACCATCACACAAAACCGCAGGCACTTCGTAAAATGGTACAGCTTGTATGTACATAGCCAGCGCGATATTAAGCACTTGTGTGGTCACACATTGACCAATCTCACTCCATATCTCTGCAAACCTGAGTAAGAATCCGGTTAACTGCTACAAGTACATGGCCAATAGGGTAGGCTGCCAGCAAGCCACTGTGGTCCTCAGCGGAACAACACCGCGAAGCAGCGCACGGTATGGATGATGGCGGAAAATAACCCTGTTCATCTTTCTTTCATCATGCCTATTGAGATCATGCCCCTATTTTCTAAAAGGTTTTGATACACTTTAGCCAACTGCCCACTACGCGCGTGTGCGCGAGGCACTCTGCCCCGTGTTGGCTCACACGATCGAGCATACCGACACAGCCATCTCTATTACAGCTCCCACCTCCAAGAGAAGAGCGAGCTCTACCGATATTTTACGCATCCATCATACAATAAATCCGGATATCCCGGAATGCTGCCCATTGGCAAGACCACGCGGCACCATTCCGCAGTCTGGGGTACCATCGCTCCACCTGCCGAGGTTACCAGCACTAAATAAACGGCGGTCTCCGCCCCTCGTCAACAGGTATAAAGCACATGAATATTCACAAACGACGAGCATTTTGCGAGCGCAGCCTGAAAAACGATCCCCCTCTTGATTAATTTGGATCACTGCCCGCCATGGAACCCTCTGGAGCCGACAAGGGCTTTTTCCAGACGCCACCGACACTGCCGAATCAGTTCTACGACGATGATTCTCACAAGCGATGCTTTAAGCGTGTGTATTCCGGCTGACCCGTCTCGCCGTCCCCCGCGCAGCGATATCTGACAAGTGTTTTTTTCTTTCATAGTATTTCTCCCGAAAAGTGTAATCTCCCAGACGCAGGATGAAGTCGCAGCGCTGGGGCAAGACGTCATCTCCGACCAAGTCTTCACCTGGGTCTCGGATGCGTACCGCAACCTGCCGTATCTCAAGGGCTCAGGCCGATCGTCCTTTGGCCATCACACCGGCGAGCTCGTCACCGGAGAAGGATGGCGCGAGCTACAGAACATGGGAATCTCCAAAGGGTAGGAAGCTCGGTGCCGTACCACTACAGCGCTAACACGCCACAGCATTGTCGCGACAGGATACGACACGCCACATGGGCCCTTTTCACGCCCTCTGCAGTTCCTGCGCATGCATCTCTGGCAGCCGTCCTCTGCTGTTGTCACCTGCCCATCAGCCATGCAGGACGGCGCGGCGTGCCTTTTGCGCCGCCACCTGACCGAGCCGACTCTCTCGGCGAAGCTGACAGCCGATGAGCGCCGCGTGTATGAGGATGCCTATCGTCGACTGACGTCGCGCGACCCAAGTGTTGCCTGGACGTCTGGCCAGTGGATGACGGAGCGTACCGGCGGGAGCGACGTTTCCTTGACCGAGACGGTGGCCAGGCTCCCCGCCAACCCAGAGTTTGGCCTCGCTTCACAGCAGGGTGAGATCCCACTCGGCCCCTGGAGTATCAGCGGCTTCAAGTGGTTCTCGTCGGCGACGGATTCCAAAATGACTGTTCTGCTTGCGCGCACGTCTGCCGCCAGCGGACTGTCTGCGTTTATTGCGCCGATGCGTCGCCACAACCCGCACGCCACGACCATGGCCGGCCATGCCAACCCCCACGGCGAGAAGCTGAATGGCGTTCGCATCTCCCGCCTCAAACACAAGTTCGGCACGCAGTCCCTCCCTACCGCCGAGCTCGTCCTCGAAGATATGCGCGGATGGCTTGTTGGGGAGGAGGGCAAGGGCATCCATGAGATCAGCAACGTCTTGACCATCACCCGCGTCTACTCGGCCGTCTCTGCCGTGTCGTACGTCGGCCGCGCCATTGCCATTGCTAAAGCATTCGCCCGCGTCCGCGAAGTCGGGGCGGGAAGCCGCGCGCGCATGCGTCTGATCCACAGTCCTCTGCACATGCGCACCCTCGCCAAGATGACGGGCGAATACCGCGGCCTCATGATGCTCAGCTTCTACGCGGCGTACATCCTCGGCGTCT
Organism: Akanthomyces muscarius; assembly: GCF_028009165.1. Lineage (NCBI taxonomy): Eukaryota > Fungi > Ascomycota > Sordariomycetes > Hypocreales > Cordycipitaceae > Akanthomyces > Akanthomyces muscarius. The sequence goes on along the minus strand of NC_079245.1, from coordinate 3,483,076 downwards.
CTGAGTATCCGACCAACGACTTCGAGGATGTTTCTCCGGCACTCAAGGCCCTGACGCCAAGCGCCAAGCTGGCCTTGCCTCTCATCCGGGTTCTTAGTCAGATCACCAAGGCGTACGTGTGCAAGCCCTCTGTCTCGCTCGTATTCTCGTGCATGGAGGCGCTAGGTGGAGTCGGCTACATGGACAATGAAGAGCAAGAGTACCTCAACGTCTCGAGGATTTTCCGCGACATTTCTGTGCTGCCCATCTGGGAGGGCACGACAGATGTGCTCAGCACAGATACGATTCGCGCTCTCAAGCACCCCCAGGCAGGCCAGCACTGCATCGCGGCGCTGGATGATGTCATCGGGAAAGCAGCCGCCTTCTCTGGGAAATCGCCAAAGAGATGGAGTGCCGTGCAGGAATGGAAGGCGCTTCGTGCCAAGATTGTGAATACGCCGCAGGCAGACCTCATGGGCGAGGCCAGAGACCTGGTCTGGGCGCTGGGCGATATCCTCGTCTCGCTTCTCCTGTATGTTGATGCCGCAAGCGATGATGACGTTGCTGCACAAGAGATTTTCGTGCGCTTCGTCGAGCAAAAATATCATAGTGTCGAGAAGCAACCGAGGCAAGACACGGCTACTGAGTTGCGCAAGGATGCGCTTATAGTGTATGGCACTGAAGACGTGGGAGCGGCGCCCCCGAAACTATAACCTCGCCATGGTTGGAAAGCTACATGGTAAATTTGTAAAGTAAAAGGTACTATAAACTCGGGTATATACAACGTTATCTGATTATGTATGTAACAGTGCAGAGTAGTCTGTGCACTACTTGCACTGGCCGGCGCGGTCTTGAACCCGCAAAATTGTCATTTGGCAGCTGAGACCTCCCGGAGGGCTGGGGCCAAAGACTTGCTGCCGGCCGTTGACGTTGCAGATACTAAAAACCGCGTTGCCATAGTCTTTCAGGTAGGGGCCTTGGCCATCCGAGGCCACTTCCCATGTGTCGCCGCCCGGGGTGCCGTCGAGGCACTGGAACTCGTTGCCTGGTGAGGTCTGGATGCAGGCGTTGTTGTCGCGGTCGTAGAGGACCTTTGAATCGTAGTTCTGATTGATGCAGTACCAGCCCTGGGGGAGAATAGCGTCGTTCAGGAAGAGTTCGCCGGTCTGGGAATTTTGCCGAACATTTTGGCCGCTGATGACGTCTCGCAGGTGGAAGCAGCAAAAGTTCGGTGGGACGGGGTTGTCTTCTCGAACAGAGATGGCGGCGCAGAGGGCGGTGCCAGCAAAGCATAAGAGATTGAGTGAAAAATATAGCTTCATGGTGTTTGTGTTGTCTTTTGTGTATATGAACATGTATATTTCGACGCGTGTGAATCTTGGCAAAGGGTGGCAGGAGGTGACTTCTTATACTTGACTTACACTGGACAGGGCTGCTGATACACGGGCTGTTCCGCAGTACCAGGATTACAAAGTCACCGAAGAATTAAAGTTGCCGTCACACTGCATGTCTACGACAACACAAGGCCCTTGCACGTCCGGGGCAGGTGGTGCAACAATATGTTGCCTGCGACCGCTTGCACGACCCTAGCACAAGAAGAAAGGGGACCCTCACTCATAACTGACCAGTCACTGAGCAGAATAGACTGCGAGCTGGTTTGGCTTTTCCTCGTGTAGGAACAGATTGAAATTGTGGCCGATTATACTAACCTGGTTTGGCTGGTGGTGACATCCCTTTGGCAGTGCGAAGCCTACACCTAGGTCACTCTATCCACTCTTTAGATGTACCAGAAAGTACGGCTTTCTAGTGCAGATAATCCCTGTAGCGCGGTGTTGTGCTGTATTTGTGGAGTTGCCTGCTACTTTGACTTCGGTGTAGATCGCTGCATAGCCTAGGTACCTTCTTCGATACGTCTTCTCATTTGTTGACATCCTTGTAGAGTACATAAGTGTAGGCTTCGCACTGCCAAAGGGATGCAAGGCCAGCTGTCTGTGATATGGGGGGGCCTGTAGGTGACGAGGGCTCGGATGGGCACAACAGGCAAGATCTTCACGACAAGCCACTCATTCACCCCTGCAAGACAACGGTGGACGAATCCTATCAACATGTTTGCCTCTGCTGCAGCGGTCAAGACCTGCATGGAGGAGAGGCTTCTCGATATTGGAGCGCAAAAAGGCGGCCAAGTCTGCAGCCGTGGCCCGGATGCGTGCAGAATGAGGCAGCCTGAATGGCTCCGTCGTCATGGAATGGCGTTGAGGGATTGCGAACCCGTGAGCAGTTGCATATATTGCATCGGTCAAATAGGAAGAGAGAAAGGGTGTCCTGGGCGCTCGCGATGTGATGTGGCGTCGAGGGGAATCAGCCTGTTACAGGCCAGCGACAGGGGAGCTAGCGGGTGACCGCGGACGCTAATATAGCGGGCTTTAGCAGGCTTCTCCACTGTATCGCACACGGGGACGTGACTTCAGGGGATTTCGGGGCTCTGATCGCTGTAAAACACGCCAAAGGGCTGTGCGACCACAGTTCGAAGGCGCTGTGACGGTGCCTGGCCGAGTTCAGCGAAAGGGCCATCCGTCACGTGTGGCCATGCGCTGTGCTGCAAACGGCTCACCGAAGGCGGTTGGCGACAGATAAGCAAGTACTTTTGTCTGATTGAAGAGAATTTGTTTCTTCTCGTGAAGAGGAATGATGCGGGAATTATGGTCTCCAGTAATTCGCCCTGTCCTATTAAACGTACGCTGAATTCTAGCTGTAGCTCGCCAACACCGGCAGCCTGCTGTGACGTCGCCGACCCCACCATCCTCACCTTGGTCACCCCGCCATGCCAGCTGCCAACTGCTACTGGCTGTAGAGCTCCTCGTCGATCGCACGCCAAACAACACATTCACACAAGCTACTAACGTTAGCCATCCAACTGCCGAAAGCTCAGCTTTGCCTTGTGTTGAACGACCGAGCTCCGATTGAGCTTTTCGCGAATCTTTCGTCTAGAATCTCATACGACGCACCGAGTGTACTCGTTAGGTAGCTTTGGTGCACCCCGCAGCCCTGGGCCGCCGCGAGCCGCAGAGAACCTGCAGCCACCCTTCTCTGCAGCGCACACGCCTTGCCAACGCAGACACACTGCACCCTGCCGAAAGGGGATAGATAGTCGCATCCTTCTTTCATTGCATCCGGGCCTTTCGGAACCGGCCGAGACCCCAGGCCTGCCTCGCCCTGTCTGCACCGTCCCGCATCACGGTCGCACGCAGACGCCTCTCCGGTCACCGAATCATACACCGCTGTGACTGCTCGCAACCTGCCCGCCCACCATGGCCATGCCCAACGACGTGTGGGAGGAAATCTCCGAGGAGATTCCTTCCATGAGCGACCCGTTTCTGCAGCAGTACATGGCCGGCCGCGCCAACCTCATCGCCCAGGAAAAGACGAAGCGCGCCGACGCTGCGTTCCGCCAGTCCCTCTCGCCCATTGCCAAGCGGGCCTGCCGCGTCGTCGAGCGCATCCGAGCCGAGGAGCAGCAGACGACATGGGCCGCCTGCAACGACGACGACATCGACGGCAAGATGGCCAGCGAGACGCAGGCCACCGTCTTCCCCGGCATGATGTTCCCCATGGGCAAGGACCGCATGGAAAGCACCAAGCTGTGGCGCATCGTGCGCCAGATGCCCAAGGGATCCCTGCTGCACGCCCATCTCGAAGCCATGGTCGACTTTGACTACCTGATCCGCGAGCTCCTCAAGCTTCCCAACATCCACATCGCCAGCGACCAACCGCTGGCAAGCCCCGAGGCGCGCGAGCAGGGCGTCGTCACCTTTCGTTACCGGGCAAAGGAACGCGTCGAGGGCTCCGTCTGGAGCAGCAGCTACAAGACGAACAAGTTCCTACTCCTGACCAAGATGGCCGACGAGTTTCCCGATGGCGGCCGCGAGGGCTTCATCAAGTGGCTCGCCGGCCGCTGCATGCTGCACCCGCACGACGCGCATTACCACCACCACGGCATCGACGCCATCTGGGCAAAGTTTACCAACTGCTTCATCTCCTGCGCCACGATCCTGACCTACGAGCCCATGGTTCGGCTTTACCTGCGCGCGCTTATGCGCCAGCTGAAAGCCGACGGCGTGCTCTGGGCCGAGCTGCGCTTCGCGTGGCCCATCAACTACTGCCGCGACCGCCACGAGAAGCCCGAACAGGACTATATCCACCTCTTTGAAGTAATCGAGGACGAGATTGCGCGCTTCAAGGCGTCCCCTGACGGACAGGGCTTCTGGGGCCTCGGCATCATTTGGACGTCGCTGCGGTCGCTTGGCACGCGGCCCATCATCGAGGACATGGACCACTGCATCACGACCAAGCTCGCCTTTCCCAACCTCGTCCTCGGCTACGATGTTGTCGGCTACGAGAACCCCGGCCGTACGCTCCGCGACCTGCTCCCCGAGCTGTTCTGGTTTCGCAAGCAGTGCGCCCAGGAGGGCGTCTCGGTGCCCTTCTTCTTCCACGCCGGCGAGACGCTCGGCGACGGCGACGCCACCGACGAAAACCTCTTTGACGCTGTCCTCCTCGGCACGCGCCGCATCGGCCACGGCTACTCCCTCTACAAGCACCCGCTGCTCATCGACATGGTGAAAGAGAAGCGCATCCTCGTCGAGGCCTGCCCCATTTCCAACGAGGTTCTCCGTCTCTGCGCCTCGGTCGCCCAGCACCCGCTCCCCGCGCTGCTCGCCCGCGGCGTCGCCTGCTGTCTCTGCAACGACGACCCCGCCATGATGGGCCAGGGCACCGCCGGCATGTCCCACGACTTTTGGCAGGCCCTCCAGGGCTGGGCCAACCTCGGCCTCGCGGGCCTCGCCAGCCTCGCCGAGAACAGCGTCCGCTGGTCCGCGTTTGAGGATGAGGACAATGCCGCGTGGGTCGGCAACATCAAGGCCGCCAGCCTCGGCGACGGCGTCAAGGCGGAGCGCGTCAAGGAGTGGCAGATTCAGTGGGAGCAGTTTTGCCTCTGGGTTGTGTCCGAGTACGGCGAGGAGTACGACGACACACCGGAGCCTGAGCCCAGCACTGCTGCTGGTAAAGAGCCTGCTGATCCTGTCTCTGTGGCGGAGGAGGTATAGTGGTTCATACCAACGGTTTCTAATTTCCATCTATTTTTTTTTAGAGGAGTAGTGGTTGGTGCATTGGGCGGTGTTGATAAAACGGGGATGCCACTCTAGAAACATGCGATTCTTCCTTTTCGGGCAACGATTTACAGATAGATTCAATATCTCACTAAAACTGTAAAATCCCCGAAGCATACGCAATTAGTGAATTGGCGCCGCTTTGGCTGCTACCAGTGCCAGGTAGAGCCGTGTCTCGGCGCAAATGACCAGCTTTCCGTCTCCGACAAACTGAAAGTTGGCCGCGGGACCGTCTGTAAAGATTTTGCCGAGAAGCTTGCCCGACGGGTTCCAAACGTGGATTCCGTCTCCGCATCCTGCATACACGTTGCCCTTGCTGTCACAGTGAATACCTTGTCAATGTTAGCATTCTTCTTGTTTGGTTGGCTGCACACTGAGCTCATCTGGCGCTTTTGGTGGGCAATGGTGGACTTGCCATCGGGAACTCCGTTGTCGGCAAAGGCAAAGGTCATGCGGTTTTGAAATGTGCCGTCGTGTGCAACATCGAAGCGGTAGCTATTCCGACACGTGCGAGGAGAATATTAGTACAACTCTGTAGCCTTTTCGGGTACAGCACAAGATGTGCCAATACAAGCGTTTCTGTGCTTACATGGTCGCTGGACGAGCTGCGTCGTAGCCAAAGAAGCCGTGATTCGCTCCCGTGTCGGTTACGTATACAGATTTGCCATCAGGCGAGAACGTTATTCCTAGCAAAGTTAGCACATGGTTAAGGTTGTAAATAAAAAAGTAAAGAATCGACTTGCCATTAGCCTGGTCAAACCCATCAGCAGCCACTGTGACGGCCATTGTCTCTGGGTTGAGCTGATACACCTGGACTGGCAGAGCCGGTGGCGGCCGGAAGGCTTGGAAGTATCCATACAGAGGATCTGTAAAGTAAATGTGCGAGTTGCGGGGATTGATGCCAATGTCGTTTAAAGAGTTAAACTGCCGACCGTAAAAGTTGTTTACTAGAATAGTCGCATTGTACGGCGGTCGAGGATTCACGGAATAAAGTGCGGATGCCGTCATGTTTCCCATGCCCTCACCAGCAAAGAGTATGTTTCCTTTGTAGTTGGTGCCACCTGCAGCACCTGCTTTAGCACCCCCACCTCTTCCTTTCTTTTAGTATTAGACGTAGGGGGAGCGTACCATTGGGATTGACCACGGGAGGATCCGAGGTGACGGTTTCGACCTTGACGTGGCCAGTCTTGTTGCCGGAAGCAACCTGCAGCGCCTCCGCCACCGAGACCTTTTGGATAATGGCCGACTTGTTCAGCCCAGTCCCCGCATCCGGGGCTCCGGCGTTTTGCGCGAAGAAGACTTCATCAGTCGCGGGGATCCTGAAGCGCAGAAATGTTAACGACAGAGCTGAGCTTGGGATGACGCCACAGTCCTCTTACCAGACGACGGCTTCGTGGAACAAGGGGTCCTTTTCCGACTCTGCAATGACGGCCAGCTTCGGCTCGTGGCCAATGATCTCGAGGAACTCGGGGTCAAAGACAAGGAATGGGCGGTCCTTGAGCCCCTGCCGCGTGGTCCCAGGCGGCACCCAAACCTGACGGTCCGTCGAGATTAGCACAACGTGGTTGTATTTTCTGTCATTCAAGAACGAGCTTACAGTCGTGCCATTGTACTCGCTCGGGGGCGCAACCGATGGAATTGACGCGATTTGCGCGCTGTCAATTGCCTGAGCTTGGGCCGGCAATCTCAAGGTGCCCAGGGACTGGCTTGTGTTGCCGCCGGAAGCCTCGACCGCCGTGGCCGAGAAGAGGGCGGCCAATGATGCAAACGGCAGAAAGGTCGCATTTGTGAATTGTGAGGAGACCATGTTGTCTCAGTTTGCTGACCCAGACAACAAAAAAATTGTGTAGATGATCTTGTAGGGATTAGATGCCGGGCTTCTGTCTCTGGTGTTGTTGTGCCGCCAAAAGGTGCCCCGCAATCGGCAATTGAGTTGAAGGCTGGGATCGACAGGCCGGGAATCTAGGCCGAATAGCGCTAGGCTGGTCAAATAAGCTGTTGTTTGTCTATTAGATAGTCATGGTTGCTTATGGCATTTAAACGGGGGATGGAGGGTTATTTTTTTCTTTTCTGCTTTTTTAACCGGTTGCTGCCCTTGCTCCTGTGCTGTCTGACCATGGTTGGTTGATCAAGTGATGTGTGACAAATTCGCAGGTTGTCCGCCACGTTCCGTATGTTGCCCTCCTGAGGACTAATTTGCTCGCAAGAGTCTTTGAGAAGAACAAATCGACTGCTGTATATCTAAGCTGTGCACTTGCGGTCGAAAAGTCAAGAGAACGCTCGTGCTACCCCTGCAAGACAAGTAGCTGAAATGCAGGGTCCCCGCCCTGGTTTGTCAGTGCTGTAATCAGGCACAGGCGTGCAACACTCTAGCTTTGCCGTTATTAAAAAGCCAAATATTGGAACTCTGACTTGGCAGTAATCCGTGTCATTGCCATATCTATTTGGTATTATATATGGGTAATGACGGTAATTTAGCTTGCGTGGGTTATGCGACTTTGACACAGAGGCCTCGATTACTTGGTCGCTGGCGGACATTCGACTCGCAGCTGCTCATCATCCTAATTAAAACAACAAGCGCCGCCGATAGCATAAATAGCAGGAAATACATGCTTTTTAACCGGCTTGCATAACTTGCGTGCTCCGTTTCTGGCGCAGACCCACGGAAACCTTGACAGCAAGACCAGCTTACAGGTTAGACGAACCGTCTCAATGCGGCTCGGAGCCCATTTCCGTTCCCGCCCTGACAATGCAACTAACCAAGCACTACAAGGCTACGGGATATGGGAATCACGTCAGAAACGGGCAGTGGCCGAGATGCGAGAGGCAAGAAAGGCTGACAAGCCTGGTTTCTGGCGTGCGGCTGCGCTCAGCCCTACCCAGGCACACCCGGCGCAGGACAGACGGGCGTTTGGACGAGCATTTTCTTGAGGATAAGCAGGGAACGCCATCCCGCGAGCCCCGTACCAGTTGGAAAAGCTACCGCGGCCCCGTACAACGGGCTGTGTCTTTCTCTCCTTGCTGGTCTTTCGGCTCGTCGTGGCGCTGCGAAGGTTGATTTCGTCGTGTGGAAAAAAAAAAGCTCACGTCGCTCTCTTAACGACTGACCGGCCAATGCCGAGGCCCAAAGTGTCGAGTACAGCAAATCGGTGTAAGACGCACCCATGAGTGGCCGGAAAAGTTGATTCGCTACGGCGTCACCAAAGAAAAATGCTGCGTCTCATGCAAGGCAGTCACCAGTGGTCTACTCAAAACGTCAACGCTTCTCGAGACATGGAGGGCACCTAGAGAAGGGCAGAGACACGAACAGGGTACAGGGGTCAAATGCCGAACCCCCATCGACAACGAATGCCAGGATCGGGCCGTCTCCTTTTGGAGGGTCATAAAACGGGCACCTTTGTCAACGGTCTGGTCCACGTTGCCCCTGTACACTTTATGCATGATGATACACATGGAGGACGGGCGATCCGAGCGGAAACGGAGAGATTGTGAGAGCACAGAAAAACAAATTGTGGCATCGAGAGGCGGCGTTGCGGCGGCCTCAACCCTCCGCCCCCCATTGGAGGGCACGTCAAGCCATCTCGTTCAACTGGCACTTCTCTAATTAGTTAGCTGCCGCCCGTTTTTTTTTTTCTCTCTGACCCCATCCCATGTACTGCAGAAAACTGCAGGAGCTCGCATGGGACGATGCACGCCCGTCGGGAAAGATACAGGCAGTTGACTAGTTGGCCATCGAGGGAGGGGCCGATGGTGCTGGCCCGAGTTAGGTACCCCGCCGGGTCCTGTTTGTGATTTGGATTGTTTCTACTGGTAGGCCAATCTTGGGGGCACCTGCATCATGAGGAGATGTGCATGACACCACCCTCCGAGGCTTGGGCCTGCATGTCTTGGTGTGCGTGCGTTTCTGTGCGCAATGCATGTGTCTTTCTTTGCGATTTGTAGCAGGCCAAAGAAACCCCACTGCCTCGGCGCCAAAATACGCATTTACACACGGAGGGATTAAAAAATTTTTGGAAGCAGTGTCCGGCGAGGTTGGATTTATTTTACGGCCCTTTTCTTTGGCGTGCCGCGGGCACGGGCGGCGTCATGGAGCCGGCCGGTACACTTGCCCGATTTGGACATGATGCTCAAAGGACTGTGAGGTGCCGGGAGGAGGGGGAGGGGGAGGGGGAAAAACAAGAGATGAGGGAGGGAGGGGCTTGCTGGACGAACGGCAAGGAGCGGCGTGGAAGATGCCAGATGCAAAGGGCAAGGAAGCAGGAAAAAATACAGTTATCAAATACCCGGTGGGACGGTCCAACGCCCACCGCGCGAGAGAGATTGCAGCGGGTTCTTTTGCTTTTTTTGGTCCTCTAGATTGTGCCCCTCTGGTGACCTTCCTCTTATGAATGTGTGGTTGGATCCCAGTGTCCCCTCTTCACATGCGCACCAAAGAGCTACCTGAAAGAGAGTCCACTAACTAACAGTTGCAGGGGTGGTGGCTTGGAAAGGCGAGAGTATGATTGTCCGATACGTAATATCGTCATGGCCAGAGGAAATCGGCATGGCGAGGGGGGGGCAGCAAGTTCCGCCAAGCGAGCAGACGAACTGGTCCGCAAGCCCGGTTCGAGAGGCAAGACGGAAACTAGGAACTCGCAATGTCTCTGCTCAGCTTTCCGCTAGTTGTGCTGCCTGTCTCTAGACTCTCTCTCTCTCTTTTCCCGTTCCGCCCACTATCCGCGCCACCCAATCCTTTAAACAGATTTCACTCGATGGGACTAAACCCTGTTCAAAGAATGGATCCAGCACACTGGCGTGGTGGTGTGGTGCCGGGGCCTGTCTTCAGGCCGGCTGTAGTAGCTGCATTAGCCTGGAATGAATAGGAATCGAGAGTGTAAAGAAAGGTGAAACCGCGAGCATACGCACACGCACGCACACAAACAAACAGAAAAAGTCCTCACCCCATCTGTATAGTCTGACGTACCGCCCCGCCATCAGTTGACCTAACTCCCCGTTGAGGGCCTCTTCCTATCCGACCGCCGTCGTTTACTTTGAGATCCGCGAGCGAAAATAATAATCAATAATCGCTTTCGAGTCTGCGTTATAGGACGAGATTCATGAAATACGTCCCAAGACTCTTCGGGGCGGAATGTCCGAGTCTGCGAGAGAAGCTCGTTTCAGCCCCCTCCCAGTCCGGCACTGCCAAATGCAACCCAACAAGCAACCTTTGGCGTCAAAAAGACCCTGTCTAGTTGATCATCAATTCTTTTCCCTCGTCCCTCTTTAAAACTCCCACCTTTGTGACCCCCTCCCATCCACACCGGACTCGCCTAGCAGGAGGGGCGGGCGCACCGGGGCCGATGGAGCGCCCCCGGTCGGTAGCCAAGTTCGACTAGAACGGCGGCCCGATGGGAGGCAAGTCTTTTTGACAAGCTAGTTATGATCCCATGTACATGGGCCGCGGCCGCTACTGCATATTGTCCAAATACCATTTCCGCCCCGTCCCTCCTTCTCTTCTTGCCAAGCTTTTCTTGGTCTGTAATTCATTCTTTCCTTTACACACCGAGCGACCTGGGGCGCGCCGCCTTGTCTGTGTCGCACGAGAAAGTTGGAGACTTTTAATCTGAATCCTTTCCGTTACCACAGGCCTCTCTCTCCTGGTGAAACTGCTGCCATAGCAGGGTTCTATTATTAGGAATATTGGTGGCGGCATCTCGACCTGACAAACGACTCGCGGCTTATAGGCCCCCTGGTAGACAATTGTGGCAGAAAAAAAAGACGAAAGGGCCCCAGATCGGCACATCAGACCATACGACCACTATCCAGATTGAGCGTCTCTACCCCGGGGGAGAAGACGACGAGAAACAGAACAAAGCGGCGCCATTACTCGCGGGCCCTAACATCTGTGCTTGTGCGTCTGGATTCGAGACGGCTGCTCTACGCTTCCCGCTTGGGCAACCCGCATATACAATACCGCCCACCCACACCCTCGTCGAACGTGTTACATGCCCTTGCATGGAGGCTGCGAAACACACGGCCCTCTCCCATTGCGCCCTCGACTCCCGCGGAAGTCCGTGTCTTTTATTGCTTGACACGCACGACGACCTTTTGTCGGCAACATTGCAGGTGCACCTCTTTGCGCGTTGTTGCCGTCACTGTTGAAAGCATGCCGCGCCGGCCCGACACCCAAGACTGCGACAGACCAAGTGCAGCCAATGTACCATGATGCGCATAGCGATTGCCGGAGGGCTGGGTCTTGGATATCTACTCGCAACGGGCCTGTCGCGCGCCGAGAATGCATACAATGTAGTTGTGCTGTCTCGAACGGTATGTTGGTTTAAAAAAAGATTGGCGCTTCGCCCGTCGGCGGCGTCCTGTAACGCACGGCCATGTTCTGGATAGCCTCGAAAACTAACATGGAACGCCAATACCAAGCCTAGGAGAGAATTTGCCGCGTTTGGCATTCAGGTCCACGTGGTGGACTACCACAACAAGGACACGCTGCGGTTCGCCTTGAATGGCATCGACCTCGTCATCTCGACCATTTCCGGACAAGAGCAGCTGAACCTCATCAACGCTGCAGGTCATGGCCGGGTGCGCTACTTTGTGCCGTCCGAGTTTGAGGGTAGTCTTGAGAAGCGCCCGCCTGCCCACTCCGATCCTCTCGATCGAGGCAGCGCCGCGGCGCTGGCCCTCTTGCGCCAGTGGTCGGAAGGCTCGACGCGCATGAAATGGACAGTCTTTTCGTGCGGTGTCTTTATGGAACGTTTCCATCCGTATGGGCTGACAGCAAGCTTGGGGATCGGTGCCGGCGAAGGCGTGGGCACAGTCGGCAGCTACGTGGCAGACATAAACGCCGGTTACGCAGACTACACGGCCAAGGATGCAAAGAACAGTTCGGTGAAGATTTGCTTGACAAGCGTGATTGATGTTGTCAGGTTTGTCATTGCCGCCGTGGACCTCGGACCTTCGAATTGGCCAGCCGAATTTACAATGCGAGGCGAGAAGAAGAGCTTGCGAGACGTTGTAGATGCGCTGTCGGCAGCCCAAAATAGTGAGTGATCATCGTTGGGGCTGGACCAATCGGGAGAGTGATGCTGTCTTGACTTTGAGGCTAATTATGTAGTTGCTTTTGACTCCCAGGTTCTCAGTTACCAAGAGTTGCTGACACATATCGCCTACAACACGCAAATGGCCCAATACGCTCGTGTCGCCTACCTCCAAAGAAATCTCCAAACCGCCAACGGCCGCTACGAATTTTCACGGACAAACTTGAACGATGCCATCGATAGGAGCAGCCGCGTCAGCGTACGTCCAATGAACTTTGCGCAATGGCTGGCGACGGTATGTCGTTGATTCTCGACATTGCTTACTTTATACGTTATACCCGCTCCTTCTATACGAAGAGCTGTTTACATCAGATCTTCCTGTTAGGACCTGATTTTCTGGGACGATTTGCCTGTTGATGTGGTTAACGAGATTAAAAAATATGAACATGGTTGATGTGGCGTTGGACTGTGCTATGCAAAAGAATGGGATAGAATGGACAGGAGCATCAAGATGGGAAAGAATAGGAATCTTGTTTGTGGGTTTCAAGTTTTGCGACATTAGCGGCTGTGAGCTACTTGGGTACTTTATATCGACTGCATTTAGTGGTATATCGTGGGCTTTCCTGCGCAAAAGAGATTCAGATATGGATCAAATTAGACGAAATGACGACAACAAGACTTCCTTCAGCAAACTCCAAGAATTGAAAGCATTTAGCGAAATTTCAAGTACTTGGATCGGTGATAATTGCGCTTAATGATATATCGGAATATCTGCCCCAGAGTCTAACAGATGTGCTGTCTTGCGCCAGAGCGATACACTGTAGATACGACGGCGAGTGACGTCACTGCTTGGGCCAATTTCTCGATGAAGCACTGCGAAGGTAGAAATCCAAAAAAAATTCCTCTTATGTGTTTTGTTTGTTTTCGTTCTGTCAAGCAACTTGCCAAAACTGCCGTTAAAATGCATATTTGAATTGGAGACAATATACAAGACAACAAGGGGGAACCCAGCTGCGCACGGTGTTGGCGCGCTAACAACTCTATCAACTCCACAAGATCTTCAGATCATGCACCTCCTATCAAGCACAGCCTGCAACTGATCCGGGGCGAAAGTTGCCAGAAATGCCCCAAAATGTGCGCTGCGTAGTAAAAAGCGCCTCTATCCTTGCAAAGTGTCGCCAAGCCAGCGCGCATCAAACATGGCGCGGTAATCTTCGCACATCGGCGTCCAGACCCAGCGGACGACGCACTCCAGTCTCACCACCTCATCGCCTCTACAACACCAGCGCGCCGGCACCCGGCGGCTCGACGAGCCCGAGCAGCAGCAGCAGCAGCAGCAGCGTTGTGGAGCGCGCCGTCCGGCTGTCCATGGCGCCGCTCAACGGCAGCGTCAAGATGCAGTGCACGCGGTGCGACGCCGACGGCGCCGCCACGACGACGACGCTCAGCAAGGCCGAGGTGGCGAGCGAGTACGGCCTGAGCCCGCGGGACCTGCAGGTCGTCGACGTTCCCTCGCAGGGGTTCCCGCACATCCTCGTGCGCGAGTCGACCATCCTCGTGCACGTCTTTGACCTGCGGCTGCTGATCCAGGCGGACCGCATCCTGCTCCTGCACGTCGACGGGCTCGCCGACACGACCATCTCGCAGGTCTTCACCTACGACCTGCAGAACAAGCTGCGGGGCGACGGCAGCCACGTGCTGCACAGGAAGCTCGGCGAGGCGTTTGAGCTGCGCGCGCTCGAGGCCGCGCTGGCGTCCGTCGCGGCGGGGCTCGAGGCGCTGTACCTCGGCGCGCGGCGCGACGTCGGCCTCGCGCTGCGGCGGCTCGACGAGCAAATGGCCGGCAGGGAGGAGGAGTCGGTGCACACGGCGCTGCGGGAGCTGCTGGACATGGCGCGCCGGCTGGCCGACATTGAGCAGCGCGCGCGGCTGGTGCGCAACGCGCTGCAGGAGCTGCTGCGCGAGGACCAGGACATGGCGGACCTGTACCTGACGGACAAGCGCGACGGGAGGCGGCACGCGGCCGCCGAGCACGAAGAGGTCGAGTACCTCTTCGAGGCCTACTTTCGCGCGCACGACGCCGTGGTGCACGAGGCGGCGGCGCTCATGGCGAACGTGCACCGCACCGACGACACGATCCGGTCGATCCTGGCGAACCGCAGGAACCAAATCATGATTCTGGAGACAAAGGTCGAAATCGCCATGCTGGCCATGGCCACGGCGACGCTGGTGGCGGGGTGGTATGGTATGAACACGGTCAATTTCCTCGAGCAGAGCGAGTATGCGTTTGCGGTGATTGTGTCGGGCTCGGTGCTGGGCGGTGGCATGATTTGGATGTTTTTGCTAAGGAGGCTGCGTAATATTAGACGAAAGAAGTTTTAGACAAATGCTAGTTAAGCTGGGATTGCCTTTGGCTTTTTAATTGCGGACCGCGCATCAGAGACTGCGATCTTGTACCCATTCGTGGACAATACAATGAGACAGTCATCGGTGATGCAATGGAGTCAGACGCATGGCAATATCTGCGGCTGAAATACGCGTAATTATTATACATGCTCACTGCAATTCTATATACTTGATCTATTTACCAACATCTACTTGTCCTCGACATCGTAGTGTTTGCAATTCAAGTGATGGCCCGGCAGCCTGATGGCGTGGTCCAGCGCCGTGGGCAAGCCTCTATGTCTGCCGCGCAGCATCACCAGACAGAGGACCAGTTTGCTGCCCGCATACCACGTCCCGGCAAAGCTATACGCAGCTGTCGGCGTTCCTACCGAGATGCCCACCGTGCCGTACGCAGAGACGACTTCGAATATAATGTTGAAGACGGAAAAGTTGACGGGGTCGGCATTGAAGTGATTACTTTCAATAATCACAATCACGAGAACGGCGAGCACCAGCAACCAGATATCATGGGCCAGCTGTCCGTGAAGTTGCTGGTGAATGAAGCTCATGTGGCTGTCATACGTGGCGTGTGGAGAAGCTCCGTGAGATGAAAATGGTCGTGTGTGAAAGCTTGGCCGCTTCTCACGAGGTCTTTCGTCGCCTTGCGAGGCTGTATGCAGCCGCCGGGTCTGTGTGTCTGCCGGCGTTGTCACTGAGTGGCTCAGCCTCCGGCGCAAAGTAGGTTGGTCTGTCGGTGCAGCCAATGCTGGCTGTGTCTCGTACGCGGTGGCGAGGCTGTCATTCTCGCTGGGGTGTGAGACGTTGGCCTGCCTGGGCAAAGCAGCGTGTGGTATAGCATGTATCCCATTAGCCAGCTCGTTGTGAAATAGATTGTCCGTGTAAACATTGGACTGGCGTATCGTAATAACAACAGGATACACCGCAATGTACATCATGATGACGTATAGAAACTGAACGCCAATGGAAATCTGCGCAATCGGAACGACATAGAATCCACCCGACCGGACAGCCAACGCTTGAAACAGCCCGACCAAAACGCGCGGCCCGACGGGAATGCTCCCAACCACGGGGTTATGCAGATTGAGCACCTCAAAGAGCACCCAGTCGGCCGTGTTGAGGCAGACGAGCATAAAGAGGAGCCACCACGTGAGGCGCGACGGAAATAGGTTCGTGTATATGCGCCGCGGGTCCTTGAGCAAGAGCCTGACAGCGAGCTTGGTGCTCTGAAACTTGGCCGCCTCGGTCGTCCAGTCCAGCACCTCGAGGCCCGACCAGAAGATGAATCGGAGAAAGATGGGATACGCCGTGTTTCCGGCGAGAATCATCAGGCCCATGGTGATGAGGACGAAATAGGCGCCCTGAAAGGGCATCATGTTGGCGTCGAGCAGCGACATGCCAGAGTTGTTAAAGGCCGAGACGCCGTTGAAGACGCCCAGCCACCACGGGTTGATGCCGTTGGCCAGCGCCGTATCGGGCATGTTTCTGTGCATCCAAGCGCCGAGGGCGAGACAGCCCAGAAGCTGCCACAGGAAAAAGTACAGCGGCACGACAATGGAGAGCAGCTCGAGGGCACGGTACTCGCAGCCGCAAACACGCCTGCTCTTTGCATCGGTGAGGCCCTCCTCTTCGGTCTCGAGACTCGTCGGCTCCTGGTCCAAGCTGCAAGGGCCGGCGCAGGTCTGAGGCCGTGCCTGCTCTTCTTCCTCCGCCGCATTCTCGTCAGGCGATGTGGGCTGCACGCAAGCCGTTCCCCGATCCTCGGTGCTCGCTTCTCGGTCCGTGGCTGCTGCTCCGCGCACACTCTGCCGTCCGGCCATGCAGACGTCGGGACGCCTGGGCTGTGCGCGCACAAACCGGCGATGAAACACAAACTTCCGCGCCACGACGGTCCAGATGGACACCCAGATGGTGCTGCCGCATATGATGAGCAGAAACAGCATCGTCTGCTGCCACGCCGTCATGGTGCTGAGGTTGACCGTGTTGAGGCCGGCCTCGGTCATGGCCGACACGACGACAAACAGGCTGTCGATGTAGCTAATCCGGCTGCCGCCATGCTGGCTGCTGCTCGCCCAGAAGACGGCGGAGCTGAGCAGGCAGACGACGATGAAGTAGCAATAATGGATCGTGATGAAGTTGAGCTCCGCCGGCAGGTGCCTACGCGTCGATGCTAGCGCCCCCATTTTCTTCTCCCCAACACGCCAAGCCCTACGCTTTTCAACTGCCGAAGAACCTTGAGATGGAGGGGGGGAAATGCCAAGATGATCTTCTTGAGCATTGGCATTGGATTTTAGGGGGAATTGGGGGGCTCTTCGATGGTCTTTTTTAGCGCATCCGATTCCGCATTGGCCCCTGTAAATTACAGCACTAGTCACTGCCTGTCTCGGCTTACTATGGGACCCTGGCGTCTTTTCAATGTCCGCTCTGCCTTGGTCTCGAGAGAGGAAAACAGTCATGCTCTTGCTAGGGAGAATAGAAAGGGGGCGAAGAAGAAAAGATAAAGTCTCTTGTACAGTTGAATAGAGCGGCTTTAGTTTGCAAGAATCGAGTCCTCGGAGTCCCTACTCAGAGTTGTGTTTCTGGGTCACTTCTGACACAGCATGACCGGCAAATGCTGGTACCTAGCACCAGTGAGTTTAACATCTAACAAATGATTCAAGCGTAAAACCTTACCGGCAAAAAGGTTGGTAGTTCAGTCACTGGTCACAAATCGTGAATAATGTCATGCGTTAGCGTTGATACAAATAGCAGCCGTCTAATTCTCTACCACGGGTAATTCAAAGTACCATTACACAAAAAGAATGTTGAAGCATGCGGATTATCAGCAGCCTTGTAGCAACACTCTTCAAACCGCTTAGGCCTGCAGCGCAGCATCATCACGTGCCGCACCGCTTCCCTTCTTCCACGAATCCGTGTGGTCCGTCTTTGCCTTGCCCGCCACGCTCTCCTCGCCCACCGCACCCCAGCCGCCGCCGCCCGGCGTGTTGATGATGATGCGGTCGCCCGCGGCCATGGCCGCCGAGTTCTTTGCGCCGATATTGATGTACCGCTCCTCGTACTCGACGCCCTGCGCCTCCTTCTCCTGCCGCTCCTTCTCCGTCTCGCCCTCCTGCACCGACTGCATCGAGCGCTGCCAGTCGGCCTTTTCCACGCGGCGCACCCACAGGTTCAGCCCGCACTGGCCGTCCTCGCCGCCCTTGAGGCCGTACGGCCGGTATACACGGCGTTCGCTGAGAATGGACACCTGCAGCGGGATGCGGAACTCAATGTCGCGCACCACGCCGTCGCCGCCCTTGTGCTGTCCCCGGCCGCCCGACCCCGCGCGGATGGAAAACTCGCGCAGCAGCACGGGATAGCGGCGCTCGAAAATCTCCGAATCGGTGATGCGCGTGTTGGTCATGTGCACGTGCACGCCGCTGGTGCCGACCCAGTCCGGGCCCGCGCCGCTGCCGCCCGCAATCGTCTCGTAGTAGCCGAAGCCGCGCACCGCGCTCTGACCCGTGACGTTGCCGCCAAAGCCAAAGGTCAGGTTGTTGCAGCAGCCCTGCGAGGCGGCGCAGGCCTCAAAAGCCTTGAGGACGACGTCGGTGATGCGCTGGCTCGTGAGCACGTTGCCGCCAACGACGGCGGCGCCGGGCGATGGCGACAGGAGCGACTTGGGTGGGATCTTGACGTGGATGGGGCGCAGGCAACCCTGGTTCAAAGGAATCTCTTGCGACACAAGGCATCGTAGGCAGTAGATGATGGCGCTGAATGTAATGGCCTCAGGGGCGTTGACGTTTCCGTACACCTGGGGGCCAGTCCCGGTAAAGTCAAACTCAGCTTCGCCCTGCTCAGGGTCAATCATGACCTTGAGCTGGATGGGGGACCCATCATCCATAAAGTCGAGCGCCGACAGATCACGACCTTCGAATCGTTTGTACACATCCTTGAGTAGGTTGCGTACGCACATCTCGGCATTCTTCTGAATGTTGACCATGTAAAATTGGACCGTCTCCTCACCGTACTCTTCGATAAGAGTCTCAATTAGAGAAATACCCTTTTTGTTTGCAGAGACCTGGGCGCGCATGTCGCTGATATTGTCGGCGAGACAGCGAGTACCACTGCATCCAGGGTACTGCGCCGGCCCATCGTACAAAATCTCGGTGATGCGCTTCTCGTCAAACTTGCCCTTGCTGACAATCTTTTCGCTCTTGAAAACAGCACCTTCCTGGTACAGCTCGCGTGAGTTGGGTGGCATGCTACCGGCAGTGATGCCTCCGATATCAGCGTGATGTGCACGCGATGCGGCATAGAACAAGATGCGCGTACCACTCTCGTCAAACGCAGGCATGATAAGAGTGATGTCGGGCAAATGTGTGCCTCCATAAGACGGGTCGTTGGAAGCGATAACGTCGCCTTTTTCCAGCCGGCCCTTCCAGATTTCAGCTTGTCGGCGGACACAGGTCGACATGGATCCCAGGTGCACAGGCAGATGAGGAGCGTTGGCGACTAGGCCACCTTCAGCATCAAAAATGGCACAAGAAAAGTCCAGTCGCTCCTTGACATTAGTACTGACACTAGTCTTTTGCAGAGCGCGTCCCATTTGCTCGGCAATAGCCATGAAGCGATGGCCGAAAATACTCAACATAATGGGGTCAACCTCGCGCTCGGCTGATTTCTGGGTATCATCCTTGGTGCCCTCCTTCTGTAGGTCGAGGATGACATGTGTGGCGGTGATAAGAGCCTTTGCCCGAGGCGTAACCACAATAGTTTGGGTGCCATCAGCAAGCATCGCAGGACCTGGTACGACATCACCGATGGACAGATTCTCCAGTTTGTAGATGGGTGTCTCAGCACGTCCACCTTCAAAGTAGACTTGCTGTGTGTTATGACGCTTCGACTCTGCGACATCTTGGCGCTTGATAATTTTCAGTTGCTCGTCGACAGTCTTCTCATTGTTGCGGAAGCTCTTGCCAATGCCACGAACGCGAACATCATCGACGATAATATCTCGCTCGTCAAGAGTGAAACCAAACTCGTAGCGGTGCTGTTTGACGAAAGCTTGTCCAAACTGCCAGTCTTTTCCATCAAAGGACTCCTTTGCTTCCGCCTCGGTGGGCTTCACAATCATGAGAGCTGACTCGGTACCGCGGTAGCGCATATTGAGGTACTCCTCAAAAATGATCTCGCTGGCCTCGAAGCCTTGTTCCTTGAGAGTGGTACGAGACTTTTCCTTGAGCTTCTCCATTTTGGACTGCAGATCCGCGACGACATCACCACCATCGACCCAAACTGAGGACTCTGGCTCTTGTCTCTCATCAACGACATCTGCAAGAGCCATACCGTAGGCGGACAGAACGGAGGAATATCTGTGAACGAGAATTTGACTAATGCCCAGCGACTCGGCGATAGCAACGGCATGCTGGCCACCAGCACCGCCAAACGTGGCGAGTCTGTGCTTGGAAGAATCGTGACCCTTGGCTTCCGTGATGGATCTGATGGGACGGGTCATGGCCTCGTTGGCAACAGTCAAGAATCCATACGCAACCTCATCGGCAGTCATGTTTTTGCCAGTTTCGCGGTTCACTTGGTCAGCAAGCTCCTGTAGAACCTTGCGACTGGCTTCGACATCCAGCCCTTCATCTTCATTCTTGCCAAAGATTTTAGGGAAGAATTCGGGAAGAAGACGTCCGAGATACAAGTTAGCATCGGTCACAGTCGCAGGACCACCCTTGCGATAGCAGGCAGGGCCGGGGTGAGCGCCCGCTGATTCTGGGCCGACAACGAACAAGCCGTTGCGGAAGAACAACCGGGAGCCACCACCAGCGGCAACTGTATTGATATCCAGCTGAGGCGATTGTATGGTGACGCCTGCGGTTGTCGTCTCAAAGACGTGCTCATATCTGCCTTCGCCGTACCGAGACACGTCGGTACTCGTACCGCCCATGTCAAAGCCAATGACGGGTGTCTTTGTGTTTTCGTCATATGAGGTGATGGCGTAGCCGACGACACCGCCGGCGGGGCCGGACAAGATGGCCTTGAGACCCGTGAATTTTTCAACATCAACCAGGCCACCGTCACTCTGCATGAACTCGCACCGAGCGCCCCTCGGACCGTCCGTCTCCTGGACACTGCGAGTGCCGAGACCACCCGCAAAGCCGGATTGGAACCCATCAATGTACTTTTTGATGGTCGGGGTGAGATAGGCATCCGCGCAGACTGATGTTGCGCGGGGAACCAGCTTGATCATGGGCATCAGCTCGTGGCTGAGAGAAATGTGAGTGAAGCCAACTTCCTCGGCAAGTTTGCCGATGGCGGCTTCGTGGTCAGGGAATGTGTAGCCGTGCATCAGGCACACAGCAATGCTTCGGATACCCTGGTCGTATATTTGCTTGAGCTGTGTCTTGAGTTCTTGATGATTAGGTCGTCGCATAACCCTGACCGTCTCGCCTGACAGGCCACGAACGAGTTCCTTGCTCTGAGCGCCCTCGGTGCCTGCCACCGTGTCGGTTTCCGTCACGGTTCTCTCGGGATCCTCGGCGTAATCTTCCAGAGTGACACGCTCATCCACTTCGACGACTTGTTCGTAGAGAACATCCGGTTTCCGGATGGCCAGGTCAAAGATTTTCGGTCTCGACTGGTTACCGATTGTTAGGCAGTCCTTGAAGCCCTTTGTGACAATCAGGGCGATGCGCTCGCCCTTGCGCTCCAGTAGCGCATTGGTGGCGACGGTGGTGCCCATGCGGATAGAGTCAATCTGCGACGTGTCCAGTGGCTCTCCGCGAGGGATATCTCGGCCGGTGAAGTGGCTCATGATGCGGCGGATGCCTTCTAGAGGGGCATCCTTGTAGTTTGCGGGGTCCTCGGAGAGGAGCTTGATGATGATTTCCTCGCCATTGTGCTCGCCGACGCAGTCGGTAAAAGTGCCACCACGGTCAATGGCAATGCGGATTCCGCGGGACTTGGGGGCTTCTGCCATTTTGGTAGCTTTGAAGAGCCGCCGGGCGTGAGTGGTGAGGAAACGAGGGTGAACTGAAGGAGGGGCAAAGATGCCAGAAATAGACGCTTGATTGCAACCCCGCCAAAGACGCAAGTTCTGATCCTCCAGAGACGCCTATGCCAGTCCAGCCAAACTACAGCGGTGTCAAGTATAGGAGCAGAAGAGCAAGTCTGTCTCGAATGACTTTTATGCAAATTTCCCGATGGCAAAGTTGTGGTAGGCAGTCTTCCGTTGCGTAGAGTGAAGCGTCGGCGGGGTTCCACCTCCGAGAGCCCACCAGTTGCGGCTCCGCATCCGCTACCGGGCAGCTCTTACACTCTATTTCCTCGGAGTGCGGAGTAGTATAAATGAAGCAAGCTGACAAATGACGGTTGTTCGGTTGCTTCAAGGAATAGACATTCGTTTTGCAGCTGATTTACCGATTGTATAAAGCGAAAGGACATCGGCAGCACGTGCGGGTAGCCGGGGTAGATTTTGTATTGTAATCTGCACGAGGCCTTCGGCTAGCGATGCGGCATGTTTCGTGCCTTTTGATTGAAGATATGGCGGCGACTAAAATCGATAGCGGATACCGGACATCCTTTATGATGCACCTGAACCCCTGTAACAAATAGCTGGCACAAGTCCGTTTCTAGCGTGCTGTGCGTTTTCAGCTACCGGGTAGGTCCTTTTGATGGAAATTGTCGCTGGTGCTAGTCTGGACCGCAAAGCTTCGGACATGGTATAGAGCCATTGTTATTTTGCAAGGAGAATGGGATTAAAACGACCAAGCTTCCCAGCTCACATCTGCAACATTTATCCCAGTTTTTGGGCACAAAAAGGTTGTGGTCGTCAGAAGACGATTCGCAGGCAAGCATGTAAAGAGCTAAAGTCAGGTATTACAGTATCAGACGCATCATCAACTCCGCCTCATCAAAGATGAACCAAACTACGATTTAAACTATTCATACGACACAAAAAGACCAACGACTCCAGAATAGCGGAGGTTGAGTATGCCCTTAGGCTAGTCCTTCAAAGTCGAGATTCCTCACCAGCGACATTGTGGCATTCCATGCACACTTCCTCACACTCAGACACTCCCACATCCAGCACTCGCTCACCAAATGCTGTGAAATGGCCAGAAAAAAATCCACAAATATCTGCCACTACATCGCATCTATCATTTCTCTTTGTATGCCGCGTTTAGCCGGCTTACATTTCCTCGCATCCGTAGTGACCTCAACCTGACGGAAGCAGAGCTGGGGTCATTACTATATATGGGGTCGTGTTAGATTAATCATACCATATTAAAAAATCAGAAATCTTCAGAAATGTCACATATCGCCGCACAAGGCCGGATACAGGCAGCATACGCGAGGCGCCCATTGCTGGGCAGTGGGCGACCACATATTATGACTATAATACTCGTATTATTATTACAAGTCAACTGCGCGATCACGACGTCACTGGGACGCCTCGGGCGCCAGGGTCTGGCACACTCGGCACCACAACCGATGCCGCCAACAATGAAAAGAAAAATCTTGGCCTACGAGGGCGGGGAAACGCGAGCTGCAATTAATTTAAAACCACCCATGAAAAAAAGAAGAAGGAAAAAAAAACGGCAACGTTGACCGCCACAACGAGCCACATCCACTCGTGCCACTTCTTGCCGACTCATCAGCCACAATTGGAGCAACGGTCGCTGTGCCACATGTGCCACACATATTTGCACTGCCGAGCACCAATAAAATCGGCGTGCAAACGTGGCTGAGGTGGGACGATGCCAGGTTTCGCAATGTCATGACCTCATCCCAAGGCCCCGTGGCCATGTATTTCGCACAAGCCACACCCAGGCCCTGCTTAATATAGCAGCATCTCCAAATTTCTGCTTGGGCTTTGATACCCATACCCAAGCCCAAGCCCCCGTCGCCACGCAAGCACGGCAGAGAGAGCCACAGCTGGGGGGAGCATCTTGCTCGAACCTCTCTGTGCCTCCCCCTGCGGCCGCCCTCAAACCAGGAAAAGATGGCATGTTTGTTGTACCAGTACTGCTGCTGTCGTCGCCAAGGGAGGGGGGCTGCGTCATGAGACTGGGCTCCCTGTCGTGTGTAAAAGTGACAAGAGATATTCATAGACGGAGGACTCGCGGACCAAAAAAGTGATAAATGTCGAGCGGTTCCCAGCTCTTCTTGTGTTCTGCCAGTGTACAAATCATATACCCCCTCGCATTCCAAGTCTTTTGTACACCGTTTTCTCTTTTGAATACCATTCTTCTTTCTTATTCCGTAATTCTTATTCATCGAATCGCATTTCACAATGGCCATCGACCGTCTTGTTAGCCTGATCCTGCGCGGCGCGGAGCTCGTCTTCTCCGCCATTGTCGCCGGTGTCAACGGCCAGTACCTCCACCACAACAAGGGTACGGGCGGCTCCCAGTGGCGCTTCATTTACACCGAAGTCATTGCGGCGCTCGGCATCTTCTTTGCCTTGATCTGGCTCATTCCCTTCTCGAGCACCTTTACCCACTGGCCGATCGACCTTGTCCTCAGCATCCTTTTCTGGGTCGCCTTTGGCGTCCTTGTCAATGTAAGTTTTCGGACCCAGATTCCTCTCTTCGTAACACATCCACATGGGTCCAATACTAACAGAGAAAAAAACAGCTTGTCGGAAGCAGCTGCGGCGCCGTCTTCAACTGGAACAATGTCCACCCCGTCCACGGCGACCAGTGCGGCAAGTTCAAGGCCACCATTGCCTTTACTTTCCTGTGCGCCATCCTCTTCCTCGCCTCTGCTCTGATCGGCCTTCTCTGGACTCGCAAGCGTGAGCCCACCACCCACCGCCGTGCCGAAGCCGGCCACCACGGACGCTGGTACCGCCGCGGCAACCGCCGCAGCGTTGTCTGAGAACACCACGAGACCCGGCACCACCAGTACAGCACGCGCTACTGGCCCTCGCACCGAGAAACACCACACATGACTTGTTGCGCACCTATAACAAACATGGCAGCGTGCGACGGGAATTTCTCTTTGTGCAATTGATCTATATACTACGACTTGTTTGCGACTGACTCATGATACCACAAAACTTTGACAACGTCTTGCAGCGCAGCGATTTTAGCTACGCCATGATGAATGATGGACGATGTAATCAATTGGAATTTTTGAACTGTATTAGTCTATCCTTTTTTATACCTGAATTAATTAAATTTTGCTGTTATGATTTTATCACTCTTCTTTAATTGACTGCATGGAAATTGGTATTTAGATGAAGCTCCAAGCCCATTAATCGTACACCGTCTCGATCCTTGGTTTGTATCGTCATTCTCGGCGCGCCACTCTTTGCTTATGGGAGGCTTCGATTGTAATTTCTGACTTTGCTGTACCGTATTCTTTACGCTCCTTCTTCTTTCCCTTTTTCGGCTTTGTTGAACCATTTCTGAATCTGTGTTTTGATCAAGTGACAATTTCTCGCCGTGCTGTACCCAATCGCCGACTCGGCCGAGCTTCACCAGCATCATTCTACACAGCTCAGGTGACCTTGGGCGGCGTGGAAGCTAGCTGCCATGCTGTAAGACCTTTCGTGTATGCAGCCTCACTCATTGCCCACGTTGTCATAGAACCAACCCTTGCCCACTTCACCTCTACAGGACACGTTTTTTCGAGACCACAGCTCATCAGTGGCCATGTTCTAGAACCGAATCACTGTACCCACAGACGAGGTGAAAACAGCAACAAAGCCTTGGGTGCTGGTGAGATTGTGGAACCGACAATAATAGAAAGCCAAGACAGTAACGTAGCGGCGTCGACCGGCCCCAGAGGCCTTGTTCGGCCTAGCTGAAGGCTTCGCAGAGCTTCTTTCCATGCCAAGTTTAAGCAAGATTTGAGACAAGCAGAGCGCGGGTTTGTGATCGAGATGTTTAGCTGGAAAAGACCCATGCCATAACGTGGCCTGCAGCTCATGTGCATCCACTCGTCGCGCGCGCGCCACACCTGGCAGGGAAGGCGTGCGACGATCGCCAGCGCGAGCACGCAAGAAGCCACAGCGCCTGAGCCACAGCAAGGAAGAATACGGCCGGATCTGCACAGACATTGCATCAAGGCGCGTCTGGACCACTAATAGTTGGGCCGCATTGGTGCCCGCAGTGGCTATGCTGATGAGGTCGAGAAGCAGAACCAAGGCGGGGGCGGGGGAGTGGAAGAATGGTGACGCCACCACAGCCACAGTCATGGCAGGTACGGCAGGCAGGCAACCAGGCAGGGGCCCAGGCCTGGTTGGGAGATCAACCGTCCCCATTCAAACCACCCGAGCACAAAGCTTCTGCAACACAACGCTGCGTATGTTTTGCGTCATCTTCCCCAGCATGTACGCCGGCCCTCTTTTTTCCTCTCCCTTGCCATTTTGGCTTTTCAAGCTTTCTGCTGCCCGCGGGACCATCTGAAGTTGTGACTGGCGCTGGTCCGACCCGACCCCACTGGTTTGAAACCGTTTGGCCCAACGGCGGCCAATGGCTCCCACGTTAAGCGGTCGCTTGGCCTAGCTCGAACGCTCTTCTTCATCCCGCTGCAATTTCACGTCAGTATGACGCCGCCCGCCTCACGCCTTTCCACACTTTTGCACCATCTTGCTGCGCAGCTACGCAACGCACGTCAAGAACGTGTGGCTGCTGTGGCTGCCCGTCAAACCCCGTTCAAGCTCTCGTGCCCCTCTGCGGGCGGCAATGTGCCCCTCCAACATCTATGACGACGGCCAAAGTGTATTCTGGATGATCACTGGGTAGACTTGCCCCTCTTAATTCGGTTTCTGTGACAGATGAGCTGAGGAGCTGCCTTGATTGCTTGATATTGACAGAGGCGTACACACGGCGTTTGCCCATGATTTCATCTTTGCTCGTTGCTCCTTCTGTCTATAAAGAGACTGCATCGCCGGCCTCAAGATTCCGATATTCCTCTCATCATCACTCAACCAAACAAACAACACTTTGATACCCAAAACAAACTCTCTCAATACCCTCACCTTTTACACAAACCCATCCATACTCTGATCTTTATACCCAATTCACCATGTCTTCCATCGTCAACAAGGTTAAGGAGGCTCTGCACTCCGACAAGGATAACAAGCACACCGACACCACTGGCACTCACAGCTCTACCACTGGCACTCACAGTTCTACCACTGGCACTCACACCACTGGCGCTCACACCACCGGTACTCACAACACTACCACTGGTGCTCACAACACAACTGGCCTGAGCTCCGGAGCTGCTGGCACCGCCGGCTACTCTGGTGCTACTGGTCCTGCCCCCAACACTGCTGGCCCTCACTCCTCCGATATGCTGAACAAGGCCGATCCCCGCGTCGACTCCGACCTAGACAGCCGCAACCGCGTTGGCGGTGCCGGCACCACTCACACCGGTACCACTCACACCGGCAACACCCACAGCCACACCACCGGCACCGGCTCCACCAACGTCGGCCCTCACTCCTCCAACCTGGCCAACAAGGCCGACCCTCGCGTCGACTCTGATCTCGACGGCCGCAACCGTGTTGGCGGCGCTGCTGCTGGCACTCACTCCAGCTACGCTACCGGCCCTGGCTCCAACACTGCCGGTCCCCACTCCTCCAACATCGCCAACAAGGCCGATCCCCGTGTCGACTCTGACCTTGACAGCCACAACCGCGCTGGTGCTTTCGGCAGCGGCCCCGGCCCTGCCTCCGGCACTGCTGGTCCTCACTCTTCCAACCTCGCCAACAAGGCTGATCCCCGCGTGGACTCTGACCTTGACGGCCGCTCTGGTGGCTACAACACCCGCAGCTCTGCCGCTGCTGGCGGTCTCGGCGCCACTGGCGGCGCTGCTGGTGTCCACGGACAGCAGTACAACACCACCTCGGGCCACAGCGGTCTCAACACTACCACCGGCTCTGGCATCAACACCACCACCGGTACCACTGGCGCTGGCTACGGCACCGGTAACACCATCGGTAGCACTGGCACTCACGGCTCTACCGACCCTCTCCACAGCCACAGCACCCATGGTACTCACGGCAGCCACAACACCTCTGGCCTCACTGGCTCTTCCGGAACCACTGGCCTTACTGGCACTCACGGTACCACTGGCACCCACAACACCACTGGTCTGACTGGCACTCATGGCACTACCACTGGTGCCGCTGGCACTCACGCCTACCAGGGTCACCAGAACGCCGGTACTCACGGTACCACTGGCACCCACAACACCACCGGTACTCACGGCACCACTGGCACTCACAACACCACCGGCACTGGCCTCCACAGCGGTCCCGGCCCTGCCCCCAACACGGCTGGCCCTCACAAGTCCGACATGTTGAACAAGGTTGACCCCCGCGTCGACTCCGACCTCGACGGCAGCAAGACTGTCGGCGGCAACAAGACGTACGCCTCCTAAATGCGCCCTTCTTTCCCAAAGTGGCAGAACGCGGAAAGAATGACGGAAACAAGTTGCTGACATTGGAGGAATATTAAAGAGTCGATAGCACCAGAAGAGATCCCACGGACGCGGCGCAGGTGCCTCCTTCTGTCATGCAGCAGCATATTGGCGCCCCGACCATTCACCACGACGACGCCTCACACGACCGCGAGCGCCGTCACAGCATCACCCACCGTGAGACGCACAGCGGTCTGTAAAGACTGCGCTGCGAGGACCAACACCAGCGATGATTTTATTACGAGTCTCATTTGAGTTAGCTTAATGATATCTATCAATTATTCTTATGTACTACAAATCCAAATCTATTAGCTTTACACTTGAAAAAACTTGACCCAACATGTGACGTGTTGAGAACTTTAAACCGAGAACGATTGCACTTTGTATTCAGGAACAGTCACGAGCAACTCGAGCTGACTGCCCATTAGATGTCCAAAATTTCTAGGCGCGAATATTGACATCAAGAATCTGACAATATATAGTCATGTGTCACGGGTACCATCGCCACTCCTACCCATGCCGGTCTCGCCATTTTCTTAGAAATACAGCGCCTGCGTATTCTTCTGCAAAAACGCAAAACTTTCATTCCTGAAATCGTCCTTGTATTCAGCGTTCCCAAAAAGCGTGGTAAATATCATATTCTTGTCTTCCGGTCTCCACGGCGGCCAGTTGCGGTACCGCTTGGTGTCGTCGTTGGGTCCAGGTTGTACAGGAAGTTCAGATAGTACGTCCTGGTCGACTCGACGGCGATCCCCGAAGCCGCCGAACAGCAGCGTCACGTCTGTTTCGTCCGGCGTGCCCCAGTACGGCGCTGGCGGCCGCGACTGGTACTCACCCGAGGTGGCAATGGCATCGGGGTTTTCTACCAGCAGCATCCCGTCGGGCCGCGGGAGGTACGGGAGCGCCAGTGAGGAATTGTCCAGGATGCGTGCGACCGAGTTGGCTGCGTGTTAAAACGTCGGAAACTGAGAGGTTGCGAAAACACTCCAGCTTGGAGATGCCCGGAGGAGAAGTCCAGTTGGCTGCCTCGACGACGGCGTCAAAGATGGCCTGCGGCCGCCGCGAGTCAACGAGCTCCGTGGGCAGCACGCTGCCCGAGTTCAGGATGGCGCCCCGGAAGAGCGACTTCCCGTTGTAGCTCGCGTTGCCCTTTTTACAGCGCCATCTGGTCAAAAGCCGAGATGGAGCCCGCCAACTGGTCCCAGATGGCGACTCGGTCCGGGTCGCCGCCAACGGAGGCAATGTTGTCGGCCACCCACTCGAGGCCCATCCGCTGGTCTCGCAGGCCCAGGTTCGCTCTGTCGTCCGCCAAGACCTCGGCGCCGCCCAGGAACCCAAAGCCTCAGACGCGGTGGTTGACGCCAACGAAGACGAACTGCTGGTCCTGCTTCTCGGCGAACTGGATCAGATTCTCCGCGTTCTTGGCGTTTGCGGCGCCAAACATGAAGCCGCCGCCAAGATGAAGAAGAGCACGGATAGGCGCGCCCCGGCTTGTGTGCCCTTGGGTCGCTGCACGGTGACAGTGAGGCAGTCCTCCCGGCCCTTGATGACGTCCTCGGGCCAGTGCGGCGGCATCATGCCCTTGCCGAGGAGCTTCGGCAGGAGAACCTCGGTGGTGTTGGGCGGTATCTGCGGACAGCCGGGGGCGAAGACTGTGGCGTTGAACGTGCTGGGCGCGGCGGAACAGCCTTCGCGGTGGCCGCAGACGAAGCTCGTCCTTGGGGGGGGGTCTGCAAAGGGGATGCCATGGAAGCTCTCGACACCAGTGACGGCGCCGATGACGGTGCCACCGGGGACGTCGACGGGTATTTCACCAGGGGAAGGGATAGGGGGTGAAGGAATTTGAGGCGCTGCGAGAGCAGAGAATGGGAGCGCAGCCAAAGCCACAGTAGTGAGCCTCATGATGTTGTTTGATATATCTGACAGCAGGCCGGTGGGCAAGGTTTTGGCTACGGCCTATTCGCATTCATGGCTACGGCGAAGCGCTGGTGCTATATCAACAGCATCATCTGTTGTTAAGCTGCTTCGCGCAGCAAGCAGACGATCTGTTGACTTGTCACTTCTTATACAGGAATTTGACCACCTATGATGCCTTCCAGAAGCTGGAAAACAATATAAGACGAGTGGTCTGCTGAAGCTGACTGTCGCTCGCCGTTAATCGTGAAGCCGACCACGTAGCCATGAGAGTAGAAATGCATCAAAGAGGAGCCCGCGGTAGGCAGCAATCTCTGTCGTGAAGATTTTGTCTGTCTGACACGCTGTCAGTGACTAAGCTCACTGTTGCGCCAGAGCAGATCTTCACAAGCAGATCTCCACCTCTATGCAGGCTGCAAATGCCTCTCAGCTCTTACTCTTTTGTTCTCTCTTACCAAGAATACAGTTCGCTCAGCCAACAGCGGTGGAGAGAAGGAATACTCCGGGATAATTGCTCTCAATAGATTTGTTTGTGTCTTGGAAGCAGAGCTGCCCAGGCGATCCATCGATCCGTCTGATACGCGGCACTGCGTATCTGTCATGGGAACCGCAGGATTTATAGTGCTGTCTCGGGTCGGGACGATATGAAACATGTATTTATCCGGGATACAACCCTGACAACAGCACAAGTACTGTCTAAGACAGCATTTCTCCCGCTGGCTAGCTGAACTTTTGTGAAATAGAAAATGGATCACTAATTGACTCTGCGTGTGTCTTAGAAGGCTCGACGGTGTACGGGAAAATAGTCAAGAAAGGCTGGTTGTTTCTAGAGCAAATGTCAATCGTCAGTGCATCTCTCAAAGATCCAACGTCATAGCGCGCAAGTTCTAATGATAAGACAAGCTTTCTTCTGACGGCTAGCTGAACAATTGGAAAACAAAACAAGCCACAAATTGACTCTGCGTAGCGACAGCAGGGTAGAACCTTGGTCATGTTCGGCCCAAAAAGCTGCAAAGTTGTCTCGCGGCACAGTGGTGATCGATCCCTAAGCGGCCGAGGTGCAGCGCCCTTGCTAGCGGCGCGAAGGGCTGGCTGGACGTGCAAAAACACTCAATCTTCCACACTTTTCATCGCCTAGATTGAATAATAGTCAAGCTCACAAGCACCTCTCTCGTGAGTTGGCTGTTTTGTTTCCTGCTGTAAGCTGCAGAGCATAACCAAGACCAGCAGTGTGGGTGCGTTTTGCTTGTCAAGAAACCCGGAGAGGGAAGTGGAAATACGTTGACCTGGCTTTGAGTCAGACAGAAGCAATAAAAATGTCTTAAGAAACGGCACGGAGACATAGATTCCAAACTTCGATAGAGAACGAGAGTATGACGAGATGTAGAGTGACAACTCTGAGACTTCCACTCGAGAATCTGACCCAATGCATGCCGGCTGGCAAATAGGCTCTTGTTGGTCGGCGTCACCTGCACGAACTGGCCAATTGGCTTCCCGATGCTCCTTTAATGGAGGGACCTGACTCTGCAAAAAAAAGAAGAAGAAAAAAAAAAAAAAAAAAAAAAAGGAAAGCTGCTGTGGAAGATCCGACAGCATGCCAAAAGCCGAGTGCATTTTGTCTATTAGGTCATACACCATACACTTGCGTATATCCGAGAAAGTACTATAAATGCGCTCCCCCAGGCCTTCAGATCCTTAGACAACGCACCACTTCTTCAATAATCCATCACTTTATCAATAAAACCAATACCAGATTATCTATATTTACTCTTTAGTGCTTTCACCATGCAGCTTCCTAGCCTACTCGTCTTGGCGACGGTATCAGCTGTTTCTGCCATTCCCGCTGATTATAGTGGCGTGAGCATCTCCCACCGTTCAATCTCTTAACCCTTTGAGGTCTGCGCTGCTCACTGGTTTCCGTCTAGGTTGTATTTTACGAGAATCCCGACTTTGGCGGCTTTTCCTACACCATCCCTACGACTGATCGATGCTGGCCGTTACAGGAGAGAATGTGAGTATGCCTGCGGCTACGGTCGCGCCGGTCGTGCTCACCAGAAGAGCATGGAAAAGGGAATATATGCTAAGACGCAGACAAAGCTTCCAAAAAGCATCTTCTGTTCGGATCAGTACTCCAGGGACCATATGCGTGGTCTACAGGTGGGTTATGCTAATTGACCCCTCCTCCCAGAAATTCATCATCACCGCTTACACAAGTATTGCAGAGACCTCGCGTGCGCCACCCCGCCGCTATATAATAGGCTTGGACGGACAATTAGCAATCTTGACGCCATTGGACTCGGTGATAGAATCGGATCCGTCAGTTGTGCCAGAGCTTAGGTCTCTTGATATTCGGCGTCAAGAAAAAGCTATGCCTCGTACATGCTTAGCCCCCGCTCCTTAGCTATGTAGGGCCTTCCCTATGCTACCACGCCAATCCAGAGGTGCGAGAAGCTAGATGCGCTGCTTTAACTAGTGAATAATGAATATCTATTCAACCGATCATTTACTCTAATATGCTTCTGGTCGCTCTCTTCCACTTGCCCAACAGCCCGCAACTCCACAGCCTGCACACAACGGCCTCGCAAAAGGCACAAATAAAGGTTCCGACTACTAAAGTTGAGATTGCACGCTGCTTTTTCCCAGCTCTTCTTTCTCTAAATGACTCTAGTATATATCCCTCAGGGTTGGACGAGCTTCCGCCATTTTGGCCATTTAAATATTAGCGTAGTCGCGAGGCCATGGGTATGATCGGTGCCTGTGACGTGGCAGCGTTAGGTTCACCTCGGTCACAGAAAACAAAAAGATCGAGCAAAGACAGCCAACAAGGCCAGAAATCTCTAACGTACAGTATGTTTCAAGGTGCATGACAGGTTATTGCTCAGATTATCGCGCACTGCACCCTAAAGGCAAGTTGGCACTATTCGTCAATGCCAGTGGGTTTGGCACATTGATTGGAAGAGAGTGACAAAGCATCAAGGAGCTTATCGATCTAGCGATGTATTTAGCTTCAGTGCGACAAAAACGATAATAGTACAACATACCGGGTTGCGGTCGCCAGGCGGCTGACAGCATCTTGCGTATATCTGCGATGTATCACTACAGGCAGATCGAAAGTCCGACGGGCTACCAGGGAAGCGGTGGACTGGGTGTCTTATTAGCTATTGCATCTGACTGGAAGCGTGCGACTTGAAAAGAAGTGGGATTACTTGCGTTCAATACAACCGTCGATCTTTCGCAGGCTGCTGGTTTTGCAGCATACAGGCAGTCCTGTTTGACAGGCAGTGTACGTATCGCGAGATAGGCTGTTTTGTAGTGATGTGGAAGCGAATGCGAGCACCACGACGGTAATGCTGGATTTCATGTTTTCTCAAGGCAAATGGCCAAGTTCAGACTCGGTTGTTGTGGACAAACTCGCAGCGAGACAGGATGAAATCGACAACGGGCAGAGGTGCAAGGGGTTAGATATACTCAAAGCTGTCGAAATTTACACATAGCCTAAGCTCTCCATCCGACATTAGTAAACAAGGTCAACCTTCATTCGGGATAATAAACTATTACCACGGAAACTACCGTGCTTAGCCGAGACATGTCTTAGACGTGAGATTTGTAAGGATAAGTAGAGAAATCATGTTAAAGTGCGCCGTGCGCTCAGGTAGCGATGGGGTACAACAACTGGCACACACAAGAACTGGCACTTTCCGACGCTAATTTAAAGCTGAAACTTGAGTCGGCATAAAAAGAAAGCTGTTGCGGAAGACCCATTTGCTCAAAAAAAAAAGGCAGGTTTTCATTTTGACTACAGGATGCACTGGCGCATGTCTTGGGAAGTATGGTCACTATAAGTACGCTCTTCGGTCCCCCTATATAGACATGACTTCTTCCAACAAGACAGCACTCTATCGGCAGAGAAAATAGCAAAAAGACTGCATCCATTACTTAGTGTTTTCACTATGCAACTTCTCAGCTTGGTCATTCTAGCCGTGGCGTCGTGTGCTTCTGCCACGCCCGTCAGTCAAGATGCGGAGGCTGCCGTCCCTCAACAGCCGGGCGTGAGCATATCGCCTTATCCTGGCTCCGGCTTTCCTGACATAGTTCTCTTACCATCTCGAATAGGTCACATTTTACGAGTTGACTTACTACAGCGGCTACAGCTACGAAGTTACCTCTTTCGGACAGTGCTCGCGGCTTCCCCGACGACTGTAAGCATGGTGGCAGCCACATCGCCCAGACGAAAATCGAGTATGCTAAACGCGATCACAGGTCTCTAAAAGCAGCTTCTGTTTATTTTAAAAACCGCGCAGTCAGCTGCATAGTCTTCAAGTACGTTGCGCCAATCGTCCCAATAAGAAAAACTATCCGTAACCGTTGAACACTACAGAAACCGCCAATGCACCCCTGAGCGGTTGAATGATGGACTTCAGCAGTCATTTCCTGATCTCAGAGCCATTAGGCTTAATGATAAAATTGCATCTGTAATCTGTACTCCAGATGCCTAAGATGCCTAGACCGCTTGGCATTTTGGCACCAGGAAACCACTTTGCCGCGCACGTGGCGCTTAACATAGCATAAAGGACTTATTTATGCTACCATGCCCACGCAGAGACATATAAAGCTAGTTGTCCCAGCTTTCAACAAACAAATAAGAAATGCCAACTGAGTTCCCCGTAACCTACATATGATCCGGGATTGCTCCCGAATATTTGCTCGGCAGCCTCCAAGCCTACTGGTTTCTAACCTCGTCTATAAATATGACTCCAAGTGTTATATCAATAGGGGAGACTCATGCTAGCTCATATACAGAGTTCGCATGAGCAAGCAGTATTCTTGTTTAATTGAGACCGACGAATAATGGGTGACATGGCAGCCAGCCGAAAGGGCCGATTATAGAGGATTAATTGTGACGCCCCTGATCGACCTGAAACATGACAAAAAAAAAACGTCTGGGGCGTAAATACCGCAATACAGAAAAAGGAAGCCAAGAGCCGAATTCTTGGTATACCGTCTCAGACCATTAGCCAACACGGCGTGACAGGCTCGCAGCTCTGTGGCTGCCCCACCAGGGTAGGCCGCAACAACGTCTGCCTCACCTGCCAAACCGCTCTCACTCAACAGCACCAACTTCATCACTCGGACCTTTCTTTTTGTCCTTGGAAGAGTGGAAGAGTCATCACATCCAAAGCCAGGATGCAAGACAGATAATGTCCGCCCCCATCTCCCAGGCTCTCTGGGATGCCCGGATCCCGCTCCACATCACCCATGCGTCGGCGCCTACTGCACCCTTCATCACCAGCATCCCGCGCTTCTCGTACCTCGCGCTGCTGCTGCCGCGCCTCTCGGCCTTTTTCGGCACACCCTGTTCCAGCTTTCACTTTGAGCACGTCCTGCTGCGGAATCTCGCCGTCGGCCTGCTGGTGGACCTGTACCAGCCGTCGCTGCCGTGGCGCCTGGTTGTCAATGACGGCGTGAGCTGGGACATTTCCGACACGTTTCTCAACGCCGCCAAGGAGGTGCGTTTCATTTTTACAAACCCGTCGCTTTTCTTCCCAGATAGCAGCCACACGCGCCTAGTCTGCCTAGGTTCACGTTTCAGCTGATCGCTCACATTACGTACAGGCAGACTTTATCCGCAACGGCAACGCGAACCAAATCATGAAAATGTCCAAGGGCGACACCACGCAGCTCTGGCACGCCGTCATTGACAATGACTATGCCGCCTTTGCCCGCATCAACAACCGCCTGCTCAACGCCCCCACGGCCCTCAAGCACGTCCCTATGCGCATCTACTTGCCCCTCGCACCGGCGGCCGGCGGCGGCGGCGAAGAGCCGACTGCGGTCGATCACGGGGACGCCTCGGCCGCCGGCGCCTTCAAGATTATCCAGTCTCTTGTGCAGCCACTCGCCGCGGATCGGAGGCCGAGGCTCCTGGGCCATGCGCTAAAGGACATGATGCCGAGGCTGTTTCCGAGCAGCAGAGACCCGGTCATGGCAAATGTTCTCTTGCACGGAGTTGCGGTGCCCTTTGATGCCCCGCTGGCGGATCTCATGAGAGAAGCAGCGTATCCAGACGGTTGGCTCAGTTTTGTGGTCGTTGTTTTATGATATATCATCATCGAGTTGTTTGAGTTGGTGTATCTACACGGCACGCACATAGCGGGATGGAGTTTGGCATTTATATTTATATTTCTTTCTACACGCGAGTCTGGAAGTGCAGTGTTGCGTCCTAATCATGTGAATGTAATATTCTTTCCCATGAGGCTCTTGTATGCATCGTCCACGGCCTTCCGCTTACGTGCGCGGACCTCTTCATTTTTGTCCACCTCTTCAAAATCGTCAACATCGTCAGGTCCTGGAATCGTCATCATCCAGACACGTATATGCCCGTCCAAGTGAGCACTGTAGATTGTACCTAGCGATTGGGCGCCACCCATGACGGGCCCAAGTGCGCGACAGCCGCTTCCACCAGCGCCCCGCCACGCCATGGTGGTGATTCGGTTTCTGCCAATCTCGGCGCTGCGCGGACCAACAGGGTTCGTGACGCCGGGGGTACGAAGTCGCGTTATGACGTTACCGTCGTGCA
Source organism: Akanthomyces muscarius (assembly GCF_028009165.1). NCBI lineage: Eukaryota > Fungi > Ascomycota > Sordariomycetes > Hypocreales > Cordycipitaceae > Akanthomyces > Akanthomyces muscarius. The sequence goes on along the minus strand of NC_079245.1, from coordinate 3,446,585 downwards.
TGTTGAGCACCAGCATCTCCTGGTCGTTGGCCCAAACGAGGACATCACCAGTGCTGCAGAGACCTGATGGCGACAGGAGCATATTTGCTGTTTTGGGGTGCTGATTCTGTATGAGTGATCCAAAGCTGGCGAGAGTATTTGCGCCCGTGTCGGCATCCCAAACCCGAATCTTGCGGTCCAAGCCTGATGTGACAATGTATCTGCCATCGTCTGTCCATTTGATTCCGTTGACCGCTTCATCGTGAGCTTGAGATGACGCGCGGAAATGCGGTTGACGGCTCCAGTCTGCACCATTCGCCGCCGCCAGAGTGAAGCGATGCACAACGCCGAGCGAATCCTCTTGGTCGAGTTGAGCGACAACGCCGCCTGCGCGGCGAATGTCCCACACACGCACTTTTCCATCCGCATGCCCGCTAGCGAGGATGTGCTCATGCTGCGGGCTCCAGACCGTGCTGAGGACAGGCCCTCCGTGTGCAACAAGCGCCTGCACCGCGGCGCCGGATTTGAGGTCGACCAGCCGCACATTGGAGTGCTGCGTAGCACACGCTACGAGCAGATGATCTGCTATGGGACTCGTCGCATGCGAGTAAATCGTAGCATTCAAGGGAAATTCGGCGGACAAGGCTGCGCGCGGTGTTGACCACAGCTTCAGCGTCTTGTCGTACGAGCTGGAGAGGAACGCACCCGAGTCGAAGGGGTAGAATGCCAGATGCGTGACGCCGTGGCTGTGGCCCCTGTTGGTGCTGCTACGCGCTTCTTGTGTCGAGCGCGCAATCGAAAGTGCCGGCTTGAACGTGTGCAGCCTGTGAGGGCTCGGCGCGCTCTCCAAGTCCCAGATCTTGATGGATCCGTCAGCACCACCTGAGATCATGAGGCGCCCGTCAAACTTGTCGACATCAAGAGCGCTGACACCGGCGCCATGCGCGCGGATATTGTGCGCCCTCTCTTCGACAACGGAGGAGGGGCCGCTGCTTGTCGACCCTTGCGAGGCTAGAATCTCGCCATTGAAGCGGTGCTGGGGTGCGGGCGCAAAGGTGCGGATGAGGTCGCTGGCGAGGCTGCGGGCAAACTCCTGGGGCTGGAGATCGCCAGTCTCACGCGCGAGAAGACGAGTCTGCATTCATTTGATTCTTACGACAGCGATGGCTGTCGAGTTTGATGCTATTTATCCGGATGCTCGATGAGAGTCGATGAGATGGGAACGACAGGCGCCACGCCAGGCAGACGCGACCACCAAAGAGCGCTGTTTATATACAGTGGGTCGTCGCTACCACTCTCGCCGCAATCCCTTCACTGAGAACTTGCACATTCAATAATGTTTCACGGATACACAATAACCAACATGCTGTGAAGTAAAGTACTCAATATTCCGCTTTTGTTCTCACACTCACTCTGTCATCTACATTTGGCGTGCAAGAGCGATGGACTCTGAGGACGAACCCTTGAGGCGCCAGCAAACGCCAGATTTTGACACCTCCCAAGCACCTGCTGTCGACACGCTACACGACTTGCATCAGGCCGAAACAAATCGCGGCAAGCGCCGCATTGCCACTGTTTACGATGCTGTCGCTGGTGAGTTCCTCTTCTTTCACAACTCAGCCTGCGAGCGCCGCAATGCTGACGCCGCTCTCCAGGCAGACTCTCACATCACCACGACCTAAGCAAGGGCGGCGAAGGCGGCAGCAGACCTCCCTCCGTCGCCAAGCACTCTCTCCGCGAAGCAAATTATGGGCCAGACGAGGTGCTCTTCCGTCGCAAGGACGCCCCGGCGCGGTACGCCGAGCACGACATCTACTACGCAAATGAGAGGCATCTCCCCCACGGCGGCCGCCACGGCGGCCGCCACGGCGTCCTGCCCGAGAGCGACCTGCTCAAGGCGGTCCACGGCTACGCTGGACGATTCTACGGGCGCATGCGGCGCGGTCGGGGCAGCGCGACGGCGCAGATCCACAACGTCGACGAGGCCAGCATGGACGAGACGGCGCTGCTGGCGTTTGGCATCCTGCTCGAGGAGGCCGGCCGTGACGTCCTTGGCAAAAGGGGCGACATGGTCTTTACAGAGGGCGTCGAGCCAGAGGGCACGGCGGCGTCGATGCACCCCCCGAGGAACAAGCAAATTCTCACGGGCACCGTCGGATCACTGGACGGCATCCCGCGCCCATCGCAGGTGAAGAGGCGATCCAAGAGACGTAGGGTCGGAAGCCCAAGACAGGCAGAGTCCTGATGCATCTTGTCACCCGCATTGGCAGAAAATTCGCTTTGCTCTGAAAAAAAAGCAAAGTTGCACGGCGTACAAGGGAGATGATGAATCGCAGCACCTCTACCTAGCCATTGTCGACCAGCGCTTTTCCATGGGAAATCGGGCCGGTGTGGCTTTTCCTACGCGACGTGGCTCGGACATCAGCTGCGGCTATTGCACCGTCTCGGAAGAGCTTGCATGTACTTTGCCGGTCTCAAGATTGATGCTGCACGCACCTTTTTTTTTTCAGACACAAGGCTGCCGCATTGTGATTGCGTGCTCGAGGCGATTCCGAGCTTTGGCCGCTGCCCACCCCTCACTCCTGCACGAGACGCGAGTGATTTTCTGTACAAGGCTGCAAGCCATGTTGGAAATGTCTGAGAACATTGGCCGATGCATTTCACCATCGGCGTGGCCGGTCGGAGAGGAAGCCGAAGCCACTTTGTATAGCTTCATTGTCTCTGTCTTGCGATGAAAAGCCTGCATTCTCACTTGTCCTTCTACGGTATACACGTATACCCACGACAAAGAGCCCTGTATCCGGTGCAATCTCCGGTCAGAATCTGCCCGGTACCATTGGGCGCAACCGGTCGAGACATTGCAGCGGTATGGCCTGTGCTCTGCAGCATGCATCAGACAGCGGCGCCCCCGACTTCACATGCCGATGCTGCATCGACAAAGGGACTGACGGCCGTTTATGCATAATAAAGACGATTGATAACAGAACTTGTCCTCGGTGCTTGTGCTGCGAGCTACAGGTGTATCGCACTGCAACCAACTGTTAGAATCGAAATCAAATGATGACTCCGCATTGTTAATGCTCAGCAGACATGCTCTAGTCTCCTCCAGTCATGATCATGTCAAATAAACACCTTGCAAAATTCTCGGCGCTGCTCTAGTGAGCGCAGTGACTGCCGTAGATACACAGAATAGGCAGAGTGCGCCCCGCGTCGAATTTGTGCTACGAAACAGTCATGACATAAATGACAGCCCTGACCTTTGCCGGCGATGAGCGTACATGTTACAAAGATGGCGCGGCATGACCGAGTAATTTTGAGAATAGCACTTGACAGTCCGAGAACACCCAAGAGCTTGGACTGCAGCTCACACAAACAATGACGAACATTGCCTCGACTATACCAACTCGAAGATATATCGGCACCCCGCGACGGCAGTTTTAACATTGCCGCGTCATGTGTTTCTTTCGGCCACGTGAACGAATCCGACGGAGCTCTTATCAGTCAAGCAATTATCAGGGCGTCGAATCGCCTATTATGTCAGCTTTTCTTTCGCATCCATGCGCGCCGGATACTACTTAGAAGAGTCCGCCTCAGACTTTCGACGCCACAAACAATGAACCAGGCTGCAGGGCAAGGGGTGTCTGCCCCCATGAACAAGACTCAAAGGAGCCTTTGAGCTTTTACCAGATGAGCGGGACGATATTGACAAGGAGGTTCCACTGTGATGGGTTGTGAGGCTGTCGAGGAATCGGCTAAGACGGCCGCGCATTTGATCTTTGGCCTCCTGGACGACCAGGATTAATAGCCCGCAAAAGGGATCTTTAGGCGCCGGCTCATCAGTGCCGGCCAAGTCAACGCAAAGCCCTGGGCAGAAGCTGAGTCAAGTGACCTGCCAGCCGTTGCGCCTCGTCTTAAAAGGCGACAACTTGGCTGTGAGCCAAGGCGCCGCACGGGCTTTCTTGAACAAGCCCTCCTCTACTTCGAGGCTTTGAGGCAAGACATCTGCAAGTCTCTCATACATGTCATCTTTCGGACAGCCCAAACTTTGCTGGGTAAGTGGGCTAGTGGGCATGGCTGGCCGCGGTCATTTATCATGTCGCAACCCTGCGCCGGGGACGGCCCGGCGACAGCCAGGTGCTTGATTGAGCGACTCTCCGCTCCTGCCGCCATCGCATTGCCATGTCCGGTAAACTTGGAGACAGTGAGTAATAAGCATCATCCAGCAGAACCATGGGCGTCGCGCGAGGCTTCCGGCCTGTGTCTTGCTGAAAAGTCTTGCGCCCCGCCATGATGGCCAGGGTCGAAAGAGGGGCAGCCGCGCACTTAAAATGAAGCGGGCGGACAGTCGTTCTGGCACAGTATGTTGCAGCAGAAAAGAAACAAGTTAGTAAGCGCAGGAGTTAGGGGAAACCGGGAAAGGCAAAGCACCGCGGGGCTCTACTCAATCAGGCGATTGGCTTCTGCTTGCTTTTGTTGGTCCAACATCGAACCAGTATGTATCCGAGGGGTTCAAGCTTGTTAGTTGATCCCGCAAAGAGGGAAAAGAAAAAAAATACCAACAGTGCGCTTAAAAATGTCCACTTTTCAAACACACACAGTCTGACATGGTGCATATGACTGGAGTCATGTGCTTTTAGGACGAGGTGCTAAATGCGTCTCTGCGTCCACCATTCGAGTGCTTGGGTTATGATCTTTCCGTGATGTATCAGTTTTGCTCTGGCCAGCTGTCCGCTCATAGAAGGCGCCGACTCGTGGTTTCCATACTGTGCAAATTAAATGTTACTAGTCACATATGGCTAGGTTCAGGCCTTGCCTGTTGGTGTCCGACAGCAAGACTCTTCCCAGCGAGCTTGCGCATGCAATGAGTATGCTTTCTTTTTTGTACTTTGTCTAGTTCCTTTTGCGTGTGCTTTCGGGTCTCCATTCGTTACTCTTCTCCGCATCGCCTGTCAGGAACGGGCCCTGTGGCGTGGCTTGGCACTTGTCTAGCCCACATGCATGCATGTTGTGCTGGCGACTCTCGCAACGTGGTCGCTCCGGATATGCTGCGTATAACCGCAATCTGCAGAGCACGGTCTTGGACGTTGCTTTTGCTCGGGATCAAAGTAACAAGACTGCTCTGCACAGGACCGTGACTTGCGACTTGCTCATCCATTGGCTGAAGCCCCGCCGTAGGATTTGCGGACCGTACGACGAGCAATTTAGAGCCACTGTGCAGAACGAGGGAGTCGCGATATTTGCTTTTATTTTCAACGACGCCGCAAGTAATGAAACGCTCCTCGTTTGCGTTCTTGCAAGTAGGCTTGCCTGCACTCCACCAGTCTGAATCCTGCTGCAGCGCGGTATAATTCCTTTTTGGGATTACTGCTCTGGGGCCGCGTGCTGTTCCAGTGTGGGAAGAGAGAAGAGTCGTCTTTGGTCTTGGGGGAGCGCGGTGCGCGATCCTGAAAATTCCTTCATCAGTGATCAATCGGAGAATACATGTCGCAAACTCGTTTTTGAATTATGACAGAACGACTTTGTGGAAACCGCCACTCCAAGCCAGATGCAAGGATTCATGGCCTCGGGCTGACCAGCAATGGATGTTCAGCGGCGTCCCCCGAAAACGGGGCTTCCGCCAGGCTGGTTCACACCAGTTGTTTGTATCTAAACTTGGTTCGAAAATTTGAAATTGTAGTTCAGTTTTGTCGTGAGATGACTTTTGGTGGTTTTGCTTTTGGGCGACCGTTTTGTCGAATGAGGTATCAGTAAGTAACTATGCCATAGAACCTGTCTGAGACACTTGGCTCGCTTCTGAAATAACAATGTCTAGGCCGGGGGCATATCGAAGATTTGCTTCTCGTGTTGTACAAGAAAGCACAGCAAACAGTAGCAATGCCAAGACAAACTTGCCAATCTATTGTTAGCAATCCGGCATGGTGGCTGCCTCCCGTTTCCTCTTTCCACAGCGCTGGGTCAGGCACCGAATGTGTATGGGGTAGACCTCCGCAGATGACATCGTCCATGTCAGCCATCGCGCGCTGCAGTTGGCCCCAGCGTCATGCATCGCTTTTTTTTTTGGCATGCATTATGCATTTTCATCTACCGGGGAGGTCCTTCCGGGCGATCATGGCTTATAGTCCGTCAGGCTGGCGCGGTCAAACTGATAAACTCAGAGGCTGACGAAAAAGCTGCTCTAGGCGAGACCGCGGTGCTGCTTGGGCATCGATACTTACATCGTCATCCACCACTACGATTAGTAGACTTGTCGGTATCGGGTCTTGCAGCCCTTTCCTACCCAGCTGCCAGCCCGGCTGCAATCCCAGCAATGCGCGTTCGTTCACTTGGGCGAGACCAATCTCTGGATACGGTGAAGGGGTAAATCGATATGCACGAGCCAGCGCAGTGTCAGACCAGTTGTTCTGTTTGCCGCTATCTGTCTTTGTTCGCAGGCATGGCCGGCAACGACCGTTGCCGAGATCATCGTAGACGTCGCCCAAGCCTGTCGCATCCGTAAAGTTGAAACTTTAGCGGCGCCGCCGGTAGCGCCCGGCGTATCCCAGGCGTGTGTCTTTGGTGCTGCAGAAACATAGTTTGCGTAAGACAACATTTGGTGCCTGTCGCCAGCGTAAGCTTCTAAAGTACGCAGTAGATTATGTATTGCAAGATTGCCATTGACATCCTACAAGGCCATGGTAGCTCGAGCCCGTATTTCCCACTGTTATGCAAGCCACTGCATGGGGATTCTAGGCCCGGCCCGCACTCTAAAAGTACGCAATCGCATCATGACACAAAGTTCATCTAAATAACGAAGCCTCGCTGAGCGTGAGGAGCATCAGTACTGATACCATTTTGAGGGTTCCCGGCACGAGCGGGCTGGTCCCCGAGCGCCTACATCTAAGTACGCGTGTCGAAGTTTCCACTGTCCAATGTCAAAAAGCATGAGCGGAGCCAGACGGTAGAGTTGTCAGCGCTGTTAGCGTTGGCAGACCAGGGCCTAGTCGCGTGATTCAACCTGCTTATCAGTGGTAAGTTCTGGGTTCCGAAACCAAAATCAGGGTCCTCACCAGTAGATCGTAGCCCGAGTCTGTCCATTTGCCTTGAATCGACTGGGCAGGCTACATGACTGTAATCTGTCAAGATTTGCACAAGGTATTAGCGCTATGGAGCATAATGAGACCCGTACCGCTGTTCTGGAAACGCTGAGGGGATTGGAGATTATGACGGTTCTGGCCGATGCAGGCACTGGCGGGGCCGAGTCAGAAAGGGCAATCAATGCCTGTTGTGAAGGTGGGACTCGGCAGATCTCTAGGGCCAGCAATTGTCGAGAAGTGACGAGGAGCGTCATTCTGTGCTGGGAACCCAGCCATTCAGCCACGCTGGTCGTGTTAAGAGACATAGTGGGCTCGGATGCGAATGGTCCGGCGGTCCAATAGCGGGACAAAAGGGCAAATGGTGTCTGGATACAAGTTTGTGCGTGTCTATTGGGTAAGATCTTTTGGCATAGTGGCCCATTTTGATTTCATTGACCCTCACATCGAGCAGTTCAAGGCTTTTTGGCGGCTCAACGGTATGTCATGCCACCAGAGCTGAGAGGGGGAACAACAGCTTGTAGGCAAGTTGGATGCTACTAATAAATCACCATAGCGGCAGCTCGTTTCCCCGTTGCCCCCGGGTCAACTTGGGGATAAATATTCAGGCTGGAGACTCCTTGTGCAAGAGGCCTTGTACCGAGTTTGTCTAGCGCCGAGCGGAAGGTTGCATTGGTCCCAGAGACGTGGTAAAAGCCCCCCAACCAATAACCTTGGGTTGGCGTCGGCCATGCCACTGGACTAGTGGTGCGACTCGAGCAGTGAAACAGTTGGCGAATGGCACTCTGTACCACATACCAATGGTTCGTTCTGTTCCGATGGGTTTGAGTGCGATTCATGCGGCACCAGTTTGAGCTGCGCAATACCAGTACGATTTGGGGAAGCAAGATCTCATCGTGGAAGGAAGAAGGGGGTCCATGGTAAGCCGGCGAACAGCCGAGCATTATTGCTACCAGTAGGCGGGCCAAGGGACGGAGCAGTCAGTGACAAAATAAAAGGTCGCAAACATGCCACAGTGTGGCGGCGAGACATCGCGTGTGACTATCCAGGGCGAGTGAAACACGTTGAAGGTGTCGCTCCGCCGGATCACAAGTAGAGCGGTACTATGGATACCAGTAGGGCCTTGATGGAAAAGTCAATGAGTGCAGCAATGCCTGAAAGCTGCAGAAGACTACATTCGGTAGGCGGCGTTTTGTTCCGGCTGGTGACGATGAGGCGAGGGATGACGAAGGATTGATGGCAGGATGCTCTAGTTTCGAGAAGCAATTGTAAGAACCACGTGTGGGCAAGCTTCCAAGCTCCTAACAATTGAGACAATCGCCTAAAGTCTGGAGCATTCGCAGAGTGGTGTTTGGAAGATCTGCACGCTATTGGACCGACCAAGTCATCAATGCAACGCTGATGAACTCCTTGATTTACACCATCATCTTGTTGGCAAAAGCAGTCGCCTGTTTTCCAGGAGATGTTGAGCCGCTGGGTCGAGAATCATGGACAGTGGTCATCACAATTTACATCACCACTGAGACGTCGGGTGCGCCCCTGTACGGAGTACCAATACAGTGGTTGAGTGGCATGCAGCAAGTCCATGGGGCGGAAACCCGCGTCGATCACGTTAGCCATGCCGGAACGATGAGCTTGGTGTGTCTGAGTGTCTCTGGGCTGGCAAGTCGTGCAAGGTTCCCTGGTGTGGGGACTGTGTGCGAGATTGAGGAGCAAGGAGCTCGGCGATGAATGAAGAAATCACAAAACCCCTTTTCTGGAAAGCCGGGCATGTCTTGCCGTGGTGTATTTTGGTCTGTGGGTTGTATTTAGTCTGGGTAGAGAATAGCAGCTGGACGGCACAGCCAGTAAAGAGGCGTTTTCAGCCAGCTAGCTGTGGTGCTTGCTCATCGTCCCCCAGAAGCTAGCAGACGGGACGAGGAAGCTAAGTTAGCTTGCTGCATGCCAGTTGAGGGGATTCGATTCGGATGGCTGGCCTCTCCGGCGGGTTGATCAACCTAACTTGACTGCAGCGCCGCTGTGCCAGTTGGAAGCTCCACGGTGGCTCATGGGTGGGCTCCGTGTTAATGATGACACCCACCGCCTTGCTTCTCGCCTCGCTCCGCTCCGCAGCGGGCTGCCTGGCCCTGGCTGGGCAAGGGCCTAGGGATGTACGCCACTCAACGCTAAAAAGCTGGCACAGCTTGGAGAGAAAAGAGAGCTTGCATCACTGATATATTTCCCAGCTGGTCAAGTTTGGCTGGTCAGGCGTGCCAGGGCGCAAGCACAAGTCGAGCGCAGCGTGATGAGAGGCCACTAGGCCACGAGAGCAAAAGACGGCTGGGGGCGGCAGTGGGCTGCATGTGGGTGGATGCAGAAGCAGATTACTGGCACGAATATCCGTAGCCTGGAGCAAGATGATGATGTTGATGAAGGCAAGGGATAGGCCATGGGTTAGGGGCATTTGCTGCTTGCCGACTTGCGTTGAAGCCCTTGCGTTTGGTCATGAGGTGCTCATACAGTACAGATGCGCCGCAGCCTGCAAGCATCGACTGAATGATAACTACCGTGCGTGTACTCCGTACCAGTAGGTACAATACTGGTATTCGTAATTATAAGTCGACTTCGGTAATGCCTATGTGAGGCAGGCTGGGGCATCTGCACCGACCCCCTCGCCTATCAGCTGGCGTGGTTTTCGTCTGCGCTGGGAACGACTGCCGACACTGGCATGTTTATTAGTTCTTTTCAGCCAATGACAATCCTTGACTGCAATGGCCAGCTGCCAGTAGTAGCAGTAGCCTTGCCTGTCACTTGGCCGAGGAGGAGGCCTATCGCGTGGGCATTGGGCAGCGAAAGTACAGCATGCTGCGTGGTAGAGAAATACCGGGCAAGAGGATGGAGAGGTCGGCGGGTACTGGTCTACCTGATGGAAATTGTACAGGCATGAAAATGAGCTCGTAATTGAAGTTGGCGCAAGACGCGTATTGAAATAAAAAGAGCGGAGTCGAGAGGTTGTAATCTTGTGGACGCCGAAATGAAGGGCAAACGGGGACTAGCACCGGATGGGGGCCAGCACCGGAGTAATTAAGCGGCGCAGAAACGTCGTCGAGAGATGAGTACGGGGAAGCGAGCCACTGGTGTGATGAATGTATTATGGGTTTGCGAGAGAGTTTGCGACTTGGCGATGGAGTCTCGAGCCGTGGGATTGTGCTCGTACCAGTATGCGTGGGCACATTGTCCTGTCAGTGCGTGATGTCGGTGTAGCTGCTGACTGCTGGCCCAGCCTGTTTGGTGCTGGACGGGGCGCGCCCTGCCTGTTTCCCGCTTGCCGTTTGCAGGACAACACCACGGCGAGCACCGCCTACGCAAAGACGATTCACATCCCCAGCTTCACCTTTCTTCTACGTACAACCTCACTTTATCCCCCATCGCCGCCTCGCTCCCCTATCCGCCTTCCTGGTGCCCCCAAGATGCGGTTGGCCGTGCATGCTCTGCAGCCTGAAGGCTAGCCCATAGCTCGTCAATACCGGTACCTCTGCTTGTCCCGCACCACCACCACCACCACCACCACCATCACCCACCATCACTACTAGAGCGAGCACCACTTGACCTCAAAACAATGACGGAACCTGAACTAGTTCTTAACCCACGCTGCTAGCTCGCCCCTCACCTCCCCATTCTTCATTACCGCTACCAACCACAATCCCCATGCAGACTTGAACACGGAGGCGAGGCCCAGCACCGCTGGCCCATGCACCATGACCCTTGTCTGCTGGCAGAGGGCCCCTTGCCCGACCTGGCTGGCGACTGGTTAGCTCGTCCCGCAGCGCGACCAGAAGGAGAAAAACAAAACAGAACGAGACAAAGAGCACAGCTCAGGTGGTCGGTGGACATGGGTCAATGATGGAGAGCTGGCTCTGGTCCACCCCCTGGAGGAGCTGGTACCCGCAGCCTTGGGCCCTTGGGTCCGACCTCGAGCGATATTCCAGCAGTCGAGCTCGAGCAGCTTACCGTCTTTTGTCGTCGCCGCCACGAGCCACCACAGAACAAAGCCGGACTATCAGTACCTACTCGGTACTAGGTACCGACTAAACAGCGCATTATTATCCGTACATTTTTGAGCATTATTGCCCGCTTGCCCCCTTCGCCCGCTTGTATCATTGTACCATTGTACCATTGTACTCAGTACGGAGTACGGAGTACATCGCACAGCTTGCAGCTCTTTTGCGCCCACCCAGCACAGCGCACCCGCAACCACCTTTTCAGCCACGCACGGCATTGCATTGCAGCATTGTACATGCATCTCACGCAGCTGCTGCTCGCTTCTTCCGCCTAGTTGGCCTGCACAGCTACCCATCTCGCTCGCGCCCGGTCCATCACAGATCTGTTGCTGCCCTGGCCTCTGCTCCATTGTGACCCCCGTCAGGTCAGCCTCTCGTCGGCCTGGCCTTGCTTGTGCTGAGTGGTGTCGCCTCCCCCTCTGCCACTGCCACCCAGCCAAAGCTCTTCCTGGCCGCCATCCAGCCCAGCCATCCGCCGTCGCCGCCTGTCCCTGGCCTCCCCCCTCCTTCTTGATTCTCCTGGCCATTCAGCCATCTACCTAGGTATCCGTCCCTCTCCTCACCCCCCCTGGGCCCTGCTCCTTTCTGCATATTCATGCCCAACACACCCGCTGGCCCTGCAGCCCGTCTACACGCCGCCTTTGCTGCCACCATACAAGTACCGCCGCACTCTGCTCCGTCCTGGCGGCCGGCCGCTGGCGCAAACACCCGTACGCCGCATCGCAACCTCGCGCGCCGCCTTTTGCCATCCACGGCCCATTACTCGCCACATCAGCCCGACCCGACACCAATCCCTGTCCTCTCCAGCGTGGTACCGCTCCTGCTCTTCAGCCCGCAAAAGGCAAGCTTTGTTTGGCCCTGTCTCTCCGCGACACGCCCCACACGCCGCCGCTCTGCTTTACGCTTCTCGTCCTTCTCGACCTTCAACTCCAACCACGAGTGCCTCGTTCTTTGCTGATCTTGAATCTTCTCCCGTGTCTGTCGATTCACCGCTCCTGGCGTCTGCCTTGGTCTTGCCCTCCCCCCATCTCCCTGCGTCCTCTCGGTGGGCTTCTCGTCGGCCCGTACCAGTTCTTCACTGAACTGCTTCGTTTCCCTGCCGTGTCACACACAAATCACCGTACTACAGACGCTACTTCGGCTCCCACCAGCATAGGTAGCCTTTGCTTGTCTGGTCGCTCAGTGACAGCGCCCCAAGCCACGTCGTCGCCCAACCCCATGTCAGCCAGCCAGGTTGCGAGACCACAGCTTTGATCCAATAGACTCCCCAACGCCGCGATATCGCGACACCTGCCTTGGTTCTTCCCGCCCGTCCGTCGTACCGTCGTCTCGGCTCCCGTCCATGGCTCCCTGCCTCGCCTGGTCCTAGCTTTGCCACTCGACTCACCCACGGCTATGAGCCTGTGTGTCTCTGGCCCCGTCTACAATACACAAGATGGACCTACCTTCCATGGAAAGCAAACGGCCTCGTCTGTCCTCGTGGTCCGGTACCACCTCGCAGCAGCCAACCACATTACCGCTCCCGCACTCCGCGGCTCACTTACCTCCGCCATCCCATTCTCAGCATCCCTCTTCTGCTGCTCCCGGATATCAGTCCTATGCTCCCCGGCACTCCGACCTCTCTCCCAGTCATCCTCCCAATTCCGGGCATGGCCTTTTGCACCATCCTGACGTCGACCGTCGCCATCACGACCAAGAGGCTCTTGCCCCCATGCACGACCACTATCGTCATCCCCAGTCTCAACCGCCGCCGCCGCCGCCTCACTCACCGGCGCAGCCACATTACCCTCCTTACCCATCAAGAGACTCCCTTATAAAGCGAGAAGGCCCTGAGGATAGTCGTCGACCGACATCGGGTAGCCATGGCCTGGACGGCGGCCATGGCTCTGCTTCGCATCACCCTGCCCCTCCCCCGCACCCGCATGCCTATTCTTCCGAGTCTCAACGTCATGTCAACTACGAGCCTACTACGCAGCTTCCTCCGACCGTTTCCCCGTACCGTCATCACCCCACGCCTTCAGCATCCATGCAGCCTCCTCAGGCATACGAAAGTCAGAGCCAGCCTGCATATTCATCCTCTGGAGACCAGCCCATGTACGGTGGCCTGTATGCGTCCTCAAGTGTGGCCCAGGTGAAGAAGAAGAATACAAGAGCTTCTCAGGTATGGACTTGGCATTACCAGACCATCAGCCATCGCTAATCGTCAACTAGGCTTGTGACTCGTGCCGTCAACTGAAAGCGAAATGCGACGAAACTAGACCCTGTAAAACATGCAGAGACAGAGGGACTGAATGCAAATATCGCGATCCACCGCCCAAAGTGTCAGTTTGCCTAACACTATATGCCCGCCATTACTAACCGTTAACTCGCAGCGCTGACAAAACCCAATCCGATATCCTCGACGGCATTGCCATGATGCAGACCCAGCTAGCCACGCTTACTGAGCACTTTGCTCGGATGGACGAACGCCTCACAAAAATTGAATCAGTTGCTTTCAAGGGTGACCCTCCTGCCAAGTCGAATGCGGCAGTGGTGGACCAGGAGATGGAGGACCAGTACAAAGAGGAGAGCACGCCATTTACTGGAGACGAAATGGTCAAATACTCGTCGCAAGATGCGGCTGCGGCCCGTCCCGACCAAACGATTTTGCCTGAGGATGAGGAAGAGACAGAGCCCGGCCCTCCGCCCCCTCTTGGCGAGCCGGCTATTCCCATGAATCATACTACACTGGCCGGCCTTTTACTGAACTGGCCCTCCATCCAAGAGCTGACAAAACACCACGTCGAGCGCGAAGGTGTAGGCTATGTGGGAGAATATCCCATAAGTCAAGAACAAAATCGAGGTTTGTTGATTTTGTACGGCCGTGGTGAGGATAATAGGATGTCACGAAAACAGCGCGAGCGCGAACATGACCAGCAAAGCGTCGATATGCCTGACGACTCATCCGACTCTCCGTCGCCCTCTACAGCAACCGAAGCGGCAGATTGGGGTACTTTGGGTGGCCAAAGCCCATATGACCAGGTTGATTATAGAAGCGGCGTACTTGGTCCTGATGGCAATCCCGACTTTTCCGAGAAGAATGTGTGGTCATATGTCGAGACCTTCAAGGAAAACATTCTCAACCTGCATCCAATCGTGCAACCTCCGATCCTAGATCAATGGGTGCGCCAATTCCTCGAGTCTCTTCCATTACAAGGAAGCAAACAGAGCAGCAAGACCAGTACAGCTTGGGCTGTCAGTAGCTCCATGGAGTCTACTGGTTCGAAGCGTAAGAGGTCATCTCCGGCGCCCGACAGTATGGAGATGTCAGCGGCATCACCCACTTCCAGAGTCGGCCGGCCAAATCGAACTATACACACCGCGCTCGTCCTGACCGTCTTGGCGCTCGGCAAGGTATGCCAGCATCGAGACTATGTGCCGGACGCCCTCCATGTGGGTGATCCTATGCCTCATGGAACCGGACGGTTTCATCTTAATGGTATCCCTCAATCGCCAAAGGGCTCGCCGCCGGGGGATACTTCGCGCTCGCAAACATCCAGTATAGCGTCCCCTCGTGACCAGGATCGTTCATACCATAGCCGTCGTTCGTCCCTGGCAGGGAATACTCGACCAGGCCTACTGAAAAAGAATTATGAGAACATACCGGGACTGGAATATTTTGCCTTTGCGACCGACATTCTTGGTAACCATCTCGGTTCCTACAACAATATGAAGAACGTCTATGCCGACATCTTTGCTGGCCTCTACCAAGGCCAACTCGGACGGCCTTTGGAGAGCTTTGCATTCATACACAGGGCCAGTCATAAACTTCAGGTGATTATGCGTCCCAGCCTGGAAAAGCTTAAGAGATTCAAGACCACGCGAGAGTTTATTAAAGACACCAAGTATAACCAGCTCTCGTTGGCGTTTTGGACATGTCTGCAATTGGAGAGTGATTTACTTGCTGAACTCCCTGTTCCGCCTTCAGGTCTCTTATCCTACGAGAACGACATCCCGCACCCTAACATGAGCCTGCTCGAAGGCTTCCCGAAGCCTGTCCTCGACAGTTACCTTGGCCAGCTCTACCTACGAACGCATCTCAACAGCATTCATCGCATGTTTTACGCGCCAGAAGATCCGGCCAAGGGAGCCGTGGGGGAAATACCATTTAAAAATGTCGACTTTGTCTCTGATGCGGTCTCTGGAATGCAATGGGTCGGCCCAAGTTTCGCCTTTAAGGAAGACGATCCTCCTGCCTCGGACATCCTTTCCGCAAGACTCCGCGCCAAATACTGGGGGGCTCAGGTTTTGACGTATCGACCCTTCTTGAGGCAGATTTTGCAGTTTTCGTTTGTTAAGAACCATCCGACCACTGGACAACCGCCCTCATCGGAGTTCCGCGCCGAAGTTGAAGCTCCACGCATCGACCCCCAGGCGAGAAACGTGCAAGACTTGAATCCACACATTCTGGTTCTCGCCCAGAAAGCCATCAAGGCTCTCGTTGAGAGCACGAGGGCTTTCCACGGCCTCGGCGACAAACGGCCCGTCATCACCAGCGTCTTTGGCACCGCGCACGCCCAATGGGGTAACCTCCTTGTTTTGTCTGCGGCGTTTAAAGATCCCATCATGCACGAATATGTCGATGAGAAGCTTCTGCGCCAGTTGTTCCAGAAGACGATTGGCTTTTTGCGGCAATCAGCCACGGCCACCAGCTCGCTGCGCATCGACATGCACATTCTGGAAGGTCTGCAAAAGGATTTCTGGGGCATTGAGCCTTCCTACACCAACTCGGGATATCCGGCGGGCAATGCACAGACGTCGACACCCCGCATGTCCACGGACAGCATTGACATGCCGCCACCAAGAAGCACCACGGAGGGCGAGGGAACACCACAGATGCCCAACAACCGATCGACGGCAGCTCCCGGGTGATGCAGTCTCCGCCAACGATTGCACCAAACTTCCTTTTTGCATGTAATGCTTGTGCCGATGACAGAGAGATGACGATATACCGATTTGGTGCCGTGCTCATGAGCCACGTTCTACGCGACCTATCCTTATTCTTACTATTTTCCTTTCTTTATGCACCATGGTGAGCGATAGTTTTGCATGGCGAGCATCTTTACCTTTTCCAACTTTTTTTTCTTCTGCTTCTATTCTATATACCTTAGTACGCCGCCCCGTTCCATTTTGTCTCATATATATATATCATGCCTTTTTTTTTTCTCGTCCTTTTTTTCATAGTCTTGGGTACTATTTCTCACAGCATTTACAGGCTTGGCTATTTCCCTTTTGCTGTACTATTCAAAATCTGCTGCCATGTTTCTGTGCAATGTGTGCTTTTCTGTTGTGTTTTGTTGGCAATCTTGAAAGATGTCGGAAGGAGGGAGGATACCCCAGTGCCCCGAGGCTTGTGCGGGCAGAGAGGAGCTCTTTCATCTTGTCTTGCGAGGAGCGAGCAAACTACTTTTTTATTTTGTATTTTTTAAATCAGATGTAGATGAAGCTGTCAGAATCAGAATGAAGAAGATTAAAACCCCCACTACTGGGCGTTATTATTACCGCTTATTCTTCTCTCTCCATTCCTACGCTGTTTACTCTTGTCCTTGTTACATTCACTTTGGGCAACACTTTTTAAGACACAGCGCATGTGTGATAATTTTCGTGTAATATGTATAATAGTCTTGTACATCTATCTATAGCATATACATCAACTACTCGTCATTAGACCGCACCATACCCTCTTTCATTTAATGACCTCTTTTTCGACAAGATGAATCAACGCCATGTTTTTTTTTTTCCGCAAATGCCAAACGCCTCACAATAACGCCTCAGAAAGTAGCAAAAGAAGACACAATGCTTTGATGCAAATCACCCACCGCCGAATCAGACACACCCCAGGATCAGGCTGTCCAGCATCCCGCCCGTCTGGCTCGCGACCTGCGCGCGGTCGACCTCGCTGCGGACGCGCCTGTGCAGCGTCTTGAAACCCTCGGCCAGCTCGGCCGAGGCGTCCGCGTACTCGGCGTACAGGTCGAGCAGGTGCAGGCCGACCTCGACGCAGACGCTCACGTAGCGGGGGTCGCAGACGTACGCGCACACCCACTTGAGGACGGGCAGCACCGCCTGCTCGTCGCGGTGCTCGAGGGCGTCGCGGACGGCGCCGCGGTGGCGCAGCGCCAGCAGCAGGCTCAGCGCGCTGAGCGGCGCGTAGTCCTTGGCCGCGCGGTCGACGACCTGGTCGAGGGCGGCGGCGTACCGCGCGTGGCGGAGGTCCGCCTGCCAGGGGCGTTCCTTTCTGCGCGACGAGGACAGGGACGAGGCCTCGTGGGCGATGACGACGTCGGCGCCCTCGCCGACGAGGTCGAGGCGGTGCTGGGCGGCGGCGCGGCGCTTGCGCTTGGCCTTTTTCGCCTCGAGCGAGTCGTAGCGGCCGGCGACGAGGGCGTCCATCTCGCGCTCGCGCTCCTTTTCGCGGTGCGCCTCGGGGCCGGTGAGGCGCGTGCGGAGGGAGAGCACGCCGGACTGCATGCCGACGGCGAGATGGCGGTCCACGGCGGCAGGTCCGTCGTCGTTGTTGCCCGAGGAGGAGGAGTCGTTGCTGACGGCCGAGGGGATGACCTGCACGGCGAGAATCGGCGACGGGTATTTCACGCTGTTGACGACGTTCCAGCCCGTCGTCTCAAAGACCTTGACGTGGCCCTCGAGGCCGCCCGTGACGACGCGGCGCCCGTTGGACGCCAGGCTGAGCGACGTGACCGTCTTCTGGTGGTTGTTGATCATGTGCAGCGGGCGGGCGGCGACCAGGTCGAGGACGCTGACGCAGTGGTCCGCGGCGGCCAGCACCGTGGTGCCGCTTGGCAGCGCGAGCACGTCCTCGACGGGCGCGGCGTGCTTGAACGTCATGGCCGCGGCGCGGCTGCCCGTGCGCGGGTCCCACAGCTTCACCGTGGCGTCGTAGCTCCCCGAGACAATCATGCTCGACGTCGTGCCCGGCAGGAAGCGCGCCGCGCGCACGTAGTCGGCGTGGCCCGCAAAGGTCGTCACGGGCTCGCCGCTCGGCAGGTCCCACAGCCGCACCGTCTTGTCGTCGCTGGCGCTCAGCAGCGCCGTCGGCTGCGTCGGCGAGAAGCGCGTCGTCCACACGGGCTGCCTGTGCTGCGTCCACGTCCGCAGGATGGCGCGCGAGTTCACGTCAAAGACCTGGATCTTGCCGCTGTCGTCGCCCGCCACCAGCACCTTGCCGTCACGCCGAATGTCGCCGCTGCGGGCCACGTCGCCGAACCGGGTGATCGTTTTGAGCAGCTTGCGGGTGCGCGTCGAGTAGATTTGCACGCGCGTGCCCGTCGTCACGGCAAAGGTGTCGCCGCTCCCGCAGGAAATGTGCGTCACCGGGTAGCTCGTCGGCGAGGGCATCAGCAGCTGGTTCTTAAAGGTGCGCCAGTAGCGCTGCTCGGCCGTGATGGGTGCCGGGCCCGTGGCGAGCTTGAGCTGCGGCAGCGGTCCGACTTGCGCCGCCATGGTTTGCTGTGAGGGAGGTTTTCGGATTTGTGGCCTTGTTGATTTTTTGTTTCGGTGGCTTCGGTCAATCGGCGGCGGCTTCGTCAAATATCGAAAACGAGGTGGACAGGAAGAGGTGTCGTTGGAAGTGAAGAGTCCAACTTTTTTTCTGCCAGTTTGGCGGTGGAACACCTTTTTTTTTGGTGCCAACCACCGCCAGATAGTGGGGTTCCATGTCCGATCTAGACTAACCGCAGTTGCTTCCATTTTCACAAGGATACAAGCAAGCAAGGTATAGAAATCGAAATTGTATCATAAAATCTAATCATTTTGTATTCATATATACATTTATAATTATCCACATCGCTCCGAGTCTGTGCTCGTGATATCGATGCCGTCTTATGCAAAGCCAGCGCCATCCCAAAATCCAGCCAACTCGGTGGTTTCGTTTTCTCCAAATATAATACAAGAATAATCATAACAAAGTAAAGATGCAAAAAAACGGGGTTGCAAATGAAACGAAATTTCAGAAGCACTAATAGCCCCCCCGGCGACGAGATCTGCCATTGCCAATGTCGATGCGTTGCATCTCCTCTGCCAGAGACATCTCGGATCCCCCAATGGCACCGCTCATCAGCGGAATCTTCGCCGGGATGGGCGGACCATTGCCGTACTGTGGCGGCGCATAATTCTCACTGGGATAGTCGTACGATCCGCGGTGCGCGTGGCCCTGGCGGCCGTAAGAGCCATGAGGGCTCTGCCTTTCCTGGTAGTTTTCCGAGTGGATGGGTGCCAATGGGCTCGGTGCTCCAGGTGACACCGAAGTGCCTCGTGGAGCCTTCTTCTGCAAGCGATTGCGGCCACCTATCGGCGCCGGTGGTGTGTGAGGCTCTTCATTCCCATAGGCAGTCATTGGTGCGGTCTCAGCTCGCGAGAGTCGCATCTGCCTGCGTCCCGTTGGTGGCATGGGTTGAGCTCCGCCAGGTGAACGGCGAAGGTTGTCAGCAGAAGCCGACTTCTGGCCAGGTTTGGGCTCAGGTTCAGGAGCCCACGATTCCATGGGCAAGTGGTCAGAGGGATCAACCTCACGGCCATCGTGCATGACAATTTTGCCGTTCAAGTCTGGGCGTTCCTGTCCGGACATTGCAGAGTGTGAAGACCGAGACGACACCATGCTAGGGTTTAGCGCATCGTATGAGTCAGGGCCAAATGGAACACCCGGAGCATGTTGTTCCTCGAGGGCCTGCGGCGCCGGGCTCACAGACTTTCTAGGAATACTGTGTGCGGGGCTTGCAGAAATGTTCCTACCGTAGCCATGGGGTGGGATGGGCTGGATGTCCTGGGGCCCTCCTGAGTACGTGATGGAGCTTCCACGTCTATCATGATGGGGTGGCGGTGCGTAGCTATGAGGCGGTGTTCCGTAGCTGGGAGGGGGCTCGCTCCTCTGACGGCCGCGAGCGGGCGATGGGTGCTGGCCAGCGAGGCGACTATCGTACTGCCTCTCCTCACTGATGCGTTCCGAGACATCGCGAGCCAATCTAGGGTCGACGGTGTGCTGGAGCGACGAAGGAGGAGCTGGCATACCATAGGTAGGGGTGCGCGGGGGCTGTCCGCTACCCTGTCTGACGTGGCGATGCTGCGGAGTGCTCTGGGAGTTTCCACCATAGCCATGGCCTGGCATCGCCGATGGTGAGCCCTGGTAGCCATAATCATAGTCCTGATCATCATAATCATGATTTGAGCCATAACTTGCGGACTGGTGATGGTAACCCGGCGACGGGTTGGGGGAGTGCCTCTGGTAAGGGTTCGGGCTGGGCTCGCGCTCAAATGGAGGTTCGCTGTCATGTCTGCTTCTGTAGGAAGAGCCGATGTGTGCGGCCGGAGGTTCGCTGCCATGCCTGCTTCTGTAAGAGGAGCTCACGCCTGTGGGAGAGTCTGGCACATCTTCGACAGTGGCATGCAACGAGCGATTACCATAACCAGAGTCATATGACTGATGTCTGGGTGAAGGGGTACCATAGCCTGCAGGGCTGTGTGGGGATGGAGGTAGATCGTGGTGAGAGTAGGACGGGCGAGCAGAGGAGGTCGAGGCCGTGTGACGATGAGCTTCGCTCTTCAGAACGTCGCGTCGCATGGGCGTTGAGGGGCCAACCTTTGTGGGCGAGACTTGCAGCGAGTCTGGACCGAGACTGCTGTGGCGCGAACGATGTGCTGGCGGCGGCGGCGGAGGTTGGCTCATGTCAAGAGACGGCAAGTGTCTATCTCCCATGTGCAGCTCATGGCGGTCCGGATGGGTGTAGTGAGCGGGACTCTCCGGAAACTCATAGGCAGGGGCATCGACCTGTCGCGGAGGTGTGTCATGGTGTTCTCTAGAGCGGTGCGGTTGGCGACTAGGAGTTGTCGAGTAGCTCAGGGCGGCAGGAGCTCCAGGTGAGGTGCCGTATCCATCTCCTGACAATTGGCGGGCCCCTTGAGGGAGTGTGTTGCTGTACTCCATCGCCTGCAGCGGAGACTGGTTGGGGATCATGCCGGAGTGCGAAGGCTGCTTGGCATGTCTGGGGGGTGTCTGCTGGTGGCCATAGTATTCCGGGTTCGCGGCTGCGATTCCGCTGACGGGAACAGGTACAGGTGCAGGCGGCGCTTCACCGGTAATGGGGTCTGAGGGCAACGGGCGTCTCTTGACGGGTGAGGTTCGCTGCCGGACCGAGTCGATATCCGAGGCCGATGGCTGCTTAGCCTTAACGGGCTTGTCAGGCTTGGGTCGAGTATCGTAGAATGTGATTTCGAGACGAATCTCGCCGGCGTACTTGCCCTTGCAGGACAAGCTCTGCCACACGTCTGCTTGGCCGCCGCCAGGTACAATGATGGTCTTGAGGTCGATCCAGGCCTCGCCGACGAGATCAGTCTTTTTGTCGTCAGTGAAGATGGAGATTTTGAGCTGGTAGTAGTCGGAGGAGTCGTGGACAGTGAATCGTAGCTCTTGGTCCCTGGAGAGGACATGCAAGTTAGCAGCGTGCACGGAGGTTGTTTGGGTGCCCGTGACGGAGGACTGGGCTGCTTACCACTTGGGAGTCTGGCCTCCGCGAATATCAGTCGTCGTCTTCTTGGCCTCTTTACCGAGTCTGGCAGCGCAGTAGGGGTCCTGCTTGCCAATGGTCTTGCGATTGGGCAGGTTCTTGGCGCGATCGACAACGGCGACGAGCGTGCCGATGACGGGGCCGTCGACAGAGAGGTCGGCGAATATACCGGCGGTATGGGCAGCGCCCGTGAAGTACGGTCGGGCGGCAGATGCCATGATGGCGAGGGAAACGGTTTTGAGAGATATTGGCTGCTATCTCTTTCTGTGTGGCCGCAAAGTCACGGAATCGTCGAGTCGTCGCTCCACAGGTGGCTGACCAGGTGGAAGACGGCGGGCAGCGGGTTTGTTTACTTTGACATTGGGTGCTGTGAAATGGCGGGGCTGCATGTGTGGACAAACGCTTTCGAGACGAAGAGGTATAGAGATGTAAAAAAAAAAAAGAGGGAATAAGAAAATGCGACTGCAGGCGTGCCAGGCAGACAATGGGAGTATGCAAGAAAGCAGAAAGCAAAGAATGCCCGCGGAAGAAACGGGATGATGAAGGTGTGATGGTGGAACAAGGTGAGCTTGGGTTGGGGCGTGTTTTGTCGAGGCGAGGCGATCCTGGTCGGACTTTTGACGCCGATTTGGTGCAGCGAGCGTCAGTGCAGTGCCAGGGCGAGGCTGGGACGGTGGCCTGGGTGGGCTGGCTGGCTGCATGCGGCGCCCGGCTGTGGCGCAGCCGTAGGTCGTTCAGCGAGCTTACAGGCCCTGCTGTAGGGCAGTTGGCGCTGTTTCAGCAACAGTCCAGCAGGCCAGTCCACGCCGGCCGGTTCAGGACGCACTGTCTCAGCTATTTCCCGCTTACCTGGTTCCTGTGTGTCCAGGCGTCCCTCCAGGGCGTCATTCCCTGGCGCAGGAGTGGCTGGGAGGGGAGCTTCAAGGGCGTTGCCATGGCGGAAACTCGGTGGCTGGGCGGCCTGTTTCTCCACTGTAGACAGCCAAGGCCTGCGGCCTGTAAAACGCTGCAACCACCTAAAACAAAGGCTGCTCTAGTGGTCGCTAGTGGTCGTTGGTGGCATGATTTTCCTGGTTTTGGCCCGCTACCGCCAAAAATGGCTGGCCATCGGAATGAAGCTGTCTGCGATCTTGATTTCGACAATGAACTATTGGCAGCCCCTGTAGTGATCGGGCAGCTGAAGGCCCATTTTTGTTTTCTTTGAGATTTTTGTCCGCTGTTTATTACTTTGTTTGCATCATGCTATCTTGACTTGACTCGACTCTCTTCATGCTTTGTCCATGGCACCAGCTGCCAACTGGCCCCTCCTCTCCAGTTGTTAGGGAGTGCTAGCGCCAGCAGCTGCGCAATCCGCAGCCAAGCCAATCATCAGCCCTGACGCGTCCTTCACGCCATTGCACGCTTTCAATCCGAGATATTATTGGAACAGCCTTATTGGTGTGGCGTACAAGCACCAGACACTATGCACATCTCGATCGGTGCTCCCAAGCTTCCGGCTGTGAGGCCTTTATGCAAGCCACTCATGCATGATCAGGGCGACGTACGCTGCAGGCTGTGCTTCTGTTTCTTACGTATGCTGCTATTTATAACAAGTGCATAATCCACTAGCCACCGTGCTTTACGTTGTTCCGCATCATCTTCTCAATGAGGACATGACCGTCGTATGAAATCACTGCAGAACCTCGGATTTTTGTTTTTGTTTTATTCTATATTGCTTGCTGTATACTTGGGCTACCAGTTGCAGCTTTTGCCAATCAGCTCCGCCAGCTGTTCCAGGTTCTTCTTGTCCACCTCGTCGAATCCATTGAGCTCGGCGCAGTCCACATCGATGATGGCAACAACCTTTTTCTCGCCGTCCTTGTCGGCCACGATGGGCACGACTATCTCGCTCTTGCTCTCGCTGTCGCAGGCAATGTGACCGGGGAACTGCTCCACGTCCTGGACGAGCTGCGTGGTCTGCGACTCGGCCGCAACGCCACACACACCGCGGCCAAAGGCAATAATTTGGCAGGCTACTTTGCCTTGGAAGGGACCGAGAATAAGTTGAGGCTTCGCAGCGGACGGGTCCAGCACGTAGAATCCTGTGCATGGTTAGACGCGTGGAGCAGAGAGGTCCTGGGGAAGCTTGATGTGTATGCGTACCTGACCAGTTTACGCGATTGCTGGGCGCTGGCAGAGATTGGTAAGCGTGCCACAGCAGAGACGCTGCGTTCGAAAGATTGCTTGTATTTCGTCAGAAACCCAGTACATCGACGAGGACCGTTGTAAGTGGCTCACCAGACCTACGTGAGTCAGCAAAGTAATTCTCGTCGGCAGTTATACAGTGCCATCACTTACCCAGTTGCGCTGGTCATAAAAGAGACCCTCTGCCTGCAGAAGAACCTGTTCGTAGGCATCCTCCTTGGTAACACCCTCATTGAAGTTGGAGGCGTCGGCGTGAACCTAAGCACGGGTGAGCACCGGGTAGAATGTATTCTGTCGCCATGTAACTTGTAGCATACCATTTTCTCTGCTAATAATTCAATTCTTCAACGCGATGTGTTTCGTACGCGGAGCTGAAGCCGAGTGCACCGTCTCGAAAAAGTTTACCACTTTTACGTAGGAAGTTGATAGAGATCAAATTTGTCTCGAGAGGCGATCCACATGCCGTCATTAGTAAGGAAGAAATGGCGACATCACGCCAGTCCGTCAATGCCCTCTCGCCAGGATTGACAGAATACACACAGTCATGTGTCTTAAGTTTCTTTAAACAGCGACATTATGAAAACTGCTGAACCTGTTCGTGCAGTGTCAAGGCCTTTCCCCACGGATAATACAAGGCTGATGTTGCCGTAAGCGACACACCAATCGCTCAGAACTTGATACTTGACAAAGCGGCTGGCCAATATCGGCTGATTTAGGCAATTCTTTCGGAATTATGCGATTGAACAAGCGGGTGGCTCTATTTGTTCAATTGGTTACCCGCCACATCATTCAGGCGAAACTGTTGATCTTCACGTATACTGCCTGCGGCGCAGATGCATTTGGTGCCTGAATTGGCTTGTGGGGCACACGCCACACCACCCCGTTTTACTCGACGTCAGATCAACCACCCCCGGCGATATTTTGGTCTTCTTTCCTCATTCTCTGCAACTTCCATCAGACGCACCACAAACAGCGCCAGGGTCAGCCAGTCGTCTCTCTCGATGAGCTCCAGCCTTGCTTGGCGCTGCCGGGCAAACAGCCCCGGCGCGCTGTCGCTCTCGCGAAACTTTGCCGTCCTCCCCAACCACATTGGTCTCGCGACGACCCGAGTCGCCCGCACCACGAATCGCCACCGATCTGTACAATTTCGCAGCGTACATCACACCACACCACCTGCCGCATTACGCAGCAGCAAGGAGATCCTTAACCCGTTGCTCAACCCGCCAGCGTCCACGCGGCCCCCTGTGCTGGAAGCAGTGCAGCGCGAGGCCTACAACTCGACACCCTCCTACCTCTTTCACCTGGGCAAAAGCTATCTCAAGTTCTACAAGAACGGGCTCAAGGCCGTCTTTGCCAACCGCCGACTGCTACGAGAGAAGCTGGCGCGGACGCCCGCCGACGACCGGCCGTCGGTGTGGCGGCCGTACGTGGTGCCCAAGTCGTTTTCGCGTGCCGACTGGGTTCTGCTGTGGCGTGTGCGGCACGACCTGCTGCGTCTGCCGTGCTTTGGGCTCATGTTTGTCATCTGCGGCGAGTTCTCGCCGCTGGTGGTGATGCTGGTGGACGGCATCGTGCCGTACACATGCCGCATCCCGCGGCAGCTGCGCGGCAGCGCGGAAAAGGCCGAGACGCGCCGCCGGCAGGCCTTTCGGGAGCTGGAGACGGCGCACCCACACGGCGTGCTGAGCCCGCGCGTCTCCCCTTCCCTCGCCCGCAAGCACGTGCTGCGCAGCCTGCACCTGTCGGGCGCCATGTGGGATCGGCTGGGCTTCGTGCCACCCGGGCTGTGGGCGATCAAGGGCACGCTGCGCATGGCGTTCCTCGAAGGCGACGACAAGAATCTGGTCGAGGACGGCGGGCCTATGGGCCTCGAGGTCGACGAGCTGCGCATCGCGTGTATGGAGCGCGGCATCGACGTCCTGGGCAAGAGCGAGTCGGAGATGCGGACATGGCTGGGTGACTGGCTCCGGCTGACGGCGGCCGAGGATCTGACGGAGCGCCGGAGGAGGATGACGACGTTGCTGATGACGAGGTACGTTGACACATTGCAGTCGATTGGGCCATGACGAAACAGTGTTGCTAACAGAGATGACTAGACAAGAGAACTGGCCGCAGAACCGCGACTTTGCGGTGCCGGAATGGCATCTATAACAGCCGTGGCCTCGCGGTGAAGACGCCACTCAAAAGGATCCTCGCCCGCACACGAATATAGGCTTTGCGAGGCCACCTGTACACTAGCATAGAAATCTACAAAAACTATTAATAGAGCAATGGAGCATGTGCCTAGATCAATTCGGCCAAAGAAATAAATAAATAAAAATCGGCACACTGAGTGCCGGGGTAGCTGAATCCAGACGAGACAAAGCGTTGTTAGCGGCTAATCATATGCTGGTCGCGTGCGTGCCGGCCGTGGCCCGCCTGGGCCCAAGATGCAGATGTGCCATGTTGAGCTAATCAGGTACCGGGACGGCGGCCGTTCGAGGTGAACAGGCACAAGTTACTGTCGGGGTAAACGCCTCGGCGCTTGCAACTTGCCAGACGTCGATGTCGTCTGACGGCCGCGTAATTAAACATCAGAACGGTCCTCCAACTACGGAGCAGACTGCGCGCATCACGGCATTTCGAGAATTCTAGAATTTCAAAAGTTTTAGCACAGAAACAAAGAGACATATGTGGTAGCGGGATCACGTCATGAAAATTATCGTGGGGGGAAGGTGTAGCGGACCACCTGGGCATTCTCATCGACCGATGGCGCCGTTCGTTCGCCCTCCCCGGGGGAAGAGAGTCGCCTATATCAGCAGTTAGCAGAGGGACGGGGCCGGGAACCTGCAAAGGTGAGTCTGGGGGGCGCACGGGATGGAGTTGATGAGTGTGCCAATTGCTTAGCTTCGGCTATGTCGTCCAGGGCAGTTACCGAGGAGGCTCAGTGTCGATACGGACGCTGATTGGTCATAATGGGCTGCGTAGAAGCACGAAAAGTGAGGGGGGGAAACGAAAGCCTCGCTGTGGGGAGAGCACAAAGCTTGGGGACGGACGCTGTGGCCGCTGGGTTCTGTGAATTTGCAGCGCGCTGGGCGGGCTTCTCCGCACACGGTAGGTAGGGGGGATCTTGGGGCACAGGCTTTGGGAGTAGAGCGCTGTAGGTACGGAGTCCGGAGCATGCTACTCAGTATGCGTACGGCAAGGTAGGTAGGTAGTCACTAGTGACCTCCTCACGACCCACTCCCCCAGCCCAGCTAAAAGAAGAATTGGCTTTGGCTTTGGCTGGCCGGCCGAGGTTCCCATCACATGCGTGGCCGAGCCGAGCAGACGCATTTCATAAAGCTCCAGAGACCCCTCTACCATTCTCTCTCTCTCTCTTCTCTTCTCCTCCATCCCATCCATCTATCAAATCAACTTCTCTTATTTTTTTTGATACCCCCCGATCCAATCCTTCATCATGTCTGTCGCCGACTGTACGTATTCCCCCCCAAGCTACTACCTTCCCTTGATTCCCCCAACCCGTTTGCGTTTGCTAGCCGAGGCCGAAAAATGCCAGGCGGCGCGCGCTCCGATCTCGACGAAGCTCTGCCAGGAAACGACGAAGACGCATATATGCTGACTGAATCCCAACAGCCAAGTTCCCCGCCTCCGCCGCCTTTGACCAGATCAACCAGGCTCTGGCCAGCGACTCGGACCGCCAGGACGCCATCAAGCAGGGCGGCGCCGTCTTTGCCTTTACCCTCAAGAACACGGCCGGCGAGACGGAGAGCTGGAACCTCGACCTCAAGAAGGAGGGCAAGGTCTCCAAGGGTCTCGGCGAGAAGCCCACTGGTTAGTTCTCTCTCTCTCTCTCTCTCTCCCTTCTATTTCCTACGGCACACTGACCCGTTTTCCGCCCACAGTCACCCTCTCCCTCTCCGACAAGGACTTTGGCGAGCTCGCCGCCGGCAAGGCCAACGCTCAGCGCCTCTTCATGTCCGGCAAGCTCAAGATCAAGGGCGACGTCATGAAGGCCAACAAGATGGAGCCCATCCTGAAGAAGGCTCAGTCCAAGGCTAAGCTGTAAATCATTTCGCTTTACAGTAAACGCACAGAAAAACGCCCACGTCTTGAACCCCTGTTACTATTTTAATGCATGATACAACGCCGAAATATGTGACGGAAATCTTTACAAAACGCCCGAGCGGGCTTGTTGGCGGACTTCTTGTATGGAGGTTCGCAAGCGTTACACCTGTTCAATGTACCATAGAAGCATTTCTCCTGGGATAGTGCTGCTTGGGGAAGGAAAGAATCATGATAGAATTTGAGACGATTACTTCCCACCTGAACTCTTGTGCTTGTGAGCTATTTGCGACTGTGAATTGGTTGGTGATGCTCCCTCATTGCGAACTCATCGACTCTTGGCAGCACATGTGACGTAATGTCCTGCGCTACACTAGCCCGGCCAGCGACTGAATCGTCTCCTTGGTCTCGCGACGAATCTCTTCCACAATCTTGCCGGCCGGGCCTCCTGTCCTCACCAATCCGACTCCCGTTCCTCTAAATGTATCAAGATTGTCAGCACATGCATCACACCAGCAGCGCAATGCTTTGTTGTTTTTCGCTTACGCCCACGTGTTGACCAGCTTGGCCGCCTCCTCGGGCGGCGACACCTGCTTCAGCGCCGCCTGGCACTCGTCCAGCGTGCCGCCGGCGAGGAACCTCTCGTGGATCTCGGAGATGATGGCGCGCCCGTCGTAAAGAGGGCCCCAGAGCTTGCTGTTGTTGATCTGGTCGTTGAACGGCGACCTAGTAGTTAGGCTGGGCGTCAGCGTTCCTGGCAGCATATGAATACATACACATATGGGTTGTGGTAGACGTTACTTGAATGTAGATGAACCGCCGTCGGTGGTCTGGAGGACCTGCGCCTTGCGAAAATCGGGATATATCGACTCATCCGCCACGGTAAACTAATGACCCGTCAGTGCGTTGCGCTGTGACACGGGCCTCTGTAGATGTGCTCACCCTGGTGCCCATGACCACACCATCGGCGCCTAGTAATTCAGTCAGAAGGAAGAATCAGAAAAGAAAACCTCAAAACTGATTCTGGGGGGGGGGGGGGGGGGGGGGGGGGACAATACCGAGAGCCAGCGCCGCAGCCACGCCTTTCCCGTTGACGATGCCGCCCGCCGCCACCAGCGCCACGTCCCTGTCCGCAAACTCCTCGTCCAGCATCCTCCGCACCTCGGGCACGAAGCTGATGACGCCCATGCCCTTGCGGAACTGGTGCCCGCCCGCGTCGATGCCCTGGCAGACGACCACGTCCGCGCCGTCCGCGACGGCCTCGCGCGCGGCCGCCACGTTGCCGACCTGCACAAACACGCGCGGACGGTCCGGGCCGAGCTCCCGCACGGCGGCGACAATGGCGGCATGCGGCTTGACCTCGCCGTCGGGCGCAAAGAGCCACAGCGCCGCGGGCCGCTGGGCGGCGACCACGGGGAGCACCGTGTCGGCAAACTGCGCGATGCTCTCGTGGCCGGTGATGCAGCTCATGCCCGCGTGCACGGGACCGTCGGCACCTTGCTGGCCGAGGAGCTGCCGCACCTCGGCGAGGCTGTCCTGGGCCTTGGTGACTTCCGCAGAGCCCTTGTCAACGTTGACGAGGGAGGAGATGAAGCCTTTTTTTTTTCCCTGCGTGAGTATGAAACCGCGATCAAGAGTAGAATGGGGAGGGGGAATATGCGTACCGATGCCACCCGCTTTGCTCACCTCAGAGGCGAGCTTAGGGCAGGCGACGCCAATCATGGGCCCGTTGATGATGACGGGCGCCGCGGTCCAGGGAAACCATTCTTGTAGCTTGGAAGGTGCCATGTTTGTGACGTATTCTCTGTAAGAAGTTGATGAAGAGGGAGGACGGAAAAAAGTGGATGGAAATGAAAACTTGTCTTGATGAATTGGCGCCGGAGTTGCAAGCTCTTGACGGTTCGTGTAAGTGCCAGGTTACGAGCCTGCGCCGGATGCACGGCGATGGGACTACACTAGGGCCCTAATGCTGTGTGTGCGGGCCGTGGCACAGGATCATGATCTAGCTATGTGAACCTTTTTTTAATCCATATATAGCGATCGGAATTACTCGCCGGTCCTTTCTTGACCGGTTCGACGTGTGAGTGATGGTTCGCCGCCTACAGTAGTACTGGCACAACACAGCGCGTTATAGCCCGTCTTGGTATTGGACACGCGCGAGCCGCTGGAGCTACGAATAGTGCATCAGAATCTCGAGACATGATATCACATCGTGGTGGCGGCCGCAAGCGATAATCAGCCAGACAGTGCGTTACAGATGCCATGCTCGCACGGCATGTTTGATTTTCACAACTTGACAGTCTCTACAGTCTCTACGATCCTTTAAATGCGGCACTTGTCCCGGCCGCGGATCTGGAACAGGCCGGCTTGAAGGACCGGTCGCTTTGGACGCAATCGCGCCGACGTGGACTGCAAGACGTACAGCTAGACGCAAGTCGGCGCCGGGCATGCCGACCAGAGGCCCCGAGACACGCCCCGGCCGCCCACGTCCCGACGGTCTTGCATATTCTCGAGCCAATGGTAGCATGTCTTGGCGGGCAGATTGCCTAAAGTTCATCGCGGTACACGTCCCCCTCATCCTCTTCCCAACCCGCAGGCTCATCAAAGTCTGCACAGTACTTGCCGTCCATCATGGTTCGCCGCCAGAGCGCTACGCCCCGTGCGGCCGCAAAGCTCGGATCCTGCGAGACCAGCAGACTCACCCTCGGCGGCGGTCCCGTCTCCCTTTCTGCATCGGGTGAGCCGACCGCGATGCGCGCCATGGCTTTTTCCACAGCGCGCTGAAATTTTGCATCGTCGGCGCCCTCGCCCGCCAGAAGCACCGTGTAGCTGCCGCGGTAGTTGTCTCCGTCAGCAGCATGGTCTACCCAGCGCGCCACCACGTACTCCTCAAACTCGTACCAGAAGTCGTCGTCTCTGCTAAATGTGTGGTCCTGTTTCCGCAGTCCGAAATCAGGATTAATAGTGCCTAGACGGCCGCCGACGGGTGTGAGGAAGTAGCAGGTGGCAAGCTGGAATGACGTGTATAGGGACTGGTCTGTGAGGCTGCTGCGTGTTAGCGAGAGGAGAAGCGTATTAATTAGCGTTGACATACCTAATTAGGTAGATTACCTCGCGTCTAAAAGGATCCTGCTTTGACAGCAAAGATCCGTAGCAGCGTCGGTGCTGGCATAGCTCCTGCCCATTCGCGGCCAAGACCGCGTGCGCCTCGGCGAGGTATACGGGGTCCATGTTTTGGACTTGGATGTGCGGGAGGCCCGCCAGGCGCCGGGCCCGAGCCACGATGCTCCTGTCGCTCGTCTCCTCGTCCTGCCACGCGCGCATGTACGGCGCACCAAGGACGACGGTGGCAGGCAGCGGCTCGGCGCCCAGGGCCTCCTCGGACGCGGTGCGCAGCGCGCGCAGCATCACGGCCAGCACCTCTGCCTCGTCTTCGAAGCCGAGGTATTCATTGAGCAGCCACGCGAGCTGCGCACGAGTGGCCGGCGTCCGCGGCGGAGCGGCGAAGAGATCAGAGTCCTGCTGCCGGAGGAGCTCGTGCTGCATAAAGGCGCGGTAGGCAGGGCTGCCGTCGACCTTGGCGAGTTCAATGACAGTGCCGTTGGCTAGATGGGCTGCTGCTGTGCTATGGTGTGTATTAGCATAAGAGGGGAAGGGCAGATGGGTCAGAGGAGTGGTGATACCCATACGACTGGCCGAGATGGAAGCCAATCGCGGGACGCGGATCAACACCGCCGCTATCGTCTCTGGCCGCCACCAGAGCTGCGACGATGAGACATAGCAAAACTAAGTCTTGTACGTGTCGCAGCGCACATACAAAACGGTCGATACGCGCCATGGTAGCTGTCGTTGCTTTGCTGAACGTTGCGAGGTGCAAGTGGACGGTTGGTGACACTTGGTGGTGACTGTGGAGTAGCTTTCAGTGTCGTGGCCAACCTGATCTGAAAAAGTACACCAGAATATCAGTCTCGATGACTGTGTAGAGAAAAGCAGAACCTCGATTTTGAGAAAAATATGCTGCATATAAATGATACAGTCTCAGCGCCAATGATTTAGCAAGATGCGACACCTGACGGTGCTGGCATCGACAGCCATCATTTATACACACACACACACACACAACAAACGCACCAGGCTTACACATTTAGCAGTATATTGAAGGCCGCTTTTGGACGCTATAGACGAGCACTTATTCACAATTCATTTATTCTATCGCATTGCCTCTTTTACTCTCTCTCGTTAATCGTGGGAGGCTTGTTGTTGAGAATCTCATCAATCTCGGCCATTATCTCCGGCGTCAGCTTCTCGACGGCCGCAACCGCGCGCACATTCTCATACACCTGCTCGGGCCCGCTGGCGCCCGTAATCGCAGAGCTGACGTTCGGGTTGCGCAGTACCCAGGCGAGCGCGAGGGTGCTCATCTTGACGCCGAGGCGGTCGGCAATGGGCTGCAGCTGGTTGACCTGGGCAATGACCTTGTCCCAACCCTCCTTGCCGACGCGCTTCCAGTAGCCGGCAATGTACTGGACGCCGGTCTGGGCGAAGCGCGAGTCGTCGGGCACGCCGTCCTTGTACTTGCCCGAGAGGATGCCCTGCTTCATCGGGGAGAAGACGGTGAGGCCGAGGCCCGGCTCGCGGTAGAGCAGCGCAAACTCGCCCTCGACCTTGGCCCGGTCCAGCATGTTGTAGGCCGGCTGCTCCATGATGGGGCCGATGAGGCCCAGGCGGTCGGCGACGCGGTGCGCCTGCGCAATCTCGTCGGCGCGCCACTCGGACGTGCCCCAGTAGAGCGCCTTGCCGGTGTTGATGACGTGGTTGAAGGCGCGCACCGTCTCTTCCATGGGCGTCTGGCGGTCGGCGCGGTGCGCGTAGATGAGGTCGACGTAGTCGAGCTCGAGACGCTTGAGGGAGGCGTCGACGCCCTCGATGATGTGCTTGCGCGACAGGCCCTTGTTGTTGACGGGGTTGTCGCCAAAGGCGGCGCCCCAGTAGATCTGCGCAATAGTGTTAGTCGGGGAGCAGCGTACACGAGGATGGGGGCGGTTGATGCGCACCTTGGTAGAGATGACGAGGTCGTTTCTCTTCCAGCCGTACTTTTTAATGGCCTCGCCCATGACCTTTTCGCTCTCGCCGCCGGCATACACCTCGGCGCAGTCGAAAAAGTTGACGCCGCAGTCGTATGCAGCCTTCATGCAGGCATAGGTACCCTCTGTGTTGCAGTCAGTATGCGAGATAAATTGGATGCATCTGGAGAGGGTATCATTGCATACCGCGGTCAACGTGGCCACCGTACGTGAGCCATCCGCCGAGCGAGATGGCAGATACTTGCAGGCCCGACTTTCCGAGAAAGCGGTACTGCATGGGAGGGAGATCATCTGGTTTTGACATTGTGCTTTTGTACCGTGGAGGAGGATCGTCTGGTTTGGGTATGCTGTGTCGTGCGACTGTGCTTGTGTAAAGTCAAGGAGAAGTCAGGGACTACGAAGTAGGAGAAAGCAGCGGGAAACGTAGCCGACGGCAGTCTTTTAAGCCGAACTAGTAGGCTCCAATCGATGATGAAGCTGGCCGTCGCTCTCATGGGTGGCAGTTGTGCTCCCCCACCATGGTGCGGGGGACGTCGTTGACGTGTGAGCTCTGAGTGGATGAGGGGCAGATGGACACGGGGGAATTTTGCTTTGTAATGACACAGAGCGGTTCATGTTGACCACCAAGGTCTTTTGCCGTAAATAAGTTCGTATGTCCGAATATTTCTCCACCGAATGACTGTGACGGTGAGGGCATTTTGGGAGAATATCGCGGCCCTCGATGATGAGGGGCGGCGCCGCCATTCCCCGAGAGCTTGGCGTTGAGGCTGCTCAGACGGCTACCCTGTACGATTTGGACGCCGGCTGCCCCTACCACGTCTCGGGCTGCCGAGTTGGTTATCTGCGGTTCCGTACTTCCGTAGCAATTTACGTTATTTGGAACGATTTTGGCTACTCATTAATAAAGATATTGCAGCTGTTAACGATTTTACGACGCGCTGTAACGATCAGCTAGTGTTCGGTATTAAGTCGTCGGCAATTGCTACAAATCTCGTTGACGGTACGTTTCAGGTGGAGATGCCCAATCTACCATGGAGATCGAGCCATATTAAAGACTCAAGTATGAAGACCGTCAGTCAGGCGGCTAAATCTGGATTTAAAAGTCGTATCTCCGCCTCGCCTGCCGAACAAAAGCTCGCACCGTCCCAGCTGTGAACTCCAAGACAGTACAGCACGCTGACTGAAAAGAAAACAAAAACTTGCGAAAGATTCATGTCCTATTTTTACATCTAGAAAGACCCGATGCAGGTACATGCACAGCCCATCGTCTCACGAGACCGGCGACTGCCAACCACGGACATATTTGCCCTGCGTGGCTGCCCGGCCACATGCCACAGATGAGACGGGAGGACGGGTAGAGTCGCCGGCTGTGGCAGGCTGACATCGACTATCGACGCGACACATGATACTTGTCCATGCAACTGCAGCGGCCTTGCCTCAGTGAGGCGTTGTGCTAGGCTGCAAAATACGACCGCACATGATACACGGTCGCGCAAGCCATGGAAGAAAAAGCCACTGGAGGCTACCAGTACTGGCAGTATCCCAGCGACCACGGCAATGAGAATAACACAGCACACCAAGCTTGTATGGATCATGGGGCATAGCCGTAGGATAATGCATGCAGGTTTAATTCCGTCTTGCCAGAATCAGGCAGGGAGGGTCGTGGCCGCGAGACAGTGGCCGACGCCAATGGAGAGATTGGCGTGGGGATGATCTGCCATCCTGAGATGAGATATCTCGCAGCTCGATTGTTCTCCCAACGAGAATGAAAACATCAACAGGGTATTTTAGTTTGGGTTGTAATTTTCCGGAACTTCTCACGACTAGAAAAGATTGCTTGGCGTCGGTGATTCGACCCCCTTCCCGTCATGCAGCTAGTCAGTGTTGCAACGCGCATGTAACAACACACGACCCAGCTCATCCTGGCTTTGCTGGGACCTCACCTGCATCCTGTTGAGGCTGGCGGACCGCTGCCCATAATAAGTTAGTCCAGAGAGAGAGAGAGAGAGAGAGAGAGAAAGGCCGAAATATGGGCGAGAGCTTGTTTGTTGAAAATGTAATAAAAAGGGCCCGGACGAGGGTTTGCCGCGCCAAGCCTGGAAATAAAGACCTGGCACAGCTAACCACCCCGTCCCGCCCATCGTTGCCTCTCATGTCTCTCGATCGCAGCCAATGGGAGCGGCAAGGCTCCAAGATGGTGTCTCACACCAGCGTCTTTTTTATGCTCCGTGCCATGCCAGCAAGACGACTGGTTGATCTGGCGATGGGTGGATGGGCTCAACTCCGAGAGGAGAGGCCGAAAAGGCTGTCTTGCTTGCTTTTATTAGCCGCGGCTTGTACATGTAATACAACGTCGGTGATGGGAGACTAATGAGAGTCGTATTTCCTCGAGGCCTGCTGCTAGCGAGCAATGTGTTTGTTTCGGCCGCATCGTATCGACATGAGGCTAACAGTTGATGCCAAGGCTGCCTTGCCGGGCTGGCTACAGGGGACGTAAGCCCGGCCGGAGGCGCTGGGAAATTGCATCTGTTCCATGGCACGCCATTGGCAGGGCGCGACAAAAGTCGCTGACGAGCGTATTCGAGTAATTGAAATGGCCAAATATGTAGTTATTGCTACTGAGCAGGGCGCACGGTGCATCGTTGGCTGGCTTAGTTATGGCCAATTGTCTGAGATGTACTCTGTATGCTGGAATAAACAGAAGGCTTTTCCGCCACGGGAGCTGTGGCGCAGCTTGGTCTGCTACTCGACTAGTGTTGTCAAGTTTGCTACGGATTACTCCGTACTGTAGATGCAATTCGCCCATTGTTCTTTTCTCGCCGCTCTCTTTTTATCGTGGCAAGCTCATTGACATTTTACCCATTGCACAGAGGTCGCTGAGAGGTGGAGGCAAAGGCTTCGTGGGCATTCGGGTGCTCCGAACCAGATGTGCGTCACTTTGCTTCAGGCGACATGCTCGGCAGCAGCTGCCACTGTTTGAAGTCCACATTGTAGGCGGCGAGATGCGAGGTTCGCCCCAGTCTTGCGTATCCGATCTTGACAAGAAAACTTATTTTTATCTTTCATTTTTTGTTTCGTATTTCAATCCCGGCTCACCGTTGGGCGCTATCCGGCACCGCACCGCTACTTGGGGCAGCCGAGGGGTGGTGGATACGGCATGTACCTACAGCGACCCAGCCAGCGTGCCTTGCAGTGGTACCTTAGCAGCCCGCTGGATCCATTGTCCGCCTGCAATTGCATTTAGAACACAAGTCATGCACGCTGCACGTGCGGGGTGATGGCCGCCGATGAAAACAGTACTGGTAAGAGAAAATTAAAATAAAGATGAAGTAAAATAAAATAAACCCTGCCCGCCCGCCATGTTTAGTTCCAGGCTTACCCGCCCGAACGCCGTTTTGGGGCCTAGACACGCTGCTCTTCTGGGGCGTTTGGAGCCACAACGACCGCAACCTCGACTCGCCGATGATGGGGCCGCTGAAGCCCACCGCCGTAGAGACCCCGGACTAGGTAGATGCAGGCAGCCCGTGCAAAAAGGACCCAGACAGGTACGGAGGAGTCAAGAGTCAAGAGTACCAGTAGCTGTGGCAGCCAATCGACTACTGGTACCTGTTGTCACCACGCTAGACTCGGCTAGGCCAACAGCCCGCGGCCCCTTCCAAGATGGGATGCGAGGCCAGAGGACCGCTCATCAGGCTTGCGTGCCTTTTCCCTGACCGACTGCATAGGTGCGCCGCCACCACGTAAAGACGACAAT
Organism: Akanthomyces muscarius; assembly: GCF_028009165.1. Taxonomy (NCBI): domain Eukaryota; kingdom Fungi; phylum Ascomycota; class Sordariomycetes; order Hypocreales; family Cordycipitaceae; genus Akanthomyces; species Akanthomyces muscarius. The sequence goes on along the minus strand of NC_079245.1, from coordinate 3,409,874 downwards.
AATACGGATAATCATAGGTACCTTGCAGCCTGTGGCTTGGATACTGGCAGCTCTTGGGCCTTTACCACCCTATTTTGGCAGTAGCGAGCTTTGGACGCCCGTTGCCTGAGAATGGCCACTGCCTGGCGTTGTCCAGTAACAACGAGGCCCCCAGCCTCAGCGCCTACGTTGCCTGTCGCGCAGCTGCACGTTTGCCTGAAGCAGGGGCGACAACGGCAACGTACTGGTGCTGGTGCTGGTAGGGCCGCATCATCCAGCTTCGTATGCAGCTCGGGATACTTGGACAATAATGTAGTCTGGTACCGAATTGGCATTGATAGCGACCACCAGTCATTTTTCATCGTCTCGGCCGCTCTTCCTCGCCGCCTGTCTCTGGCCCTGCTAGCGGTCCCCTAGAGCCCCGAGAGTCCTGCCTACTAAGGTACCTACCTAGACCACTGGCCGCCCACCCCCCTAGAGCCCCCCCCAAAGAAATTGCCTACTGCTCCGTTGTGATCCACTTCGACCTGGGCACTCATCTCCAGCAGATCTTTACTTCTCCTCCCCTTGCCATCTCGTAACCCTCTCTCTCGCCTTGCGTTTTTTCCTCCCCTTCCTCCTCTCCCTCCTCGCTCCCCCATCGGCAATGTGCACTGCTCTGCCCGTTTGCTGAATTCTAAAAACCCTCCGACCGGCCTTGCATCGATTCGCCGCCCGTACAGGCTGCCAGTCTGTACGCACGACAGAAGCACCGCCCCTTTACTGGGCGCTCTAGGTGGTGCCCCAAGGGCTGCTGCTGTTTTGGCTGCCACTCATCTCGCCTGACCCATCCGACCGACCAGACGACGGCAACAATCTGCCGCATCGCATACAGCCCTCGAATTCGACGACCGGCCTTTCATCCTTCGCCTCTGCATCGATTCATTTTTCCGCGTCGCTTCCCGCTCACACCCGCCCAACATGGCCTCGTCCGCCTCCAACGTCGTCGGTGTCCACTACCGGGTGGGCAAGAAGATTGGTGAGGGCTCGTTCGGTGTCATCTTTGAAGGCACCAACTTGCTCAACAACCAGCAGGTCGCCATCAAATTCGTCAGTCTCCCGCAATCCAGACGCACCTCTGATGCCATTTCTCGTTGCCGCCCGACCACGACGCGCTAATGCCCATGACAGGAACCTCGAAAGAGTGACGCTCCCCAACTGCGGGACGAGTACCGCACCTACAAGATCCTCGTAGGATACCGTGAGTTGACCATTTTCATAAAGTCTTTTGCCGCCGACAATGCCGCTAATACCATGGCAGCCGGTATTCCCAATGTCTACTACTTCGGCCAAGAGGGTCTCCACAACATTCTCGTTATTGACCTCCTCGGACCTTCGCTCGAAGACCTCTTCGACCACTGCGGTCGCCGATTCACCATCAAGACTGTCGTCATGGTTGCCAAGCAGATGCTCTCGCGCGTCCAGACCATACACGAGCGCAACCTCATCTACCGAGACATCAAGCCCGACAACTTCATCATCGGCCGTCCCGGAACCAAGGCCGCCAACGTTATTCACGTCATTGACTTTGGCATGGCCAAGCAGTACAGAGACCCCAAGACGAAGCAGCACATCCCATACCGCGAGCGCAAATCGCTCTCCGGTACCGCCCGTTATATGAGTATCAACACGCACTTGGGACGTGAACAGTCGCGCCGAGATGATCTCGAGGCCCTCGGCCACGTCTTCATGTACTTCCTCCGTGGCGGTCTGCCGTGGCAGGGTCTCAAGGCTGCTACCAACAAGCAAAAGTACGAAAAGATTGGTGAGAAGAAGCAGACCACCGCCATCAAGGACCTCTGCGAAGGCTTCCCCGAGGAGTTCAGCAAGTACCTCACGTACGTCCGCAACCTCGGCTTCGAAGACACCCCCGACTACGACTATCTCCGCGAGCTCTTTACTCAGGCTCTCAAGAACGCCGGCGAGGTCGAGGACGGCGAATACGACTGGATGAAGATCAACAAGGATTCGGGAAAGGGCTGGGACTCCAAGGGGCACAACTATCACCACAATCCAAACGTACGCCCCGGTCCCTCTCAAATGGAACTTCACAGTGGCCATCGGGGGAATACCAACTCTCAGCAAGCACAGAATCTTACTGTGGGCCGACTAAACGCCGCCCAGCCTCCTCCTCCCTCGCCGATCAAGCAGATGGGCAAGCAGAGAGATCGCCCAAGCGCGCAAGGAGGATTGTCCGCCCAGCGGGGTCCCGGGGGCCTGCGTGACATGTCAACGCCCGCCGGCTCAACACAGGCTCAGTTCCAGAACAGTGCTCAGAACCTGCCTCAGCAAAAGATGACGCCTCAGGGTGGCATCGGCCAGCCTGGCCAGCTCAACGCTCAGGCTGTCCAGCAACCTAGCGGCTTCCAAAAGTTCATCAAGTCCATTTGCTGCGGCTAGGCGCCTCCTGCCATGAGTCAAGGTTGCGTTTCTCCTTGTTGCAGCGGCAGGCCGAGGATTCATGGAATGTGTATGCTGGCATCGTAGAGCACCGTCGGCCTTCCTTCACCCGCGCATTGGCACCCCAAGTTTGCTAGCTGATTTGGCTGTTACGATATGTCGTGTGGCGGAATGCATGGTAAAGCTGTGGCATTGGATAATACAGTGTGATCAACACAGTCAACGCCCAGGGCCGTATGGAAAGGAATTTGGGCGCCCAGCTGTAAACCACATCGCCGACTATCAACCGAGGAAGACGAACCACCGACATTAACAAAACAAAATCACGAAAAACGAGGATTATCCTACGCACATTTCCAAGTTTCTCAGTTCTTTTCCTTCATCTCCATGACGTCCATCGCTACGAATCAAGCCATTTAGCTGGTTGTTTCGTTCCCGGCATACTGCATCGCACCACCAGCTAACGGCTACGAAAACGGGATTGCATCCAGATTGTTTTGCAATATTGTCCTCTGGACCATTGTCGCCTATCACCCTATGCATTTCCCGTCATCTCATACATCTTCACTACTATTACTACTACTCGACATCCACGGCCACCATCCCCACCACCCAAACCCCTTATTTCTTACACTACGCGGTCGTATAATATGTTTTGCCCCGAGGAGGAGGACAGGAGGAGCTCTCAGGACCATGTCAAGATGGGAATTCACGACTTTGTTTTTTGCAGGCGAACTTTGTGTTTTTCGGTTTTCGGAGAACGAAGGGGAAAGCTGCATCGGATGAGCGTCTTTGTTGCAAGTTGGGTTCTTTATCATTTGTTTCATCATCATGAGTTACACCTGTCGTTTTCTCGACACCTGGGAGACTGAGGAGAGCAGAGAAGAAGACGGGGCAAATCTGTTGATTTTGACATGGACTTTACAAACACAAGGTAGGAGTTTTATCGGTATGCTTTTTGTAATTGATTAAAGACTTTTCAGCAATAAGCTTTTTCTGTCTGTGCTCGAGTGAATCTGTTCCTCTCTTAGACGTCCACCCTCAAGCAGATATTGTACTGCACTAGTCTGGCTGCCCGTGAATCCATATGTGTAACATTTACAAGAAATGTTATTGAATGCGTAAAGCTTGCCGACTTGCCATCTATATTAAAAACCCCTGGCAAACAGGTCACATCATGACGCGTACTTCACTCCCTTTTCCCTAACCTTTTTCAACCTTTAGATTAAACAAGCATCCCAAGCAAGCAAAACAAAACATGGAAGAAAACACCAGGTATTACAATGCCGTGTCGTTTCTTTTTCTCTCCGATTTATCTACGTCAGCTTCTGCTTGATGAAGAAGGTGCGCAGATGCGACAGCTGCCAGGCGCAGGTGCCGCCGAGAATGACGAGCTGGATAATCATCCATCGAATGACACGGGCGTTGGTGGACTCGGACTGATCTCTGAACTCGGCCTCGCGTTCCTGTTCGCTCAAATGTCAGTAGACCTTTTCCCACACATCCTGCCAAAAAAAAAACCGCAGCCACTTACACGCTGGAAGACTTGTTCGCGGCGAATGTCGTTTAGGCGGTTGTTGAGGTCCTTGACGCGGGTGGTGATGTCGGCAATGGTGTTCTTGTCGGAGCTCTCAATCTCGCTGCTCGAGCCAATGACCATGTCGAGCTTGAGCTTGATGCCGCCGTTGGGGGACGACGTCGAGAGCCACGCGGGGCGGCCCGAGGTGGACGAGGGCATGAAGCAGATCTTGTGGTCGCCGGCCTCGCTGGCGACAAAGTGAAACTTGCCAGACGACGAACCTGCCTTGGAGACGATGCGGTGGTCGTTGTTGAAGACTTCCTGTACGATTGCAAAGAGGTCTCGGTTAGCATTGTGTCCAGTCATGAACGTCCAGCATCCCATCTCGGGAGGGAGAGTGCGCTGCCAAAGGGCGTGTGCTGGGCACGTACATCGACGGTAATGTAAATCTTGAGACCATTGTGCTGCTGCCAGGCGTTGACGCGGTCGTCCCACTCCTCGGCGGCATAGTGTCCGGAGACGAGGGTGTCCTTGGGCAGCTCCTCGTAGAAGCACTTTTGCGTCGCACCGTCAATGAAGAAGTGCAGGGCCTGCGCGGCCGAGGCCAGGGCCATGATGGGGAGAAACGACCGCATGGTGGGCAAGTCGTTTGGATGCGCAAGCAGATCCGGCGCGGTATCTGGACGCAAAGCTTCGAGGTGTGCGACGGGTTCGGATTCGATGCCAACGACAAAGCTGGGAGGGGATCGATAGTCTCCTGAGACTAGAAGACAATTGGGCGGATTCGGGTACAATTCAACGTCGTGGTTGTGATAGAAAGTCAGGGAGAGAGAGAGGGTCGTTCAAGGCCACACACACTGCTAACACGTCCTAGGTAGCCTAGGGGCTGCCCATGGAAGCTGCCACGTCCCCAAAAATTCGCCCAGCAAGCCCATCCAGGGGTAGGCAGTCACGTGCACGCGCCTGCAAAACCACTTCGCGTTTTCCACTACCAAATGCAGTGGCGAGCGATCCGCTGGAGCGCTACTGGCAACTAGAAGGCTCAATGCTCACTGCTGGCTACCTAACGCGGGCAAATTTCTCGAGACTGCAACTTCTACCGATTGTTGTGAGCTTCAACCAGGCGCAACGTCTGCGCCTCGCCTCGAAAAAATCTACAATAATTTCATCCAACTGCTTCGGTCAAATGAAAATCGGTACTCGAATCAATTAGCGATGCAACACGCGATTTAGCTGGCTCTTTGACGACTACAACACCGAACATTCTCCCGCGCGCGCGCATCACCAAACCCGGTCGCACCGCAACGCTCTACGCCGTCCGTCATCACCATGAGTTCCACAGACCTTCGCGACGTGCTCAACCTGCCAGATGGTACGGCTGCGTCCCGCCCGGCCAAGAAGCAAAAATTCTCGGCTTCGAGACCCAACCTCAAGGGCCTGGCGCGAGAAGTACACAATCTCGGCGGCGACAACCCAATCGCCATCGTCCCCGAAGTCACGCAGTTCAAGAAGAGGCGCCTGGCGAACCGCAAACCTGCCGCACGATGGGAGCTGCGCGAGTTTCGCAACTCGGCCCGAGACGACGCGAGCTTGATTCTGCGGCACTGGAGGCGCAAGGATACGAAGCAGGAGCCGGACGCAACAATGACGGCCACGACAGACGAGCAGGGCGCGGCGACGGTTGATGCTGCGCCAGCGGATGGGTTGGAAGACTCGGCATTTGCCAAATATAACGTGCGCGTATCTGTGCCGCAGTACAGTGACGATCAATACCTTCAAAATCTACAAAACGACGACTGGAGCCGCGAGGAGACCGACTACTTGATAGGGCTGGCCCGCGACTTTGACCTCCGGTGGCCGCTTATCTGGGATCGGTACGAATGGAGTCCTCCAGCGATGAATGGCGAGGAGGGCGCAGACGGCGACGAGAGCAAAGCGGTGGTGCCGACGGCGCGCGCTCGCGCGCTGGAGGACCTCAAGGCGCGGTACTACGAAGTTGCGGCCAAGATGATGGCGGTCAACAAGCCGGTGCAATACATGACGCAGCCAGAGTATGCCCTGCACGAGCTCATGACGCACTACAACCCCCAGCAAGAAAAGGCGCGCAAGGAATTTGCCATCAACTCGCTATTACGTTCGCGCGAAGAGGCTCGCGAGGAGGAGTCTCTTCTGATGGAGATTAAGCGAATCTTGGCTCGAAGCGAAAAGTTCAACGAAGAACGCAGGGAGCTCTACAACAGGCTTGATTACCCCCATGCCGAGACTGACATTAGTACGTTCAAGTCGTCGGCTGGCCTGCAGACACTGCTGCAAAACCTTATGAGCGTCGACAAGTCCAAGAAGCGCAAGTCCATCATGGGCGCAGAAGGTGTCAGCCCTGCGCAAGGAACGCCTCAAGCTGCCGCCCAAGAATCAACAGGCAAAAAGGAGGCTGCCTCTGCTGCTGCTGCCACCAACAACAACCGCGAATCGAGCGGGCCCGTGTCAACACCTACCGCTGCGGGCAAGAAGACGCCACAGCAGGCGCACGAGCGCCGGAAGCTGTCGGACCAGGAAGAAGCCATCTACGGTGTCTCGCACCACGACCGGTTGGGGTCCGGGCCTACGTTCCGCACGGAAAAGATCAACAAGCTCTTCTCACACAAGTCCAACCAGCAGCAGCTGCGCATCACCAACACGCTCAACGAGCTCGACGTGCCCAACAAGCTGGCCATGCCCACCACGGCCACTACGCAGCAGTTCGAGGCGTTGCTGGCCGCCGTCAACGGCCTGTTGGATGCTCGCAAGGTGTCGGACAAGCTTGAGGCTGAAATCAAGATTGAAGAGGCCAAGAAGGCGGAGCGAGAAAAGGCCCTCGGTGGACCCGACGACGCGGCGGCCGAGGAAGATGCGACGGCCGCCGCCGCTGCTGCTGAAGGAGAGGATGCGGACAAGAAGATGGAGGAAAAGGCGGAGGCAGACGCAGATGCCAGCAAGGTCGACGACGACAACGACGACGATGGCGACGCCACTGCTGCTGCCACGATAGAAGAGCAGGAGGCGGAGGCGGCCAAGGCAGAGGATGCAGCGGAAGAAGCCGAGGACGACAAGCCAGCAGGAACGGAAAAGCCGTCGCGGCTGGGCAGCACAGGTCCTTTGTCACATAAACGAAGCGCCAGTGTGCTCAGTACGACGAGTGACAAGAGCTCCAAGCGGCAGAAGAAATAAGAATCAGAGGAGAGACAGGAATAAGATGCCAGATGTGTCTACCCAAATGCCTCTCGACAGTCTCGTCGCCGCCATTCCCTCGTTGCCGTTTCATGCCGAGTCTTGACAGCACATTTTCCGTCACTTACTATGGCTCAGCTCGAGCCTCAGTCGTGCCAACGATGCAGGCAAAAATTACTCCGCCGTTCTCTCACGCCCACGAAAATGGAAACGACGGCAACTTTTTACCAGCCAGAAACAGTTTGTTTTCTTCTATTCTTGGGGGCACACACACGCAGCACCCGTGTAGGATGTGAATGAAGAGGGAAAAGAGGCTTGGCGCAACGGGCGCGTAATTATCAGACTACGACGTCATGAAGGGGAGAAGGAAGCCGGAAAGAGGGACGTTCTGTACCATATACTACCAACATTATACTTGCACAGCCCAAAGGGATTCCATCGGCGAACACTCCTTTGCGTCTGGACTTGCAGGGCGAGGAAGAGAGAGGGGGGGGGGGGGAGGGAATATCCGTGTTGAAGAAAGGTGATGGAAAGAAGCGATTCCATTTTCTTCCTTTTGGCAAAGGCGTAACGAATACAACTACAACTGGAAGAAGAAGAAAAGTTGTTGACCATGTAAATTTTTTTGCAAGAAACAGCAGTGATGGTGTCGTAGCGTGTATGAGAATGGATGTTGGGATCACCTCGGCTTCAAGGACAACCGTGGCTTGCTTTTGCCACAGCGGAAGGGTTGTACCCGGAGTGGGCATCTGCTTCAAGTAAATGAACCTGTCATCATATCTTGCGTCGATTGGGGGGGGGGAGATGACATATCATCAGTCATGATTCATCGTGCTTTCGGCCCGGGCGGCTGCAACGCGTCTTGTCCATTTTGCGGCGGAAGCCGCCCTTCCAACAGAAGATGACAAGGAGTTTGTGGAGCAAGAATAAAAACAAGTCTTTTCATATGAGGATTTGCAAATTGATTCCGAAAATAACACAAAACTAGACATTGGGGGGTGGGTGCAGGCAGGGGTGGTCGCTGTATGCCCCGTCGGACGACAGAATGAATCGTCAAAACTAGGCGGGAGAGAGAGACGGGCTCTAGATATAGCATCTTGCATATGCAGGAACTAAAAGAGAGACATTTGTCTATAAATAAAGCAGAGAGCGTGGGCATGGGTGCGTCGAGTGTCGTGCTCCTCTGCCACCCCTCCCTCCCTCTCGCTCTACAACAAGACATTGTATAGCGGAAACATCATGCCGAGAGACCATGGAGGGGGGGTGGTACGGTGTTCAAGGTCCAAGATGTAGGGGCCGTCATGCCGAGTTGCCCATGTTCAGCGAGGGGATTGGACGCCGCGTCTCATTTTCTTCATCATGGATAATGCATCGAAACGGGAATTCACGGGGGGAGGGGTGACGATACGGACAATCAGAGGCAACGACAGCCCTGACGGCTTTGTAGATTCAATCAATCAACGGCTCTCATTACGCGCCCATGGCTGATACTTTTTTGTCCCCATCTGGCGTTGCAGGATCGACGACACACGCTTCTCCTTCTACGCGCCCTGGCTATTACCTACCCTGTAGGGTGAACCACGATGCCAGGCATGCGCCACGGACGAGAGTTGTTCTCTTCTTGGGAGCAAGACATCCAGGGATTTTCTGGCCTTGCACATCTCGGTAATTCTACCGTTCATCGGAGACGCTGCTGCCCTTCCTGCATGCTTGTACGAAAATAGCAACATCCCCCAGTCTGAGGCCGACATCAACCCGCTCGGGGCGCTTACACAAAACACCTGGCGGCGGGCCACGGCTGCGCTCCTGGGGCTTTCAGCTTCAGGAATCAACTTTGTTTCTGACGAGCCATGACCCCCAATTACAAATATTCTGTCGAATCATGTTTGTCGTCATTTCCCAGTAGTACCCTGGCTGAAATCTCTCTCTTACCGCCCAGGGGGCAATTGCGAAACGTTTAAGCGCTGGGGGGCTTGAACAGAGACGTGAGGGGCATCGGCAAGCAGGCAGCGGACAAACTTATTTTTGGAGCAGTACCAGCTCCGCTGCTCGACTGTATGTACAATAGGCAGGGTGATTCGGTCGTTGCAAGGCCACGTCTAAATATAACATGAGCTCATGATCCCACGGTTCCCAGTCACCCTTTGAGAAGCTGGGCCAGGGTGAGCGTTGCTGTGCTCAGTGCAGATGTACGGGTAGTAGCGTCACAGGCATCGTGGAAGCGCGGGCCCTCAACTCTACCCCGAGCCGACTCATCAAACCAGTCGGGTAAATGCGTCTACTGAGCAAACAGGCAAGCTATTGATTCCCTACCGGTCACTACTGATCTGACTTGTCGCCCCGACCGAAAAAAAAAACGATACTTCCCTTTCCCGGCTGCTGGTCCAGGGTATGGGAGCCTCGTTCGGGCAGCGTCCGTCAGCCCGGGGGCGGAATACGCCGAACGAACGAACGCACGCGAGGGTTGTCCGTGTCAGTCGAGGAGGAGCAGGAGGAAAGGGGGACTTTTGTCACCGTCAAAAAGGCCCTTTTCACACCCTCAAAAGGTCTGAAATTGAGCCATCTCCCCCTCTTGTTTCCCTTGCTTTGCCGGCGGTAGTCTCGGGTCCGAGAAGAAGGGGGCCACGAAATGCAGACAAGACGGCGCAGGCCTGGCGCAAACCCGCCGCCCGCCCGCCTGCCACGTCGCTTACCGTGAAGCAAGAAACCAAGCCATCCGCAGAGTGCGGCGGCGCTGGAGCTGAAAGCCTCGCGGCAGCACAAGGTTAGACAAGGCGCAAGCCAGCCGGCCAGAGTGGACTCCAAGACCGACGTAGAAGAATAGTAAAGCCGAAAAAAAGAGAGGTAAAAAAAGCAAACCCGCGAGCTCCCCGCCGAATCGGCCAGCTGGTAGACTCGTCGGCTTTTTTTCTGGGCCTTCCTTGGTGCCGGATGAATCACCTGTTTTCGGACGTTGGGTAGTAGCGAGGCGAGGGACCCCTGCGAGGGCGTGTTGCAAAGGTGCGGAGATGTGATGCGGCCGAGGCGAGGAGAGGGGACGGGGGAGTGCGAGTGCCTGTCTTCACGCCGGCCAAACGCAATTGCTTGGCTTTTCTGATTAGCCTCGTTTGTTTGCTGATGAGTGCCAGTAGTTGACACGTCAAGACTGGACACAGCTCGTGTGCAGATTCGTCCTCGCACCAGGCGGCACCCATTGACGCTGACCGTGTGTCGGAATTGTTGCGCCGCTGTGCACACCCAGACGCAACCGACCAGCCCGCGCTAGCCTTGTAGGAACGACACTTGTGCATGTCGCACCCATTCGTTCGCCGAAATGATTTCGAGTTGTCGCACTTCTGTCATGGGCAAGGCTGCTTGGAACAGCCGCCCTCCACCGTTGTCAGTGGGCGTCGACATGTGAAGCCTGGACGCCAGGTGTGCCACAGACGCTCCATGGCCGCGCCACAATGCTCATCATCTTTTATCATCTGGTATGCTCTGCCGTACTCCCCAATGTACCAGAAGTTCTACTGGCACTCTGGCTGCCCGCCTTGTTTCTGGCACACGGTGGCAAACCCTGCGGCTGCATCATCGCAGCCATGGCTTCGCCGTCTGCACGTATCAACCACACCCCGGCCGTCATTCATGCAGCCATGTTGAACTAGAGTAAACAATCACCACACTGGTGTCCGCCTGCAGGTGCATACTGCATATTGCAGTGACATTGCTGGGGCGAACAGAAAGTCCTGATTCCCACACGTCTACCCTCCATGACAGCTGAGCTGCAGCCTCTCACTTCCCTTGCCCGCTGTCAATGTAGCTGCGCCTGTATTTTCAGCCGGCTACACATGTAGGCTGTCGGCAATAAACAATGACTGGCGCCTAGCCTGCCATGGCATTCCGCCACGGTCATACTCGGCAGATGATTTCCACGCGAACAGAATGCGCCACGTCTGACGAGTCGCTGATATGAGCCATCGGGTGTAGCGTCTACTTGTGTGAGCGGTAATTGGGGAAGCGAGTCACGCCAGGCCACCCTACGCTAACACAGGGAGCAAGCGAGTGTTGGGACTCATGCTCGGTTGCAAAGACGGTCAGTTCGAACCTGGAAGCCAGCGCAGCCTGACCCAGCCAGACGGTACAAAGTAATCGGCATCGGCCACTCTCCGTGGCCAGCCGTAACGGCGTTAGCAAAGTGCGTGGGCCGCCGTCGTATCTGAGTAGATGCTAGCCCTAGGCAAACTTTACCGCCACGCGGCTTTGGTTCGGGATCCTGGCACCTGCGCCGGCCAGACTAGTGCCAATAGCCAACGTTAACAGTACATGTTAGCAGTACATGTTAGCAGTACTCGCATCGTAGAGCTGGAACGGCATGTAGCGAATGCCTGTACGAAGTAGAGCGCTCTGCCGAAGGACGCGCCAGGCGGGCGGACCCCCCACCATCAAGACAGCTGGCGGTGGAGCAAAGTTGAAATGAAAGAGAAGCAAGAAGAAGGCAACAAAGGATTTCCAAGATATCCACTCAACCGCTCAATTTCGACACCCTCTCAACCTCTGCAGCCTGGCATGACGGGAAGAGCCAAGAGAAAGCCGTACGAGGATAAGCGCCCTGTCGCTCGGCGGGGCTTCTTAGTCTCGAGGTTTGCCTCATGATCCGGGTGAACTTGGCGTAAGATGCGGTCCCGACCTCCTGGGCTCACTCACGTATGTCCTTCTGATTGGCGCGCCTTATTTGCATCAGCTGCCTGGACCACAGTCTTTTGAAGTGACGGTGAGCATCACGCAATGACGTTTGTGGCATCCCTGGCAAGTTCTGGCCCGACACTCTGGTTGCGCTAGCGCTTCGTTTAATGTCCATGCGAGCGACGCTAGACGGGTGACTGGCAACTGGGCGGCCCCGGTAGGCTAGACGAGCGATCAGTGCGTCTCAGGTTTCTTTGTGCTACCTCCGGGACTTTTGGCCAGCCGTCCCGTCCATAGGTGGGTTTCTCGTGCAAATGTGTCAAGCCCTGGCCACTGAGAGCGATGCCTTGATATTTCAGTTCCCTCAGAACTACCCCTGCCAAAGAGAAATGATACATGCAACGGCCTGTCCAGCACGTGTTGCAGAGGCAAAGACTACTGAAGTCAGGCCGACATGCTGCCTGTGTTGGGATCACAACATACGTAGCGAGGGACACATCCATTGTGTAGATGCTTCTTGGTTACTGTATCAGTCCACTGCCGGCAATCCGCTGTTGTGAAGACTTGTGGAAGGACGAGCTAGGCAGGAAGCTATGATCTCTAGCCTAATGTCTGCTTGAACTCCTCGATCAAGACAATGTAGCGAATGGCGCGTCAATTGTGCCGTTTGTACGGAGTCCTCCCTAGAGAGTAAAGAGTTGTACAAACCGCTGGATGCCAAGCGAGCCGGTGTAGGTCGGCGGCTCTGCTGAAAGTGCACTGGGTTCGGCACATTTTGCTGAACTGGGAGAAGGCCTGATGGTGTGGGGAGCCCAGGGAGGGGGAGCTTTACCTAAATTTACAGGCTTGGGTTCTTCGCCGGGAACACTTGTTCGGCTTCGGTTTCCCGGATCAATCAACCTGCCGTCTTTGCTACTTCTCGCAGGTGAGGTTGCCGCGCCTTGCTCACAGCGCAGGGCGGAGACAATCCCGCACGAATGTGGTTTCGTTACTTGTTAACCTGGACACCCTTCCCGCAGTAATGACCCAAGCGAAGCGACTCCGTACAGCCTCGTACCCTCGTGGCGGTTGGCGAGGGCTCGTTGCGCAAGTGATGGTAGGCGACTGATATGAGCCTTGCTGAAATTTGAAACATGAATGTTTGGCGTTGTCGCTAGTGGCAGTCGCGCGAAGAGGCGTCGCTCGTACATCGCATTGTAGCCGAATCCAGTTGGGCCACGTTGAACGTGGCGGTAGTACAGCTGGAACTGGCGCAGCGCGTTTCCTTGTTTGACAGAGTCATGAAGTTGTGGTGTAGCAAAGGATGGTGGATGGCATCCCGCCACCCTTGTCCCGCTCTGGCTGCAACCAATTATTCCGAAGACCCAGCTGTCCAGCCAGCGGACTTGCTCATCCAGACTGTAGGGGGCAGAGCAGGGTGCTGGGCTCATGAGGGCACGATGCTCAGCCAATCACCAGAGACAGGTGGTGTGGAGGTGCTAACGCCGCGTCTAGCGCAGCCAGCATTCATACGTCGCTGACGGCGCCTGTGTGAGGATACGTACGTTTGTCCGGAGCGAGACCTGGGCGAGACGGCGCTGTGCGGCCGAGAACGAAACGGCTGGCGGCCACGCATCAGCATCCTGGTAGAGTTCCGCCTTGGGAATTGTGAGACATGGCTTTCGCGGCGCTCAAGGCGGGCGCCACCCGCTACAGGTATGCTGGAGTGGTGTGTCGCTCTGCTTTTACGCTGGTGGCTTTGGGCAGGATCCTCACCGAATGGTCCCCCATGTTGGCGGCGAATTGTTGGGCACTGGCGCATAGAAGGCTTCTGTGCAGGAAATGGAAGCCATGATTGGGGATACCCTTTGCCAAGGTCAAGTCGTTTGGGGGGGCAGTACTGGCAGTGTGTGGTTACATAGCTTATTGACTGCCGGACCATTACTTTTAGCAGATGCATGGCTGAGAGATGGAGCAGCCCTTGGGCCGGAGGCACTAATAAAGCCGTCGTGAGCAAAATAACAGGTAAGTACTTGGAAGGCCGCTGCATCCGCTTTCGAGTTGTCAGGTTTTACTGAGGTTTAACTTGTAGCCACAGCGAACATCTTGACTGCACAATTGGTGTGGCGCAGAGTTTGGAAGTCTCGTGGTCGATGCGGCGGCTCGTCAGGGCAAGAAACCAAGGCGTATCCTCAACGGCTTTGCCGACGGGCGCTGGGACCGGTCTGCTGTGGTAAACGCGACATGTGAGGCTTGGACGAGGGAGCCTGGGTGCGAACGGGCGGCGTGACGGTAATTGACCGAACATGTGCCTGAATGACAAGTCGACAACGGAGAGAGAGGGCCATGCCGTGGATGAGGGGCGCTGCGACTGACGGAAAGTGTGAGCGCGGCGTGCCACGGAGCCCGCCCGCGCGAGGGACAGTACCGTGACAAGTGAGTAGCTACCCCGTTGGCAGGCTGGTACGGTACCCAGGAGAGCCAGTGTTAGCCGAAGGGCCCACGGATAGTGCAGCAACGAGGCAAGCACTAACAGTTGAACGGCGCGCCTCGGTCGGGCAATGCACGCGGTCGCAAGTTTTTGAGACCCTCTACTAGACGCACCCGCACGGAGACAGAGGGGCGCTCTGGGGGCTCGGGGGCGTGAGCGGGAGGCATTAATCAAATGGACGGCGTAGCGAGCTGACTGGGTCATGAAAAGCAGCGTAAGTATTTGTGTTTTATTTTTCTTGACGGAGGCGGCGGCGTCACGAGAGGGGAAGGGAGGGGCGCTGGAGTGGGCGGAGGGGAGACGAGCAGACAGGCGAGAGGCGAGAGGCGGGAGGGAGACTCAGGTCGTGCGTGGGTGGATGACGGCGTCTGCTGCGAGGCGTTAATGGTGCCAGTTTTCTTTATCACTCGAGGATGTGTTGATGTGTTGATGATGAGCAAGGCTGGCAAGGAGAAGCACTGCGGGCGGGGAACAGCAAGCAGGGGAAGTGGAATAGACGAGGTCGAATAAACGAAGTCGAATAAACGAAGTTGAGGAGCGAGCAAACGAGGCTGTCTGCACGAAGCGATCTGGTAGACGAGGGCACTGCAAGTCACAAATTCAACTGCTGCCTTTTCAGCATTATTATTAGAGTACCCAACTACCTAGTGACGACGCTACTGCAAGCATAAGGCAATGACCTTGCATATGTCGACCGCTGTTAAGAGGAGCACAAAATTATGAAGAGCAAACGGAGAGAGGCTGGCAACTGCTTAAACGAAGCGGGCGGGACAGCGGCGGCTGGCATTGCCCTACAGGGAGCGAACCCTGTCCTGCAAGCTCAGGGCAGTTATAAGCCGGAGCTGGCGGCAGAGAGCAGCCCTTGGCTCCCCTGGTGCTCGCCACTGCTCGCCTACTGGTACTGGTGCCTGACCTTGCTGGATAATTAACGCAACACCATCTTGTCCCAATATTACTAATTCACGTACAAATTTTTTCGCCTCTCTTCCCACTCTCCTCTCCCCTCCCACTCACTGCCTCACTCCCAGTGCTACTCCTCGCGCCCTTGCGCATCCTTCTTCTCCTCTTCCAGCGACACTCTAATCCATCCTCGATAATCATCATGGACCCGCCATACCCATCCTGGCCAGCCATGGCAAGCCACGCCTGAGGAGCGCTCCCTTATTGGCCACCAGCTGCGCGCTCGCATGGCACCCACTCACACTTATTCGCACACGCTCGACGCTCGACGCTCTACGCTGTCGCACCCGCGCGCACACGCTACTGCGGGTGGTGGGCATGCTCATTTGGCCTCGTCGACTAATCTGTAGTCCTGTCGAACCCTCACGACGCCCACCCCCCCCAGCACCCCCGCCTAGTCCGAGAAGAGCAACTCCTGGAGCGAGACGACAAGCACCCTGCCAGTATGGAGTAACCAGCAGCACTGTAATAACCACTGCAGCCACCGGCCTGCTCTCCAGCGAGTCGACGCTGCCCGCACCACCCGCGAGAGGGACCACAGCCGACCACTGAGGACACCACCGCACACCTCGGCGAGGGAGGGGTCTGGCGAGCGTTGCAGGGTGCCCAGCGGTGCCGATACCGATATTGATCCTTCATCACTCACTCGTGTCGATAAAGCACTGCCATCCTCTCAAGACACGCACGCCGCGCTGCTTCGGCCTAGGGGGTCCCGCTCATCGGCTCAGATTTGTCGTCCAACCTGTCGCCAATACCCAGCAACGGCTCAGTGCCCAGTGCTTGCGCTGCTCGGTACGCCGACGGCCGCCCAGCCCAGGCTGCTTACTGGTAGCTGCTAACCCCAAGCGCCAGCGGCGTTGTTGGACACGCCCCCTCCCTCACCACCTGTGCTGCTGCTAGCCTGTCCTCGCTGCCCCCAGGTGGGTTGCGAGTGGACTGCAGCGCCGCATAGCGCCGTGTCTACCTTCAACACCAGCCAGCCAGGCGCCCCTCCCACTCGCACCCCGGAGAAGCGCTCCTGTGCAGACACCAGACTGGCGCTCACCTCACGCCTGTCAGTGCCTTTGGCTCAGGTCCCCTCTCTCTCACCACGTCTCCTCAGGAACCCCCCCGGACCCCCTCCCGGCATCTCTTTTGGGCCCTGTCTCTCCGGCTGGCTAGCTACCTTGGTTGCTTGGGTACGTAGTAGATGGATGGGTATTGGTAGTGGTAGTGGTAGGTACATAGCTGCAAGCCAACTTGCGGGCGGCGAGCTGACCCTCATGCTTCGTCGCGTCGCTGCGCCGGCTCGGCATTGACACTCTGCGCTGCGAGCTGCGCTGCCCCAGTTCTCTCCGCACTGGTAGTTACTGGAAAGGTAGTTGCCATGCCATGCCATGCCATGCCAGGTACTTTGGTACTTTTCATTTCAATCTGCTAGCCCCGAGGCTGGACCGGGAATGGGCGTGGCTGTACAGCCCGCGCTGCTACTGGCTGGCACAGGGCACCCGCACTAGCACCGATACAGCTGGGCTCTTCTGCTCCGCGTGCCGCCAATTCTTGCTCGAACCGTTGCCGCCTACTTCCTCAAAACGACAGGATCCCTCCCCCAGCCCGACTCCTTCGCATCTTCACCTCCACCTTCGTCCTCTCACACACCACTTTCTTGTCTTCCAAAGCATCAGCTCCCCTGCTTTTGGCCTTCAATCGCACCCTCGCACGACTTGAGCATCTTGCCGTTGCACCAGTGCTTTCTTTTTTCTGCGCTTGGTCATGCCCGCCTGTCTTTAGGTTTAATCGCATCCACCAGACGTTTTTCTGCCGCCCACATCAGCGATCATCTTGAGGCGCCCTTTTTCCCTCACCCGCCATAGTCGCGCGCCAACTTGACAAATTCAAATAATTCCATCAGTCTTACTTGGCCTTGTCTCTCGCCGCCAGATTCATATAATAGCTGCCGCCTACCACATCTGCTATTATTTTTTCCATATCTGCGTTGCATGGCATAGTGCTTTCTTCGGACTCGACAGCCGTCAACATCACGCCATCCTGGACCTCATATTCCGCCCCAACAAGCTCCTCAGCAGTCGGCTGGTCCGGCAGTGGAAACATCATAGAATTGTTTGACTTTGAGCAACTCGCATCTCTTGCAATACAAGTGTCTTGCCAAGTACATTCACGACAGCCAGCTCACACCACACCAGCTGGCCTACGTGAACTTTACCCCAGCTTATCCTGGAAGTTACTCGAAATGTCTGGCTTCACGGCACTTAACGGCTCCTCGCCAAAAGTAACAACCAAACCCGTCGCATCTGCTCCCAGCGCAGACGTTCCCAATGGCAACGTCGACGAGCAAGTCAATGCACCAGCCCCGACTTCCGCACCGGCTGTAGAAGCTGTTCCAACTGCAGCCTCGCCACCAGCACCAGCACCAGCACCAGCACCTGCTGAGGCTCCGTTTCCCGACGCTGTTCAGCCGCCCGCTGAACCACCAGCTCCCGTTCAGGCTCCTGCTGTTGATGCTGCACCCGCCGCTGCGCAGGGTCCCGCCGATCAATCACCTAACCAGCGTGAGAGCTGGCCAACCCAAGGTCTGGATCGCACCCCCTCTGCACCAGCCTCGGGCGAAAATGACTCTCCCAACAAACGCAAGAGGTCCGATTCGCACGAGGGCCGGACTCAGCTCCCTACTCAACCCGCCAAACGTACTCATAAGTCGTCCGAGCGCACGCAAGAGCTCACTCCGGAGACTGGGACCGTCGTCTCGCACCAGCAGCCCAATGGCAACCACAACCAAGCCGAGCCTCAGCACGCAGAGGCACAGGTATCGGCGCCTCAGCAGCAAGCTCCTGCCTCTGTTCCAATCCAAGCTCCCGCCGAGCAGCAGCTTGTTCAACGTCAACCTGCTGCGCAAGTCGAATATGCCCCTACTACACCCCAGAACAACAACCAGGCTGTCGTTCAATACCAGACGCCGTCTTACACGGAACCGCACTCCGGCGCTGTTGTGCAACATGACCCTAAGAAGCGGAAGCGAAATTTTAGTAACCGAACCAAGACTGGTTGCTTGACATGCCGAAGAAGGAAGAAGAAGTGCGACGAAGCCAAGCCAGAATGTATGATCGACCACGCCACGCCTTGAATTTCCGAGGTATAACTAACACATTCATAGGCAACAACTGTATCAAAGGTGCATTTGTTTGTGCCGGCTACCCGCCCCAGCGAGGCGCAGGCTGGCCCAAGATGATCGAAAACAAGCCAGGAGGCGTGCCCCTAGAATCAAAGGATCCCAGCTACGTGCCACCAGGTGCCTACGGCATGCCGGCTTCGCCCTACACGTCTTCTCAAGCTGCTAATAACGGCCAACCGAGCGGACCGAAGCGCGAACCCCTGCCTCAGTACCGCGGCCAGAACCTTCGCATTGAGCCACCAAAAGGAGCCGACGGCCCATCCGGCAGTCCTGAACACAAGCACCCGCCGGGTCCCTACACGCCTGGAACCAACCCGTACCCCACTCCGGTATCAGCCAACACTCAACCACCCGCTTTTGGTGATCGCGGCGCTAATGACTACCAGCGACACCATGATGGTCACGCACCTCCGGTATCAAGCGCCCAGATGGCTGCCCAGATGGCACTCTCGCACGCCCAGGCACAGCCTCACAACTTGGCCGTTGTACCCTATGACCAGAGACGCCCTACTCAGAAGGAGGAAATGCTCCAAGGAGGCTACTTTTATCAGTATGATTCGGAACTGAGTCTGGAGCGCGACCGTGCGGCCACGGCCTGCTGGCGGTTCAACACGCTTACCTATCCTCCCACCAACGGCGTCTCCACCGAAGAGCGTGCTCGTCTGTTTCTTGAAATCATGCAGCCGCGCGAATCGTCTTCATTTCCCGTTGAAGAGGCCTCGGTCCGCAGTAATGTTGGCCGTGTAGGACGTCACGTCGCTGTCGAGTCTCCTTTTCACTGTGACTACGGCTACAACATTAGCATCGGTAACAATGTCTCTATCGGAAAGGGCTGCACGATGAATGATGCGGGCAAGGTTCAGATTGGTGACAACTGCATCATTGGTCCCAACGTCAGCATGTACACCATTGAGCTGTCTACGGATCCCAAGCACCGCCAGGGTGGCCACGGTGCTCAACTAGGCAAAGGCATCATCATCGACTCGGACTGCTGGATCGGCGGTGGTGTCATTATCATGCCCGGCAAGGTTATCGGAAAGGGTTCTACAGTCGGCGCAGGCTCGGTGGTCACAAAGGTACGTTTTCTAGCTTCGGCACACACTTGATTCATCAATGAGACACCATTGCTAACTCGGCGCTCTTATAGGACGTGCCCCCTTTTACCGTCGTCGCTGGTAACCCTGCGCGTGTTTTACGTGGTGTCGCTTCCCTATAACGGATTTTTATTTTTGGAAATCGTACCATCGACTGAAAATCGTACATTTATTACCCACGCTTCGTTTCTCGTACTTTTCCCATTTCCTTTGGTCGAGAGCTTGTCTGCATTATTTCATTCGCTCCTTCCATTTATCTTCTCACGATTCCCAATCATTATCCTACACATTTTTAAGAGCTGCAACGGCTCGAGAGAACAATCCTTCGTCAAGCAAGGAATTAACAGCACACCTGCTAGGAGGATGGGGAAGGGTACATACTTGCTGAACATTTTTCGGTCTCCCTTTTTGTTTCCCTTTCCCTTGTTTGTTATCTGATGTCTGGTGCTGGGAATGACTGAAAATACCAATGTCCGGGTACTTACTGCATTGTAATTATGAAGTTGATGACGTTTTTTTTTTCCTGCAAAGATTTTACATACACGATACTCCTCGAAAAAAGAACAAAAAAAAATAAAGTTTGTTGCAATAATCCTTGGATATGTCATCCTGTACAAGTTGCGGTGTGAAGAAAGAATGTGCAACGCCGTAGTTTGGACTTGTCTCGCGCCTGTGCCTGCGGCTTTATTTTTTTTCATCGCTTAACCGGTACACGCAGCCGGTGCGTTAAAAAGTTGGTGTTACACAAGCACGAGCAAAAGAAAACCATGAAAAGGTTTCAGATCTTGAGCAGCTCATATTTACAAGGTTTCGGTATATAAACTCAATCCCAACCAAAAAAAAATTTGTATTTATCCAAGCAAGGACATGTCCCAACGCCTCACTTGCCCACGCCATTTCCCTGTTCCGCATCTTTATACACCCTGCAGAATATTGGACCAGCCCTGTTCATTGTTGCTATTCTCTACACGCAAGAATTGATCAATCGAGTTCTAAAAATCAAAGAAGAAAAAAAAAAATGTTAGCAAACAGAGACAGATTGTCGCGTCTGGAAAAGAAGGAAGCATACCCAGTTGACGCCTTCTGTGCTGTAGAGCAGCGTATCTAGGTCGGCGACCTGGCCAAAGCTCCCCGCTGTGGCAGCAAACTGCGCATCGGGCCCTGTGGCCATGGCCATGTAGTCTCCCGTGTTGAGGTCGTAGTACATGTCCTGCGCGGCAGCGGCAGCAACATGCTGCTGTGGATGCAGGGGATGAGAAAGTGTATGCGCTTGCATGTGCGCCTGCTGGTGCGGATGCGAACGGGGAAGCGGTTGCGACTGTATCGTGCAGCAGTTGCTCATCGGTATCGAAGGCGCCATTTGCGCAGAAGCCAGGGGCTGTCGCTGCTGCGGCGTCGGCTTCATGTCAACGTTCATGGCAGCGAGTGGAGGTTCTAGACCTGTTGTGGCGTTGGCCGCTGCCGGGCTCATGCCTGTCAAGGAGGGAGGAGCCGCCGCCGTCGTCGTCGTCGTACTTGTATTATAGCCTGTCAGCGGCGGCGACGACGAGGAAATGGCGGTCGTGTTCGGATTGTCGACCCTGTTGAGGACCGCACGAAGAATCCTGGTCGCGTGGCGGGCGTCCGACGAGTACGCGCCGCGGGCCGCCCACACGTCGTGCGATCGCTGCAGGACGCTCTTGCAGTAGTGGCGCTCCGCCGCGGCCAGGTCGTGCGACTCGCTCAGGTCGACGCAGACGACGGTGGAGGCGAGCAGGAAGTGCTGCAGGGTCAGGTTGGACACCATGAAGCGGTCCTCGTGCATGCGGCCCTGGACGCTGATCTCATAGTCGAGCTCAATGTGCATCTCGAGCATGGCGAGCGCGGCTTCGCGGCAGATCTGGCGCGAGCGGTCGTACTTGGGGTCGTCCTTGTGCTCCGTCAGGTACGGGCGGTGCAGCACGCATAGGCACTTGCGGTACATGAGCTCGAGCATGATGCGGTGCATGATGGTGTAGTTGGCGTCGGTAAAGGCCGTGCTGCGGATCGAGCGGATGCGGAGACACGCCGGCTGCGCGTCGTGCCACGCCTGGAGCTGGTCGCTGAGCAGCACCGTTTCTTCGTACGTCGGCCGCCTGACGGCGAGGGCGTGGAGCATGACGCGCCGCAGGATGACGGAGAGCTTGGACTTGGCAATGTACGCCAGGATGGGGGTTGGGTCGGTCGGCGGGCGCGCCGGGGGCAGCACGGCCGTATCCTCGTCAAAGTCCTCGTCGAGGAGATTGATGGGATGCTCCGTGTCGCTCAGACTCTCGTAGATTATGGGCGGGAGGCCCGAGTGCAGTGCGACGAGCAGCTCGGCGGACTGAATCATGAACCATGTACGGCGCCGCATCTCGCCTTCAAACGGGCTGACAGGGACTGGCAGCTTGCTCGGGTCACGGTGGTAGCCCTGCAGCTGGGCCATGCGCACGGCAAGCCCATACAGCGCCCACAGCACCCGGTCCTCATCCTGCCGCTGCATGTTGCGCGAGTGTGCGTGCTGCAGCATGGCCTCGACGGAGCCGGGTCTGCATTCGAGATAGTTTCCTGTAATGAGACACCGCGCCGATATGCCGAGATAGAATGCAGGCTCCTCGATGGATCGCAGCAGGCCGGGCTCGTTGGTCAGCTTGGCCTTGGCCAGGAGCGCGCCGGCGCCCAGGACAGAGAACAAGAGGCTGATCCAGAGAAAGCCCGTCGATGCGGGGTCTTCCCAGAAGGCCTCATACTGCCGTCGGAACTGGTGCGCGTGAATAAACGGAACGGCGTGAAACTTGGCGTTGAAGTAGCAGGAAATGACACGGTCTGTAAAGAGTTTGGACGGTAAACTGTTTTTGACCTCGTCTATGCCAATGGACCTCGTGTGGCCGAGCAGCTGGTCAAACTCCTCGACAGTGTCTACGTCAGGGTTGGAGTCGGCATCCGAGTCGGTCTGAAGCATATGCTGGATGTCCTGGATGCTGCTGACAACGGATGACCAGGCTGTCGCCCCATGGTACGGCTGGGCCGTCTGCTCCGACGCTGGCGACGATGGGGGCAGGCTTGACTCTTGCGTCCCTGAAGTTCCGGAGCATGAAGGAGCAGGAGGCGGCGGGATATTGAACGTTGGTGTTGCGTTGGCCTTTGTCTTTTGTGTCACCTGCGGCTGTTTCTGTTGCTGTTGTTGTTGTTGCTGCTGCTGCTGCTGCTGCCGCCTCGTCGCCGGCGCGGCGGGCTCTTGCGGATCGGTCATGGTAGCATCATCTCCCTTGCCCTCGGCGCCAGCAAAGCCTTTAATCATCTCTTCAAGGCGCGACAGCTTCATCTGGACCTCTTGACGGGCGACGCCGGGCGAGCGCGTCGCCTGACCGAACCGACAGCCATCGCCCTCGCCACGCTTGTCGCAGGCGCCGCACGGCTGTCGCTTGTCGCACTTGGACTTGCGACGCTGGCAGGCGACGCAGGACACGGGCAGCCGGTTTCGCTTTACTCTGTTGGGCTTCCCCGCGCGGAAGACGCCCGTGAACTGGGCCATGTCGGGGTCCGGCATGGTGGGTGCGCGGGCAGGCGTACAAGGTAAGCTTATCGCAAGCGATGAAATGAGACGAGAGAGTGAGGGTCGATTTGGCGATGCAGGTTTGCGATGCAGAAGGCCAGGGCTTTTGTGCCGTTGCTTTTGGCAGCAACCTCAATTGCCCCGTCAATTCTCTCGCCTCGCCTGCCTTTGATAGATGTAGATGCGATCGGCCTGGTAGTTGGTAGCTGCGCGCGGGCACCGAGTAAGTCGCGCCAAAGAGGGTAGAGCCGAAGAGCCGAAGGCCGCCACTGCTTGTTCAAACGGGCGCGGGGCAGCTGAGCGAGGGTATCTGCGACGAGGATCGCAGCGAGTTGCGAATGCGACGTCTGCTGTCCCATTAACAATTTACAAGCCCTGTTTCTGGTCTTTGAGTCCTCCAAAATCGACCGGCTCTTCCGCACAGCCCCCAAATGGAAAACAAAGCCTGCCACTTTGCCTTGTACGCTCGCCCTTCACCTTTTTTCGATTAGCGGGCAGAGCTGAACCAGCCGCCCGGCTGCCTAGTTTTAGCTGGGGCAGGACGCTCTGGGGGGACTTACAGGGCGTCCGTTGGCGCCACTCATTAAGGAAAGGATTTATTATTATTAAATATATAACAATAATCGAGAAGCATATTAAACTTTTAGCGTCTTTGTATCCGTCTGAACCTTTGCTAAACGAGGAGGCTGCTGTGGTAAGACGTCTCTACATCGTTAACCAACGGAGATGCTACGGGAGCTGTCCGAAACTCTCGCCGCCTTGGACAGGAACGTGTAGCGCCGCATGGAGATATGGCTCTGGCAAGTTCCTGAGACCCATTCCTAATGTAAATACTGCCTGTCGTCCGTTCTGTCCACAGAGAGCTCATATCTGTCGCTCTGCCGAAACAGCTGCCGCCGCCATCTGCCCCCCTGCCAAAAGCACTCATCGCCACCAGTCGGACATGGCTAAGATTAGACAAACTCGCTCATGTCCGACAGCCCTGTTGCAGGTAGCCACACACCAATGAGGGGCTGTGTCCCGGGGACGACTGTGATGGTGCAAACTGGGCGCGGCCCTGGTCGAATTCAGCTGGCCTTGGCTCATGCCACTGCACTAAAAACGAGGCTCTACGGTGAGCCTCCCTGTCCCACGGTCCAGAACTATCCCTCATCCTCGATTGAAACCGTGACGTGTAAGTGACATTGCAGCCAAGTTCGAGGCCGTGGCTGTTGCTAATTTTACAAATATACAAGAGTAGTGTACAAAAATCTGTCTGGACCTAATCCTCGTAACCCTATGCTGTCCCGCCCGCCACTATGCTCAGGCGGTTCTCGTCGACAATTGCCTGCATCATCTTCAGCGCCTTATCCTGATCCCGCAGCTTATTAAAGGCGTTGTATGTGTACATGTCCGGCTTCACACCGGCCGCTTCCATCTCTTGCAGCAACGTCACCGTCATCCGTGTGCTCTGCGCCAGCGCGTGGTGTCGGATCAGCGTGTTCCACGTCACCAGGTTGGGTTCAATGTCGAGTTCCCGCATCACCTGCATCATCTGCGCGGCGAGAGCAGTTTCACCTTGGTAGAGCAAGCCGCGCAGCAAAACCGTCAGCGTGAACACGGTCGGCGCAGGATGAACCGGCCCCGCCGATGCTTTTTCAACCGCTGCATTGAAGATGTCTGGCTCTACGACCTCGCTTCTCAGCTCTGCAGCTTTGTCTGAAGCGCTGTCTTTGCTGGCTGCCGAGCTGGGGCGCATAGAGTCTTTAAGCATGTCTCCAAACACATGCAACGCCTCTCTCCACAGCTCTTGGTGCTCTGTCATGACCAAGATGAATGTGTCGTGAACCATGGCGCCCTGATTTCGCAACAGGAGCGAAGGGTATTTGCTCTGCTCCTCAAGCCGGGACCGAAAGAACTTGTAAAATGATAGAATATCCTGCGGGCGAGACAGTGATCGTATGTAGGCCCGCAGCATCACCCCGTCGGCCGTACTGGTGGGCTGCAGCTTGCCCTCCCCGGCGTCCTCATTGGCTGCAAAAAGTTCGTCCGCCACGGGCAAGATTGTGTGCATGAAATCCCACTGACGATCCAACGGATCGCGAAATTTGTCATCCATTTCTGTGTCAACACCTTCATCGCTCAGCAGTAACGGCAGCGAATCGGGCAACCACCACTGTAGAGACTTGAGCTCAAGCTTCTTCGCGTACACTTTTAGCATGGGTCGAAACATTGGTATCGACCAAGGCGCCTTTTCTCTCTTGCGTCGAGTTTCCGCGTCGGCAAAGTAAAAGACGGCATGCAGGGCGTTGCTCAGAACGCTCTCATATGGAACTGGTGTGACCTTGGCGACCATCAAGGCCTTGCTCACATTCTCAACATTCAGGCTAGCTTTGGCTCCAGCAAAGACAGTTGTCCAAGTCTTGCCGTCCAATGGCACACCGGATTCTGCAAATAGTAGAGCTAGTCGAATTGCCTCCTCCGTCTGCCCCTGCTGACATAGCGAGTCCAGGACAGCTGTAAGAGTGATGGTATTTGGCTTGAAGCCGTGTTCCATGAATAACTGTAGAGCATCTGTTGCTGGAAAGCTTTCGACTTGCTGGGACCAGCCAGCATTTGCTGCCTTGCAATGTAAAAGCGTCGTGACTGTACTGGCTGAGGCAGCATCGTTCAATGTCGCTCCATTCTCCACCATTGCTCTGAGTATCTCGTAAGCCGCATTCTTGTAGGCAGCCTCGCCAGCCAACCTACGGGCAAACTGTAGACATGTGTTTTTGTGAAGCTTGAAGTTCTGTTTCTTCAGTATGTCGTATAGATCTTTTGCTTGGGAAGCCGGAAGCCGCTTCGCATAAAGACCGAGAGTGCTTTGCTGGATAGGGACATGGCCTTTCGGAGTATCTTCTAGGATGTGCGCTAGAAGAGCCAAGACCTCGTCAGCCATCGAGGCTCTGTCGTTGATATTCTTGACGGTGTAAAGCTGTAGGCTCTGCGCTATGGAGCGAAGTACATCGTGGATGGCATAGCCAGGGGGCAATGGGTTCATGGTTGCTTCCAGAACCATACTCGCCTTGCCGGGACACCAGCGCAGTGTCGCGAGCATGACCTCTGGCCAGGCGTTTTGCCTCGCTTCGATACTAGTCGCTTCCCAAGCATCGCGCATAAGTGTTACATCAGACAGACCATATAGCCACTTGCCCCGATCCTCGCCATGTGCGACCGTCACTCGGCTGGAGTTCAGTCGCCGTATTGCTGCCTTCCATTTGTTGAATTGCTTCTGCACAGCAGCCAACTCTGAACTGGGACATTGGTGTCGCAGGTGGCCCCATTGGGTATATTTCTCGAGCTCCTGCATCCGAGTGCGCTGCAGCAGCCGCTTGTCCTGCTTCAATCCTTTGGGTACATATTTGAGACTAAACTTTCTGCGAAACGCGCCTGGGGTTTCCTGAGAAGGTATCGCGTCTGTAGCTTGTTCCGCTTCGTCCGTCGCTTGCGCATTCTCGAACCTGTTCCTTATGACCTCCTCCGCCTCTGTCAAGTATTGTCGCGTGATACGGGATGTCAACGACGACGGCAAGAGCGTTGTAGTCGAAGGCCTATGAGCAAAACACATATTGCGCATAGAGACTGGTGACGGAAGAGTAGATATTGAGCCTCGTTGTTGCATAACTGTCCGTATCGTGCGAAGCTGGTGAGTATGGCAGCACTGCGACGCCGAGCGCTGCGCCGAGCGCGCTCTCGAGCACAGCTCCCTCCTGGCGCCGTACATTCTCTTCGATGCACACTTCAAAGCCTTCCGTTATACCGCTATTCGTTTTTCTATCATGACGGGTTGCGTAAAGGTCGTAAGGTTGTTACTTTTGTCGTCGCATTGCCATGTTCCAGGGGACAAATTTAGGTGGGCCGCGCGGTTGCCAGTCTTTTTTTCTCGGCGGTCGCACTTCAGCCTGGCATCGACATTCTTCTGCCCCACCAATCTTTAAGCTGCACGACCAGAGAAAAACATTGCAAATACAAACTCTAGCAACTTGATCTTGCCGACGCCGACTACGCTGCACAATGTCGTCACATAACACGCTCAGCGCCGCGTCGGAGGATCGCAAGGCGCGCCTTGCCAAGCTCAAGAACCTCAAGCGCAAGCAACCCACCGACGAGCTCGTCGCACCCGAAGCCGACGAACGATTGCCTACTCCGTCTGGCGACAAGCAAGGCGAGGATGGCGAGGACGAAGAGGCGCCTCCTGACGTGACACATCTACACCTGTCGGGACGAAATTACGACCCCGAGACGCGCGGGCCGAAACTCGGATTCGAGGCACCGCCTACTCTCGGCGACGACAAGACTTTGCTTGAGCAACAGGCCGCCGACCTCGAGGCCCAGGTGAAGCAGCAAGCGGCAGCCGAGGCTTCTGAGGAAAAGGGCATCGATCTTTTCAAGCTGCAACCGAAGAAGCCTAATTGGGATCTGAAGCGCAACTTGGAGCAAAAGATGGACGTCCTCAACGTCCGCACAGACAATGCCATTGCGCGCCTGGTCAAGGACCGCATCACCGCTGCGCAAAAGGCGGCCCAAAAAGCTTCGGGGGGAGAAGATGTCGAAACGGCTGGAATGGATGGCGCTACGCTCGTCGAGTCTCTCAGAGTACGAGAGCAGGAAGAGGAGGAAGAAGAAAGGCGAGAAAAGGCAGAAGAGGAAGCACTGACTGCATAAGCATGAGATGGACGAGAAAAGAATTGCTGCATTTTGTTTTGTACATATACATATGGGCCTACTGGTGTAAACATTGATACCCTTCAGATTCTTTCTCTTTGTGTTACCGTTGCATTTGCCGCGTCATGGCCAGACGCTGGCTGAAGGGACTGAGGCTGCGCTCTCTTGCCTCGGTCTTTGGTACATTGTCTTGCCGTTCGCGGCGATTGTCTCTGTGATCTCTGTGATCGTCATGTCTTTTTCTTTTGTCGCCTCGCTCCCGTGGTGAGCGAGACCTGCGACGACGCTCTCCATCTCTGCGCCTACGATCCGGTCCCTCGGGGGATGCTGGCTGCCTGCCGCCCCGCTCATCCCGGCCGCGGCGCGGCGACCGACTTCTGGATGGCTGTCTCCTTGGTGGCGAGTCTGCTATCTCGCCAGCCTCTTCACCGCTTTCGGAACCATGTCGGTCTCGTAGGCGCCTGGGCGGCGATCTCGAGCCCCGGCGTGAGTTGGTAGACACAGTGGACACAGAGTCGACAGAGGGCGACCTAGGTCGACGCGGCGACTCATCAGACTCATCGTCCTTTTCATCCAACTCGCGTGCTCTCCCCCTCTCGGCTTCCTTCTTGGACAGTTCTTCGTCCGCGGCGCCCTTCCTGTAGCTGTGTCAGCGCGACATGGTCTTCATTGCCGTGATCACCTTGCAACTTACTTTTTCTCCAGGGGGTTCGGCGAATCATTTGTAAGCTTCGGAACAAGCTTAGGATTGCGCAGTTGCTGTGTTCGGGAAGGTCGAGAGACGTATGGCCTCTCTTGAGCAGTAGCGTTGCACTCATATGAATAGTGCCGTTCTGAGAAGTTAGCGATGATGATTTTTAGAATCTAGATGGGCATAACATATCTCGTTTCAAGCATTTCTGACATTGTACATTGGCCGGCGTCGACCTTGATGGTCCGCGATGATAGACCATTTTGGGAACCTGTGATGTTCGCTTGGATTGAATTTCTTGCTGCTGCTTGTAGTTTCACTACCGTAGAGTTGTCTGTCACCAAAGGCTGGCAGGACTTTCACCGGAGTGCACGTGACCGACTGCCACTGTTTCGATGCAGCGCTTCCGCCAACCGTTGGACTTGAATTAAAGTGAGAATAATCTAACGCAAATCCGAGAAATGGGGCTAAGAACTTCTAAAGTTCTAGTAGTAGCATGGAACGAGACATATTTGCTATGTATTTCATCCGTGCTTTCCGCGGTCGTACCATGGGCCACCTACTTAGAGCTGGGCTCTCCACGGCACAAAGAGGTCTGCAAGAAAGTCGACGAAGACTTACCAAAAAAATAAGAAAGAAGAAAAAAAGAATGAAAGCCAGATCAAAACAATCGAACAATATACTCCTCGCAGGAAAAAAACCTTCACACCTTCTCGGTTTACATGGACGACCACAAGCCGTCACAACGGCGTAGCCCAGTCACCTGACTAATGGGATCCAGCTAAACGCCACAGCCGTGGGAGGGCGGCCGCTCGAACAAGATCCCAGAACTTTTGAACCTGCGTCAAGTATTTCTGCTTGGAGCGACAACCTGAACCTCGTCGCCCGCATTCTGTCAAATCGACAGAGCCTCGGTGTGTACGACCTGGACTCTGGTAATTTTTTGTTTTGTATGTTTACTCTGCCTCTCGGTTGTTTTTTCTTCCCCTCCCCAGCGTAACTGCCCCCCCTCCCTGACGTCTGCCACAATTTCTCCAGCCCCACGACATTTCTTTTTAAGACCGCCGACGTCGACGCATCTCGATAGCTGACCATTTCTTTTCAGCGCAAACTTTACTGCGGGACGAATAGTTACTTGGCAATCGCATCGATCGATACGGTACTTTTGAACCTCTTTGAGACACCGGAAACCATGTGCTATTTTTCTCGATCATGAGACTTGCGTTGTGCCTTCTCTGCTAAATTCGTTTCGACCGGCTCTGATTTTTTTGAGTTTCTGTTGGCTTTGCCGTTATTCCGATCTCTCCAATGCGCCCTGCACCGCATACATTTTTACTTCGTTAAACCGCGTTAAGTCTGCCTGGTTTTCTGCCGCCACCCATTACTTATACCCCCCTTTACGAGCGCAAACGCCCGCTAGAGCAAACGTACGTTGCAGCGCCAACTTTTTTTCTGCCGACGTGCTGCTAACAGTAACTGCCGCAGAACTCCCGATTTCGAGACGCATTTCTTCCTACCGATGGGTCCTACACAACGATCTCTTGCGACTGACCCTGTGGTTGTCGTAGGCGCATCCCACGCACCAAACCCGGCAGCCATGTCGCTGAAGCAGTCGGGCGCAGTCCCTAACGTCGATGCAGCTGCTGCATCGCTGAGCAAACTCAATCTGGACTCGGCCGCCGACAAGCTGCCGACTATTCAGAGAATCGACTCCAACTCCGACTCAGGGACTAAGCCTCCCAGTCTCGACGGCAAAAGTATCACATCCGGAACTACATTCGCGCTGGACGAAAAGGAGTCTCTTCGTCCCGATGACAGTGCGAGTGTGCAAGCTGCAGCCGAGGACGACGATGCTGCATCTCTTGTAGCGGGGTCGCGTTTGGGGTCAGAAGCGGCTGCTAAAGCTAGAGCTCGGCCTGCCATTGCCATGGGGAGCCACGCTGGTATTCTCACACCGCAGAGCACATCCTCTGAGCAGCAGGTAGAGAATGGCGCACCACTTCAGCTGAATGGTGAGGCTGGATCGTCGGATGCGCTGAACGTCATCTATCGTCAAGCACCAGATGAGAAGCTTCTTGAGGCGCTCAACTCGCTGCGTGATCGCTACTTCTTACTGCGACTCGAAAAAGAGGTTATTGATTTCGTTGAGAACTCCAAGTAAGCTTGAGCATTCTGATGCTTGCCACGCTCGTCCTAACCTTGTTCTTAGGGAGCCTTACATGGATCTACCGCCATCGAACTCGTTCTGCAGAATGTTGACGCACAATCTGGCAGACTACTACCATATGACGCACTCTTACGAAGCGCACATCGGGGCTGTTCGCATTTTCCGAACCCCGTTCTGTCGTGTTCCAACGTCACTAGCGTCAATGGTGCCACAGCCGACACCCTCGACCAGTAGCACGCCGCCGCCTGCAGTCTTGCCGCGGAAAATTATGCGGCGTGGACAAGAAGGTGACAGTGCTGGAGCCAGCGCTAGTCCGTCCAAACCCGGTTCAGAAGC
The DNA here is from genome assembly GCF_028009165.1 of Akanthomyces muscarius. Taxonomy (NCBI): domain Eukaryota; kingdom Fungi; phylum Ascomycota; class Sordariomycetes; order Hypocreales; family Cordycipitaceae; genus Akanthomyces; species Akanthomyces muscarius. The sequence goes on along the minus strand of NC_079245.1, from coordinate 3,378,939 downwards.
TGGCAGCGATCTGAAGCAGCCTGCTAACCAAAAGTGAGTTGCGCATTACTGTCAACACCGCATCAAAGCTAACGCATGGTAGACTTTCTCGAGAGCAACGTGAAGAAGCGTACAAGGCCGCTAGAGAACGAATTTTTGGAAGCTCAGACGATAGTTCCGCAGGTTTGTCATTGCCAACACAAAGAGAATGCACTACATACTTACTAAACGGCCTTGAAGTGGACAATGACACAGAAAACCTCATGTCGAGGACAAGTTCCGCGTCTGCGAACAGGTCAAATCTGGGCAAGCGTGGCAAGACAACCAAGCAGCGCCGCGACTCGGACGGCTTCGACTCCCGACACCAGTACCAACCGTACTGGGGACCTCAACAGCAGACATGGGTGCCGCAACCACAGGCGCAGTACGGGCCGCCGGGTGTGCAGTATCACGCGGCGGGACCTTCTAATTACCAGGTTGCGCCGCACTACACGCAACAAGCGCCAATGTATGGTCAGGCGCCTGCCATGCCACCCAATGCCGGATATCCTGCCTATTCTGCGGGACAGGTACCTGCACCCCCAATCCCGAAAAATTCGACATCCAACTGACGTTGTACAGTATCCTCCTGGAGGAAGCCCTGTAGTGTATGCACCACAGGCTCAAATGCCCTCAAATACGCCGCCTCATGGGTGGCAGCCCGCTTACAATACACCTGTGCCCTACCCGCCGCAGGGTCCTCCACCACCAGGACCACCGCAGGCTCCGAACCAAAGTCCTGGTCCGACCCATGGTCCTGGTGGCATCCCTTACCCTTTTGGGCAATTGCCTGCTAATGTCAACCCGCATGACCCCAAAAGCCAACATCCCATTCCAGGTAGCTACAACCGAAACCACGCCTTCAACCCCAAGACGCAATCGTTTAGCCCCGGAGTGCCCATGCCACCGGTCCACGCTCCTCAGCCGCCGTTTACTGCACCTGGATCGCACCATAGCAGTCCTCAAATCGGCACACCACCTCATTTGGCTTATACAGGCCATCAACCCCAAATGCATCCACCGCCATATGGTGGCGCTTATGGCATGGCCAGACAAGGCTCCAATAATTCGATACCATCTTATCATGGTCCTCCTCATGGCACACCTCCCCATGTTGCCATGCAGCCTCCTCAGCATCTGGTTCAGCAACCGCCAATGCCTGTCAACAGCAGACCACCACCTCACGGACCGGGGCCCAATGGCCAGATGTATAGCCACCTGCCCACGTACGGAAATCCCGCGACGTTACCTCAGAAGCCAAACGCCGGCATTTAGAGCATTGCGTGGGACTGCAAAGCAGTCAAACAGACAGGCAGAAGGGCATAGTAACTTGGCGAATGGCGCAAATGGCATGGATCAGAGCATACTTGGGCGTTGGGATACGAGAGCAAAAGATCGAATGGAAATGGCGGATTAGGATAACTTTTTGCATCTGGCCTTTCATATATATCCATAAAAGAGGTAAAAAAGAAAGAACATACCATAGAACGAAACCACAAACCAGAGTTCACGTATTCAATCAAACGGCTGATGAATGATTCACCACAATGAAGCAAGGAAGACTGTATCATTATTTTTTTTAAGTATCAATTTTTATAGAAGTTTGAGTCTTGCCAAACAAATGATGACTTGCTTCATATTTTTTTTGCCTAACCCACAAAACGCCACGATGAAGTTTTTGTCTTTCCTTTTCTAAAAAGCAGCAGCCTTTTCCTGAGGCACGCAACCCTTTCTTCTTCCGGTCCCCAGAGTTCCCCTCCCCCTCCCCCGCACATCGTCTTCTATGCAATTCAATAAAAACACACACGGCTATACACTAGAGTTAAGGCCGGGGGGTAGGGGGGAGGGGAGAGGGCAGATTGGGTTCCAAGACGTATGTAGAACAACCTCTTTGAGTGTCCCACGTGCAACATAAAGACCCAGAACATGGATAAAAAAAAGCTTCGTTTAGACTTCGTTCCTTTCTTTCATTTCATATTTTTTTGGACATGACAAGTTGATGTGATCGCCCCTCTTCTATTCCGCTTGAGGTTCGGCGAATCTTACCTCACGGGGCTCGCGAGGCTCGCGAGGCTCGCGAGGCTCTCGGTGTTCGCGCTGCTGACCGCCTCCTCGGTTGCCGCCGCGACCACCACGCTTGCCGCCGCCACGCTGGTTGCCGCCGCTGCCCTTCTCGCCGTCACCGCCGCCGGCCTTGGCCTCGGCATCCTTGTCAATGGCGACGAGGTTGGCCGTGGCGAGGCGCTGGGAGAGGTCGATCTGGGTGCGGATCGAGTTGGCGAGGTAGCTGACCATGAGGACGTCCTGGATGTGGTTGTTGAAGTCGTGCTCGATCTGGGCGGCGTCGACCTTGGGGGCGAGCGAGAGGGCGCTCATAAGGTACTGGGCGAGGGCGTTGTTGGGCTCCTCGTCCTCGTCGAGGACGCCATTAACCCACTCGCTCACACGGTCGAGGAGGCCGATGGTGTGCTCGATGGAGCGGCCGAGGCCCTCAATGTCCGAAGGCAGGGGGACGGTCCGCGACTCGACGTCCTTGGCCGAGGCGACAGCCTCGAGCGCGCTCTTCTCGGCGTCGCCGTAGAGCATCTTGTGGGGAACCTGGATGAAGAGGCAGCTGTCGGCGGCGCGCTCGGCGTTGACGGCGACAGGCGCCGAGATGTAGCACCGAGTCTCAATGTCCTCGCCGGGGTCCGTCGAGATGGTCATGTGGACGGCGGGGTGCGGGAAGGTGCCGGTGTCGGGGCTGCCAAAGAAGTTCTGGATGAGGGCGCTGAAGCTGTTGAGCTCGTGCGAGGTCGTGTACCAGCCGAGCAGCGATTCGCGGGGCGAGGCCTTGAGCGTGAGCGCGAGCATGCTCTTCTGGTATTCCACATCGACCTCCACCTGGTCCTCCTCCTCGGTGTGCGGGATGGCAAAGCACGAGCGGACCTCGACCTCGGTGCCATCTTCGGATCGGGTGCCTACCAGGGCACCAATAACGCGGGTGGGCTGAGCGCCGTCACGGACATCGCGGCGGACGGCGTGGTCGAGGATCGAGAGGATGGCCTAGAAATGTCCCTCCGTCAGTATTCGACCGCAAGAAAAAAAAATGCCGATAATTTCCCCTCCAAATTTCGTTTAGAGGAGATCGTTCTCGGCTTGCTGTGAAAATCGTTCGCTACCCACCTCGGGCTGAATATTGACACTGAGGGGCGCAATGTTGGTCTGGATGCCAACGTTGGCGTGTGCCAACGGGCGCGCAAGATGTATAAAGCGCTCGGTCGCGGCAGCCATGTTGGGCAGATGCAAACTCTCGACCGGGGATCGTGGGTGTTGTGTTTGTCCGGGGGATGATTGCGTCGTGGGAGGGCGGGAAAAAGGGTGGATGGTGTGCCCAGCAAGTTTCTTCCCACAATGAGGGGCTGTCCTTTTGGGTGCGCCGCCAAATTTCAACCTAGATTTTGCGTATTTGCGTGTTTGCCCAGGCTCCGCTGGGGTTGTGCGCGCTAAGATAACCCGTTGATAAGCCGGCGTGGCTGTGCGAAACTCCAATGGCCCACCTTCTGTGGCTGGTGCTCTAAATATTCTTTTCAGAGCTGCCAGGGACCATAACTTTTTTTTTCTGGAAGGGGTCTTTTATACTACACATAAACATAATTTTCAAGATATCATGCCTCGCGGGAGAGGTAATTTCAGAGGTCGAGGCGGTGGCCGGGGCGGCGGCCGAGGAACCAGAGGCCGAGGCAGGGGAGGTCGACAATCACACAGCCAGTTTGGCCCGACCCGTCGTTTTGACAATGCCCGTCTCGATGAACAGTGAGTAATAAGCTCTCATCTCATAGTCCAATGGGATAGAATGCTGACTCTTCATAGGGATTCTGATTCATCTGAAGGCTCAGAGGGCGGGAAAGAAGATGTTGAAGACGACATTATGAGTCTGGAATCTGACGACGATGAAGAAGAGACTGAGCAAACCAGCCGGCCATATATGGCACTGCTACAAAGCTTTCAAGAGTCTAGCGCTCCCAATGCTAAGCGCCGGAAAATGGATCACAGTACACAATCAGACGGAGAAACCGGCGATGACAACGAAGTAGGAGACGCTCAAGATGCTGACTTGGTAGAGGACGAAGCAGAGGAAGAGGAGGAAGTACTGCAGGCGGGTGAGAATGAAGACGACTCAGAGGACGAGGAGGGGTCTTCGGATCCCTTTGATCTGCACTTTGCACATCCCGATGAAGCTGCCTCAGCCAAGGCTGTGAATGCTGTCAAAAACGACGAGTGGACGACGGCCCGAAAACTGATGGGCCCGCTCAGGGCTACAGTGCAATCCGCCGGCTCTGATAGCACATTTTCAACGCTTGACATCAAGAACATCAAGTTGAAGCAAAAGCTGCAGGTGACTTGTTCCAGGACTCTTTCCGGACTGAACGAAGCGCAAAAGAACATTGCCTCTCTCATGTTCAACTATCAAGATGTATTATACTGCGACCGCAACGTCGACAACGCCGACACCTTGCGCCGGTTGGTATGTAGCCACGCGCTGAATCACATTTTCAAGTAAGTTGCCATCTTGTGCTCCAGACGCATACAAGGTTTACTGACACTGGTTTAGGACACGAGATCGTGTTATAAAAAACAACTACAAGCTTGCCAAAGATGCAGACACAGAGCAGGAATTCAGAGACCAGGGCTTCACGCGCCCCAAAGTTCTATTCCTCCTGCCGACGCGCAACTCATGCGCCAGGATGGTGCGCACGATACGAGACCTGTGCCAGCCCGATCAAGAGGAGAACCGCAAGCGCTTTGACGAGTCGTACATCACCAAGGACAACACCTTTGGCGGCGACCGGCCCGCCGACTTCCGCGACCTCTTTGAAGGCAACGACGACGACATGTTCCGCCTAGGGGTCAAGTTCACACGCAAGACCATCAAGTACTTTGCGCAGTTTTACAGCTCCGACATTCTCTTTGCCAGCCCGCTCGGCCTGCGCATGGCGATTGGCTCCGAGGAGGACAAGAAGAAGCCCGACTCGGACTTTCTGAGCTCCGTTGAGATGGTCGTCGTGGACCAGGCCGACGCGCTGCTGATGCAGAACTGGGAGCACGTTGAGTACATCTTTGAGCACCTCAACCTGCAGCCCAAGGACGCGCACGGCTGCGACTTCAGCCGCCTGCGGCCCTGGTACCTCGAGGACTGGGCGCGCTACTTCCGCCAGACGGTCATGCTCAGCGCCTTCCACGCGCCCGAGCTCGCCGAGCTGCAGCGCAGCGGCTGCCGCAACTGGGCCGGCAAGGCGCGCCTGCAGCCCGAGTACGCCGGCGTGCTGACGCAGCTGGGCGTCAAGGCGCGACAGACGTTTTCGCGCTTCCAGTCACATGCCCTCGACCGGGACCCGGACGCGCGCTTCGAGTACTTTGTCTCGGCCGTCGTGCCCGCCATTGTCAAACGCGCCAACAACGACGGCGGCGGCACGCTGCTCTTCGTACCGTCGTACCTCGACTTTGTGCGCGTGCGCAACTACTTTGCCACGTCCGCGACGGTCGGCACCGTCTCCTTTGGCGCCATCTCAGAGTACACGGACGTGCCCGAGGCGTCGCGCGCGCGCTCGCACTTTGTGACGGGCCGCCACAAAGTTCTGCTGTACTCGGAGCGCGCGCACCACTTTCGCCGCCTGCAGATCAAGGGCGTGCAGCGTGTCATCTTCTACGGCCTGCCGGACAATCCCATCTTTTACAGGGAGATTGCGGGCGAGTACCTGGGCAAGAGCGAGCAGGACCTGACCGTTGAGCCGGGCAAGGGTGCCGTCCGGGTGCTCTTCTCCAAGTATGACGCCATGAAGCTGGAGCGCGTGGCGGGCTCAAAGAGAGTGGGTAAGATGCTGCAGGATCGGGGCGATACCTTTGATTTCATCTAGTACGGATCATTTTCTCACTGTACATACCATGGTAGACTTGTATTACGCATAGATAAAAGCCTCTTTGTTTGTTAAATGTATTCTCATATCACTTGGCGTTCAGTCCGGGGTGCATGATAATAGGCATGATGTCTTTGTCCGCATCTATCTCCAGGCAAATGGAGCAACAGTATGGACTGATGATTGAGTGATTTCTTAGTTTTTATTGTATGCAAGACAATAATCCGGCAAGTCCATTGACCACAATAGAAGGCCTCTGAATAATATACAAATACAGTCCCTTCCTCAACTCAACGATCAAGCTCTATGGTACATTTCCCTTGCAAGAACCATGGTGCCACTGTGATGGCCTCTGCAACATCACACCTCGGTCATGGATCCTCGCACCCCCATCTTCACCCAGCTGCTTTACTCGACGTCGTTCATAACGACATCGCCCTTTGGTGCCCTCTCTCGCGTCTTGTCGCGGTTGCGATGAATATCCTTGACCATATATCTCTTCACCATGGCCTCGAACTCGGCCTCGCCACGGTGCTTCGTCACCTTTTCCATGTTCTCGCGCGTCAGGTCCCTGTGCTCCACGCCAAGCATGCGATCGCGGGCCACCGCCTTGGCCGTCAGCATGAAGCGCGAGTCGCGGGCGCCGTCGACAAACTCGAGGATGGCGCTCTCGGCCTGGTCGTAGGTGTTCATGGGCTCGGTGCGGACGACGCGGGTGTAGCCGCCCTCGCGGTCCATGTATCGCTCTTTTAGGGGGCCGAAGAGTTTCGGCAGATGGAGGTGAGGCAGCTATTCGGTCAGAAACCAGTTAGCTTTTTGTTTTCTGTATGCTCTTTTGATACTGGCCGTTCTCCTGATTTTGGGGAGAGCACGTGAATGAGCAAACTACATACGTAGAGGATGCCTTGCGCTGAGCGCCTGCAGGGCTCATTGTCGCGCTTGGCCAGGGTAATCAGCTTCTCGGCCAGCCTTTGCGCCTCCTTGGCCTTTGCGTATGTGGTTTGGATGTGTTCGTGCTCGACGAGGGACGTCACGAGGCCGCGCAGGAGTGCGTTTCGCGCCGACGACTTGCGGCCCAGATGGCGGTACTTGGTGAGACCGCCGGCCATTGTGTGTGATTGAGATGCTTCCCAGGTGACGGGGGGCTGTTCAAGGGCGATGGATGTGTCCGCGGTGATATCTCCGTGGTCGCAATTTGGTGGTGGCTTTCTTTTTCCCTTGATCGCTCTGGTGCGTCGTGGTTTGCAGATGCTCCCCCCCAAAATACCACCTAAAAGTTTGGAGTGGAAATTTCGGGAGACGGCCAGCGTGCTGCCGAAAATTACCGCCCACCCACCGGGAAGGCCGCTGCAGTGGTGTGGCTTCCAGCACTTACTTCCCGCTAGCCCACCCTCGCCAGGTACCTACGTCAACATCGTGCGCGCAAAAACACACACACATACACACCAGCAAACAGAAAAGGCTGCGAATTGGCATCGCAGCATGCCAGGTTGGCCCTCAATTGTGCCATTTACCGCCCGATAGAAAGCACTTTCAGAGCGCTGCGAAGCTCTGCCGCGCCGCAATGGGCTTCGTCTCCGGTTTTGTAAGGGCGGCCTTTTCCTTGCCGAGCTCACGGCTGCCACAGAACCAGCTTCAGCTTTCCCATCATGCTAACCATGAATTATCCTCTTCTTTTCGATAGACTGGCGGTGTTACGCTCACCCTCTCCGTCGCCTACCTCTCGGCCCTCGCCCACCAACGCAACCGCGAGCGCCAGGGCCAGGCCCTCCGCGCCCAGGCCCTCGAGCTGCAAACCATCATCGACCCGATCCCGCTGCCGCTCCCCCCGACGCGGTCCGAGGTGGCCGCCGAGCAACGCGCCGCCAAGGTTGAGGTCCTCAAGGAGAAGTGGAACGACGAAGTCGGCCGCGCCGTCCACTGGGTGCAGACGACCGACTGGGACGAGGTGCGCCACGGCGTGCAGTCGCAGGCCGGCGCCCTCTGGGCCCGCGTGAGCGGCCAGACGCCCGAGCAGTCGGCCGAGGCCGTCAAGGGCGCTGCTGAAAACAAGGCGCACTCTATTGAGCAGTCGGCGCGCGGCGCCTTCCAAAAGGCAAAGGCCGAAGCCCGCAGCGTCGAGGAGGCCGCGGAGCACAAGGCCCTCGAGGCCCGTCTCCAGACGAAGAAGACGGCCGAGAAAGCGGCTGACAAGGTCGCCGGCACCGCAAAGGAGGGCGCCCAAGAGGCTGGCGGCTTGCTGTCGTCGCTGCTGGGCCGCGGCAAGGAAAAGGCCGCCGAGCTGGCGGGCAAGGCCAAGGAGGCGGTCGGGCTGGCGGGCAGCGCGGTGACGGCTGCTGCGGACGGTGTGGTCCTGACGACTGGCTCGACGGCTGTCGAAAAGGCCCTACACCAACGATACCAGAAGATGGTGATCAGGGACACGAGAACAGTCGCCGAGGTCTTGAAGGAGAGATATACCCCGGTTGACAGCCGTGACAACACGAACCTGCGGGGCCTGTAAGAATGTTCATGCACTCAAAATAGATTTACTTTGTGTTCTTTTTTACCTTATCAGTAGGCGTTAGAAATAAAATGCTTGAGCTGCAAGAAATACATACAACATGTGCAGTCAATCAACGCTATAGTGTGCATCACATGTACATGTCTATCAACCAACAGTATTTGACGTGGACCGCTCGAGTTGTCCATCTCTATATATGCAAAGGTCATACCCGGCGCCCACGGGCTCATATCTCACGGTGACATTCTTGCCAATCAGCTTGGCAATCTGCTTGCCCCTCGCCATGCTCGCGCGGTCACCGACGCCCGCGAGCAGGGGCCGCAGCAGCGAGGCAGTGGACAGGCTGCGCTGCTCGCGCACCTGCACGCGGTTGGCGACGAGCACCGCCCCGAGGTGGATGACGAGCTGCACGCCCATGGTCAGGCCGATGATGATGTGGACGTAGCGCCACTTGGTGATCTCGAGCTGGATGGCGCGCTGGGGCGTCATGCCGTACGCGTCGACGTTGGTGTTGGCCGAGGCGCACGCGGCAATGGCGTTGGCGGCGCAGCGGCTGACGAGCTCGGCCATGCGCACGCCAAAGCCCTGCGCGGGCTGCCCAAAGTACGTCTGCGCAGGATAACTCTGGAACTGGTAGTTGGTGGTGGTGTTGGTCAGGCCAACGTCGGAGGCGCCGTAGCCTTGGAGAGCGATGGCGGGAGGGACGTAGCGAGTAAAGTTGGCGCCCATGTAGTGCGCCGGGAGGACGCCGTTGGTGACGTTGCCGAGGTACACGTCGCAGTCGTAGAACCACGGGTCCGTGTCCGAGGGCTCAAAGGCGCTCACCCGGCTCCAGGTGTCGTTGGCATCGGAGGCGGGGTCGTGCAGGTACAGGATCTGCGAGCCGCCGTTGGCGACGGGTAGGTAGTTCTCCTGGTCGCCGTCCTCATATCGCACCGTGATGTTGGACGACATGCCGTTGCCGCCGGCGACGACCTTGTAGCTGTCGCAGCTCGCCGTGACGGTGACGGAGCGGTTTGAGGTTACCATGCTGTAGTAGCTGGCATTGACTGGGGCCGACTCGAAGAAATAGTACGTGTATGAAGAGGTGTGACCGTCGCCGCCGTCATCACCAGTCCCAGCGGCAGTGCTGTCAGTGCCGCCATTGCTGTCAGAAGCGTATGGGAGGGTAGATGGGAAGTAGTAGAGTTGGGGCAGATCGGGGTTGTACAGCGCACCCGGCCGGGGCGCACTGTCCGTACTGGCAGTGTAAAAACCGAGCCCGAGCTGTCCAAACATGTTGGCCGAGTATCGTCGCGAGTTTACGTCGACGGTCAAGTTGTGTTTGCTGGGTGTGGCCAGGACCTTGGGGCCTTGAATGTCGCTCAAGTCGGCTATGGAAACCGGGCCTGGCTTTGTAACGGCAAACTTGTCGGCAGGGTTAATGTTGTAAGTGATGCCGAGAAGAGCGAGGGCAATCTGCGAGCACTGTGCGCAAGACTACTAGTCAGTCAAAGTATTCGACGTTGACCCGAGCAAAGAGAAGCTGTTCTTACAATGTTCATGGTGACAAAGACCGTCACAAAGATTTGAATCAGCGTGTGGCGTGTCGTCCAGCCGAGCTGCAGCATGGTGGTAAAGTGCTCGCTGGACATGATGAGGTCGGCCTCGCGGGGCTTGTAGCGGCGCAGGCTGAGCAGCCACCACTGGAGCTCCATGGCGTTGGCCTTGAGCGAGCTGGCAATGTTGAGGCCGAGCGAGATGGTTAGGGCAATGACGAGCGTGTTGAACTCGAGCTTCTTGCGCTGCGGCAGCGCGTCGTGCGACGAGTACGCCAGCAGCACGCCGTAGATGGACACGCACAGCACCACCGTGATGAGCCACCGCACCAGGCTCTTGAGGAGCAGCCGCCGCAGCTGCTGGCCGCGGTGAAAGTGCTCGTAGGCGTACGAGACGGCAGATTCCTGTGAGGATTTACTATAGCCGCTGTCGCCCGTGTCCTGGCGCGCCGTCACCATGCTCGCCTTGTCGTCGGCCGTGCATGCTGCCGGTCCTTCTGCCGGCACCTGTGACGCTGAGCCGCGAGCGGCAGCGATTGACTGCATTTCGACGCCGTGCGTGGTGTCGTTGCGCCTGTGCAGCGTCGCCTTTTGCGAGGCGGAATCAGACTTTGCCATGTCAGCCAGGCTGCTTGTCGCGTGGTCCAGCCAATGCTCAGTCCCGTGTTTGCAGAGGCAACGAAACTGCGATTGGGTCTACTTTTGTCCTCTGGTCTGTTCAACGGCCTCGAGCCCTATGAGCCATTGCATAAGCTTTTTGAAGCAAAGAACCCCTCGTTTAGCATCCAATTTTTTTTGCGTCAAGACTGGGCGGTCTTCTCCATTACCGGTCTAGAGCCAGGCGACGGCGCAGGTAGTGAACCTTGAACCTGACCAAGGGGAAATCTAGATCCAACACAGCTAGCGGCTGCGCTGCCTTTACCAGGAGAATCTAAGCGAGCCTGCCAATCTCTTGATGACGAGGCCTCCGCCCCCTGCATTCGCCCAGGCAGCCTTATGGGTAGCGCCAAAGGCTAAAGCGGCCATGGCTGAAGAAAGCTTGTTTTTTCTCGTCAAGGAGTGGTTTTTTTACTCACAGGCTCGTAGCGCGGCGGCCATGCCGTTTCAGGCAGCCCTACGGATAACTGCCGAATGACGCCACAGGGACCTTTTTCACTGATTAGGGACACAAGTTGCGGGATATGGGCAGCGAATCATAAAATGCGCCGACGATCCTTGTCTATCACAGCGGAGACGAGACTGAGGGGGCTCATTTGATTTATCTCGTACGCAATGCGTGAAAAGTGCACATGGCACACATAGTGCAACTCACGACTAACACCCACATGGGAGTGAATTGGCGGATGGATCTCTGCCAGAGCCCCTTGATGGGTTCTGTTCGGCCTCTGGGTTTTAACGTTGCAGGGTGACGAGTGAGTGTATTTACGAGCCTACCCCTGGTTTCTTATACCTGCTCAGCGATCTGTTCATCTGTCCGTGCCAAGACTCTCAAGATGGTTTCCAGACAGGAATAAGGGCCAACTCTCTTGATCCCTTGGACAGCTCAGACTCGTTGGGCAACGAGGTTCAGGAAACCCAAGGCTTATATGAGCTTTCTGTTTGTCAGTATGAGTGGCCGTCGGAAGCAAGCCGATACAAGTCGGTCGCTGCCAGCCATGGCTTATTGGGTCTCACAGCTCTGAACGAGGAGAAGCAGACTGCCTCCATCATCAAGGTCCGTGCCACCCACGTGTCACCTTGCGGAATGGCCCAGTATCGAACATCAACACTCCGCATTTTGACAACACTGATGCGTAACCACCACGAGAGTCAGTACGATGGTCTTCGCGGATCCAACTCCAGGGAATCCTCGATTTGGACAGGTCTATTCATCGAGTTGAGCGAATCATGGCGTGCTGCGACCTCGGCCGATCTAAAGCACCGTTTTGGCTGGGTATTGGAACTTGTCAGGACCGGGAGCCTTCCTACCCAGGCTGAGCTTGCCTCTCAGATCCTACAGAAGAGGCTCTCTGGGAGTGTTCTCTTTCAGCAGACGCATCCGTACAATTACAAGATCTAATGCTCAACTCGAAAGTTTCTGAACCCGGATCTGTCTCCCGAATGGACAAAGGCATTCTTGTCAGAAAACAATGCCTTGGCAGATATAGAAAGTGACATACAAGAGCAGATGCCCGGATATACCATCAAAGGATTTTGTTCTCTGTACGGGGTCCTGATCACACAGCTATGGGAGCAAGCAATGGCTGAGCAAGGCCACTTTTACCCAGGCCTGGCACTTGTGCGTCCCTCTGCTTCATCGCTCATTTCTTGGCAGGCTGCGGAAAGGGAGACGGACCACCCCCGTCCATCGTCTCCTCACCCCTACCCAGCCCTACAGGGATACACCAGAACCAAGAGCGCTACACGTTGGGAAGATTCTGAGATTCATTACTTGAAGTATTTGATGCAACTCTCAATTTCGCAGAAGACAAGCCTAGCCAAGTTTCACGCTCGGTTCAGTGATTACCGCACTCCTCATGCTTTTGAGACTAAATTGAAAATGCTTCGCAGAGCCGAGCTGGCGGGTGGAGATGAAGACGTCCTGCTGTCAGCAGCTGCGGCGTCGCAAAAACCGTCAGTGCCGCCTGGGACTTCGGAGGAGATCGAATCCCCCCTGCAACTAGCCTCGCCGGAGCCAGGTCAGCGTACGGGGACTAGGCAGCGGGATACTTCTTCACGCATGCAGAGTGCAGCATCCACGTACCTGAAGAACGAAAGCGATGCCAAGCTGGAACATCTCAGGTCATTGCTGACCTCTTGCAGGAACTGGAGCCAAGCCGGCCGTGCAATGAAAATAAGGTTTGGCGGCAAGGGATCAGTGCAAACCTGCCAGACCATTGCTCGACTGGAGGGTATGGATACCTCAGGATTTGCTTCTTCCAAGCCAATTCCATGGACCACTGAGGAGCATACCTTTCTACGATCTCTTGTTCCGAAATGTGTCAAGTGGCAGGAGGTCTACAATGGGTTAGAAGCCGAATTCCAAAAAGGCCGAAGTTTAGCTGCAGTCCGTGCTTGCACTAGGCACCAAAATATCGACGTCTAGAAGCAGTATAGTTCAAAACTATGCACTCTGGAAGAGGACAATGTACTGAGAGAATTGTTCGATACTGGGGTTCCTCGACGCCTGTTTCCCACTCGTTTCCAGGAGAAGTGCGGCTCTGGGCGCACCCGTGGCGCGATCATAGAGAGGACTCAACGACTGGGACTGCTGAAGAACGAGAATTGGTCCGAGGCCGAGCTGCAGAATGTTCGAGACCATTGCAACCTTGCCCTCCACGGCTTTTGCGCTCGATTCCGGCAAAAGTTTGGACTTGATCGGACGTTCAAGGCTCTCAAACGACAGCGACTTTTGCAGAGATAAGCTCAATTAGACAATCAAGTTCTCAGAGCTTAGCATCATTGTCACTCACAGGATCTATTCAATCCTTCCCATCCCATGCTACGCGTTAGGAACATCAGAACGCCGTTATGGAAGGCGAAAGTATTTCGCAGCACATCGATAAGCAAGGTGCAATTGTAGGAATTAAGTAGACCGAGATCTGTCAGACGCTGGAGGGGTGGTCAAGGACAGCAAAGGAAATTGCTCGTCATAGGCTGAGGGCGTGGCCCTCAGGCGGCGGTCAGACAATATCGTGGAAAACAAAGAGGGCAGCCGAGCAGGGCACAACGTGACGGGGCATAATGTGTAGGGTGTCTTCGGGCTGTGACGATCTCTTTCTAGATTAAAGAATGCAGTTAGTTGTTCTCTCATTGTAGTCCTGATACCATGTCGTATCGATTATGTGAGTTCCATCAACCGCTGAGCCAGGCACAGCAAAGCCCAGAGCGCAGGACGGTTATCCGGCCGCGGGAGTATCAGCAGGCCCCCCTAATTATTTCTTTTGTTTGATGTCAGGCGGGCAGCATCTGCTGGCTTCGACTGGCTGGCTGGCTGGCTGGCTGGCCAGTCGCAACACCACAAGCCAGGATCGAGACGTACTCTAGCTTACAAAACGATGCTCTTTTTAAAACAACTCTCGTGGATTTTTTTGTTCAAGGTAGAAATAAACGATATATCATGTATATAGTTCTCTTGCGGTTTATTTCTTTAGGCTAATATTACTCTGATGATCCAAGCTGCGTCACCTACTGGAAAGGCTTGAGATCAAGACGCGCAGAGTGCCTAGCTGGTGACTAGCAGTACTTGTTTAGAGTCCACCCAAAGAGGCCGAGCAGCGAGCACAGATCGCCCACTTGCCATCCAGCAACATGCATATACAAACACAGCCAGTGTAGTGTGCCAGAGCTTTGTGAGCGTCCATGAGCTACAGGGTTTTGGAGTCCATGTTTACTGAACCTTTGCCTCATCAGAAGCGAAGCGGCCGAGTCGGCCCTGAATACCCGAAAAGAGGTTTGGCACCAAGTCTACTGGTATCGATGTACCAAGTGACTTAGGCGCGCGGAAAGAAGAAAAACTCAGAATCTGGGCACAAGGGGCAAGTGGGCGACAAGAAAAGGCGCCACTCGAAAACAGAAGTAGTGGCCTGTTATTTCTTCTACATATTATTATTTCCTTATTTCCTTGTATTCTTTTATTCTTTTATTCTTCCTATTCTCTATTATTTCTCCTTATTTACCTTAAACTTTCCCCGTAATCTCTTTCTTTTTACAGTAGCTAACAGCCACCAGCGTAATTTTTTGGGATCCGCGTCGGGGTGGGTCAACGTGAACACCCCATGACCACGTTCTTGGAGTCGTGAGGTGACCAAAAAAAAAAAAAAAAAAACCTGCCGCTCGGCTACATCTACCACTGAACAAGGTATTGGCGTAACAGATTATAACCAGGCCAAGATAATTTAAGAAAAATACAGAAAAAAAGCATAGTAAGGTTATTTAATCAATTGACTCTCCGCTTACAGCTTGTCTTACTAATTCAACTTAGCTGTGGCGGCATAGAATTCACCTAGGGGCTTAAAGCGTTGATTCAGAGAGCTTTGCTTAACTGGACGCTTTTTTGTCACCCGCGTGCTTGGGTACCGAATAGCCCTTGCGCACGATCCGAGCTACTCAGGCTCGGGTGCTTCCTCCACCTGGCGCAATCAGACGCGCTGGATCATGGCCTCACGTTCGGGACCGGTGCCAATGTACTTGATCGGGACTCCCACAAACTTCTCGATATACTCCACGTAGTCGCGAGCCTCGTTGGGCAGATCGTCGTAGGTCTTCGCGTTGGTAGTCGGCGTTTGCCACCCTGGCATCTCATGGTAAATCACCTCAGCTCGTTCCAAGATCTCAAGATCCGCTGGGTAAGAGTCCAACTCCTGTCCGTCGACCTTGTAAGCAATCGCGATCTTGATCGTTTCGAAAGTGTCCAAGACGTCGAGCTTTGTCAGGTTAAGGCTGGTGTAGTAGTTGATTGAGTTGCTGTACTTGACAACAACAAGGTCAAGCCATCCACATCGGCGTTTGCGGCCGGTCGACGTCCCCCATTCCCGTCCAATCTCCTGAAGTTTGGTGCCAATCTTTTCCGTATCTTCGGTCTTGAAGGCACCCCAACCAACGCGGGTGGTGTAAGCCTTAACCACTCCAACCGTCTCTGCAATGTTCTTCGGGTTCAGCGTGAGTCCACCAATAATGCCAGCAAGCGTGGTACTTGACGAAGTAACGAATGGG
Organism: Akanthomyces muscarius; assembly: GCF_028009165.1. NCBI lineage: Eukaryota > Fungi > Ascomycota > Sordariomycetes > Hypocreales > Cordycipitaceae > Akanthomyces > Akanthomyces muscarius. The sequence continues at coordinate 3,363,289 of NC_079245.1, read as the reverse complement.
TACGAGCCATAATCAATATCTAGCATCAGCGCGTTTGCGCCTTCGACCACAATCTTGGTGTCGCTCTGCTGTGCGGATGCCATGAAGGACACGCCATCCACGACATATTTCCTCAGCGACTCCCTATACTCCTCAAAACGGGCTAGCTCGGCTGTGACGTCGTACTTGAACAGTTCTCCGAAGCGCTTTTGATAGCCATCAGCTAAGCGCTTCACCTTCTTCTCCAAAAGTTCAGGATGGAAGATGTCAGTTAATTTGATGCCAGTTCGCGCTCTGCTTGTTTGGTAGCACGGGCCAATGCCACGTCTTGTTGTTCCAATAGATTCGTCCCCAAGCTCCTTCTCCTCGAGACCATCCACTGCCATGTGCATGTCCAAGAGGACGTTGACCCTGTCAGAAACAAGAATTCGGTCGTGGACCGCGGTCAGGCCCTTCTCTTCGAGCTCCTTGAGCTCGCTGAAGAAGGTTGGGATGTGAAAGACCACACCGGAGCCGATGAAATTCATGCATCGCGGATTCATGAGGCCAGAGGGCAAGAGGTGAAAGCTGTAAGAGATTCCATCCACCTTAACCACATGTCCTGCATTAGCCCCACCTGCAGCTCGGCAACAAATTTGCGCCTCCCGGGACTGGATGTCAACCAGCTTCCCCTTGCCTTCGTCGCCCCATTGGGCCCCAAGAATCACATTGATAGTCATTGTGTGCGATATCGAGACTGGCAGTGGCAGGTGCTGTCGTTGTGGTTGAAGAGGACAAAAAGAAAGTGAGCGATTTCTAAGGCAGAAATTCAGTTTTTTTTTGGGAGTTAGCGGGTCTTCCTGGCTAGCGTTAGCCCTAAATACCAGTCAGTACCTACGGAGTAGTCGCTGAACCCATTTAAAAAAAAATTCACCATTTATGCTTCGGCGCACAGCGGCTATTGGGAGAGGGTACTTGTTATCTTTGATAAGCTGATAAGCTGCTTATCAGTCCTAAATAGTCTTAACTTGTCCTCGTTTCCTTACCAGTATTTCTTGTGCTCGTTTTGATTAGCACAGTGGGTCGCAGGTAATTCCAAGCAAACTGCCACCAAATCGCCATACATTAGCGCTCGGAATTACGGAGGCACTGTAGCAACCCCGGACGGCGTACTGGCCAACGACTGGGGAGTGCTCAGCATGACAAATGGTACCCCACGATTGGCGAGGTGAGGCCCTGTAAGTAGCGCTGGAAAGGCCGCTGTCACCTGCATTTTTTACAGGGCCCGCGGCGCCCCCGCCCGGCCTTTTGCGCCGGCGGACGCTCTGTCTTCCGAGGACGTCGATGGCAATTTGTGGCTTGTTCCTGCTCGGCTCCCAGTCTTGCCGAGATAAAATTGTTTTATTACGCCGTCTCTCAATTTCGTAACTTGCATCTTCTTTTCCCCCTCAACGTACAATCGTCTTGTTTTCAATTTGCACACCACAGCATTCAGCACAAAAGCTCATCCACGCTTGTGCTCAGACACTGAGCGATAGCGACATTGGCACCTGGAAACTCGGCCCCACCCTCCTGCAACGAACTCGAAATCCATCTGATTCTTCCCCGTCAGCCATTGCAAACCCTTCTTGTCAAGTTCGGACAAACACAGTACCATCCAACATAGCCGCCGCTGTTCTTCAACGATACTCGGCTTCTTATTTGCAGGCTATATCAATTCATTCCCGCGTCATTCGGTCTTTGAATTGCCCGATATATATTTTTGCGACCGATTGAAAGATTCCACAATGTCCTTCTCGAGCCTTGTTCAGGATCTCAGCCTCCGCGACGGTGGCAACAACAACCCGAATGCTGCCGCCGCCAGCCGTCGCCCGCCACCCACTGTATCGTCGATTGACGACCGCGCCTCGCACATATCGCGCGCGCGGTCGTACGCCAGCACCGCGGCCACGAGCGTCAGCATCTCGGGCGACATCTCGAGCCAGCTGCATGGCGGCTACTTTCACCCGCTTGCCCGTTCGTGGCAGGCCGAGCGCCAACTGACCAAGGTACGTTCTTGAATCAATGACGGGGCAGAGCTTGAAGCCCCGAGTCCATTACCATCAGTAGCGCTAACACACTCCAGTCTATGCTCATCTACCCTCTCTTCATTACCGATAACGACGACGACATGATTCTGGTCCCCTCCCTCCCCGGCCAGCATCAGCTTGGCATTGGCCGCGTCGTATCATTCTTGGAGCCCCTCGTACACAAGGGCCTGCGCTCCGTTATCCTCTTTGGCGTGCCGATGAAGCCCGGCACCAAGGACGCCCTGGCCAGCGCAGCTGACGACCCCGAAGGCCCCGTCATCCGCGCCATTCGCCTCATTCGCCGCCGCTTCCCGCAGCTCTACATTTGCGCCGACGTCTGCCTCTGCGAATACACATCCCATGGCCACTGCGGCATCCTGCGCGACGACGGTAGCCTGAACAATGAGCTCTCGGTGGACCGCATCTCTGATGTTGCCGTCGCCTACGCCAAGGCCGGCGCCCACTGCGTGGCCCCCTCAGACATGAATGATGGCCGCATCCGCTCCATCAAGCTCAAGCTCATCGAGGAGGGCATCGCGCACAAGACGACGCTCATGTCGTACTCGGCCAAGTTCTCCGGCTGTCTGTACGGACCCTTCCGTGACGCGGCTGGGTCGGCCCCGTCGTTTGGCGACCGCAAGTGCTACCAGCTGCCTCCTGGCGGCCGTGGCCTAGCGCGCCGCGCCATCACCCGTGATATGTCAGAGGGAGCCGACATTATCATGGTCAAGCCTGCGGGCCAGTACCTCGATATCATCAGCGATGCCAAGGACTTGGGCAAGGATCTACCAGTGGCCGCCTATCAGGTCAGCGGCGAATATGCCATGATTCACGCTGGTGCCAAGGCTGGCGTCTTTGGTCTCAAGGAGATGGCATTTGAGTCTGCGGAAGCCATCCTGCGTGCAGGTGCGACCATTATCGTCACCTATTTTACGCCCGAATTCCTAGACTGGCTCGACAACTAAAGCAGTTGATATGATGAGATAAACAGGGAAACATGCAACAAAAATACACAACAAAATATACAATAAAGATAGGGGGTATGGGTTTGGATTGAGGACAGCACTGGCCGATAGAGCGGCTGGGTTGGCTGGAATGCTGGGATGCTTGGCTGAGATAGCGGGAACTCACTCCCCTTATGATGCATATTGGATGGCGTTTTTTCTTTTCTTTCGACACTTGTTTTACGACCAGAAAATAGTAATGGATCAAGATATACATGAATTTCTCCGTCTATAATAAAGTGATTCCCTCTCGTGCATAGTTTTTATGTACATATTCGAGGCCGAAAGCGAAACAAGAGGCTGTCGTGGCTGGTGGAGGTGGTCGCGTGACCATCCGGCGATCTGTCGCAGGCGGCACCAGGGACGCTATGAGATCCAGCGAATGTCGCGATTGGCAGCGGCGGCGGCGGCGGCGTGGTCGTGCGGAAAGCTCGGGAGCATATAGTAGCGGCTAAGCAGCGAAGCGGCGCGGAAAATGATGACGGTGCCAAAGGTGATGAGGAGCAGGCCCGGCGCCAGCGTGAGAAGCATGGTCGCGTGGCGACCGCCTGGGCGGCGAGGACGAAGTAGTAGCAGAGAATGACGACGAAGCAAGGGAGAAGTAGCAGACAGTCGAGGCGCGAGGCGGCGAGAGAAGAGCTCATTGGAAAGAAGCGACAGAAAGATGGAAAGTAAAGTTCAAAGGAGCGTGGGAGGTTATGCTGTCATTTTTTTTTTAGATGTAGTTTTTGTTTCGGCAACGTGATATGGCGATGATGAAGAGGAGAGTATTGGTAGTGGTGGTTGAACGTGGTGGGTAGGTAGATCGAAGAAAGTCCGTCCCCTGGCAGTCGAATGGGTGGCACAGCACATCTCACCACCCCTTTGAGCATGGGTACCTATATCGGGTGTCAAAGAACAAGCTTGGCGGCGTCGGTGGCGACCGTATCCGTACCCGAGTTACATTGGCTTTCTAGTAAACCATCTGCACAGTAAAGAAAAGACGAAAAAAAAAAAAAAAAAAAAAAAAAAAACCCTCGTCAAGCTCCGGATACGTGCTGACGGCCGAAATAGTGCAGCGGAAGGACTGCCTGCCTTGGGATGAGAGAGAGGCACGCACTCCAGCCGGCCGCTGCCAGACCCATCCATCCACAACTGTGGGCGCGCGCTTCATCAAGGGCGGGTTTTAGTGGTGATTCTGGCTAGAAATAGTGCCATTCTGAGAATGTCATTTTTGAGGTTCCATTTCTCTGACTCTGGTCCAAAAACCCGCCTCTAGGTACTTTACTTGCGCAATTGCCTCCCCCCCCCCCTGATAAACTACAGGGCAGCGATTCTGGCGTTGGCTGGTGGGGCCGGAAAGGGGACCGCGCTCCTGAAAGGGGAACAAGGGGCCATGCTCGCCAGAAACAAGCCGGGCTTCACAATATCTTCTTCATTACCGTTTCTTTCTAAATTCTTGAAATATGTTCTTCATCGCTCGGCTTGGCACTTCCATCCGGGCTCTCCTCTCCCAAGCGGCTGAATCATGACGTGTGCCCGTGTCTTGCCCGAGCGTTGCACTCGATTGCCTGGAACGCATACCAATCGTTTGTCCCGGCGCGACTAGACCATTTCTCACAGAGGTTGAGTGTCTTACAGGGACGGGCTGGCAGCCATGATCAATCAATGGCGCTTCTGCTGTCTTGCTGACCATTTCTTCATTACCCGTTTTCTCTGGTCTGGATGATGCTTTTTGGCAGAAGCAGCCCTCGTTTGGCCAACGTGGACCGTCGGGGCGGCGCCGCGCCTAGAACGGCAGGTTCTTTAACATCGAAGAACAGGCGTGCTGTTTCACAACCCGTCAGAGATCGTCTCGAGACGTGCGTGCCCGCCTCCCAGCGACCTCTTGGTATTGAGGCTCCACGCTGATCAGCCATAGCTAGCCATTCTTACATTTCTCAGGTACAGAGCACAAGGCGATCGTCCCTCCCACCACCAATTCTCCCCATGCCTCGCAGTTCCTCCTCGGGCGGCGAAGGGGGAGCTTGTTTCAATGTTTCTGATTTCGCAACTTACTCTCCGGCGCTCCATGTGCATGCTGTAAAATCAAAGAAATTCCCCTCCTTCTTTCTCTCTCTCCTTCCTTTTCGCCGTACACCTCGCTGCTGCGTGTTTCCCATTTGTGCCCGCCCGTTTCCTCTGCCAAAAGACGTTCTGGCAGCTGTAAACGCACAACTGCTTGCCGGCCGCCAAGCCTCGTCGCTGCAACACGCGCCCGTTTACAACTCCTCACCTTGATTGATCTTGCATTTTTCATGCTCTCGTTCTCAGCGTTGCACTCGTTTTCAAGCTCTTCTTCAATCCATCATTTAGCGCTTCCATTGATGCAAGCTCCTTCGTAATGTCGAGTAGCGATCAGGGCCCTCAGCATGAGGAGAAGCTGGGTCTCTTGGCCGAGCATGTTTCTGACACCGAGAGCGACGGCGACCTCTTTGACGAAAAGACTCGCTCCTCCTGGACCCGGTTCCGCGTCTCCCGCCTCCTCACCGCACCCTGGATTTTCGCCCGGTCGACATCGTGGCGGCCGCTGCTCGTTCGCTTCGGCTTCTTCCTCGTGCCCAGCTTCCTCCAGGGCCGTCACGCCCGCGAGCAGATTCGCCCGGCCAAACTCTCGCCCACGGCCTACCTAGACGGCATGCGCGGCCTCGCCGCTCTGTTTGTCTTCTTCTGTCACTACTTCTACCAGGCCTTTGTCATTGCCGAGGGCTGGGGCGCCGGCGAGTCCAACTACCACTTTCTCAAGCTGCCATTTGTCCGCATTTGGTACCAGGGACCGCCCGCCGTCTGCTTGTTCTTCGTCATTTCCGGATATGCTCTCTCATACCGGCCGCTCAAGCTGGCGCGCAGCCGCTCCTCGGCCGACTTTGGCAATGCACTCAGCTCCTTGATCTTCCGCCGCGGCATCCGCCTGTACTTGCCCACAGCCATTTCCACGTTCCTCATCGTTTGCCTGTTGCGCATTGGTGCCTACGAATGGACGCGAGAGTTTGCCTCGGACAAGACGTACATGAAGAATGTCGTCGAAACACACCCCCAGCGAATGGAGTTTGCTTCCGACCAGTACCTCGATTGGGCCAAGCACATGTATCGCTTCGTTCACGTGTTTGATTGGGACAAATATGGCGGTAGCACTTGTAAGTCTCACTGTCGCTCACAAGACGCTCGGCTACTCACACATACCTCTTCTAGCCTACGACGTGCATCTCTGGACGATCCCTGTCGAATTCCGTTGCTCCTTGTACCTATTCCTCGTCCTCATCGGGACCGCGCGCCTGCAAACCAAGTTTCGATTTCTAACCGTTGGCGGCATCATGTGGTACGTCTACACACAGTCGCGTTGGGAGCTGCTCCTATTTCTTTGCGGCATGGTCCTTGCCGAAATGGACTTAATCCGCGGCGCCCATAAACCCCCACCGGCCACTTCCGACCTCCCAGTCCACGAGACCCCCGCGGCATCTCGTCCTCGCTGGAAGGGTGTCTTCTGGAGTAGCCTCAGCATCCTTGGACTCTACTTGATGTGCCAGCCCGATCTCAAGGGCAACATCACACCTGGCTGGATCTGGCTGCACGCACAGATTCCTTCGTGGTGGCAGGAGGAGTCTTATCGCTACTACCAGTCAATAGGCGCCGTCATCTTTGCTCTTGCCGTTGGCCACTCGCCTTCGTGGCAGGCCTTCTTCAACACCGGCTTCGTGCAGTACTTCGGCAAGCTCTCCTACGCCATCTACCTCATGCACGGCCCGGCCATGCACTGCATCGGCTACCACTGGGAGAGAATGGCCTACGCCATCACCGGCGTCGACGGCAACTGGTACAACGCAGGTTTCGTGCTCGGTGCGGTCTTTTGTATCCCCACGGTGGTGTGGTGCTCCGACATTTTCTGGAGGGCCGTCGACATGCCGACGGTCAAGTTTGCGAAGTGGGTGGAATCTAAATGCATTATTCAAGCGTAATCTGTTTCCGGGTCAAAAGGAATGACACCAATCATGTTTGTTGAACTTGTTTTTCATCGAATTGTTCGCTAATTTGCTGTATATCCCAAATATCCAAAAATTATCCACTAGCATGTAATTCACATGCATTGTACTCTGCCACAAAGCATTTTGCGTGTAATTCACATGCGTTGTACTCTGCCGCAAAGCACTGAATATGTACTTGCACCCCTCTTAACCAATGTCATCATACCCCCGTCTCAATCATCTCTCTTGTACACGCGCTTTCCAGCCACCCACGTCTCCCTCACCTTTAACGTCCGCAAGCTCTCCACGTCAAACCCTTGTCCGTCGAACGGCTCATCCAGCACCACCCAATCCGCATACGCGCCCTCCCGAATCTGCCCAGCCTTGCCCTCCAGGAATCCTCCGTACGCCGGCGCTCCCGTAAACCCCCACAGCGCCTGCTCCAGCGTCAGCGCCTCCTCCGTATGCCACCCCTTGCCACCATCCTCGTCTCTCCCGAGGCCCGTCGCGGGCGACTTGCGCGCCACGGCCGCGTACATCCCATGAAACGGATTCGGCGGCTCCACGGGGAAATCGCTGCCCAGCACGGGCTGCAGGTCCAGAAACGACCGCATCCGGTACGCGGCGCGGCTGGTGCGCTCGGCGCCGAGCCGCGCGGCCGCGTACCGCATGTCGGAGGTGGCGTGCGTGGGCTGGATGGACGGGATGACGCGCAGCGAGTGCAGGCGCTGCTGGTCCTCGGGGGTGATGATTTGCGCGTGCTCGATGCGGAAGCGGCGGTTGTGCTCGCAGGTCGCCAGATTGGCAGAGGGGCCGCATTCTTGGCGCAGAGCGGCCTCGAAGGCGTCAATGGCGGCGCGGTTGGCGCGGTCGCCGATGGCGTGGATGTTGACCTGGAAGCCGGCCGCGGCCCACTGCTTGGTGACGGCCGCGAGGGCCGTCTCGTCGATGAGCAGGGAGCCCGTGGTCGAGGGGTCGTCGGCGTAGGGCTCGAGCATGGCAGCACCCCAGCTTCCCAGGGCGCCGTCTAGTTTTGCATTCACAGTCAGATGCGCGGAACAATCGATGCAAGACGAGAGTAGAAGAAAAAGCGACCCATACCTGCAAAGAGCTTCACGCTGCGGACGTTGAGGAGCCCGTCGTCCCGCTCCACCCTGGTCGCGTCGGCGGCGCAAAAGGTATTCCGCGCCGCGCACTCCCGCATCGCGTACACGCGCACCGTCCAGTCGTCGCCGCCCGCCAGACTCCGGAGCAGGTCCACGGTGGCCGGGTCCGTGCCGGCATTGTGCATGCCCACGAGGCCGACGGCGTTGAGCGCGCGCATGGCCGCCTTGACGTACCTCGTCTTGGTGGCGTCGTCGGGCTTGGGGTAGTGCGCGAGGATCATGCCGAGCGCGTTGTCGCAGAAGACGCCCAGGCCGGGCGGGTCGCGGACGACCTCACCGCCGGGGACGTCCGGGATCGGGTCCGGCAGCAGGTCCAGCACGGCCTGGGAGACGAGCGCGCAGTGCCCGTCGATGCGGTCGACGAAGAGGTAGATGCCGCGGAGCGCGGGGTCCTCTTCAATGTCGGCCTGGCAAGGAGCTGTTAGCCTCTTACCTTGCAAACAAAGATTTGACGATGAGAAAGCGCAAGGGTTTTCTTCTCGGTACGTACAGCGGTAGGCATGCGGCCAAAGTCGGTCTGGTCCCAGCCAATGCCGCGCAGCCAGCGCTCCTTGGTGCCGGACCCGGGATGCTGCGCGACGTGGTCCCGAAGGCGCGCGCGCATGTCGTCGAGCGTCGCGACGCCAAAGAGGTCGACGTTGACCAGCATCTCGCCATAGTCGACCAGGTGACCGTGGCCGTCCCACAGGCCTGGGATGACGAAACCATCGACGGCCGCGGTGGTGGTGTCCTCGCTGCTGCGTCGTTTTAGCTCTGGCTCGCTACCGGATGTGACTGCGGTGAAGAGGCCGTTGGCGACGGTGAAGCACTGCGCGACGGGCTGGTCGCTGTGGAGCGTCTGTACGCCAGTGTAGCAGTATGTCTGTGAATCATGGTCGTCGCCGGCGCCGGCGTGGTGGTACTTGGCCCGCAAGCCAAGCGCGACAAGCGACACGGCGACCAACAAAGATAGGATGGTCCCCATGCCATAACGTCCCTTTGGTGGTTTCACTGCACTACTGGGCCTTTCATCGGATGGCGGAGTGTCTGTCGCCAGGCCCTTACCGACCTTGTCACCCGGAGCGTCCATCCTCACAGGGCACCTCTTGCGATGAGCTCACTGAGCAGATTGATAGTCCACCAACGTGCGAGAATTTGTATTCGAGACTCCTGCGATAAGGCGCCTTGAAGTTTTTTTGATAAAGTAGCTGTCAAAGGGAGCCAATTGGGCTAGTCTACTTACATGCTGGGAAGGTTTGTTGGGTTCAAGTTTACTCCGTACGTACCCCGCCGCCCAAACCAAGGCACCACCCCCGCCTCTAGCGCATCGGACCGTGGCAGGCGGCCCTTTTGTCGAACGAAGGCTTTTTGTGTTTTCCTGATGCTCACTCATAGCTTTTTTTTTTTGGTATACCATGCGGATGTTTTGAGGCCATCAATCGTTGTACTTGTGTTACCCTTCTACAGTCACGTTCGTGATAATCAACCACTCGCATCACTTGCTCGCCGAAGAGCTTATACACGGCGCGCGATACGTCTTGGCAATCCCGGTCGACAACTCGGCATCCGCTCTACCAAACTTACCTTGCTGCATATCCTGAAGCTACAAATTTGTTTCCCCTCCCCTTTCCTTTTATTTGCCCTTTCTTTTTAGGAATAACGAAACACAATGCCGCTTGACACCGCCGCCGTCGACGCCCTCGCGGCCACCGACGTCCGCACCGTCATCCCGCCCGAGCAGTTCCTGCCGGTGCTGACGTCGGCGCCATTCATCCCCTCGCGCTCGCTGCTCAACCTGCGCGACGCCGGCGCCGTGCCCGGCAGCGCCATACCGGCCGGCCGCGTGTACCGCTGCGGCACGCTCGAGTACGCGGGAAGGGACCCCGAGGCGCTGGCGTGGCTGGCGGCGCACGTCCGGCACGTCTACGACTTGCGCCGCGAGGGCGCCGAGCGCGACGGGACCCCCGACCCGGCCATCCCGGGCGTCGAAAACGTCTGGCGGCCGGCACGCGGCGAGTACCCGACGCCGACGCTCGCCGACTTTGCCGCCGCCGAGGGCATCGCCGCCTGGAAGACGCAGTACCTCAACGTCGCGCTGGCGTACGCGCCCACGTTTGCGGCCGTCCTGGAGCACGTGCGCGACAAGCCGCGCGAGCCGATGCTGTTTCACTGCTCTGGTAAGTTGGCAAGGCTGGGATACATGTGGAAGCCGCGCACGAATGATGGCTGACAGCAAGGGTACGACGAATACAGCCGGTCGTGATCGCACAGGTGTCCTCGCGGGCCTCTTGCACCACCTCGCCGGGTCGCCGCCCGAGGCCGCCGTCCGCGACTACATGCTCTCGCGCATCGGCATCGAGCCCGTCCGCGACAAGCTCATGCCCTTTGCCATGAACACGGTCGGCATCACCGACCCGGAGACGCCGGGCTTCTACAACCTCGTGCAGCTGCGGCCCGAGTACTGGGACGCGTTCCTCGAAGCGCTCGACGAGAGTTTCGGCGGCTGGGACGGCTACATCACGTCCGCCGAGGGCCTGGGCTTCTCCGAGGAAGACCTCGCGACGCTCAAGGTGAACATGCGGACTGAATAGACAGAATGATCTGTTGTCGGTAGGCCACTTGTGTTGCGGTTTTGGGATGGCGCAAGTTTTTATCCCCCGCGAATTTCACTTGTTAAGAAAAAAAAAGAATATTTGTCTAGACCGCCTAGAAGTTGGATGGGTAGGAAGTGGGCGCGGGAGGACGACTTACCATAGATACCTGGACTGTATAGCTTTTCTTGTTTTAATTTTAAACTTGTTACGCCATTTTTTTCTACACCTGCCGAGTGATGTGCAACGTGTGACACGAAAAAGTTGAGATAATTTCAGACTATATGACATATTGATCTACTTGCGTACCCAGTATCAACTCGCATCACTACGTCACATCTTCATCACCCAGCCCTTATGTACCCCAGGGTCCAACATTTCTTCCCCAAGCCACTCGTGCCACTCAGCCACAACCCCCGTGTTCACGCCCGCAAAACGCAATCTAATGATAGCAGCGACCAAAGAAAAAAAACAAGGCGGCCAGATCATTCGCTCTAGTGACCGTTGCAAAAGATTGTGGCCCAGAATGCGCCACAAACCCTGATTTTGAGCACACGATTCCCTGCTGGTGACGTCTCCAGCCACACGTTGCGCTCTCCACACACGCCACAGATCCCTTCCCTGTTTGGCCAGCCCGCGCCAAAGCCAAGTTTTTGGTGGCTTAACAGGCCGCCCGTATACCTCCTCTCACGCTGGGATCTTGCATCATGCGCGCCTTGGTTTGCCGTGAGACAACATGGCGTTCATCCGGTTCGTCATAATACAATCATTATCGTGAAAGAGGGTGGCTGTCGCCCAGAGCCGGTCGTGTGAAAGATGTATAAAGACGCGCTGTTCCCTCTCACTAGCCACACTTCACTATCCTCATCAAACTCACCCCCATCCAAAGCTACAAACAAACAGCTTCAGCCATCTTCTCTACAATTCTGTAAAACTTCATTTTCAAATCATCCAAGATGCCCTTCTCCCACCGCAAGCACCACCACACCACTGTCGCTGCTCCTCCCAAGCGCAGAGGTCTCTTTTCACGCCGCCCTGCGCATCACCATACCACACATCACACCACAACCACCACCACTACCGCTGCTCCTCGCCGCAGAGGCCTCTTCTCTCGTCGCCCTGTCGTGCAGCACCACCACCAGCGCAAGCCCAGCCTCGGCGACAAAATCTCCGGAGCTCTTCTGAAGCTTCGCGGTAGCCTTACCAACCGTCCTGGCGTCAAGGTACGTTTCCCACTTCCATCCACAAATCACCCCACGGCCAATCCATTAATACAAGTACCCACAACAGGCCGCTGGAACTCGCCGCATGCACGGAACCGACGGTCGTGGCTCTCACCACCACCATTACTAGTCATTTCAAGCACCGATACCCTTTATGATAGCATAATGATTTAAATTTTGTTTTTAGTTTTAGCTTCGAGTTATTAAATTATACTATTATATCCGCAAATTCAACTTGTCCTCTTTGTGCCCAAATTATTATCCTAGCCCTGATGTGCGGGCTCCAAAAACCGACAACCGAGCAATTGACCCTCGCGCTGTTGGAACATGGCCACTTTAATTTCCTAATTCATCAAAATCATGGCTCTTTGTCAGAGAAGCGCGAAGCGGCAAGCTACGCCGAATTCTGTACGCGCCGCCACGGCCGATGGAGTGTGCTGGTTTGGCAATAGAGGTTTTCGTCTCACGTCGCATTACTTTATTGTGGTCGGAAACTGCAAGTGCTGCGAGACCGTCTTTGGCCAGCTCGTCGGTTTCGTCTCCACCCTCCAAAGGTTTGAGTCTGGCATAAACGGCGAAAGCTACTTCCAGATCCTCCAATGCCTTCTTGCTTGGCGACGGATGTTTCTTTACCCGACGATGTCCGTGTGCTGGTGCAATGGCAGCCACCCCCGCGTACGAAGCCGCAGTTTGCAGGCTGCTAACCAAGTCCTCGGCAGGCAAGGTCTCATGCTCAGGCTTCAAGTAGACGGAGAGATCATCGTCGTCCTCATCTATCCGGTGGAGTCGTGTCGTCGATGCTATTGTCCTCGGCGTTGACGAACCTGTCGGGCACTCCGACAATAGTCCATCAGAGAGGTTTTCTTCGAAGCTTGTTTCCTCCCCAAAAGGATCTCGCGGATAGGTGCAAACGTAGTCTTTGGGGCCATCTAGCCGACTGTCAATCCGTCCATTCGATCCGTGATAGTTGTCAACTATACTTTGGCGCACAGGTTGGATTTGACAGTTGACTGGCTTTCTTCTTATGCTACCTCCTACAATTTTCTGTACCTTTCTTCGATTGAGGTTGTTGCCTTCATTGAGGCGAAGCTCGATGGTGTTAAGTTGGTCCGGCATCAATGCCAACTGTTCGGTTGGGGATTCGACTGAGGCTTTGCTTGGGGACAAGCTTCGTTTCTGGAGCTCGGGCGTGGCCTCTTTTGCCATCTTTTGAACTTTGGTTTTCTTTGAAACTTGTAGAGCCTCGACCGGCTGGCGGCCCATATTACTGAGGGCTCGAGATACATCCGTCGAGAGTTGAGGAGTAGTGGAGTGTGGTAGTGACTTAAACAAGGCTGTTGCCGCTAGAATAGCTGAGATCTTGTCGTCGAGATCGACCGGGCTAAGAGTTTTCAAGGCAGCCGGCGTGCCTTGATCCCATTCCGTGGCGTCGATGCCAATTGCAGCACTGTCGTACGCGCTGGAGCCAACAACCTCCCCAGTATGGGATATCAGCGGAATTTGTGACAGGTTTGTCGAAGGATTGTCTGATTCTTCAGCTGCAAATAGTGCAATTGGTTTGTTAGGGGTCGAGAATAGCAGACGACGGGGACTGACGATTGGCACTAGTCTTGGCGTGGCGCGATACTCGTGGTGCCCAATGGCGGAGGACATAGCTGCAGATGTTGTATGCATTGAAACAATCTGTTGAATGCTTTTAACAACTGTTGAGGAATGCTGTAGTGATGATGGGGAAGAATTTAGGACTGATTGGGTTGTATCTAGAGAACAGTCTCGTCAGTTTAATAGACAGCCAGCAGCTGGCGGAGCAGTGCGACTACCTGGTTTGGAAGAGCTAAATGATGCTAAGAAGCTTTGCCGTTGTCTTCTTCCATCCAACATGCGAGCTGATGTACGCTTTCTGCCGTACGTCGTGGCAATTTTTGCCATTGTATGCTCGCCTGACCAAACGAGCGAAATGCAGCGAAAGCTGCGCAGCAGACATAAGGAACAAGATGAAACGAGCGAACGGAGAGAACTCCATGAGATGCGCAGCATCATTGAGGAAAAGGGACAACCGGGAGAGAAGAGAAGAAATAGCATCACGTGGCTCGGTAGGCACTGATGCCAAGGTCATGACCTGCTGGCATGGCAGCTGCGATGGCATCACAGGTCGGACTCGGCTCGGGTTTACAGCATCTAATTCTTCAGCCGAGCACGTTTTGACATCAGAGTACTATAATTAGCCTGTTTAGCGAGGATTCTTTACGAAAATGGAACGTGCTGCGAACGCGGCGCATCGCCGTTTGCTGGCAGGTCGTGCGGCCGGCGGAAGCTCACTTACACGCCGCCGATTTCGCTCCGATGCAGGGAGCTATCGAACGACAACAACAGCCGATATTTCAAGGATCGATCAAATCCATCTCAACAGCCTCTCGCATAAAGGATCTAACAAAATGACTGACATTTTAGTTCGGCATGCCATTCAACCATCATCAGCTGGAAGTGCGCCTCAGGACGTGGCCTGGCATCAGCTTTGGCCCACGTGACGCTCGGGAGTGGCAAGGCCCCGCCAGACCCTGGGCGGCGACATCATCAAAATTCTGGCCTCAGAAAAGGGCGAAACCCCAACTTTGGACATCGAGCGCATCACGCGACCCTGTAAGGCTCTCTAGCCGGGCAATTGAAACACTCAGTCGACAACTACCAGAGGTGGCAACTAAGAAGAGGACTGTCGCCTGCATACTCGATCGACGACCGCAGCTCCCGACCGTCACGGACCGCAAAGACCCCGATAGCTCCGAGAAGCTCCCACTCCGAACCTCCGTACCTCTCCAAGGGCCGGTGCCGCGCTTCTAGTGTTTAAAACCACCTGGACCATCTCCGACTCATCTAGAACATTGCTTTATTGCATAGGGTTCGAGTCTCGGACGCCACAATGCTACGACACCTACTACAAGGCTCTGGGTCTGCTCAGCAAGCCTCGAACATCATGAAGGTGCCATCGGGCGCCTGGCAAGGTGCTTGGCGACGCCTCTATACCACCACACAGCGCAGCATTGTTCGGCGTAGCCCGATCAACTCCGGTGCCTCGCGACGCTCTGCGACACCGCTTCACCCGTTGCAGCCCATAGGATTGCGGGCGGCAGCACCTGGATGGGCGCCGGCATCCAGGAGAGGCTTTCGCTTCTCCGCTTGGAGGCGTAGCACCACAGACGGAGAAAAGGCAAAGCCCCTCTCACTGTCGCAACGACTGAAGAAACTGTTCAAGGATTACGGAAAGTCCGCTATTGGCGTGTACCTGGCCCTCAGTGTTCTAGACTTTCCCTTTTGCTTCTTGTTGGTGCGCATTGTAGGCACCGACACGATAGGTATGTTTCAACATGCAAAAAGCGCCGAACAAATCAGGCTCGGCCGGCTCCGAACAAGTTTACTGATCCAGCCATTTTTGGCGAGGTTGCAGGCAAGATTGAGCACGCAGTCGTGTCCACTGTCTCCCAATTCATTCCCGACTCGATCCGACAAAAGTGGCGCGATTACTGGCAATCTGTCAAGAAGACGGAATCCGATACCCTTGGCAACGGGGATGTTAGCGAAACGGTGGAGATGATGGGATGGGGTGTTGAAAAGGCCCAGGAACATCACGACGAAGAAGCCAGTAGGTTGCCCATTCGCATTTTCGTTGCAGGATTGTCAGGTCACAAGTGGACTGTCTAGACCCATGCGGCGTTTGAATTCTGGCTTGCATTGTGAAGCGTCGGCGGCTAACAAGGTGCTTTTCTAGGTCTGGGAACACAGTTGGCTCTTGCATATGCCATCCACAAGAGCTTCATCTTCCTGCGAGTCCCACTTACGGCGGCGCTCACGCCCAAGATTGTCAAGAAGCTTCGGTCATGGGGTTGGAACATCGGAAAGAAGGCATAGTCGCCAGATTTCTTGATCAAGTCACGCATGCGACAACCGTGCGGGTCCTTTACGGTCAGAAATGGAGACTTGGGGGCGATGAAGATTTGTCCATACTCAACGAAGCGACGGCGAGAAGCTTCGCATGTACGAATACCTGGCAAATAAGGCTCTCATCGTTGGGATAGCCGTTGGACGGCAAGCGGCTATCAATACTCCACACCGGCTTAACGGCGAGTCAAGCATTTGGGCGTTTTGAAAATAGCGGGATAAAGCTTACACTGTGGAGGCTCAGGGTTTGATGGGAGGCGGCGATCAAGGATGCGAGCAGCTTTTTCACAGTCTTGTCATCTGAAAGGATGGCTTTTGAGGCTGCAAATCTTTTGCCAGCGTAGCCGAGCATATGCAGGGAGAGTGTAGATTTGACTTTTGGGGGCAGAGCGGTTGATCATTTTGTAAACTACATGTACAGAAGGGGGTAGACTAAGTTAGACCAGGATAGACTTGGAGCCACTATTTTTATGCTGATTCAAAGTAAAATACCTTCTTTTTGTGTGCTTGCAATACAAGTACTGATTCGAAATAGAGCTTGCACTTGCAGCCTGCCTTGACCCTTTCTTGTCATGTCCCTCTGTGGGTGACGGGTGTACTGCGACAAAAATGGCAAGGATTGGTTCAGTGACATGCATGAGTAGCGCAGAATTTCCTGGCCATACTTGCCTGACAGCCAGCCAGCCCCAGCAAAGAAAGCAAAAAGAAAAGAAAAAAACTGTTATTGCGATTAAAGTTTGGCGTTGCAGGGGACGGACGCCCAACCAGACTGTGGATTTGAGGGCCGCACTGCACTGGGTGGGCGAGATTTCCCCCTCAAGTAGCTGCCATGTACACATGCAACTCCCTCACGCCGGACTACTCGGCAGTACACATGAATGTGAATTGAAAGAAAAGAAAAAAAGCAATAATAAGAGGGGAGGGGGCGAGAGGTACGAACTGGAGCGGCCGGGTATGTGACGAGAATGTTATAGAACCCGCTGCCAAGAAAAACGTCTTTTCGCTTCCCGCTTGACAGGTCTCTTTTTATTTTATTTCATTTGGGTCTCGGCGGCGGGCATATGTGCGGAGTGCATTTTTCCTATATATGTTATGGATAATATAGATACCCTGAAATTACTCATGCGTCAAGACAGAGCATCTGTGACCCCCTCCGACCCTCTGTCTCTCTTCGCCTCTCGCACGGACGCATAATTCACCGGTGATGAAGACGGAACAAAGGCCAGAGAGGGGATGGATAGAAAGCCGTGCAGGGCTGCAAACCCGAAAAGGGAAGGAAGAGCCGTTGTCCCAGTGCATTTCGTAGAGAGCGCGGACCGTTGAGGTAGCTGGCTATTCCAACCCTCCCTCCCCCTCCAAGACCGTGCGTCCACAGTTGGGAATCGTGCATGATTTGCTTGTTAGGTCTGTCCGGTCGGCCGACTGGTCTCTTTTGGCCTTGGCCCTTTTTTCTTCTCCGTGTTCTTCTATGGGTCTGCCTGATATGACACTCGCCCAAAAGCCAGCCAGCCAGCCAGCCAGCCCCTGGGACAACTAAAACAAAGCAACGCCCCCACGTAAACCTTGAGCGTCGTGTCGTACTGAGTACGAATTTCCCTTCTCGACGGGACGGCTGGATAGTGGTTGGCTGGCCCTGCGCCCGTCACCGCGATGACGACGACGCAAGCCACTCCCTCGTTGCAAAACCACCTAGAGCAGGGGATCCATTACACCTCGCCCTCCCGAACAAGAAGGCATAGGGGTCTGTGGCGGCCCGGGGCTCAGTCCAGTAAAGTTTTGCGGCGCCACCTACTCACACGCCGCCGATGGAAGCGGCTCACCTGCCCGGACAGGCAAATGAGAGGCCAACGGCATATCCTCCTGTTTTATTAAGACAGTATTTCCTAAAATAAGGAAATGCCGGATTACAGTGGCTTACACGCTCCCAGGATTTAACTTCTAGCTGTCCCCTTCCCCTTGGCGAAGCGGGTTGATTGGGCGGCAGAGACGCTGACTCTTTTACCTTTGTTAGCGTGAGGCTGCTGGCTGAAACGAGCGCGACACCGCTAGACTTTTCTTGAACAGTGAGGCTCGCCGTTGCAACGGTTACATCATCCACCCATCTTTTGCACTATTGTTTTGGTTTTGGCTGGATTGCTTTTGTCGCCCTCCTCATCCACAAAAAAAGAAAGAAATGAACAAACGTAGCTCTCCAAACCCTCCATGCCTCCTTTTAGTAAGCTAGCCACAGCCCAGAGAGTTTCCGTCGCCAAGCCTGGTCACGAGGTTGAGGTCTGGGCTAATAACGGTGGTTGTTGGTGATCACAGACAGCCGCCCAGCACCACCGGAGGAACACGGCAAAAGCTTATTTATTATGGCGGAGAGGATGATGGTCACCGTTGCCGTGACGCGGCGGTGGCCCCCAATACCAACAGGCTACCAACACCTTGACGTAATCGTGAACACGGTCGAGGCAGAAGCAACTTTGTTGCTGAGAGATGCGTGTAGCGTGATCTAGAGTTGGGCTGTGCCGTGATATAGAGTTTGCTGCTTCTTGGCCCCGTTATGCTTGCTAATGCCACCCTGTCAGCTGAACACTGTAGAGCCCAGCTCAGAACGGGATTGTCTCTGGCAGATTATCATAATAGCAGGATTGTTAAGGCGGTAATAGTAGGACCAAATAAGAAGCTTTTTCGTATAAAATTGATGTGTTGAGACATGAGCAAGTGACAAGCTTTTGACGCAGGCCGAGAGCCTATTCCGCGTCCTGGTATGCCCGCGGTTGGCTCTAGCTTCTATGCAATTTGGTGCTTGTGGTAAAGCAGCAGGTCCGGACAGTACAGTCGCTGGCATCTCACTCCCGCAAATTCGGCCCTCCAAAATCCAAATTTAGCAATACAAGCCTTACTCAGCCCGATCGAATAGAAATCGAAACAGGGTTTGGTATCCTCAAGAGCCTTGGCACTTTTCCTGCAGTATCAAATACGAGTTTTATGACGTTCAGACTTGTGGTGGCAGGTAGCGCGGCCTGAACACGAGCGTCGACGTTGGCGAAGAATAGCAGCTGCGTCAAGTAGTTACTTGAAGAGTCGAGTTGAGTCAGCAGTAAGTGGTTGCCTACGTTGACAATGACTTGATTGCAAACTCTTGTCACTGAATCGGAGCAGATCCTTGTAGATACTAGTTTCGAAGAATTGTTTTTTTAATCCAACTTTTTTGCCCCTTCACTTCGAGGCCATCGCGGGCAGCATTCCGCGGTTCGGAACCCTGTACATCGGCAATTGCATTCTGTCAATCGCCAAGAACTGACACGCACCGGATATCGCAAACTTTAGAAACTGTGCTCCATCATCGTTTCACTTTGAAACAGTGAAATAATAAGGGATGAACGGCTTGAACAAGCATTTCTACCACCACGGCGGACACGCGGTGAGGAAGAGAGAATGCATACTCGAACCGGGGTATATCTCCTTGTTGTGCACGTCTGGTAAGCGAGGGGGGGACTGTCTTGCGAACTGACTTGTCTGCAGAAAGTCTATTTTGCGACTCGTGGAGGCAGGCCGGCTGTGCCAGCGAATCCGTTCTCTAGGGGCCTAAGAAAATTGCTTCAAATCAGATATGTGACAAAAATAAGCCAGCTAGGCAGGGTCAAGATATCAGTCAGACTAAGCAGCCCAAATTCCAACACATGCTCGAGATTTCTCGGCATCGACCCCGGTCAAAGGAAGATTTGACAGGACGCCACTTGGCCGAATTGGGCAGCGGCTGAGACGTGAGCAGACGCAAGTTGAAAGTTAAACGGTTCGGGCGGGGGGGGCTCTCTTCGAGGAAATTACAGAAGAAGTGCTCGTGGGAAAAGAGTCACTTCATGCCGATCGTGTCTCGGTAGACGCCCGAACTAGCGACGGAAGCCTCAGTTTTTACCCACGGACGATTGAGCAGGTTTGTATCTTAGTGCGACAAAGGTTGCAGGCCCCCTGCCGGCCGGCGTTCGTGGCGATTATACTTAGAATGCATTCGTCACCATAGGGATCTAAACTCCGTCCGGTTCTCTGGTGAGGCCTGCTAGCTCAACGGGAGCTGTTTCCTGATTCGTGCAATTCGCCCGGTAGCTGCTTCCGTGAACTTGAGGCGAAACGCGTTAGTGGGACGCAGGACCGGTATCTCAAACGGAAGAATAGGAGGGCCAAAAGAAAGTTTTGTCGCTCAAGAACTGTGTTGGAAGCGGGCTTTGTCTCGAAACCTCAAAGGGTACTTTGGCGTACCAGCGAAATAGAGTTTGGACTTTGTGGATACTAGCCTGCCAGCTGGGGCGCCTGGCGAGGCGCAAAAAAGTCACAAGAGGAGGACGCTACTACGGAATCGCTGGGACGGTGCCTGGCAGCGGGCGTCATACACGCTCAGTTGCTTACCAGTAGCTTGGTTGCTTGGCACCGATTTCTCGGGAAAGGAGTCGAAGCTCCAGCGACCTAATCAGATTGCGTGTTTTGGTGTGTCACATCACCAACGCGCTTGAAATTACGAAATACGAAAATACAACACTCCTGGTTGTGTCAGCCTCAGGCTCAGCTAGGACGGAGAGGAAATTTCTGTCCCTTGTGCACAAGGAACCCTCGGCAGCTCGGCCTGTGAATGATGTTCCTTGAGGATTCAGTTTCTACTGGTAAAAGAGGAGAGAGAGCCACCATATACAGTGGGGGAGCGAATCTTTCGAGAAGCACTGCAGAACGATTGCGAGCAATGGGAAGTGATGGACGGCAGTGATCGGGGCCGCATGAACCTTTTACGAACGCTTGGCACGGTTCGGTTGCGGGCTGGAGCACGGCCTTGAGGTAGCTTTGTGTGCTTTTCAATTCTGACAGCTAGATTCTGCTACTGACGGTTTAGTAGTAGACAACAAGGCGCTGGACAGGGACAATAGATATGCCGCAATGGGGCTCACCCGGCGAATGGTAGCTAACGTCCATCAGCAACTGAAACTCTGGATAGCCAACCAACTTGGACGTCACCCCGTCGCATTGAGAGCACGAGCCCCAAGGGTCTAGCTTCGTCAACTCGGTCAGGAAAAAGAAAAAAAACGACTTGCCGAGATCTTTCTTTCTTGGATAGCCTGCTCCATAATCGGAATGCAGCGCCGTGGGGACGAGATTCCTTGTGCCGAGGGGCGTGATCCTTGCATGTATGGTTCCTCATTGTAAGTGGCAACTGGAAAAGCCAAAGCTTCCCTCCCAACTGGTCTGCAACGATACCAAGTACGCTGATCCCAATTGGCAAGCGGGCCGTGAAACTTAGCCCAGCCTCTCAGAAGCTCTCTCGTCTACAGAGTTTCCATGGACACACGGGCGCAATTGTGATGCAGCCTCGGCCACTTGCCTGCCGGCCTAGCCACTGGCGTGCAGGGGTTCCTTGGATGACTGATTTCGTCCGATAACAGGGCCTTTACGTGGAAAAAGAAAATCAACACACAAAAGCGAATAACAAAAAAGGAAGGAGAGTAAATACCAGTAGATACGCCCAGGTACGCCCAGGTACGCCCAAATCTCTTTACGGCAGTAAATGGATCGTTACAACACGCCCCAGTCCACCAGGAATCCGAAAAGCCGAGCGTTTGGCGCAAGACCTAGATGAACCACCAACCATACGCTAATGCACTGGCCAGATGCTCGACGAACATCGGGCCAACATGGGACGTGCCCCTACTGCAAGTTGCGCGCCTGCACGTAGCCGTCTTGGGCGTTGGCGTCACGCGAGAGCCAATGGTTTCCTGAGCTGCTTGACGCTATGAGACGGTACGGAGGGGCGCCCATGGCTGACCCGTCAAGAATCTCTACTCTGGACCGGGAGGGGGACAGGCGCAAAGTCTCCACGATGTACGGAGTAATGGCAGCTAGACCAACTAGCAGGCAGGGGCCTCCTATTCCAGGACTGGTGCTAGCTCATGAACTTGGTCCATTTGAGGCGGGCTGAGGGAGGGGAGGGCGGGCATGGAGCCAACATTGTGGCATAAATTAATCACGAATTAGTCGCTATTGTTTGCCATGTGCCAACCATGTGCAAATCACTCAATATACGCGCACGTGTTGACATGCCCCGAAACATATACGTGTCTTTTTATCACTGTGATGCTGTTTATGCTTTTTTGTCTGTAAGTGAAGCAAACGAGAAATAGTCGTTCCACATTTGGCTTGGTCTTGACCAGTTCCGCATGATAAACAGGCAATATCTGCATCTGCAGCATTGATGCAGCTTAGTCGCACCACTTGGGCTCGAGATTCAGCCAATGGTCCGCAGCCTTGTACCCCAAATCATCCGTGCGGACAGGGGTCACAACAGACGATCGCCACTCGGCTTCACGCGGGCCGTTGCCAATTCTTTTCGTTTCCCATGCATCGTGCCGGAATTCATTAACCGGGCGTCGGCTCGTCGCTTATGGCTCTGAAACCAGCGTCCGCGAGTCTTGGGTTGAGTCAAGTGCCCGCATGTGTTGTCTAGTTATGGAACTTTGCCGAGGAAGAAGAAAAGGGTGGTGGAATAATAGAGGACAGTCTCAATGATTTAGCACACCAAAGATGACAGCCGCTAAAGATTTAAAGTTTACAAGGGGGGCCTGCTCTTGGCCGAACAATGAAAGGCGCGGGCATTGGCCCGGTTTGGGCCAAGCCGCCAGGGACGTACTTGCCAGCCAGCGCCCTAGCGGTAGGGCTTGTGCTAAATGGTTGGGTAGCTCGTACTCGACTCCTGACGGTGGGAGAATGGTGATGCTACAAAGTTTGGAGGGCTACGTTACTGTATGTCACTGCTGACACGGGGGCGAAAAATTGCCGGAGATGCAAAAGGCAGGACAAAAGGACCCCACGCTACCAAGGCGGATGGTGGGTGACCGTTTGGCGCTCATAGATCGACTTGGCTCCATATCAAGAGGAAAGACACGCGTATTGCATTGTAGCGCCAGTTAGTACGAGTCGCGAGCGCATCTTCCATCGTTTAGCTGATTCGGTTCTGTGCCAAAAGAAGTACTGTTTGCTGGTCTTGGGCAGAGAACGAGATTGCGAGAGGGTATCTTCAAATCAGCAGCCTGGTCGCAGGTACGGAACATGCCGTAAACTGAACACAATCGAAAAAAAAGACTGGCAGCTAGTGAGTGCCACGGCCGAAGCCACAATGACATGTCTCAGCTCGATTTGCCGCAATACTAGCCGTGGTCTGTATGTAGTTGTTAGATAATGTGATCGACCAGATGGCGGATGGTTGCGAAGCAAATTAAGTAAAAGAGGGATAAAACAAGTAAAAAAAACCTAGTCTCGATCCTCAGGAAGGGAATCAAAGGCGAGCATCTGAGAAAACTTGATCGGCACTCCATAGCCCTGCATCGGGAGCATGGCGTTCCGAAGGGGTCAAGGCGGCGAAGAGATATCCCAGCGGCCCAGTAACGGTGTGGGAGTGACTGAGATGAGTGGGCACATGTGTCCCGTACCTTGAAGGGGAGCTTTGTCTCTGAGCGAAACAGAAAAGATGGTTGGAGGCTCCGCAACAGAATCAAGCTATTGGGGAACTGATTCATCGTTTCTGCAAGTACGGGGTCAACTCTAGTGCCAAGCAGATGAATCTGTGAATGTCACTAAATGCGACTAAATGCGACCAAATGCGACTAAATGCTGAGTGGCATTTACCCCATACGCCAGATGACATTTGTGATTAGCCTGCATGTCATCGCAAGCCCTCTCTGGTGACATGCTGCATGTATGGAGTACCTGCCGTCGAATGCGAAGTGTACTTAGATTGCAGCGCCGTTATCCATCCCCGTTGGGCATTGTGGCGAGACGCGGACATGCATGTCACTGCCCCTCTGCAGTCCACGTCCACCCCCCCAGCAAGTGCAGGGGAAAATTGAGACGACGCTGCTAGATAGATGCGGCGGCCGCCGAGCCGCGGGGGGCAGATGTAGAATCTGTCTTGGCTGCCGTCACAGGCCCGTATCTTGGAGACACCATCTTCTAGAAGCGCCAGTCACCGCACAAGTCAGGCACCTGCATCCGGTCCGCAATATTTCGTCAGGGACAATGTCAGAACCTTTTTTCCTGCCCTCTTGAATGAACGGAGAGTATCCGTACCACGAAAGCCTGACCAACTGGCTTCCTTTGACAAAGAGGAAGCGGGTCAAGCGTAAAGTTTAAAAATTTATGGCGCGCCCTCTGGGCCGGCCGGAGGCAAAGGGCTTTTCACCACCGAGTCGGGCTCACAGGAAGGGGAAGAGAGTGGAGGGGCTCCAACACCAAATCCCTTCCGAGCCTAGGCGGTTTGGCCATACATTCGGCCGTTGGAAATGACCCAGGCGGCTGGGACTCGTGCCGCTCGCACGGGATGGAGCCGATCAGGAACCAGAGTTGTCGGTAAGAAAACGTAACATGCACGATTCAAGAAAGAATTGAAAAAATTTCATCTAATGGGGCAGAGTTCTGCCAGTGGAGGCTGATGCTGCAGATAGGCGAGATTGTGGCCTCTATGTCGTCCTCCGTCTTTAAAAGCTGTGAAGGTCTACAGTCGGGGTTTGACATGGATCGACTAGTCTGTTACAACAAAACATTGTTTCTAGTAGCAATCACCAAGTTCTAATGCCTTGTAACCAACTTGGCATTTTGCAAGGCTCCAAGGAGAGATGACTGTTTCTTCCATGAGGGCAATTGTCACGTCGACTTGGTTCAAAGTAGTCGAGACAAACCACAGGATGAAGATTCGAGCCTGGAACAGAAACCGATGCGGCGGACCACTGTATCGGAACTGCACCGCTTATCACAATTTCCCCTGGGTGTGTGTGGCCACTCTTGAAAGAGTCAGGGCGTCAGGGTTTTGCTGGTGGTGGGAGAGAAAATAACGCAGTGTGTAGGCAAGTCGCACCGAAGGATGCTCTTGTGTAAGAGTGCCCACGACTCCTGCGGGCAGCCGTGTCCTCCGAAGCGCTTCGGATTTGGGTCACAGTAAAGGGCTTCGCCCAGTGAGTAGCACTGGTGTACCGTGCGTGGGCACAGATTATCTGGACTTTGTGGGTTAATGAAAGCAAGATGGAGACAAAGAAGAAAGCTGTGTGGATGCAATGGCCAGCCGTGCCTTCTGTTACGTTTCGGCCTGGAGGAGCCGGCTAAGCCGGTGCCGTTTTAATGAGTTTTGACAGTTGCCAGCGTCTTGTATTATTAGGTATATGACCAGGGCTAAGGCTGGAGGATGGGAGGGGCCACAGTAAAATAGAAGACTTATGGAAGCTTGCAAAGAACACTTCTAGCCTCGATCCAGACCTCGCTGGACCGGCCTTGCTTGCCCACCCGTCCCCCAGCTCTGGTTCTTGCTCCCTCCCAGTGGGCTTGTTACCCAGCACAGAAACTCTGAAATTTGGGTATCCTGCCCTTTGTAGTTTGCTTGTGTTGGATGAACAAAGGGGCGAGCCTCGGGGATTCTCCGTCAGAAGCCAAATCCGGCACGGCGATTATCTCATTGGGGAGCTGCTCCCTGAGCCGAGCTCACAACTCAGTAGCTTACTTCTGCGTGGGGGTTCTAGCTTTTGGTGACGAGCACCACGCCGACATTTCGAGCTTCGCCTCATCAGCACCAACTGTAATTTTAGATTTACCAAGAAAACCTTCGTCTCTAGTTTCAGCAACCTGAGTAATTACCGTCGCTTCGGCTCAAAGCCCGCACTGGAGGAAGTATGTTGTGGAATCTTGCTCGCTGTCAATGCCGCGACTGCTGAGTAACGTTTCTTTTTTAAGATGTGCGCCCGCATGTCAAACGCTCCTTTCCACAGGCAGGCGCCGAGTATGATTCATTTACGTCCAAGTACAAGCCATGTGTGGAGTCGCGAGCCTTCACCGAGCCCATCTAATAAGGCAAGCTTTCCCCTGTATTGATTGCTGTTGCATTCTTATGCGCTCTAGATTGTATCATGCACGCTCGACTCTTTGTACTTTGGCGGAGCTTGGCAGGTATGGCGCGCTTCTCGGCAAGGGCCATGTATAACAGAAGGGCATCCCAAAACATGGGAAACAGCGTCTAGTGATGCGCAGGCGAACTCTATTCCATGTTGTTTGCTTATATTCTATATCATCAATGCTATTGAGTACTGACCAGAGCCTTGTTTACGCACGTAACAGTGTGGCTACTTCTTTTAGTAGCAGGCGCACTTTGCTCAAATTTGGTGGCCACTGAGTTCCCCGACGGGTTTCACGGAAGAGAGAGAGAGAGCTAAGACAAGTCAGACATGAGGATGATGCGGCTGGGACGTGGCGGGCGGCAAGCCGGCATACGTACCGCAATAACGCCCAGAAGTGAAGAGACAAGGTCTCAGAGTGACAAGCTTCTTCGGATCCCAGGTGCTCCGCTGGCGCCGCTCTTTTCCTGTGGCCGCCGCCGCCCGCAATAAGCTTTTGGCTGTTGGGATTGCGGTGGTTTTAGCGTTTGGCCAGGCATTTCTTCTGACTAGCACCAAAGCATGTTTTGGCCGAGAAGGCAAATAATAGAAAAGCAAACTTTCGAAAGCAGGGGCTAGCACGAAAATGCAGCGTCCTGATTCGTGGATTGCTTATACGGCAGCTAGTCAGTTGGCACACATATGGAGTGACCATGTGGCCAACAACGCGCGCAAGAAGAAAAGCGTATTTGCCATTCTCCCTCGCTCTGCTCCCACCGACGATGACTGGGTCGCTGTTGGCAGGCTGGCCCCCAGCATCGTCTTACTTTGGCGCGGCCGTTAGACTTTTTCTCGACAACAGCAACAGGCTGCGCCAGCATTTTCCGACGATTTTTAAATTTACGAATAAGCATTCTCGTGAAATTAGAGTTGCATCAGGCGGAAGGCTCGACCTGCTATCCTGGCGAAACTCTGTATATTCATGTCCATATATATGCCTGCTCTTGCTTCGACCCAATATGAGAGACAGCTCTACAGTATCTAGAGTCTGACACGTATTACTATTATCATTTCAGCCGTTAACGCATTTTGCGCCTCGTCATCATCCCGCTCATTAAAAAACGCACACGTACCACTCTGAGAAGCCTCCGGTGCGCCCAACGCGAACGCTTCAGAGCCTCTTCACAAGAGCCACCACCACCACTCGCTGTTGAACTAGCACAACCACACATTGCAAGTCCGCAAGCCACGGGCAGAACCATCTCGTCATACCCCAGGACTTGCATCTCAACCTGGGCCTCCCTGCGACCATCTTGTATCACATTTGCGCCCACCTACACGCCACCATCCTTGAGTGAGCCGGATTATCTGACAAGAGCACAAAACAGGGCTAGTCATTACAACTAGTTAATTACAAGGCTTGCCAGCAAAGCAAGTGCGACAGCGATACGACTCTACCAGCACACACTCGCGCCGAGCAGCAGTCTTGCCCCCACCATTCAGAGGTGCAGAGGATCCCCTGAATTCTGACTGCCACCTGCCTTGGCCTCGCACCCACAGTTTGATCGCTGGAAACCAACTTTCGGTCTCTAGTTGCTTTTGCAGAACAGAGAGCTAGTCCCAGGCTTGCACTCCGCCCGAACTCACAAACCTTCCTCACACCCTCTCCACACCCAGGCCGCCCCGCGGGTCCCCTTGCTCTCCGTCGCCCAAATTCTAGCGGCACTCAAGTACCAGAGGTACTCCAAGTACTGTGAGCACTACCAGTACAAGTTGACTACTTCAGGAACCGCCTCTGTCCATACACCCTCACGCCCCTCCAGTCCACCCGACACACCCACACCCACAATCTTGCCTACACTCCCTCCTCCATCACACTTCTGAGCCCGCTGCAAGCTGTCTGCAAGCTACACATATAATAGTACATGCCCTCGCTGCTTTCCCAATCTTAAAATCCTATGTTGACCATTACTCCTCCTGAAGCTCATCAGTCTCTCACCTGTTCACCTCAGAGCCTATTCACTTCCTTCCATAACATCGACGCCTCTTCCACCTTTCCTTCTTCCACCGACGACGTCACCAACATGCCTCACCGTCTGCCCGACCCTGACTCCCTCGTTGCCGGCGTCCCTAGCACCAGCCCTACATTTGCTCTGAAGATGGGTTCCTCACAGCCCGCCATGTCGGACGTCTCCCAGGCGCTCGAGATTGCCCGCGAGAGCCCTGCTGGCGCTTCGGACCCTACCGTCGGCAAGATTCTCGACCAAGCAATCGCGCACATCTGGAGCAAGATCCAGGCCAAGCCTGACGACTATGTCATGACCCGCGAGGAGTTCTCCGTCTTCAACTACTTCCAGCACCGTTTCACCGGAAATAAAGCTGCCGCCGCTGCTCGCGCCCGTTTCTGGGACAAGACCAACGCCTAAGAAGTGCGCCCTGCTCGTTACACTGACGGCGGACAACGCCACCAGCCCGCCCGAGGGTGCCACTCCAAAAGAGACCCGGCACGCATGCACCAAAAAAACCAGGCGATTTATTCCCTTGCATCATTTTACATATTTCCTCCCAACATTATCTTTGCTCATCCATTCGACTCTTGGGCGTTTGGCTTTGGATCGCAACGTTGCGCTCGCCAGTGCTCGAGACAATGCAACGACGCAGGAGGAAGCAAGAGACCCCCACGATGGCCACTCTGCGAGTGGAACAGGTAGCGCAAAGCGATACAAGGCTGGCGCACTTGCTCCTTTTCTCCCTCGAACCATGACTTCGCTTGCTATGCGCCTGTGAACTCTCAGCGACTGAGACTTGCAGGCTGCACATCACACCACGAGGCACCCCCACGCTGCCAAGGATGACGATACATGGCAACCAAGACAGCCAAGACAGGGATATGTCTTTGGTGCAGAAGCTTTCCGGAGGTCGTTGCAACTACCGATTTGAACATCCGAACCGGAAAGGGAACCTTGGGACAGCCGGTCAACAAGGCTATGCTATGGCCATCAGTTTGCTATACATGGACAGATGCACGACAGTGCCACCAACAGGTAGTCCACGGGATGTATTCCCAAGTCGGCCAAAATTATTTTACGAGACATGACCATCATTTATTCTTTCACGCATTGCATTCACCACAGGGGGATATCTGTCTATTTCACATACACTTGCTCTATTTCTATCTTCATGCACCAATTTGAATGTACGCAGTTTCCTCGAAGCATACTTGGCTAGTTGGTTAGTTGGGTGAATGCACTTGAGATGGGAACCATGATACCCCCTTTTTCTTGAAGAAATCTTTCTAGTTCAATTTTTTAAAACTTTACTTCACTCAAGACTTGCCTCATGTACTTGATACCACTGCCTGATAGTGAACACTTGGCGCATTGAAATTGCTCTCATTTCACTTGGTTCTCAGAATGTAACGTGCCACCACTGACAAGAATAGGATTCGCACCTCGAACCAACCACGTGCGACAGCAATACAATGTGCTCTGACACTGGAAAATGACTCGAAAAATAAGACTAGCAAGCAAGCTACTTTTTTTATGCACTGCGCACGCATGTCACTGGATAGACGACGAAGAAAAAATATGGACTCTTGTCAAGGTGCGAGATTGGCCGCAGTCCCGGCAACTCGGGTCGAACAAAGGATCGTCCAAGATGTTGACCTGAGCGCGCAGGAGCGGTGGAAGAAGAAAATTGTGGAAATGGAAAAAAGAACGGACAGGGGCATGTCGATTTCGCAATCGAGTGGCGAACGCTCAACCTGTCACTGTGTAGAGAGCACCACCACCACCAACCACCGCTCGTGGCGAACAAAGACTCTCGAGTAGAAGCCTGTCAAACTTTAAATTGGCAGCCTTCCTTGCATGTGCTCCGTGCATAACCCACAGACCCGTGGATTTGATTGAACAAAGATGCAAGCGAGAAGCGGCCCTCGGTGTATTCGTACGGGCGATGGCAGGAAGACGGTGCTCTAGCCGTTTTACGAGGAGCCATCATCCCTGTCGTTGTCAAAATTTCGACGGGCTACGTGGGCACTGTCCGAGTCATACCCGAGCTTTGAAAATGTTCTTTGAATGTTCTAGCATCTATTCCCGAGCGCTTCTACGTCGAGGACCCTTAGGTCCGCGGCCAGGTACAGACCTGGGCCCCCCTCCCCCTCTTCTTTACATTCCGTGCTGAAACCGTTGCATTCGACGACCCCTCCTTGCCTTGAATTCCGCTGAACCATTGGCTTCCGACACCTAGGGCACATCTGGCGTTCCGTACTCATCTCCATCGATTGGGCAGCCCGGAGATGCAAAATCCCCGCTCCCCGTTTCAATGCCGTCGTTCGTCTTCGGCAGTCGCTAGGCAAACACGGATGCAAGTGTTGTGTGTGCGTCTCTCTCTCTCTCTCTCTCTATTGGAACGGGGAGGGGTCCCCTTTCTTTCCTTTCGATTTTCTTCTTTCGGCCATCCGAGGCTTTGCTCTATACGGCGTCCCTTCTTTTTTTGAATAATGATGAACTTTTTTTTATAGTTGTTTCATGAGAATGTCGTCGCGCTGCACGATGCTTCCCACCGTAAAGTCGTGAAACCCAATGGCCGAGTAGCCCAGCTTGGCATACACACGGGCGGCGGCGCTGTTCTCCTCCCACACGCCAAGCCACATGTGCGTGAACCCTTCGCTGCGGGCAATGTCCTCCATGGCACCGGCGAGCCGACTGCCGATTCCTCTGCCGTGGTGCGCCATGTCGACGTACAGCCGCTGCAGCTCGACCGTCGAGGCGACGTGGGCAAGGCTGGCGACGCAGGGCTCCGCCGCCGAGCTGCCCCGTGTCAGCTGCGCGAAGCCTACTACCACTCCTCCTTGTTCATCGTTCGATGCGCTGCTGCTGCTGCTGGACTTGGCAGCGTCTGTAGAGTCCGCGCTCGTATACTGGGAGCCGAGGTGGTGGTGGTGGATTGCCACAAAAATGTCTTTGGTGACGTCTTTTAGCTCGGCGGTGATGAGCGGCTCCGTATACGCGGAATCCAGATAGGCCAGGAGCTCCTCGTCCGGCACGGAGTGGCCAAAGGTGCCAGCAAAGACATCCCGGCCAATGCGGATGATGTCAGTGGTGTCTGCCAGGGTGGCTTTGCGAATCTCAATCATCTTTGTCCGATACTGCAGAAACGAAGACTGTGAGGCAGCAAGGCAGAGAGACTGAGCGCGGCTCTGGCATTTTTGAATCCCGGGCTTCACTGCGCGGGCTTTGTCCGCTATCAGTTAGTTTGCTAGTGGCCCATTGACGACATGGTCTGGCGCGCCCTATCCATTGACAAGCTTGTTGGTCTAGTTAGCCCCAGAATGCCCCAGAATTATCAAGAAAGCCACAAAGCAGCGGGTGATCTATTGACGAGCGACAGGACGACTGTATCGACTCGGTCTCGGCCATCTCGGAGGCGTCAATCTAAAGCATCGTTAATCTCATGTGAAAAAAAATGGTCCATGTTACTCCTACGACTTGGCATGCTACATCGGCTCGTCCACCGGCTCGTCCACCGGCTTGTTCATTAGCGCAAGTGTAGTAGTTAGCTATGTAGGGCGATTTGCTTGGCCCGTAAGGGGACGTTTCAGTGGACTGGCACAGTTAAAGTGCGACGTTCCCATCAGGGCCGGCCAACCAGCGCCAACCAGCTGTCTCAATTAGGCACGTCGGAGGCTTCTTGGCCGCCACTTCGGCTCTACTAAAGTCCAAGGACTATTAAGACACGAACGTCGAGGGAGTGCACTCAGTATTCGAGCTCAATCTTCAAATCCCTCCAATTCAGGCCGCCCTCTACCTGTCATCTGTCTCTCACTCCCTCTCCTCCCCTTTGTGCTGGGTTTGGTGGTGCTTTGATAAGCCTGCTGCCCGAGACACTGTCTTACACTGAGAGCCCACGAGCAACGCGATTGGAGGCGCGCCTGGAATTCTGTGCCCGCGCAAATGAAAGTCAATGAGGGAATCGACTCCAAATTTGCCAAGTTCAGTTTGGACCTGCCCTTTTGTCTGTCTCACTCCAGACATGTGCTTCACGAGGAGGCCGGCGGCTACTTTGTGGCCGG
Source organism: Akanthomyces muscarius (assembly GCF_028009165.1). Taxonomy (NCBI): domain Eukaryota; kingdom Fungi; phylum Ascomycota; class Sordariomycetes; order Hypocreales; family Cordycipitaceae; genus Akanthomyces; species Akanthomyces muscarius. The sequence goes on along the minus strand of NC_079245.1, from coordinate 3,331,435 downwards.
GTACTTTATCAAAGGCCCTTGTCTTTAGCTGCATGCTTTGTAAATTGATCGACTTGACCCTATATGCATCTCACGCACGGCCTGTATACCCCTCACAGCCATTCGACATTTCAATTTTTTTTCAACGGGCTTTGAAAGACGAACTTGCGATTCGGGCGCCTCTCCTGCGTCTTTTTCATTATTTGCTGGTAGACAAGACTTTTCCGTAAATGAACACAATGGCGCGCGTTACTTGGTTGGCAGTTGTCACGCTCTCGGCCATCGCGAAAACCGCGCTGGCAGCCACTGTCCTCCCGAGGGCACTCGACTACGAAGACCAAGCGTCTGTTCTAGAGTGCTTCCAAGTCAGTAACCCGGTTCTCTCTGATAAGGGTCTCGTCTCCGGAACAGATATTGTTGGGCCAGCAAACAACTCTGAGAAGCCTGTCGCGTCTTGTCAGCAAACGTTGATAACGTATTCGTTTCAAAGCAGTTATGGCCATCCATATGTCTGTAAGTGCTGAAGTTCTGCCAGTCGTGATGGCCAAACTATTAGCTCTCATCGGACCCTCGACTAATCATGCGGATGTTGTGGGAAGGGTAGCCGACTATTCTCCTCCCAGTTGTGACTTCAACCGTGTCGCGATGAATCTCACGGTTGTCTCTGAGGGTGTTCAGTTTGATCGTCTCGCCATCATGTATTTAGGTGACATCGAGGTATGGCGCACTTCAACCGCTGAGCCAAAGTCACATCCGGGCATCTCATGGACGTATTGGAAGGATATGACCAATTATCTCAGCTTGTGGAAGGGGCAGCAAAAGCTCATCTTTGACCTCGGTAATACCGTCAACGACCAGTACACGGGCGCGTTCAATGTCACATTGACGGCCACGTTTTTCTCGGTCAAGGCTACAGGTGAAGACGATCAACAGAGCCCTGCATCACAGATCATGCCTATTTCAGCGAAAAGAGGCAGCGACGGAAAAAGCAGTGCCTTTAATTACCCCGGCGATACTTCTGTCAGCCTCAAGATCCCTCAGGCCGCCGTCCGCGCGATTGTCTCCATCTCTGCCACCGGTCAGTCTGACGAGGAGTTCTGGGAAACCAACGTCCCCGACTCTATTCAAGCCAATGCCACAGGCTACTTTGGGAAGAGTGCATTTCGTGAGGCCAGACTCCTCATCGACGGGCAGATCGCGGGCCTTGCTTGGCCTTATCCCGTTGTTTTCACCGGTGGGATATCCCCACCTCTTCACCGGCCTATGGTGGGCATTCAAGCTTTTGATCTATTAGAGAATGAGATTGACATCACTCCTTGGCTTGGTTTGCTGTGCGATGGCTCGGATCACACCTTTAGTCTCCAGATTGTGGGCGAAAAGGAACAGAAACCAGGGTCCTACTGGATCATGACCGGCAAAGTATTCGTATGGACCGACGACGGCAATCAAACCACGACTGGGCCAGCACCGCAAGTCACCGTTGACCCCGTGAGCTTGAACGCGTCTGGGGGTGGAGACAAGGGAGGTCCGATCCTTTACCAGCAATCCATCAACCGCTCAATCCGTGTCAGCACCGAGCTCACCATTGCTGGCCAGAAGAAAAAGTATGCCTGGAACCAGCGCTTCTCCATGAAGAATGACGGGAACATTACAAACGGTGGAAATGATCAATCTGTCAACGCAATATACGAAGGCCAATCAACCGCCACCAGCGACTCGTCGCCGTACTTTTACGTTGGCTTCAGATACCCATTTGTGATGGAAATCACAACATCAAATGAGAAAGATTCCCTAAAGTTGACCACGAATCTGGAACAGGGCATGGATTTGACTGTTACCGGGATATCGGCCTTTGATTACGGCATCGGAGCCTTTGGCAACCGTCTCAAGGCCAAAGTTTCAGGTAGCGTACTGCAGACCACGCGCAAGGCCACAGCCAGCTACTACCAGGCCCCCGACGGCTCCAGGACCTCGGGCGAGTCTGAATCGCACCAAACCTACAAGTTTGGCGGCCGCGGGCCTTCCTCCAACACGACCAGCCAGCGCTTCAGCAACCTCGCGCCCCTGCTGTACAGCCGTGACGTCAAGGTAGTGGGCGACCGGCGTGTCAAGGACGACGTTTTCGTCTATCGCTCCAATTACAAGGGCCATCCTGACAAGATGAGCGCCGGCAAGTTTGTGCAGGGCTTTGCCCCCGTGCCGAACCCGCAAAAGCCCGGCATGGCCAAGTTCATGGGCAAGGGCGACCTGGCGAGCGGTGCAACTGAAAACTTGGCTGTTCAGTGGCAGACTTGAGTCTTCTCGGGATACAGACCCTGGCCCTTAACCCATTGTCCTATTTGTGCCAGCAATTGCATAACGGCACGGTCCCCCTCCTCCTCCTCACGGGACCGAGAGAAACTGCGGGACAGTAACGCGGGAAAGGGGCGAGGGGATCCCCTTCACTTGTTTCTGGCCCGGGAGAGAACGGGGACGGTGGTACATGGCTGGCCGGGGGGGGGGGGGGGGGGGGGGGGGGGGCGGTCATCGATCGCAGAAACAGCCCATAAAGATGGTGGCGAATTTGTTGCCACTAATGAGGAAAAGAACGCGGTGTGCTGGCGGACGGGAACCTTCATTTGGGATAAAGCGTCTTGATTTGCTCAGCTATGCGAGATTATTGGATTTCGTGTAGAAACCGTTGTCATTTGTGACTGCCGCGCGTTACATTAGATTTAGAGTTTGGCAGACCTATCACATGTATGGGTGCAGCGTTGTTCGACATGCAGGCGTGCGTTATCCTACTATATACCATTTTATTTCCGTCCCCGCTTCTCGCGTTTCTGGAAGTATATTGAGGCTAAGCTAGGGCTGTGAATGCCGCATTGTCTAAGCTCGCTGGAGTACCCCAATGGCCTGCGGAAAATGTCCTTTCATGTTTCTGCTCGGAATCAAGTCAAGTAAATGTCTGTCAGCTTTACTTACTTCGCTTGATGCAACTAAATTAGTCATTTCATCCATTTAATTGGTCATCAATGACAACACCGTTACTGCTTCTGCGCTCAACCCTGGTCCCTCGTCGGCTATATGATAGTTTTCCGCGGGGTTCCTTTCCAGTCACGTCGATCAGTCTTGGCACAAGGCCATGTAAATCAGTAGCGCGAATCTAAATCTGCCCCCCTCGCTTCAGGCTGAGATGCCCATCGTGTAGGTTCGCACAAAGTTGACGGTGGCAACGGGCGACCCCTGCCCGCGCCCTATGTGCCGCGGCATATGGCCGCAGAAGGCACGGCTCCCAACAGAGATGCTGAGTACGCCACTTCCAGCTCCACCGTGTAATTCTTCGCCTTGCATAACGGCTACCCATGCGCCTTCTCCGAGGCTATGTAATAAAACTGACCTCATTGGATGAACTTTAAAACTGGTGACTCCGTTCTAGACTTGTCAATCGGAAAGTGTTTTCGAGAAATAAGATGTCGTATAGCCTTGCATTGATTCGGAACTAGTCTGTGGCTCTTTGGGTTTGACGAGACTTTCGTCTCGATGTGGTACTCTCGGTCGAGGAACGTGTTGGTACATGGTACATGAGGGCGCGTGATCGGGAGTGTCTATATGAAAGCTTGAGCACCAATCGCAGAGATGATGGAACTTGCTTCGGCGCATCTCAAGCATATTGCCTGGATAAAGCGCATAAAAGAAAAATGTATCTTGTAAGTTCCTGGCGATCACATACAGCTTTGCTAGAAGTGTAGATTGTTGAGAACAAGTACATTTCTCCATTGCCTATGTATATACAATTGTTTTCGCTACAATATTTGAGCTGTCCTGCTCGCAACCACTTCAAATTGAAAATAAAAAGAAAATTGTAGTATTCGTAAATCATAGCATCTAGCATGTAGAGCCAGTGGTGAGGATGCGCTTGGCCTCCTGCGCATAAGTGCAGCCATTATTGACGTTAGCATCAGAGAAGCCCGCCGCCCACATCATGACACCGCCAAAGGCCGTATCAGACTTGTGCTCACCGACGAGCGAAGCAAGCTTCGTAGGCTCGAGATAGTACTTGGCGCCGCTCTGGGTGCCGGTGGCGCCGAGGGGCGAGGCAGGGACGCCGATGAAGATCTTGGCGTTGGACGAGGGCGTGTTGGCGACGTTCTTCTTCCAGTCGTCAAAGTTGATGGTGCCGTCGACGGAGCAGCCGGGGTTGTTGTAGAACTGGACCCAGAGGTAGTCAAACTGCGCCTGCGTGATGATTTCGTTCATGTTGGGCTCCGGGATCGGGCACTGCGGCGCGCCGGTGATGAAGTACTGGTTGGCTGCGTCCGAGGCAAAGTTGCCGCGCAGCTTGGCGATCATGGCCGGGTAGAACTGGTTGCCGCTGTTGCTCTCAATGTCAAAGTCCCAGCCGTTGACAAACGTACTGCCAAAGGGGCGGGGCACGCTGCCGTTGGCGCCGTTGAGGTTACCGTAGGCCTCCCACAGGTTCTGGCCGATGGTCTCGGCCTCGTCTTGGGAGGAGAGCGAGTAGGCGCCCGCGGCGCCGCCGAGAGACACGATGACCTTGACACCGTTGGATTTGCAGGTGTCGATGGCCTTGGCCAGGTCATCGCAGTTCTGTCCCTCGCCGGAGGGCGCAATGTAGCAGGACTGGCCAATGGTGCCAGAGGCAATTTTGTTGCCGTTGCCGTACTCGTATAGGAAGGAAAGCACAACAATGTCGACGCCGGCAGACTGGCTGCAGTAGGTGGCTAGGTCGTTGTTCTCGACAACACCGCCGCCGTTCTGGCCCCAGTAGACGACGTTCTGAGCGCCAGAGTCGGCACGGGTCGTGATGGTGTGAGGTGCTGCTGAAACGGACGACGCAAGAGCAGCCAAGGCAGTGAAGGTAGTCGGCGAACGCATGATGGATATGTAGAGCGTGCTCGAGGAAGAAAAGTTTGGGGTATATGTGTGTAGAATGGCACCAAATGTGCAAAGAAGTAAATGTATTTACAGAAAGGTGAATGTAGCAAAGGAATGACTGGTTGTAAAGGCCTTGAGAAGAGTGAAGAGAACGAAAAGAACGAGATTGTCTGAAGGAAACGATGTCCTTATATCCATCTCGTCTCTCTCCGTGATCCTACCAGATGCTACGACAGATTCCACCACAGCCATGGAAACGTGACATTCAACATGCGCATGCGTGGTATGGTGAGACGGCATGGGAATGCGCGCGGATCGTCGTCGCTTACATGCTCACGCCAATTGGCCATGGCGCGTTGCGTAGCGTGTTAGAGATGGGTTGTTGGCGGATGCACCAGCCTGTTGTCTGGCATTGCAGTCAGGACATGTCCATCAGCAGGACGGATTTCGGACTAGGACATGTCAACTCATCTGGCGTGCCGTTCGTTTTTTTGGGGTCCGGGGCGCCCTCTGTCTCAGATTGGTCCGCCCGTGTGACGGCGCCGGCATCACGGCGTCAAAAGCACTTGCCTGTTTAGGCAATGAGCGGCTGGCGGGCTGCAGCTGTCAACGGAGCTTTCGACTGATGCGGTTGAGAGATCTTCGACTTCTCCACTGTAGCATTCGAAAATGGGAGAGAGGGAAATTGATTGGGAAAAACTCCTGTTCGGTACCGCAGAGCAATTACTACGTCCGTGGATTGGAGACCCGGTCGAACAAGGACGGAAACAGGAGAGCTGCGCAGTCGAAGTAGTAGAACGATACACTTGTATTGGGAAATTCTCAGTCTCATTCACAATATTTTCTGAGGCGAGTCGCGATGCAGGTTCTTGGGTTATCAAAAGTTGCGCCAAGCGCATGAGCGTTTTCCATAACGGCTCCTGTTTTTGACCATCATTTCTCAGTTCATCATAGGTCGATAGGATCTGGACAACACTTGGAACATCAAAAACTCCCTAGAGTAGCTCGAGCCAGGTGCCTCATGAAAATCACTGTGAAAAATTAGCGACACTTCAGTAGCTTGCCTGGCCATGCTTGTTTGTTAGGTCCCGGTATGAGGATTCAAAATTATCAAACCCAAATAAGATTTTACGTGGTTTTATCGCCCACGACGCGTTATACTCCAGTTTTGACTTGTTCTCACTGTTCTCACTGTTTTGCTGTTCATGTGTCTTGAAATACCAGCTAATCATTGCTGGCGTATGCAAACTCCCAAACCACGTCCCCGGACGGACGAGCCCGACTGCAGCCATGCCGTAGAGAACGTAGTATACTTGCAGTCTCCTTGGAGAATGGAGATTTATTTCCACAAGTCCCTCAAAGTCGGCATTATCTTCCCGATATTCCACGAGGCCACAAGGCTTCGAACTAAATGTGAAACTCGACGACCCGCCCCACGATCGGCGCCCGTCCCCTGACTTGACCAGAGGTCGATTGGCCCTAGACAGTTCACCAGCTGAGCAAGAGATTGCGGCGGACTGAACAGAAAAAGAAAAGAAAAGGGCCGAGAGGGATGATGGGATCGCCGGCAATGGTGGTTTCCTTTCCATCGATGCAGCTGCTCCTTGAGAGGTTGCATGCTCGATGCAGATCTGTCAGTCCGGGGCCAGGTGCGTGGCCGTCGATTCATTCCCAAATGGCGCGCAGTGCCATGAGAACAGGCAAGCCATGGCTTTCCTATTCTGTTTCGCGTTATCTTCCTTTTGCGGTTCCGCGCTCTTTCCCCCCCACGCATGGTAGACACCTGCTTATCCTGGATGCTGATCCAACGTGGGCAAGACGGGGTCAATTTAAATGGTAAATTGCGCAAGTGAACGTTACGCTTTTATGGTAGGAGGCGCTACAAATCAGTCATCACGTATGAGGGCTGCTGTTAATACGCATTAGTAGTCTAGGGTTCCAATTGAAAAGGACGGTAAGCCGCGCCACAAGTAGGACGCATTGGCGGAACCGGCCCTTCGTGTCAAGGCTTACACCGGTACGCGACAGGCTCGCTGTGGCCACACACGGGCAAGATGCAAGCGAACTACAATAACGCTGCACTCGAGCCTTCATTTGGTACAGTTATAAGCTGGATGGGGCATGGGACTGTGGAGTCTGGGTTGGCGATGATGGCATCTCTGCTATGTTTTTTTTCTGTTACTTTTATTGCCACCTACTCCCCTAAAGTCTCACAGCCTAGACAACTTTGCATGACCCAGGCCAAGCTTCAGTGACGTAACTTGGGCTCATCGCCGGGTAGCTCGGCGGTCCTGCACCGCGACACACCTACGCCGAAAGTGACTTGTGCGGGTGGGCGATTTCTCGAAACGAACGAATAAGGTTTGCGCCGTGAGGTCATTCGCTCTGCCCCGTTTCAATTTTATTTTTCCTCGTTCTGCCACCAAAGAAAAAGGTAGGAGCACAGCGTTGGACGAGGCCGGTTTAGTCGATGCTGCTCCACCATCAACGAACCTTGGGTTTTACTGACCTTGTTTCCGGGCCAAAAGTCTTTCGTGGCGGTTTTTGTGACACCTGGTTGCTGGGCTTGGGAAAATACATGTCAGTCGCGGTGTTTGTTGTCTCTTCTGAGAAAAAACAAGAATTATCATAGACGTTTCCTGCGGTCCTTGAAGAATTGGCCACCGAAATTTTGCATCGTGTAAGCGTCGAAATAGCCTGTTTTTGGTCAAGGTAGAAAGACTTTGGCTGCCGGACCCCACAGAGCTCAATCGATCGCATCATCGATATATCAGCTACCGAGTATACCGAACCAGGTATTACCGCTACTTCTCGTCCGTTCCTTTCACACCTTTCAACTACTTTTACATCGCGTCTTCGTCTCTCAAGACTTTGTATCTCCAGCAACGCTCAGCCGCCTAGCAAGCTTGTCTGAAAGCTCGAAAGAACCTTTCCAAACAGTAGCTGTACACTTGTCAACCGTTCACCATGTCCGGCTTCTTCAACCTCGTTCTGCGCGGCGTCGCCCTGCTCTTCACAATCATCATCACCGGCCTCATCGGCAATGTCATTGCCCAGGACCACAACGCCTCGACCTCGGCCCGCGCCGCCGTAAACTTCACCATGTTCGTCACGGCACTGTCGTGGGTCGTCTGCCTCTACGGCATGGTGGCCAGCGTCATCTCCAGCCTCGGCATGCCCATTGTCCTCACCGTGCTCGACGGCCTGGGCGTCCTCTTCACCTTTATCAGCGCCATTGTCCTCGCCGCCCGCATCGGCGGCACAAACTGCTCCAACACGACCAACCGCCCTGGCAACTGGATCGCCTACGGCTCCGGCAACCCCGAGCACCGCTGCCGCGAGCTGCAGGCCAGCGACGCCTTCATGTGGTTCCTCTTTGCCACCCTCTGCGGCGGCCTCTTCCTATCGCTCAAGGAGATGCGCGGCGGCTCCATGAGTGCTGCCCGCTCCTCCCGCCCGGCCATGTCTCAGGTCTAGGTGCTACGCAGCGCGGCCCTCCGTCTGCCATCCAGCCAGTGTGCTCGCAGTGGAAATAACGCGTACGGCACAATACAGCCTTAGCACGCTCTAATCTTGGTAGACATACCAAGTTTTCGATGAAATTGCGGCTCTTGGGTTGCAGAGCTCTCTTGAAGGGACTGGCAAATTTCAGCCACCCACCCTGCATACGCTTCTGATAATAATACCTTGTATAGATGGAGGCAGGCACCAGTCGATGGTGCGATTTCAACGTTCTTGTATCATGGGATGTGTATGGTTTTCTGTTTCTTGTCTTGTAACGCCAACGCTCTAATTTCATGTCAATATACCAATCACATTGCCCTTTGCAGAGACTTGTGGTGATTTCCGGTCAATGACTCAGTAAAATGTATAATAAACCCGTGGCCTACGAGTTGATGGTTTTCTAGACTGTGGCAAAACAGCCTCTAAGCAGATAATGCACCCCCCAACGCCAAAGAAACAAACAGGAAGCGGCAAACGGCGTCAAGTGTTCCATTCAAGGAGCCCAGCCGTTGGATGTAAACGCAATGCCAGAAAACATAAAGAACCGCCGAGACTATAATGATCGAGCAGCTTCTACCGCACCAACCACATTGAATGCTTTTTTATTGGTAAACTTGACCTCGACGTCGTGTGCCCAGTTCATGTATCTCGCCCAGCCTGGAAACCCATCAGTTAGCATGCCTTTTTTTACTTCACCGCGTCTGCAGTGCAGCATCTGTCAGATGCCTTGCGGGTCACATACTCCAGTAGGCAAATTTGCGGCCAAAGTACTTGCCCATCCACGGCACCAGCACCATGGTGAGGAGCATCTGCACCTGCTCTAAGCTGCGCTCCCACTCTGCCTGCGCGTCATCCTCGTCGTCCGAGTAGATTTCATCCGTCGAGAGAGATGGTAGTGAGTCCAGATCATCGTCCTTTTCTAGGAGGGATGTCTGCGACACCATGAAAAGCGATTCGTCCGCGGCGGCCATGTCGGCTGTGTTTTCGGGCTGAGGAACGGGGGAAGGCGTCGAGAGAATTCAGCAAAGGGGACTCGCGTCGAGCAGCCGAGTTTTGCTTTTCGAGTCGTATTGATTCGGACCTTTGGCGTCGGCAAAGGACTTCTTCCTGGCTCTGCGCCGTCACGAATGCGTTCGGTTCACGGAAAGACTGGCGGGCTCCTACTGTCGGAGGAGGAGATGCATGGCTGAGCGGTTTGGCTCGGTAGTCTGGGGTAGCTACCTGAGGCTAGTCTGTGATTGGTCAAGGCAAGTAGCTGTGGGGATTCTCGAAGCTCAACAGATTGTCGCTGAGCAGCGAAAATTAAGTCAACCAAAAGAATTATATTTGTCTAATTGACAGAGTTATATATCGCGCGTTATACCCCTGGATTAATTGCTTTTGCTAAATCATCATAGAAGACAGACCAGACATGGCCCTGCAACCGCTCCACCCTCGATTATCTTGGATGTGCGCAAACACTGACTGCCCATCCCTCTACACGGATGAACAAGCTTTTTCAAAGAGGCATCGGCCATCCGGTGCTCAAAGACCGTGATATACCACGTTCTAATTCACATATTTCAAAAATACTCGAATTCCTGTCAAGCGACGCGTCACGATCGTTTTTGTGTGACCGTTCTTGATCGTTTAGTAACTGAGCAGCCTACCCGAGACCACTGTATGGGGTGATTAAACCTGGCAGATCGTGTTCATAGCCTCGTGCGAATCGGTCTCGAACCGTTTTCAATCATTAAAGACCATCTCCGCTCAATGTGAGTTTCAGGTATAATATGACAAAGCCCTGAGAAACCTGTGCACATCAACTAACTTTTGGGTCGAGAAGAGCTGTAACTAGGTCACGTATACAACTTTCCTCCAGGTGATTCAGCGTGACACATATGGGCTTAAAAGATACACACGCCTCAGATTAATGCCATGTTCCATGATCATAGTAGTAATTTACCACCTATTTTCCAGCATCCGTTTGCGCATCAGTTCGCTGCACAGCTCTTCTTTGAGCGGCCCCACACGTGACCAGGGTAGCTTCATCCAAAGAGCTTTTCGCATTTCAGGCAAACAAGAATCCAGAACCCATTCATCCTGTCGCAAAAGTCCTATCCAAGCCCAGCGAACCAACCGACAAGCTGCCGACCGAGCCGCATCAGCTAGCCTACTCTACCAGCCATGCCGTCGCCATCGCCGGCACGAGAGCGCCTCCGCTCGCGGTCGCGCTCAGCCGCCTCTCCAAACCACCAGTCCAACGCGCGCTCGCGCTCGCCGTCCCGATCTCGCAGCAGATCGCGCCCACCACCGCCGCGAAACGGCGGACGCTCACGAGACGACAGCCGCGGACGCAGCCGAAGCTACAGCCGAAGCAAGAGCCGCAGCTACAGTCGCAGCCGCAGCCGCAGCTACAGTCGCGGGCGCAGCTACAGCAGGAGCCTGAGCCGTCGCAGCGACAGTCGCAGCTGGAGTCGCGGCCGCAGAGGCAGCGATGGGCCATTGGCGAAGAGCACAAAAGTATGTTTCTGCCGCGCGGAAACCTCAAACCCCCGACTCACCCCCCGGGAGATCAGATAAAGCGCATGTGCTAACCTTGGGGTGCTGTAGATTGTCGTGGAGCGTTTGACAAAGACAATCAACGAGGACCACCTGTACGAGATATTTGGCAAATTTGGTCGCATCAAGGATCTCGACCTCCCCGTCAACCGAACCTGTAAGCTCTTTGTTGTGCAAGTGATTGATCGCAGCGCTAACACAAAGAAACGCAGTCAACACAAACCGAGGCACCGCGTACATTCTGTACGACCACGAAGCCGACGCCGAAGCCGCCATTTCCAACATGCACGAGGCCCAGGTCGACGGCGCCACGATCCACGTATCCATTGTGCTTCCTCGGCGCAAGCTCTCCCCGCCGCCGCCGACCGCCCGACGAGGCGCCAACATTGACCCTCGCGTGCCGTTTACCGGTGGAGGGCGAGGCGGCGGCGGCGGCCGTCGTCGTAGGGGAGGCCCTCCGACATCTCCAGGTGGCGGTAGATTTGGGCCTCGCTCAGACGTCTACCGCCCTGGCGGCTCTTCGCGTTCGCAGTCACCACCGCCTGCGCGGGGCGGAAGCAAATACAGGAGCCGCTCGCCAGCGTCATACTCGTCGCGGTCACCGCCGCCCCGCAAAGGGAGCGGCGCTGGCTACAGCCGTCGGAGTCGCAGCATAGACAGCCGCGGCGGATACTGATGTACGACGGAAGGAACAAGGCACCTTGGGCAGCATCGCTCACAGTACGGGGGAGATTTCGGGAATTCATGTACAATAATTCGGAAAAACAAAAACAAAGTTTGCTGTTTGCTTGGAGAAAGAGTAACGGGGACACCGCACAAAATGAGAAAAAAAGGCAACTGAAAGGGACTGTTCTGGCGTTTGGGCAATCTGATCAGATATGGATGGCAGTTCCAGCGGGGGAAGACTTGCAAACAGCGAGTTCCTCCATTTATGATTAAAAAAAATAATACCAAAGATATGAAGCTATACTGCGGACCATGTAGAATCTCGATTATATGTTCCTCGCGAACCGTCTTGTCAAGCCTGTCTATGGCCACTTCTGTTCAAGGCGCATCTAATATTCCAATACCAAAGCAGGAGCTCGCTCATTACCACATGACACTATCAACGCCACATCACTCATAAAACCCTTCTCTCCCTTTATTGAGAAACCACCATTCTACAGCAACAGGCCAGCGCCCAAGACACCAAGCGCCGCCATGGCCGCATGGGCCGTCGGCGCCGGTACGCCCCCGTTCTTGCTCGACTTGGACTTGCCGCCGTCCGCGGCCGTCGTCGTCGGCGACGCGCTCGCGCTGGTCGTGCTCGTCGGGCAGTCGGACGTGCAGGGCAGCGCCGAGGCAAACGGCCTGCTGGCGACGCTGACGGGGAAGACGGGCGGCTGCGTGGCGGCGCTGGCGTTTGGCGCGGCCGACGGCGCGTCCGGGTCGAGGACGTCGGCGACGACGTGCATGATGCCGTTTGCGATGAGAATGTCGGGCTGGACAATCTGCGCCGAGTTGACGTACTTGTTGTTGCCGGCCTGGCGCACCGTCAGCCCCGGACTGCTGCTGCTGCTGCTGCTGCTGCTGCTGTTGCCAGTCTCGCTGCCGCTCGCGAGGGTGGCGAGGACGCTCCCGTTGGCCAGGTCGGCCGAGGAGAGGATCCGGCCCGGCACGACGTGGTAGCCCATGACGCGGGCCAGCGCCGCCGTGCCGTTGAGGGCCTCGAGCGACCCGCCGACGAGCTCCATGGCGGCGTCGCGCGGCGCAAACACGGTGACGTTGGCGCGCTCGTCGACGCCCGGCATGAGCCCCGCCGCGTAGAGCCCCGCGAGGAAGGACTGCGCCTGGAAGGCCTGCGCGGTGTCGCGCAGCGGCGCGGGCGGGATGAGCAGGTTGTCGACAATCTGGATGCGGCCGCCCTGGAAGGCGACGTCGCGCTCGAGCACGGTGCAGCGCACGCCGAGGCTGCTGGTCAGGACGACGGCGTCGCCGGGCTGCTTGTTGAGGAGCACGTTCTGCCCGCCGGTGACGTTGGTGTAGTTGGACGCGGTGAGCAGCGTGGGCTCGAGGTACGTCGGCCCGGTCTGCAGGTCGGCAATGGTGAGGCTGCCCTTGATGATGTGGTACTGGAGAAAGGCGGTCGTCTTGGCCGCGTCCTCGGGGTCCCAGATGCCGTTGAGCGACGTGTAGGGGATGTTCTCAAAGGCCTTGTCCGAGGGCGCTACGATCTGGGGACGGGTTAGCGGGCGGGATGGTGATGATGATGATGGGCATTTCGGCTTACAGTGACGCCATCGGAGCTTGGAAGCTGCAAGAGGACATCGGAATTGTTCTAGTAGTGTTAGTGTTGGGCCATGAGCTACTCGAGATCCTCGTCAGGAGAGGCGCGCCGTACCTTGATCAAGTTGTAGAATGTCGTGAGATTGTGCTGTCTTTGCAGAACGGACCCCAAGTCGTCGGCAGAGATGGCGAGCGCCGTCGCAGCAAACAAGGCCAACGGCCAGGCAACGAATCGAAGCATCTTGCCAACTTGCGGTCGCGAATTGACTCGTTAGATTCGAGCGAGCTTCGTCGTCACGGAAAAGGACCGTTCACGCAACGTGTGTTCAAGAATTGTTCCCACGAGGTCGCGAGACAATTGGCGCCGATTGCAGGTGAGCAAGGCCGAGACTATGTAATCCACGGGGGGCGCAGACCGTCGTCGTGCGACTGTGTAATCTATCGCAACGCTCGCACAAACGAGTCACAAGAGAACCGCCGCCGCAAACGCGCGCGGTGAGACCACGAGGCTATTCTGTCTCTGGAGACCTTTTTTCCCAATGCACGTAAGAGGCTGGGGAGGAGGCAGCACAGCAGTAGAGCTTGTGCGCGCCAGAGTCTCGTTTTGGTCGATTGCGTAATTTGGGACCGCGATATCTCAGCTGATCGTGGTGGCGCGCAAGACTCCTCTGCGATGGCGATCAGGCGTGTCCTTCTGAAAGAAAAAGGCTCCCAAGTCCATGTGTCTGCAAAAATGACGTGGTTGGGTTCGGTCTCTTGGCCTTCAGAGCACAAAGGCAACACGAAGAAACAAAAAAAAACCCCCGTCAGTCGAATACGACGAGCTTGGACGCGCAATGCGGTGTCTTGTCCCTTGCAGCGAGAGCCTCATCTGGCACAGGGGGGGGGGCGGGCTGTCTAATTGGCCAGTAAAATCTCACCGCCCAGTGATTTTTTTCTGGTTATTAGGTACTTGGGCAGCTGAGACAGCTGCCAGCAGCCTCTCAAACGGCCTGTGAAGACGGTTGGACGGGTGGCTGGCAGCCGCCGCCGCTAACAAGGTCGCAAGCACCGGAAGTTGGAGACAAAGAAGAAAACATGGCAAGACATGATCGACAAGATACGAGAGCGAAACCTAGGCTGCTGCTGCAGGGGCAGATGCGGTCAGTGCCGTGCAGTAACATACGAGAAGGCAAAGGAGATGGTGCATCCGAAACAAAAAACCGCGAGATACTGAGTAAGAAAGGTCATGTCAATAAAAGCAAGTTGTATAGAGCAGGGACCCTGTCGAGGCGGCCGGGCTTGAGACACGTCTGGGCCAGATAAAACATTCTATCCGTATATCGCTAGAAAACCTCGCGAGATGCACGGAGCAAGATCTGCAGTTTCTGGGTCTTTATTGTAGAAAATCTCGGCCGCGAAAGAAAAAAAAAACCCCCGTGGTCCTTTTGCCGCCAATATCGCTATCCGTCTCCGAGACAAAGAAAAAAAAGTTGGCACCAGCCATTATCGTAGGACCAATGTTCGGGTACCGGAGATGATGGAGAGACACAGACTGCTTTTCACGCCCAGCCTAATACTTGTTTTTGTCAACGCAAACGAGAGTGCTTGGCTCCTGGTCAGGGATCTGGCCATTGGTAGCTACAGTTTCAAGGAGCAAGAAAAAAAGAAAAAAAGCAAACATGCCAATGTTTCAAAGACCTAACTACCGGACATGTGCAACGGCTTTTGGAGAGGAATACGACATGCAACTAGTCGCGGAGCGGACGTCTCCGGACGCAGACAGACGGGCAGACTGGCGGCAGGCAGTTAGACAGACAGTAACAACACCCGTCTGTCTAGCTGCAGGAAAAAATCCCTTGCCCTTGCAGCTGAGCACACAATGACACGCAATTGAACCCCCAAAAAATAAGGAAAAGGAGATGAATCTCGGTGGTACATGTACATCTAGACGCACGTTTTTGCACATCTAGGTTGCGATACAGGCACGCCACCACCACCACCTTGTACCGACACGGATTGATATCGTCCCATGCCCTTGCTCAGTACCACCAGCCTCACTTACCAGTAGCTTCCTCTTCTCGTCCCGCATCGGGCTCCCTGCACGCGCATGAAAGGGAACCACCCAACACGGCCAGATTGTATCCGTATTATGCCTTGTCCTACTCGGTACAAAACTTTGCATTCTTGTCCCACCCATGTGGTTTCCAGCCTTCTGGCTGCACCAGGGATCCGGGATTGATGGTGTGTGCTTAAAAAAAAAAGATGTCCATGGTCGGGCCGGTGGTGATGATAATAATAAGCCTTGCTTTCACACCACGGCGGGAATACGGAGACGGAGGAGATGAGAGAAAAAGAAAGTCCCACTGCAGCAAGCCACATGCACCAACTGACCAAGGAACCACGCACGTTGTTGCCCTCTCGGCGCAGAAAAGTCTCCGGCATCTCCCCTCGCCCAGCTTATCATCTACGTCTGCTTTAATTGTTTTTAATGCCTCAGGAAAATCAATTACCGAGTAAATGGTCTTTGGAGGCGCAGGGTTTTTTTTTTAGCGTCCTGTGGCTGGATGCTGCATTAGTGTGCCCGAACAGTTGCATATACGAACTCTGAGCCAAGGTGATGTGCGCTGCATGTTGGCCCGGTTAGTGGATATGCAACCTGCCTCTTTATTTCCGTCGTTACATTTGGCAGTGTGCCGGGTAATATCAAAGCTGAAGGCCTGACAGCGCATCGACAAGGCTTGCAAGGCCCGACAGAGAATAGAACAGTAGCATCCGGCTAGTACCCCTCTTGACAGGTTGCTCGTCGCTACATCCTCTCATTTGTTCAACCACTACCCGTAGCGCTGGATCAATTGGGCGCCGCGCTTATGCTGTTATCGTCGGGGCATATCAACCGTCCAACAGTCAAAGTTTGCAAAGCTGTACCTCACTAGTTCCACGCTGGAGTGGCCACAGCATCCGCTTGGGCTCGGATAGAGGCTCAACCGTCGATCCGTTGATACCGGTAGCTCGAGGCTCTAAGTAACCTTAGTTGCGAGCCGTTCATTCGTGTAAAACGGATGAAAATCATATCTGCCTCGATTGTAGCCGCTGTAGCAGCATATTGCTTGCCGTTAGGTACACCACGGAGCGTCGAGCAAACATTGACATCAGGTCCGCTTGCTCTTTCCGGTCCTTCTGCAAAGCTTTCTCCGTATCAAACTGGCCGAACCAGTCATGCCATACTCAGTCCTGGAGAGACCCCGTGAAAAAAGTTTCTACAAGGCCGAGACCCTGTCGCAGGTTTGTTACCCTCCTGCCAGCTTGCTATGGGCCGCCGGACCACTTGTCATGGCCGCGATACACTCACACCGTCCGGAGCCAAGCCGGGCGTTTTCCGTAAACAATTTGCAGAATCTTGAAATTGCCCCTCTCACATGTCGCACCCGGCCATTTTCTTCCTACTATCACGGCGGTTGGAACGCCGCGACCATCGGAGTTTGCTTCGTAGCGTGGCTAGTGGATCAGAATGGAAGCCCGCTAGAAAAAACTTTTGGCATCGCAGAAGGTGGACGATGGGGTCGCTTACATAGCACTCTCATGAGTAGCCGTCCCCGACAGATGACGGCTGAATATTAACCTTGTTTTGCCTCGGTTGTCCTCTTGGCACCGTTCTCTACTAGTCTCGAAATCATGCAAGCTTCCGTAGACCAGACACTGAAAAAAAATTCATCTTGGTTGGCGATCAAGTGGTGACTTGCTAGGCTATTCTAGCCCGAGACGACCAACACCGGACTCCCGAGTCTGTTGAACAAAGCCTGACGGGCGCCTGCTTGTAGAGCGTAAAAGCGAGCAATTCGAATGACGAGCAACACAAACCAGCCGATCGCACAGATTGATTAAGTGGCTCCACGCGATCTTGGGCATAATCCTCTATGCATCAATCAATTTTGTCGGCAGAGCCGGAAAGCGAGGAAATGAGGTTCCGCAAAGGTGTCATCGCTCTGGTCGAATTAACATGTTTCGCGCAATACGACACAGTGCTGTGCTGGTGGCTGACGGGTCGAGGCACTGCAGAAATTGCTCCAGACGGGAACCGGTCTTAATGCCAAAAAAAAAGTGCGTGGGCGGGAACTCTATTTGCAACGTCTGAATAGAGGCCAACGATGGCACAGCGAGAACTTTTGAAGGTTTCCTACACATGTGCCATATTATCTGGGGCATTCCCAGCTGGTTGGATGCGTGGCGCCTGAGTTTGGCCGAGGACGGGGCAGCGTCCTCATTGTCCTTGCCTTGTTCCAAGGAACCCAAATTAGCGAAGCGGGGACGGGCAAAAGCCTAAGCCCAAGTAGTGGTGACCTTTGCAAAAGAAGCTTCGTATCAGTCCGACGACTTGTTGTCCGTGCTGAGCTGCCTTCATGCGAGCAAACGGGCCAAAGCAGCGGGCTGGCGTCGGGATGTTGGCTGGGAAAAATGTTTCGAGAGCATTGCTGGCTTCAGCGAGCGGTGAGTTGGCAATAGAGAGATACGAAAAGGGAGATGATCCTGCAAAAGCAATGAGAGGCATGCCGTCGTCTGATGTTGGCGCCAGCCATGCTGGAGACGGAGACACAACAATAGAACAATGGCTGGGCTGGTCCAGGGGAAAGGGGAGCAAAGAGGAGGAGAGGAGGGGGAGGGGAGGGGACGGAGAAGGGGGTGTGGATGTAACCAGTGCCAGCAAGCCATGGCGTATCTGTACCTCCCAAAGAGGCAAGAGTGAAGTTGGCCCTGGCAAGCCACAGCGCCAGGGCACCAGCCACACCTCATGCCGCTTTTCGAGCCCTGTTGAGTTGCTGCTTTTACACACCACACCGAGCTCGGCCGGGCCTGGGCCAGCACGCCAGGACGAAAAGAGGCACGAGAGGCACCGGGCAGTTGATTAATCTAGCGCAGCGCTCTACGGAGTAGTTTACTGGCACTGCGCCCCACCGGCCGAGAGAGAGAGAGGCCTGCAGGTCTGGTCCTTGCCCGGCGCTATCATGCAGGTCTTCAGCGGATCATGGTTTTCCGCTGAGCTGGAGGGGCCCCCGTCCGGCCTGCCATCTCCAGCCCTTGTTGATGCAAAGGACTTGGGTTCTAGATCTGCTAACTGGGTTGCCTATTTTTGGCCGGATGTGCAGGATCATCAGTCAATCACTAGACTCGGCACTATCGAAGTCTCTAGCCTGTCGAAATTGTCCGGCGCTTACAAGAGGATCGGACGGGGATGGCCGGATGCACGAGTCGGATCCGTGGAAGACGATGCAAGGATCTGTTTCCTTGACTTCTTTTACAGACCGAACATCGTGAATAGAAGTCAAGGTTGAGCGGGATAGTCTCGCAGCCGGCTCGCTTAATTAGATTAATAACACGGTCCTGAGCCAGACACGAGGTGCAGCTGGGCCTGTCCGCCGCAGCCGGGCACCGATAGTGCATGATTGTGTTTGCAGCTCGCCGGGGTGCTGAAGACGATATGGGAAGAATGCCCCTGCAGCTTGTCACTGTATTAATTGAGCTGATATCTATGGCTTGCGAGCTGGCACCGCCTCCGTGGCAAGATAGCAACCACGCAGCCGTGGTCGCCAAAGTAGACATGCAGGCATGCGTTGTTTGCAGGGCCCTCCTGGTCCGTCAGATCGATGACTGTCAAAGAGCGGTCCGTAATTTCGCATCTATTGGTATCCGTCTAGCTAGGGTCAAGGCGCATGCGGTCTATTGATAGCAACTCGTGTACGGATAGAGGACGACAACAGACGGCTCTGCCCGCACAGAGCGCACGTTGCGGGCAAGGGGGTAGTAGTGGTTGGCCATGGGCTGAAAAACCACAGCCCTGTGGTATCATCAGGGCACAATCATGTCGCGGCAGCTCGGGTCCCATCAGCAGATAGAGGACGTGCATGATGGTGTCAAGACAGACAACAGACAGTGGGATTGTTGCAGGCCTGGAGCGTGTTTAGTGGGCTAACTTACGGCAATAATGGTACACTGGCGACTGCGCGCCATCCCACCTGTACCTGAGGTGCTGGGCGTCCAAGAGCTCGCCCATCCAGCTGCACGCCCGCCCGCCGCGGTGGTTCCACTGTAGCAGGCGGCAGGTACGTCCGACTGCTGGCAGCTCCCGCCCGTGTAGGCTGTCGACCCGGTCCTGCACGCTGCCAGCTGCTCTGGCAATATGACAACTCACGACTGGCAACTGGCAAATGCGACTGGGTCTGGGTAGCCGCCCGTGTTCTGTGAGGCCTGGAGCCCACTAAATGCCCTCTGTGCCACGCCCTGAGCACTTTTACGGGGCAGCACAGCGCCGGCGACGCCTACGCTACCATGGATGGGCCGCTGCTGCACGCTTCACTGGGACAAGGCCAAAAAAAAAAAGAAGTAAAAAAAGAATGAAGAGGCAGATCCGGGCATCCCCGCCGCACCAACCATTGCCACACCCACCAGTGCTCCTGCTAGCACCAAAAGGTACCTGCCGCACCTGAAATACTCTGCTGAATCGAGCACCACTACCAGCGCAGCTTGCTAGCGCTGTCCACCCTGGCTTCCTCTCGTCGCTCTCCTCTGCACCTCTTTAACCTTCTCCATCCAATTTTGTTCTCTTCCATTGCCAACCGCTCCAAGGGTCTTGTTTTGGATTGTAGATACCCATCAGTTGCAGCTATACTCCCTATTCTTGTATTCTCATTCATCCATACGTCACTCCGACCACATCACAGCTGCACGCCCCCGTCCTCGCGCTTTGCGCCAGCTTGCACGAGAGCTTCGCTACCGCCGATCGCTTCTACGCTTTGCGACTGCGATTGTCCTGCGGCGACGGTAGTTGTCTCATTTTACTTTGCGCATCTCATTGCTTTCGCTTTTCCCATAGACACAATCCACCATGGACCACCAACAACAGGATCGCTACGACGGTAGCTACAACAACCAAAACGCCCAGCCATACGCGGGCAACATGGCCTCCAACATCACACCCCCGCGCCCAGGAACACCAAACACGGACGGCAGCCGCAATCCCTTTGGCGATACCCCCGAGCCTGTCGC
The DNA here is from genome assembly GCF_028009165.1 of Akanthomyces muscarius. Taxonomy (NCBI): domain Eukaryota; kingdom Fungi; phylum Ascomycota; class Sordariomycetes; order Hypocreales; family Cordycipitaceae; genus Akanthomyces; species Akanthomyces muscarius. The sequence continues at coordinate 3,311,248 of NC_079245.1, read as the reverse complement.
CAACCAGCGACTCGCCACTGCCACCGGCACAAATCCTTTTGGCACACCGGCTGTTTCGCGGCCTGCCTCCAGCTTTGGCTCCTCTAGCGCTGTCGGACCCCGATTCGAAGAGCGCGCACAGCGCTTCTTTCACTCGCGTCGAGTGGCCAAGGGCGACGTTGAGAAGCCGTGGCTGCAGAAAAAGGACAAGAAGGAGAAATGGGTTACCATTATTCCCGTCATCGGTATCCTCATCGGTCTCGGCATTTCTGGCTTTCTAGTCTGGGATGGTCTCCGCAGTGTCGTCCACCACAAGTACTGCCCACTTATGGATGAGAACTTCGACAACGGCTTTGACAGCAGCGTCTGGACCAAGGAGGTTCAGGTCGGTGGATTTGGGTAAGTCATTCTTGCCATGCTACTTAATAGTTTTTATACTAACCGGCGCAGCAATGGCGAGTTTGAAATGACCACTGCCGGCGACGAAAATGTCTACGTCGACAACGGTAATCTCGTCATCAAGGCCACCCTCCAGGACGCCGACAAGATGGAAAAGACCACCACCATTGATCTCCAAAAGGACGGCACTTGCACCTCGACCAACTTTTACGACTGTGTCGCCGTCACCAACACGACTGCCGGCAACTCTAGCGTTGTGCCACCCGTCAAGTCTGGCCGCATCCACACTAAGAAGGGAGCCACCCTCAAGTACGGCCGCATCGAGGTCACAGCCAAGCTCCCCCAGGGCGATTGGCTATGGCCTGCTATTTGGATGATGCCCGTCAAGGACACGTACGGACCCTGGCCCGCGTCCGGTGAAATCGACATTATGGAGTCGCGTGGCAACAACTGGACCTATTCGCAGGGCGGCAATAACATTGTCTCGTCTGCGCTGCATTGGGGTCCTGACCCTGCCAACGACGCCTGGTGGAAGACAAACAACAAGCACAAGATTCTGCGCGGCAACTTTGGCGACGAGTACAGCACGTTTGGCCTCGAGTGGTCGCAAAAGTACCTATTCACCTACGTCAACACGCGCCTGATGCAGGTCCTCTACACCAACTTCAACAAGCCAATGTGGCAGCGCGGCGCCTTTCCCCAGACGAACAACAACGGCAGTCGCCTGGCTGATGTGTGGAGTCAGACCGGCCGCAAGAACACGCCCTTTGATCAGGAGTTTTACCTCATCATCAATCTGGCTGTCGGCGGCACCAACGGTTGGTTCGAGGACAACAAGTCGCTCAAGCCTTGGGTCAATGGATCGCCCAATGCTAAAAAGGACTTTTGGACTGCCCGCGAAGACTGGTATCCCACGTGGAAGCAGCCTCAGATGGAGATTAAGCGCGTGCTGATGCTGAAGCAGTGCGACGGCAACGAGGAGCTGTAAAGCTCTTGCCTCTGATTCCTTTTGTTTCTGCATTTATTCAACTCACATACATAATCACGAGCAAGTCCTTTTAGTTTTATTTATGTATCTTCATTAGACAATATGGTATCATAGAGATGAGTATCGGAGAGTCATTTTGGACTAGTGGATTGACATCATTTGGGCTGGGGGTAGTTTAGGCGCAAGCATGCAGGATGTTGCTGTTTGCATTATAGTCGTATATAGGTTTCTTTGGATAGAAGTCACAAATTGAAAACACTTGAGAAACAATGTCCCAAAAAAAAAGTCCACGCGCTGAGGTGAATCATGTCAACGTACTAACCCAACCGCCCAGCTACACCGACCCTCCCAACCATCCCCAGCCATTAAGGTTTCGGAGTCGATGTCTCACCTTGGGCTGTTTACCGAGACAATGCCAGAGGCGCGTGGCGGCTACGTTTTACTTGCGGTCAAGAGGAAACATGATGGTGGTCTTGTTGCTGCCTCCAGGATAGGCACAACAGGTTCTTCTAGCCTTGTCCCTTGACACTTGTGCAGCTGGCTGACCATCAAGCTGGCCCCCCGCCCCCTTCCTCATTGCGCGCGAAGGCTGTTCTGGCAAGTCTGTTCATGACGCCACGCGCGCTATGATCTCATGTCTCGGCCGTTTGTTCCGCCCATCGACCTGCCAGAGGAGAAACGATGACAAAAAACTCTATTTCACATTTTCCCCAAGCAATAAATCAAAACGATGTTGATGAGTAAGAAAAAAAAGTATAAATGCAGAAATAACAGACGCCGTTTGAATCTGTTCGGAAGTGAAACCGCCGAGGGGCGCGTTGGTGTGCTTTGACAGCCAAACGTTTGAGCTAGCGCAGGGGCCTGCCCGAGCTCAGCTGTTGCTTTTGCTTTTCCTCGCTCGCTCGAGCTTGGCGACCTGGGAGGCTTGAAAAGCTATTTTTACTTTTATTTTTATTTTTTATACTTTGCTGGGTTGTTGCTGAGTTTGTAGGGCTATGGGGGAGGGGGGTCTCTTTACTCTGTCAAAGCGGACTTTTTTTCCCACCTCTCTCGCCATGGTTTCTAAGGTGGGTAGGATTCCGAAGAGCTGCCAT